>NC_138530.1:9939408-10539408 GCF_964234715.1 Podarcis melisellensis | reverse complement strand
TTTATACCATATATATATGTGTGTCTGTGTCATACCATATAGAAGTGTTTTATAATGATTTTTGTCTGAAATATTCCCAGCGTTATAGGCAATGCAAAGCGCACACACACAGGAACAACAGTGGGGGGGTGTAAAGCAAGTAATTATTTGTTTACTTGTATGGGAGTGAGAAAGGCAAGCAAATAAAACCAGCCCTCTCCTTTTCCTTTGACCTCCTAAATGATGTGTTGGGAATTGTAAGATGATCGGAATCTGCTGACCTCTGGAAGGTCAGCTTGCTGCTGATTTCATTCACTTGCAGGGAAGCGCTAGGCCATTGAGTGAATCTTCAGGGCAAAAGAGCCTCTCTTTTTATCAATAAGCCTCTTAACGCTTTGAGGGTTGTTTCATTGCATCAGGAGAGGGTGCTGAGCCTTCTGCCCTGGGAACAGCCTTCAAAGCTTTCCTTGGACTGCTGTGTATTTCTCAGTTCCGTGTAGCTGCTAAGGATCAGGTGTGAAGCATGTACTTTGTGCCTTGAGCCATCAGATAATTACAATAAGATTTAATTGAAATCTGAATGGATGAATAAATAAAATACTTGAAACATCCACAGCAGTTGCTCATCCGGCGTTTCCTTGGAAATATTCAAGGAATGTGGTTTCACAAATCATCTCTCCTGCTGCTTTCCTTGACCAAACTGCTCTTACATTGAGGAAGAGCTTCTTCACTTTTGACCAAAATTCTGTCTCCCTGTCTCGTTACATCTATGACTTTTTGCCTTAAGGTTGGTGGAATCTTTCTTCTTTCAGAGTTTATTTTATGGCATCCTTTCTGTCCCGTTAGAAGTTGCTTAAACTACTTTGGAAAGTGCCCTAAAGCAAGCTAAGCTAAGGCAAGCTAAGGCCAGGGGGCCGGATCCGGCCCAATCGCCTTCTCAATCTGGCTCGTGGACGGTCCAGCAATCAGCATGTTTTTACATGAGTCGACTGTGTCCTTTTATTTAAAATGCATCACTGGGTTATTTGTGGGGCCTGCCTGGTGTTTTTACATGAGTAGAATGTGTGCTTTTATTTTAAATGCATCTCTGGGTTATTTGTGAGGCATTCGTTCATTTTTTTTTCTTCCAAAATATAGTCCACCCCCCCACAAGGTCTGAGCGACAGTGGACTGGCCCCCTGCTGAAAAAGTTTGCTGTCCCCTGCTCTAAAGTCCCCCACCCCTGCATTTAAGCAGTGTCAGAATTGCAGTTGGCTAGCCACAGTTCGTGATTTCCAAATAATAAAATAAAGCATATCTCTCTGTGCCTAGATGGAGGCAATATTTGGGCAAGGCTGCCTCTTACATTGAGCTAAGCTCAATGACAAGGGAATGCCAGCCAGTTCCACTTAAGTCGCCTCTTCCGTCACAGTGACTTGACGCATTATTGTCTTTCCAGCTCGGCTAGGTTGGGTAGCAAGCAGCATGAATCTGCTAGAGGATACGGGAGGAAATAAGAGTCGGTCAACCTGACAAAACTTTATGCCTTGTCCCAGATTTCCAAACGCCGCCTCCAGTCTTTAATCTTTGTATTGCAGTTTGTACAGGTCGTCAGGTGAGAAATATAATCAGTATAATCTTTAAAAGCTGTTGCCCCTGCAGGAACAGAAAGCCGCAGTCCTGGTGACACGCTCCAAATAGGCGCAGAAAATGCAGTGGCAAGAAACAGGGTCTCCCTCCCCTTTAAGACACAGACCAGCCACCCCAAGACTGTAAATCTGCCGGGGGCACAAACAGGAGTCAGTAATTTTAATAGAATCAGCTACCAGATAGCCTGACTGCCTTTTTTTGTGGAGAAAAAGAGAAAAGGAAAAGGGAGACGGAAAAGAAAGAAGCCCATCAAGAGCAATATAATTAAATTAAGAGCAAGGTCAGGCTGGCACTGTTAATATATATATATATTTTCCAGGGCAGGGATTTGCCTGCCAGGAAAGCACAAAACTAGTTAAAGAGTGATGCGGAAAGTACTTTCTCCAACTTAGCAGCTTGCAAATTAATGCAGTGATTTTCTTAACGCTGGTGATGCTTCGAAGGTGTTGGTCGGGAACACGAGCCTTAAGGGCAGTGGCTGCTGCTGCTGTTTAATGTCCACTTATTATTGCCAAGCTTTTAACAGGTGCTTATTCTCCGAAGACTTTGGGCTGTTTCTTCGGTGGTGCTTTAACTCCATAATTTGTTTTTTTAACGTATCTTTTCACTTTTAGTCTAGCGCATGGGGTGGCCTGTCCGGCAGGTGGGGAGTTGCACTCCCTTGAAAGGAGCAGGTCTGCATCTTGAGGGTCCTGGATTCTGCACTGTCTATGGAGGCTCAGGTGGCCACTGTACTCCATGCTCTGGGACGTGGGTGGCACTGTGGGTTAAACCACAGAGCCTAGGACTTGCTGATCAGAAGGTTGGCAGTTCGAATCCCTGCGACGGGGTGAGCTCCCGTTGCTCGGTCCTGCTCCTGCCAACCTAGCAGTTTGAAAGCACATCAAAGTGCAAGTAGATAAATAGGTACCACTCTGGCGGGAAGGTTAAACGGCATTTATGTCTGCTGCTCTGGTTTGCCACATGACCCAGAAGCTGTACGCCGGCTCCCTCGGCCAGTAAAGAGAGATGAGCGCCGTAACCCCAGAGTTGGCCATGACTGGGATTAAAAGGACATTGATTCTTTAATTAGCCAAAGGCCTGGGAGAAGAGGAGTGTTTTCGCCTGGTACCTCAAGTTACGTAATGAAGGTGCCAGGTGAGCCTCCCTGTTGAGATCATTCTACAAATGGAGAGCCACTTCAAAAAAAATCCCCTTTCCCATGTTGCCACCCTCTGGACCTCACATGGAGGAAACACACAAAGAAGGACCTCAGAGGATGATTTTGGGGTCTGGGCAGGTTCATATGGGGAGAGGCGGTCTTTGAGGTATTGCGGTCCGGAGCTGTTTAAGGCTTTATCAGTCAAAAGCAACTGTTTGATTTGGGCTAGGAAGCTAATTGGCAGCCAGTGCATTTGGGCCAGGATTGGTGTAATACGCTCACACCTTCTTGCCCCACTGAGCAACCTAGCAGCCAACTTCTGCACCAGCTGAAGTTTCTGAACCGTCTTCAGAGGCAGCTCCACGTATAATGCATTGCAGTAATCTAACCTAGAGTTTACCAAGTCAAATTGGCATGCTCCATATGAAAGTTCATTAAACAAGTGCTCAGCAAGGTGGCTATCAGATTCTGAGAGCATAGCTGGGTTTGCTTGAGACATCGCCCCTAATGGGTTACCATTTTTTCCTTATTGCTGCCAGATTCAGACATGGCAAAACTGACAACCGGGGGGGGGGGGGCTTCTCTTTCAGAATTATTTGCGGTTCTTTTTTCGTGTGGCTGTTGGAAAACTTTCAAAAGCTTCTGTTGCAACTACAGAGAGATGTTCTCTCCTGGAGCCTTTTCGTCCCCCCGCCAGAAGGAAAAATTAGTATGTCATACGCTTGGTGTTTGCAGAAAACTTTCCTCTTCCGTCCTTTTTCTGTAAGCACGGCTGTTATGAACTTGTCGAAGGGCTGGCTGTTGAAAGGCACGATCTGTCGTGCCTGCGTGTGTGAGTGTGTTTAGTAAGGAGGAGACGGGGTCCCATAAGCAGCATGGAGACAGATAAAAGACATCTTGCACTTTATGATGTCTGGAGGCCCACCTGGAGAGAAGATAGCTTAGGAGCAAAACAGACAAAAATTCCTTTCTGCTCTGAAATAAGGCTGGGTATGGAAGAGACACGCAACTCAGGAAGGTGAGGGTAGCTCTTAGCAGCCCCTCGATGGACATATTTTATCCTGAGATGCCATTTGGCTTAATAAAATGCAGATCTGAGAGTCTCCTCAAGCCACCGTTTTCCTCCAGCTTAATTAGAAAGGTTATACTTTTTCCAGAGGACAAAAGCATCGTTCATTCCTCTCCTCTTGTCTTCCAGGTTTATCTTGCTGATTATGGACTCGCCTACAGATATTGTCCCGATGGGAACCACAAAGAGTATCGGGAAAATCCTAAGAAGGGCCATAATGGGACCATAGAGTTTACCAGCTTAGATGCTCACAAGGGAGTAGGTAGGTTGCTCTGTAACTCCCTCGGTCTTCCTTCACCCCTTCAAAAACATTTCGGGGGGGGGGAATGAGTTATTGGGCTGGTGTGAAGCATACTTGGAGAAGCAGCAGGTTTATGGGGCTTTGTGTGGCGACTTCCTGTCCCCCTAAGTCAGTGTGGCAATCTGGAGTGCAGCAAGGGAGAAAGCATGGTACAGAACAGTGGATTTTGAATAATGCTGTAAGGCGAAGAGAACTTCTTTTTTTCCTTTTTTTTTTTTAAAGAAAGGAAATTACTGCCTTTAAGTAAACTTTGATGTCGTGCACTGCGAAGCTGTACAATCAGATCAGTAGTAGAGTGGAACTCTCTCACTCTTTTCCCCCTCACTGCTTCCAGCCTGACTTGGGAACAGGCCAAGTAATTCGTTCAGTCCGCTTTTTGCAGCAGATGAATCTGTTTTGACATCCCTGCTTGCAAATTTAGACGCCGGGGAAAGGAGAATCTCGGGCATCCCCCTGGCCCTCCAGGCCTCTCCGTCTTGGCCTTTGAGCCTCTCTGCAGGCCACGCCCCCCACTATCCTTGATCGACACCATTCCTGAATAAATTTGCCTAGCTGGAGTGTGTGTCCTTAACCTCTGATGGTGATTCTTTCTTGCCTGGCTGCGAGAATAGAGAGGCGTCAGAATGACTATGTGTAGAAACCAGCCGACTGTATAAGGTGAAGTTTAAATTCAGGACCCCACATTCTTTTGTCTCTGGCCCTCCAGAAGGTTATCCAGAATGGAATCTGGCCCTTCAGCTGAAGGGGGAAAAAGATTTTCCCCTCCTGCATTATGTGCACCTCTAGATTTTGCAGTGTACCTTTGGTCCCCAAAAGAATGCAAAATAATAATGATAATTATGCATTTTGCTATACAGTGGTACCTCGGGTTACAAACGCTTCAGGTTACAGACTCCGCTAACCCAGAAATAGTACCTCAGGTTAAGAACTTTGCTTCAGGATGAGAACAGAAATTGTGCTCCGGTGGCACGGTGGCAGCAGGAGGCCCCATTAGCTAAAGTGGTGCTTCAGGTTAAGAACAGTTTCAGCTTAAGAACGGACCTGCAGAATGAATTAAGTATGTAACCAGAGGTACCACTGTATAGGAAGAATGCCTACAAAATGTGTACAATTTACCTGCGGAATATTCATACATTTGTAGGGAAAATCCACACACAGAAATGGGACTGGTCTGTAACTGAGTGCAAGCTAAATTAATTCAGCAGAGATTTATCCTTGCGGCTTCATCTGTAGCTTGTCTTTATTTTTCTACTCATATCAAAACACATAGGAATCCTCCTGCCTACATATCACCAGTTGGCCGAAGTCAGTGATCATTTTGGCCCTTCCCAACTATCTTCTGCCGTGCTCTTGGCAAGACGGCTCTCCTTTCTTCTGATTAAACTTCCCAAAGCTCATCATCTTTTCTCGTTATTTTGCAAGCTATGTGAAGTGTTAACTTTTTAAAAAATTCTTGCCCGCCCCTGCTCCCTCAAGCTCCCCCCCCCCCACAGTAGCCTTTCATATATCTTACTTATTTAAACTCACTTTGACGGTATTGGAAACACATTTGCAGGTAAATTACATACATAGTCCTTTTATTGGATATTGATTTCACTGCCTTGCATTCCAAGGCAGACTTAATTCAACAATTCCCTAATTAGTTAAAGTCATAACCTGTGTCTTGTATTCATTTACCATTAATTAAACCTCAGCTGTTTATTACACTGCAGTCCAAATTCAATAGCCGGCCCAAAGAGCCATAGAAAAAGAGAAAAAGGTCAATATCGAAAACATATGGCACTTGGGCGAGCCTGTCCGTCCCCCCAATGGCTGCATTGCTTGCAATCGATGGTGGTCAATGCAACACGACTTTCTTAGTTGCTATGTCAGCAAGACACAAAGTCAATTCTAATGTTATGCTAGTGTGGAAAAAATAAAAGTGATTATTGCCAAACTTTGACTACTGTTTAACTTGAGACTTTTTTGGGAGGAGGCGGGAGTAGGTGCTATTTAGGAGTTCTGTCTCAAATTCCTTCCCAACGTGCCAATAAGATTCCTCCTCTCTTTCTTCTACCAGCTTCAACCCTTCTCCCCCCCCCCGCAAAACCCCCTGCCTCTTCTATAAAGCTTATTAATTTGATCTCCCCCACCCAAAGTCCATGGGTAGCAAACATGTGCTTTCCAGATGTTATCATATAGCTTTCCACAAATGCGTCGGGGCGATGCACGGAATTCAACAAAAGCAGCTAAGAAACAGTTGGGAACAAACATAGGAAGTAACATCGGGTAAATTTTAAAGCAGTGCTGCTGAGTTAACACCCCTGGCAGAGACCTGTTCACGTGGCTGGAAAAGGTTGCCAGAACAGAAACGTCTTCAGTTGTTTCTGGTAAGTGTGGATAGCAGGCAGCGGTTGAATAGCAACAGGAATGCCGTTCCACAGAACAGGGGCAACCACACTAAAGGCCCTGATCTCCTGTGGCTTCTGATCTTCAGGGAACCTTTAGGAGAATCTCTCCTGCTCTCATAGATGTTGTTGGGCTCTAATTTCCATCAGTTTCCACAAGCATTGTCAGGGATGATGAAAGTTGGAGATAAGCAACATTTGGAGAGTTGGCTTACCCTTGCCTAATAATAATAATAATAATAATAATAATAATAATAATAATAATAATAATACAGGTCTTGTACCCCGCCCATGTGACGTGGTTGCCCCAGCAACTCTGAGCGGCTTTGAACAGAATATAAAAGAACAACAAAACATCATACATTAAAAACTTCCCAGTGCAGGGCTTCCTTCAGATGTCTTCCTTGACATCTGATGGGAAGGTGCTCCACAGGGCAGGCACCACTACCAAGAAGGCCCTCTGCCTAGCTCCCTGTAGCTTCACTTCCTGCAGTGAGGGCCCTCAGAGCTGGACCTCAGTGTTTGGGCTGGACGATGAGGGTGGAGACGCTCCTTCAGGTATACAGGGCCAAAGCTGTTTGAGGCTTTTAAGGACTTAAGTCAGTGTTGGTGCATTTGCCAATATGCATACCTTGTATGAGGGGCCAGCAAACCTTTTCAGCAGGGGGCCGGTTCATTGTCCCTCAGACCTTGGGGGGCGCGGACTATATTTCGGGGGGGGGGGATTGAACAAATTCCTATGCCCCACAAATAACCCAGAGATGCATTTTAAACAAAAGCACACATCCTACTCATGTAAAAACACCGGACAGGCCCCACAAATAACCCAGAGATGCATTTTAAATAAAAGGACACATTCTACTCATGTAAAAACACACTGAATCCCTGACCGTCCACAGGCCAGATTTAGAAGGCGATTGGGCCAGATCCGGCCCCCGGGCCTTATTTTGCCTACCCATGCCTTGTATCCTTCTGTTAGCCTTGCCCCTGCCTTCCCTCTCTCCTTCTTGTAAGCTCCTTTTAGAGAAATGCGGCACAGAAGTGAGATTACAGATATATGCCAATACTGTGTAATTTAGCTTGCAGCAGCTCTGTAGATCTTTCCCAGCTTTTTTATCTGCAAACTTTGTAGCTGGTGATAACCGGGCATCGATCCTGCATTCGAAACATGCCCTTGACCGCTGAGCTGTTGCCCATTCTCCAAGGCTCCTCCTTCAAGCCTCATATACATTGATGGCTCTGTATAAACAATAATGTCCATACTTAAGAGAAAGTGACAGGCCTTTTCTTTCTCTCTCTTCCCTCCCACCCCACCAGAAGAGGGGACGGAGTGCGCGTCGGCAAACATTTGTGGTCGTTAATAGCTGCTGAACTGTTATCTTAAACTAATACTTTCTAACGAGTTTTACTTGGCACAAACAGCTATACGTTATTGCTTTTTCTATTAAAAGGACCATTGACCATGTAATGCAGAGGGCCCTGATAATTTGCCAGCACTGTTAAGACCTGCAGTCATTTAACGCTGGTCATTAGGAAAAATGAAATGGGACTCTTGCGCCTCTCTGGTGCTGAGACAATTGCACTGTTTGACCCGCTGGAAGCATTTCAGGAGGAAAGGGGCCATAATGGGCAAGCTTTTTCTGGCCCGTGCAACGGGACGAGGAGGGAGGAAATCTGTTAAGTCCACTGATGCTGTGAGACATGCGGCGACAGGCAAGCATGGCCTGTTCTGTAAAAGGCACCTGCTTTAGTCTATGAAAGGAATTATTGGGTGAAAAACGGCTCCTGAACGCATGGCGTTTGAGCACTCACTGTTTCCCTGGTTCAAGGGAAGAGGGAATAGTTACTCAGCAGATGCCCAAATAGCTGAATTATGTGGTGAGTTGTAGTTGTGCAGCCTGAGTGCATTTGTGTAATGTGCTCCACCCCTATGGGTTATGCATATGTGGGGGTAACTATTTTTGGCCAAGGGGAAGTGAGTTGATGAAGAGAGCAGACATTTCTGTGCTCATGAGGACTTGATCCGATGTGATGTTAACACATGAGAGTGCTGGAGGTGAAATAGTTAAACTGGTTACCCATTCAGAACCCAGGGGGGTGGAGTCAGAGGGACTATATAGCCAGCTCTGGGCGGGGTGAAAGGTGAGTTGGTGGTTGGTTAGAATGGGAGTGAATTGGGATAGAGTCTGTGGGTAGGTTGAGTTAGTGTAGCGAAATAAACTGAGTCAGGAACAGTTAGGAGCTAGGAAGAGAAGTAAATATCTGAGAGGTGGTTTAGTGAGTGAGAGCAGGTAGTCTGGATACGCACCCCCTGATTGTAATTGACTGATACCGTTTATGAAACCCTACACTTGTTAAACTGCAATAAATAAACAGAAGTTTATGTTCCAGTTTAACCCTGACTGGACGCAGTATTGTACCAGGTAGGGCCTGGGTGGTGGCAGCGAGAAATAAAGTGGTGGCACAGGGATCAATAGGCGGTGAAACGTCTGGGGACCCTGTGTGATCGCCACAGATGAATTAATAATAATAGTAATTTTATTATTTATATCCCGCCCATCTGGCTGGGTTTCCCCAGCCTCTCTGGAGTTCAAGTTACAAAAAAGGAGTTTCTTTCCAAAGTTTCTGACAGTAAGAGCTGTTTGACAGTGGAATGGTCTCCCTTGGCAGGTGGTGGACTCTCCCTTCCTTGGAAGTTTTTAAGCAGAGGTTGGGTGGTCACCAATCATGGATGCTTCAGTTGAGATTCCTGCATTTCAGAGGGTTGGGCTGCATGACCCTCAGAGTCCCCTCCCAATGTACAATTCTAGGAGGCCTAGAAACTAGGAGCATGCATCAATCACAAGGTCCACTTTAGATCCCCTTTTGGCGTTTTGGAAAACTGCACGCCTTGGTCCAAGTGGCCCAGTTTGTCTCAAAATGCATCCAAGTCCATTTGTGATGATGATAGACTGTCATAACAAGGCTGTTTCCACTTTCCTTTCATCTCTGTCACGTGATACGTGAAGGTAGCCTGCTACAGTGATTTGCTTGCTGCAGCAGCAACACCAAAAGGGGGTTTATTTTTTTTTTAAAAAATATGTATTTTATTAACGATTTTCTTAGTTTACAAAAGTATGTGCAATGTCTCTCTCTCTCTCTCTCTCTCTCTCTCTTTTCTCCAACTAACATTTTTTACAGATCAGTTTCATTTGTTGAGACATTCGGAAGAAGAAGAGGAAAGGGGGGGGAGATGGGGGGTCGGGTGGCGATGTTTCTATTTTACTTAATATGTGTGGGGTTTTGTGTCAGCGTCGCTTGTGGAGGTTCTGTGCTATTCACTTGTGTTCCTTTGGTGGTGAGAGAGGTTGGGGTTGGCCTAGAGTGTGGTTGTTTGTTTGTGATTGGCGGTGGTGGTATTTGTTTTCATGTGTGAGTGGGGTGTGTGTGTGTGTTTTGGATCAGGTTAGCCATATTGATTTGTATGCTGTTGGTGGATTGTTGTCATTGTCTTGTTGGGCTGTGTATGTGATAAAGGGGAGCCATACCGGGGTGAAGGCGTCTTCTTCTAGTTGTCCCCATGTCATTTTCAGTTTATTGGTTAGTGTTTTCTAATAAGGCTGTTTCCCATACTATTTGGTACCATTGGTCCATGCTTACTCCTGACAGGTCTCTCCAGTGTCTGGTTATGGTGTTTCTGGCTGCTGAAAGTAGGTGGGTTATGAGTTCTTTGTGGTGTAAATGGGCATTGTTGTCTTGGAAGATGTTTAGTAGGGCCAGTTCTGGGGTGATTTCTAATACGTAACCCTTCTTGGGTGCAGTGCCGTATCTCTGAACATGCACATGGGCTTCCCTGCCTCTGCACCCCTTGCCTGCATTGCATCACTGACTTGCTCCTAAACCTGTGCATGGGATTTGCATATGAAAGGACCCTGGGGTCTCCAGGGAAGTCCCCTGTCTGAAGCCCTGGAAAACTGCTGTCAGTCAACACAGGTGAGCTAGAAGGCTCCACAGACTGGCTGTGCCACAGACTGCTTTTCTGCGTTGCTTAAAAAAATCTCCCCCCTCTGCATGCAGAACTGGGGTTGTTTGTGTCTCGGTCTTAAACAGAATCACAGCCCACCTTACGGCAGAAGTGATAAAATAGCTGTAAAACCATAAAAATGCTATATGAGCGATAAACATTTGGCATTGGGGGCTCTTATTTCCTCCAAATTCAATTCTTTGTGCTTGAAACCAGTGGTCTAAGCAACCGTATGATTGGCTTGGGTCTCTCTCCCCCCCCACCCCAAATTTTCATCCCAGAATCTGCCCAGATCTTATGGAGCATTCGTTTTCTTTCCCGAAAGCTGCGTTGTGCAAATAGTGTTGCCATCCTTGCTTGTTCCTTGATAATTAAAGAGAATTATACCTGCGTCAAGCATACCTCTTAAAAATTTGTTACATTGTTAGTAGTGTTAAAAAGTAATATTTGGATCAATGTGGCATATGGATTTTTGCAGATTTTCTACTCACTGAGGCATGCAGTCAATACTTAATTTCTCTGGAGATATACTGCGCTTAACATATCGAGCTTCTTTTAAATACTCTGGGCCCTGCACGCAGAGTGCACGGGACTGGTTTTAATTTGCCATCATTGATGAACATAAGAGGAATATGAACTGTCTGAATTAAATTTGTTCCAATGTGTTTATTTGTAAGGGGGTGGCTGGCTTGGCTGGGGGGTTCGGGTGGGGTGGGGAGGAAGAGTTCAGGTGCTGTCTCCTGTCCAATTGCTTTTAACAAGTAAATTACACAGCTGATGCTAAGAGGTTTGTTCCTTTCCTAAGAGAGGTGGAAATCTTCATCTCAATATGCTTTTTTTATTAATTCGACAAAGCGATGCTGAAGCACTTCTGCACAAGCGTTTTGCAGTGATGCCGGGGCATTCTCAGGCACGAGGCTTTAAATATGCAGAGAGGCTGCGGTGTGTGATGAGAGATGTGTTGTTGGACCTGAAGCCACATTCGCAGCATAAATTTAAAGCACTGTGATACCACTTTAAACAAAGCATCCTGGGAACTGCAGTTTATGGGTTCTGAGCACTGTTAAGAGCAGGCGTAGGCAAACTCGGCCCTCCAGCTGTTTGGGGACTACAACTCCCATCATCCCTAGCTAACAGGGCCAGTGGTCAGGGATGATGGGAGTTGTAGTCCCAAAACATCTGGAGGGCTGAGTTTGCCTGTGCCTGGTTAAGAGACTCCTGTTCCCCTCTCAGAGCTACAGTTCCCAGAGTCTCCCAGGAAAAGGGATGGACTGGGAAACTAGTCTGGGAATTGTAGTTCCGTGTAGGCATCTCCTAAAAACTCTCAGCACCCTTAACAAACTGTAATGCCCAGGATTCCTTAACAGTGGTTTAAAGTGGCAGGACGAGCTTGTGAGACTCATCTGATAACAACGGGAAATAGAGCTTTTAAGTGGTCATTGGGCCAGTTTCTTTCCGATAAAAGATTCGGCATTCCATTTCAGCTTGTAAAATGCACGCTGAAAACTTTTCAGTTCCGTCTGCCCTGCACAGGCAATTAAGAGCACATCTTTCCATAACAGTTAACTGCCGTCTGTTTTTAGCTTTTTTTATATGGCCTTGATTGTGTGGTTTCACGTACTGTCGTCGTAAACCGCTTTGGTGTTTTAAAATGAAAAGCAGTCTAGAAATACCTTTATGAATAAGATTAATTCGGTACAGGGTTCAAATCCTCTTTTGGCCACAAACTTTGCTGCAGCGTAATAATCCCAGTTAAGTGAACCTAGATTTATTAATGAGGATTTGATTTCGATGCCACTTTTCTGCTGCTAAGGAGACACAAAGCAGCTTGCGAGACCACGTAAAAAGCAAAGCAATGTAGAAGAGCAGCAGGGAAAGGACCAAAATGGCTGGTTTTTGTTTGGTGTTTTGGTTTGTTTTAAACCCAGCAAATTTGCCATTTGTCATGGATGCTTTAGTTGAGGTTCCTGCATTGCGGGGGGGGGGAGTGGACTAGATGTCTCTCGGGGTCCCTTCGAACTCTACCATTTCCTTCTTCTTCGGCGATCACTTGTAGTCAATTGTCTTCCATGAACACGGTTTTAACAATGAGTCCATAAGTCACTGTGGAGGCCAATTCTGGATCCACACGTCCTTCCACAGTGGGAACATAGGTTTCTGGGTGGGAGTTGATCCCGGTGTGGATTTGCCAAGCGTGCCTTCCTCTTAGCACGTTTCTCCCTTGCGTCCTGAGTTCAAGTGTCTTCAAAACCCACGACACCTTTGGTAAAGGCTATTCTCCAACTGGAGCGCTTGCAGGCAAGTGTTTCCCAATTACTGGTGTTTATACTCCATTTTTTTTTAGATTTGCCTTGAGACAGTCTTTAAACCTCTTTTGTTGACCACCAGGATTACGCTTTCCACTTTTTAAGTTTGGAATAGAGCTTTGGAAGATGATAATTAGGCATCCGCACAACATGACCAGTCCAACGAAGTTGATGTTGAAGAACATCAACTTCTACCATCAGCTTCAACTTCTACCATTCTGTGGTTCTGTGAAATGAATGAGACACAATGGTTTACTAGCTTGGGACATTATTATTTATCATTATTATTATTATTTAATGGCATTTGAAATCTAGCGTGGCGCTGCAGTCTCCCACTTCCTTAATGCTGGCTACATCCGACACTGCACCAATGATGTTTAAATGACAGAATCACACTGGGGTTGGATCTCTTAGAAAGTTCCCACATTGACCTGGCACCATGGCCCGTTCTGACAGAACCGCCACCTAGATCCTCCAGTTCCCCTTCACTTCAGCAGTAAGGAAGGTGAGCAGTTCTGGAAGGTGACCCTAACTCCAGAACTATCTCTGGGAAGGTTTGATGTGCTTCCCATACCAGACAAAACAGCTTTTTAGTATTTTATTTCCCTGGGCCTTTTTAATTTCTGCATTCACAAAGTGTTTTCATCCTGGTGGAGACATATGCTCTGTTGTTTAAACTAGCATATCTTTATGTAGTTTTTTTGCTGTGGATTTTCCATCTTGTGTGTTTTTGAAATGGTTAGCCACTTTGAGAAGTTTGGGCTGGGCGATACCCAGTGGCGTAGCGTGGGGAGTGCAGGGGGGCCGGCCGCACCAGGCGCAACATCTGGGGGTTAGGGTTAGGGGGTGCAAATCCACGGGTTAGGGGGCGCAAATCCACGGGTTAGGGGGTGCAAATTACTTGCCTTGCCCCGGGTGCTAACAACCCACGCTACGCCACTGGCGATACCTGGTTATCAACTTTGTGTTATGCCACCAGCTAAACATTGTGATACACTGATATATCACAGTGTCTGAAGTATGGATGGGGCCATTGGCTGGCTTCACAGTTTTTCCCACATTGTGATTTTTGCCATAGGATTCACACAAACATGATTTGTAATATATTGCCAGGTCAAAAACTAGGAAACCGATGTCACAATATGGACTTGAGACCCGTTTTGGATGATAGATCCCTAGTTTTGGCCAGATAAAGGAGGAGGATAGAATTATTTTGGTCATTGTGAGAACCACCATCCTTATTTAGCCTCCTTTCCTTTCTGTCCTTGCAAAGTCAACACAGCATGCATAGAAAGTGTTGCTAGATGTGCCACAATCTTAGACTGGTACTATTAGGCCTAATTCTGGCATGGCAAAATGTAATCTTGCTTGTGACAGTGTAGGTGAAACCTGCTGAGACTAAAAGTCCTTTCAGGAATTATAGGGACAGAACTGCCAAAACTGTATAGAAATTTATTCATGTATGCTGCTACAGCGGCAAGAATGTTACTTGCCCAAAAATGGAAAGAAGGAGGAAGTCCCAGGAAAAGAAGAATAGATACAAAAACCTGTGGAATGTGCAGAAATGGCAAAAAAAAAATCAAGATAACAAACTTTTTTATAAAAGGATGGAAATGCTTTATTGAATATTTACAAATGAACTGTAAACAGATAAGAACACTGGCAGGATTATTGTAATAACCTGCAGTTTTATAAGAGTGTGTATTTAAAGAAGATGAATAAATGAGCAAATTAAAGATAGGTAGCCGTGTTGGTCTGCCATAGTCAAAACAAAAAAAATTCCTTCCAGTAGCACCTTAAAGACCAACTAAGTTAGTTCTTGGTATGAGCATGTGTGCATTGTTTTGAGCAAATTAAGTTAATTTGGATATGCAGAAAATATTAAGAATAAATTTAAGGAGCCGCAGAAAGAGGGGGAAGGAAGTCAAGTTTTGAAATGTAAAAAAAAAAAAAATGATTATAAAATTATTGAAATGTATAAAATGGAAAATCATAAAGAGAGACTGAAAGTAGAAAACATAGGCATGCATTCTGAATGACCAGACCCCATCAGAAACCATGTGGCTAGGTTTTGGACTAAGATTACTGGTCATTTGTTAAATAAAGGGCATTTGATCAGTTTTTGAGGAACTCCAGGAACCTCTCCTGCAGTTTGAAAACCTTGGAGTACATATTTGTTGTATTTTTAGCCAATATTTAACCAAAAAAACCTGCACGTCTTTCCCAACTCCTCTCCCCTTTCCTATGTATTCTTCCTTTAGAAATAAACCCAGAGTGGTTTTGAGCACCCTAGAAGAATCTCTGTTGTTAAGACTGTTGCCAACATTAGGCTTCAGAGGATCGTGAGTGGAGGAGGCTGCAGATGGGGGAGGAAATCACATGAGATCTTGAGTTCAGTTCTTGGCATCCAGGGTTAAAGAGTCCAGGGGGCAGATATTGGAAAGACTTCAGCTGGAGAGCATTGCAGAGTCTCTGCCAGTCATTGGGGACAGAAGTAGGTTAAATGGATCAAACATTGTAGTTGTTGTTTTAAAACCACCTGCCCCATGAAACTAGAACAATGGGGGTACTCCATGCTTTGGCAGTTGTGGGTTAAATCAAAATAAAAATGAGTGCTATTTCTATTATTTATGCAAATGAAGCATGTTTGCCCTTTGAGGCTTGCAGAAGAATAATTACTCAGGATAAGTAAATACACGCAAAGAGTTATACGCAGCACAGAATAACCACTGCCATATCATCTCCTCCTGCCCACCTCCAAAAAAATCCCAGATCTGTTTTCTGAGATATCAGCAGGATATCGGCACACATTGAAACCTTTTATATTTGTTTCATAGCTTTTGGTACTGAAGGCCTTAAAGCTGAGATTTTCAAGATGCCCATTCTTTATTTTATTTACCAAGAGGTTTAAAACAAAACAAAACAGAATGTGATGCATAGTACCATCAAATTAAAATCCACGGTAAAGGTAAAGGGACCCCTGACCATTAGGTCCAGTCGTGACTGACTCTGGGCTTGCGGCGCTCATCTCGCTTTATTGGCCGAGGGAGCCGGCGTACAGCTTCCGGGTCATGTGGCCAGCATGACTAAGCCGCTTCTGGTGAACCAGAGCAGCACACGGAAACGCTGTTTACCTTCCCGCTAGAAAGCGGTACCTGTTTATCTACTTGCACTTTGATGTGCTTTCGAACTGCTAGGTTGGCAGGAGCAGGGACCGAGCAACGGGAGCTCACCCCGTCACGGGGGTTCGAACCGCTGACCTTCTGATCGGCAAGTCCTAGGCTCTGTGGTTTAACCCCCAGCGCCACCCGCGTCCCTAAAACCCATGTTACGCCCCTCTTAAAATGAGTGGTCAAAGTTAACCGGAGCGCAGCAATTAGTAAAATGAATATGAAAATGAATGTTACGCCCAGTGCGGCCAGCCCCCCCTGCACCCCCCATGCTACGCCACTGCCCCCAATACCTCTCAGCGCAGCTCTTGTTTCATTCTTCTAGAAATCATACATCGCCGACATGATTTGGCCACGGCTGTCAAACAAAAGAAAACTCTGCCCAGTCGTGACGCTTCCCTAAAGCTTGCTATTCTCCTCTTAAGCCTGATCAGATTTTGCGTATGCATCGGCTATAAAATGTGCCAATTTATGGACATTTACTTAGCGCGTGCCATCTCCCGTTCCTGGACCACTTCCACCACACACAAATTTATTTTGCTTGGCTTAGAACGGTCACTGAAGAATTATGCCGTTAACGAGCAAAACAATTTTCAAATGCCTCCTTTCCCCCCCCTTCGTAGTTCTGGTTTGTCCACAGAGAAATTGAACTTAATCTGATTCTAAATGAGGGTTGGGTTTCTCCTTGGGAAAAATATAGGCCTGTAAAAGTGACGGATTATAGAGAGGAAGTGTTGGATTTTCCAGACATGAAATTATCAGAATTGTCACTTTGTTTATGACATCTTAAAAATGAAGCAACACGATCCTCAGTGAAATTTATCCTTTTTGAAGTTGACAGGAAGCCCTCAGTAACACTGTCTCTGGGTTTTTAACCAACCTTCCCCACCCAGTAACAGCATAATAATTTGCCAATATTTCTTTTAAAACAGTATAAATATTCTGCCCTCACAATCTGATTTGAGGAGAAATGCAACGAAAAAGAAATATGTGCACCTTTGTATAAAAAACTGCGTGGATGTTGATGTGGGGGTACAGATCAATGCATTACGAAATGATTTGCTTAGAAATTGTAACTTTTTGTTATTTACTTTTAAATGAGGACCAGGCGAGTTTTATTCAAGGAAGCAGGCTGACAAATAACGCAAGGAGATTGATAAATGCCCTGCATTACAACTTCCTATTTGGTACTTGTTCAGCTTAGTTGTCTCAAGGCATCCTTAATAATTTCCTCTCGCCCTCTCATCTTTGGCAGTTTGCATACTTATTTATTTTGTGTGTTCGTGTGTGCTCGCTAATGCACACAAGGACTAGAGTGAATAAAAGAATATTGACCCTCTTCCTCTCTGTCAGGGAACAGGGAGCTTCCCAAATGTCTCAAACGTGCAAGTTTTAAATACATTTAAAAACCGCAAAGCAAAATGCATCGTGGGGAATCTTAATTTTTTTTTTTAAAAAAAAAGGATTTCAAAGCAGCTTGGATATAGGTACATCGTGTGCAGAAGTGGAGGGAAATTGTGTCTCTGGGGTCTTTTTCTCCTGAAGAAGAGTTGCAATAATTTAGCTACAGGATTTTAAATGGCTTAATGTTTCCTCCTGGCTTCGTGTCAAATTGCATCTTCAGTTGGGGGTAGAGGAGGAATATTTGTGAGCCACCCTGAGATCTACGAAGGGTTGTATACAAATTTTAATAATAATAATAATAATAATAATAATAATAATAATGGCATAGAAAAATGGACTTTAAAGTTAATGGACTATGCGGGGCTGGTGAAACTAACAGAAAATTAAGAAACCAACAGGACAGACTATTTATGAAGGAATGGAAGCACTTTATGGAATATCTTGAAAAAAAGTATCAGATGAAATTGCGAGCAGGATTTGAAATATGAGGAGCGGAAGGAAAACGATAATATTTGAAATAAAAATATGTCTTGGGTGAAATGTTTATTAGAATGCCATTTGTGAATGGGATGGGGTTAAGAGCAGCATGGAGGGAAAGGCAGGAAGTTAAAAGTTCAAAAGACATTTGAAAGTTGGAATTCGTAGGTAAAGATTTTAAACTTTAATAAAAAACTGAAACACACACACGTGCATAGGTGGGGGAAGAACTGGATCATTATAATTCTGACAACTTTCTTCCAGAGGATTTAGCTGTCGTTCCTCTGGGAAAAGACAAAACAGGTACCAGAGCAGCATTTTTGGAGAAAGCGGAGTGAGAATGATGAAGGAAGGAACATAATTGGTTTGTGGGACCGGAAAAGCTCTCTCTTTGTGTGTGTGTGTAGGGGGGGAGGAGTGCTGCCTGAACTCAAATGGAAATATTTTGCCCTACTGTGTTTTAATTACGGCGACTACGGCTCGAGAAACGACAACAGTATGGCAAGTGTTAAAAGACGAGGCCGGCTGGCTTTTATACAAGACGCGTCGAGCCTTTGGCTTTCGGAAGCAGCAGAGGCTGGCGTAGGATGCAAACGACCCCCAGGGGGATAAAATGGCATCCAGCTAGATGGAAGGGCCTTTCATAATCCGATAGTCTAGCAGCAGTTAATATAGAGAGAACATGTTAAGAATTTATGTGCTTTCATCATATCAGAGAGAGGTGCGGGAGAGAGAAGAGGGGGGATAACAGGGACGGTGGTCTCATAGAACTGGCCTTCCAAGAAGTCACCTCTTATAATTAAAAAGAGTGCTGAGGGGGTCTCTGCTGGAATTCCTGTAATGAAAGTTCATAATACAGAACCTGTTGGGTTAACAGCCGCATCCTCCGAGGGTCGTCGACTGAGTCTCTGGTACTCTCCTGCATCCCTCGCTAAACACCAGCTCTCCTGTTCTTGGAGCAGGATGCAAATAGGTCGAGAAAGCACTGCAACGTCAAAATAACTGAAACTGAAACTTGCACTGAAATTCAGTGCAAATGCACAATTCTTAATAACGGATTTTGTCAAAGCATTTGTGGCTCGTTTTCTCTCCCCTAGCTTCCCCCTTCCCTTTTTCTATTATATGGGTGCTTCCAGACTGTTGGCTGTTTTTAGCTGGGATTAAGTCGCACCCTGGCATATTCTGCTTTCACAATCGTCATTCATTGAGAGGTCTTGCACAACAAACCACCTCCTCCCCTCCCCAAAGATCGGACCTTTTGCAAGAAGTGATGGGCGAATGCACCGAGAAGCAAAAATTGCTTGGATGCAACATAACTTTACCACCCATCGAAGAAATTGGGATGAATTTTTGTAAAATAGCCAATGCCATCTATCCTCCCTGAAGACAGACCTGGGTGAATGTTCCACAAACAGTATGCCTGAATGTGCCCTAAATCCAAGAGCAAGCTTCAAATATGCAGAATTCTCCTTTTGCTCCCGCAATCTTTGTTTGAGAATGAAGCTTAAAACGGCCATGGATGTCGGGGATTATAATGTGTGCCTGACTCTTTTCTTCCGTGCACATGACCTCTGCCCTTGGGAATAGCCGTTCTGTCGTGCGATTTTCAGCTATCTGCCTGCAAATACGTGTTTCGGGTTTAATGTTGCTAGGAGAAAAGAGAGAGGGTGTGTGTGTGTTGCATGCATATGTTTAATTCAACTTGCCGCTTAGGCCAGCCGCAGTTGACCCTTCAAACGGTTTGCGTCCGAGGCTTTGGAAACGAAAGCCAAGTTTGAATTTGGACAAGCAGTTTCGCTCGAAGAGCCAAGTGGGCTTTATGATTTCAGCCGATGCGAGGGAACTTCCCTGCGCATCTTGCCGGAGTTTGTCTGCCCACTAGAGCGCACTGTTGCCTTGCCTTCCACCTGCAGACGCCTCTTGCTCGCTGGAGCAGGGAAGGCCATCTCTGTTTAGTCTGCTCTCGAAGGGTCTCCACATGACCAGTGTGGACCCCATGGACTTCCCGAAACATGTGTTAGCAATTTAGCAGCAGACATTTATTTCTTTGTTTTACTGCCTGGCTCTTGGAGAAAGTGTCGGTGCTGGGTTATGGGCTGTCTGGAGCATGTCAGAGGCCACGGGGATCAAGTTCATGTGACAGGCCAAGCTAAAGGGAAGGATGGAGTCTGAGGAGGTGAGGAAACTGACCCTCTCTCTCTCTCCTCTCTCAGCAGCAACAAATCCTGGCCTGTCTGTGGGCTGCAGCCAAAATTTGGGGCCGTTCGGAGTTCGTGGGGCAGCTGAACAAACAGAACGCAGTTCTGCCTGTTGCTCTGCTGCATCGAACTGCAGATTCAAGTTACTGCCGTTTCCATTTCTCCCCTCCCTCACCAAAAAGGGGGACCAACTGAACTTCACCCCCCGTCTCTTTCCATCCCCACCTTTTAAAAGTGCTCTTTTACATTCCTTCTCTCCCTCCCTTTCTCTTTCCCTTTAGCTCCATCCAGACGAGGAGACCTTGAAATTCTTGGCTTCTGCATGCTCCAGTGGATGTGTGGGAATCTGCCCTGGGAGCGGAATTTGAGGAACCCCGATGCTGTCCGGGATGCAAAAGCAAAGTAAAAACAAAAACAGAAGCATGATTTATTTAATACGTATTTTGGGGTGTTCTCCCTCCAAAGCTCAGGGCAGGTTATGATGGTGAAATGGTTGCATCTGTAAAATGGGGAGGGAAGGATCGCAGGGGCGTTTGCTTTGTGTGCAGAAGGTTCTGGGTTCGAATGCTGGCATCTCCAGGTAAGGGAAAAGTCCCCTGTCTGAAAACCTGGAGGAGAGCTGTTGCCATTCAGTGCAGACAACATTGAGGTACCTGCTCTAGTGTTCCTAACTTAAAGAGATAGGTCTTAATCTCAGGGTCGTCGGTTCAAAACCCACGTTGGGCAAAAAGATTCCGGCATTGCAGGGGCTTGGACTGAACAACCCTTGTGGTCCCTTTCCAACTCTACAATTCTGCAAAATAGCTCTCAAATGGTCAGGAAACCAGAGAACAGTGCTGGCCGCATTGAGTGTGCATTTCTGGAGAGTGGGGTGCGCATTCTCCCATTGCTAGACTTCCAGAAGATGAATATTAGTGCACTTCTGTTAACAAGTGCACCCTCCCCACATTGCTAAACATGCATTATCTGGAGTAACTCTTAATGTGATTTTAATAATAATAATAATATTTTTTTTATTTATACCCCGCCCTCCCCAGCCAAGGCCGGGCTCAGAGCAGCTTACAAGCAATAATAAAAACAAGATGGATGATTACAACTTAAAAACAAAAATAAAATACAACATTAAAATAATGGAACATTAAAATATTAAAATGTAGCCTCATCGCAGGAGGAGAAGGAAAAGAAAGAAGAAGAAAAAGAGAGAGGGAGGGAATCAAGTTGGCTCCAAGCCAAAGGCCAGGTGGAACAACTCTGTCTTACAGGCCCTGCGGAAAGAAATCAGATCCTGCAGGGCCCTGGTCTCATGAGGCAGAGCGTTCCACCAGGCCGGAGCCAGAGTTGAAAAGGCCCTGGCTCTGGTTGAAGCCAATCTAACTTCTTTAGATTTTGACTAATTTAACTTTCAAGGAACCATGCTTAGGACTGCAACCAGTGTATGATTCAGTATACGAAAAGTGCCTTTTCTTTTTTATATATATATAATTTTTTATTGAGGTTTTTTCATACAAATGCTTATTTAACAAACAAAATAAATTTCATAACATCCTTTCATTCTATTGTGGACTCCCTCACGTCTCCCGCTTCCACTTTCATCATTACCAACAAATTTTTCCAAGCAAATTATCATCTTGTTTATGATCTTAAATCCAATATTTAGGTTAAACTCAAATATAAAATTATAATTTAATGGTAGACAGTTATTTCTACTCTGACTTCCTTGTTAGGATTCAACCAAATTACAGTACTTTTGTAAATAAATCTTAAATTTCTTCCAGTCTTCTTCTACCCTCTCCTCTCCCAGGTCACGGATTCTGCCAGTCATCTCAGCTAGTTGCATATAGTCCATCAGCTGCATCTGCCATTCTTCCAGTGTGGGTAGATCTTGAGTTTTCCAGTTCTTAGCAATAAGTATCCTTGCCGCCGTTGTAGCATACATAAAAAATGTTCTGTCCTTCTTTAACACGTTCTGGCCGACCATGCCCAGAAGGAAGGCCTCTGGTTTCTTGGTAAAGGTATACTTAAACACCTTTTTTAACTCATTATATATCATTTCCCAGAAGGCCTTCACTCTAGGGCAGGTACACCAGAGGTGAAAGAATGTTCCTTCATTTTCCTTACATTTCCAACATTTATTATCAGACGAATGGTATATTTTAGCCAATTTCACTGGGGTCATGTACCATCTATATATCATTTTCATTACATTTTCCTTCAGAGCATTGCATGCTGTGAAGTTCAGCCCAGTGGTCCACAACCTTTCCCAGTCCTCAAACATAATATTGTGCCCAATATCCTGAGCCCACTTTATCATAGCCGATTTAACCGTTTCGTCTTGTGTGTTCCATTTCAGCAGCAAGTTATACATTTTTGAAAGTACCTTGGTCTTAGATTCTAGCAATTCTGTTTCCAATTTCGATTTCTCCACCTGGAATCCTAACTTTTTATCATTCTTAAACACTTCTTTAATCTGAGCATAGTGTAACCAGTCTCGCACTTTATCTTTCATTTTCTCTAAACTCTGCAGTTTCCAATTGTCTCCATCTCTTTCTAATATTTCCCAATATTTTGGCCAATTGGCCTCCATATTAGGTCTTTTTCGGGCCTTAGCCTCCAAGGGTGACAGCCACCTCGGTGTTTTGTTCTCTAATAAGTCTTTGTATCTTGTCCAGACATTAAATATTGCTTTTCTGACAATATGGTTCTTAAAGACCTTGTTAATCTTAGCCTTATCATACCATAAGTATGCATGCCATCCAAATGCATTGTTAAAACCTTCCAAATCCAGCACGTCCGTGTCCTCAAGAAGTAGCCAATCTTTTAGCCAGCAGAAAGCTGCGGCTTCATAGTACAACTTTAAGTCTGGCAGGGCAAAGCCCCCTCTTTCTTTTGCGTCCGTTAGTATCTTAAACTTAATTCTGGGCTTTTTGCCCTGCCAGACAAATTTAGAAATATCTTTCTGCCACTTCCGGAAGCACTCCGTTTTGTCTACAATCTGCAATGTCTGAAACAAAAACAACATTTTTGGCAATACATTCATCTTGATAGCAGCTATTCGGCCTAACAATGAGAGTTTTAATTTTGACCAGCTATCCAAGTCTCTCTTAATTTCAGACCAACATTTTTCATAGTTATCTTTAAACAGACTCAGATTTTTTGCTGTTATGTTTACCCCTAGGTATTTGACTTTCTTAACCACAGTTAACTCTGTCTCTCTCTGAAACCGTTCCGACTCAATATCTGTCAAGTTTTTTCCGAAAAGTGCCTTTTCTTTACGTAACCACAGAGGTCTAGGAATGGGGAGCAGCTGCGAGGGGTAGGGGGGTTAAGGTACATTGTTTATTGCAGGCTGGGGAGAGTCACCCCTCTCTTGCATTGTCTATTCCAGTGGACAGCTGACAGTCTATATGAGTTTATGATCAGAGCTGCCATTGCATGAGCCCTTTGTAGTCTTCGTAGAGACACAAATCACCTGTAGCTGTTGCTCCACGGATATGGGCCAGTCTGTCCTGAGTCTTGCTCTGGCTAGCAGGCAGATGACAGTGATTTGTTATCAATTATTGGGGAGGAATCCGTAACTCGCCATGCATGATGTTGCAGGTTCAATTTCCAGGAGCTCCCTTCCCGCAACAACATGCAAATTGAAACACAGGCATCCCATTCTGGATCAGGCCCATCTGGTCCAGCATCCAGTTCTCAAAGTGGCCAAGCATATATTTCAGTGGGAAGCCTGCTATCAGGATCTGAATGCAACAGTGCCCCTCTCTATTTGTAATATTGCTTTCAAAAAATAATTGGTCGTCTTTTCTTTGTCTTTACTGACCCTTGTTTATATTTGTGAGACTTGTGAGTCCCATCAGGGAAAAAGGAGGGGTATAAATAAATACGTAATAAGAATAAAAATCTGGTTGGCCACTATGAGAACAGGATCCTGAACTAGTTGCTAACATTCTTAATTTCCAGCAATGTCCTTGCAAAAATGTGTACGTTAGACAAAATTGCATTCAGAACGAAAGGGGAACCTATGGCCACATGTGGTGGTCTTGCAAACCTGTGTGTGAATTTTGGGAAGGCGTCATGAAGGAAAATTCTGAAATAATAGGCGCACTGGTGCCTTTAAACCCAAAATTGTTTTTTTAACTTTGATGAGTCAAATATGGATTTAATTATGTAAACTACTTACAATCGTTGCTATTAGTAGCTGCTCGCATGACCATATCACAGGGCTGGAAGGATTTCTTGAGGCTTTTATTTTTTTTACTTTATTGAACCAAATATTTAATGTTTATTCTCATTATTGAAAAAATGGACTTATAAATTAAGAGTATCTTGAGGTGCAGATAAAGCTATGGATTTTGCCTCTGTTTGGTAGCCATTTCTAACTTATATGACAGGCGAATCATGGGGTTGGCAAGTTCCAATGAAATATGACCCTTTTTTGATATTCATAACATTTGCTTTGTATTTTTCTTTATCAGGTTGGTTTGTGTTGTAACATCTAAATCACTGTAGTCTCTTGAGAATGTACTTTGTTTTATGATGTATTGACTCTGTACTTTGGTGTGTGTGTGTGTGTGTGTGTGTGTGTGTTGTACTGTTTATCTTACTCTTTTATTTATTTATGTTATTTCATAATTCTTACCAGGTTGCTATTTTAACTGTTATGAAGTTAAAATAGCAGTAAAAAGTCTTGATTATTTTTTTATGCATATTGGGAGAAATGCTGCCAAATTTTGGTTAGGACTATTTTCAATAATAATGCAGAAATGCCAGAAACTTGAATTTAAAATTGGGGGCGGGGGGAAACCAAGGAACTGAAACTGACAAATTTGTCAGTCTCTTCCAGCTTGTTTTTTTAAAAAAATGCTTTTTAAACACTTGTTTTTAAAAATGTAAAAATCTGGTGCAAGGTTAGAGCTGGAGAACTAGCTCCATTGAAGTATAAAGTGCAAGGCTGGGCTCTGCCTATGGTTGATTTCTACATCTGCCCTCATTTGCTGAATTGACATCATTCTTCCTGAGAGTCTTTCTTTCAGACAGAATTTGATCGAGGTGTACAAATTGCCTATACAGCGGTACCTCGGGTTAAGTACTTAATTCGTTCCGGAGCTCCGTTCTTAACCTGAAACTGTTCTTAACCTGAGACACCACTTTAGCTAATGGGGCCTCCCGCTGCCGCCGTTCCACCTCCTCACGATTTCTGTTCTCATCCTGAAGCAAAGTTCTTAAGCCGAGGTACTGTTTCTGGGTTAGTGGAGTCTGTAACCTGAAGCGTATGTAATAACCCGAGGTACCACTGTACAGTGGTAGCTCTGGTTGTGAATGGGATCCGTTCCGGAGCCCCATTTGCAACCTGAGCAGAATGCAACCCACGTCTGTGCATCTGCGCGTCTGCGGGTCGCGATTCGCCGCTTCGCCGCTTCTGCACATGCACGTGACGTCATTTTGAGCGTCTGCGCATGCGCGAATGGTGAAACCCGGAAGTAACTCTTTCCGGTACTTCCGGGTCGCCAGGGGACGCAACCAAAAAAGATTTAACCCGAAGCGTCTTTAACCCAAGGTATGACTGGATTAATCCAAGGTATGACAAGGATGCGGGTGGCGCTGTGGGTTAAACCACAGAGCCTAGGACTTGCCAATCAGAAGGGCAGCGGTTCAAATCCCCATGACGGGGTGAGATCCCGTTGCTCGGGACGGTAAACGGTGTTTCCGTGTGCTGCTCTGGTTCACCAGAAGAGGCTTAGTCATGCTGGCCGTATGATCCGGAAGTTGTACTCTGGCTCCCTCGGCCAATAAAGTGAGATGAGCACCGCAACCCCAGAGTCGGCCACGACTGGACCTAATGGTCAGGGGTCTCTTTACCTTTACCTATGACTGTATAAACCCCACTGTTTTCTCCAGCCATGGCTGGCTGGCTGACTTGCATGTTGCTTTCACAACAGCCCTGCAAAGATGAATAGGCTATTTATGTCCCAGTGTAATCTAAGTCAGCTGTTCATAGCTGAATGAGGATTCGAATCCAGGTTTGCCTAGTCCCAACATGTTGTGTATCACAGTGGCATGCTGGCTTGATTTGATGAAATTTGATCCAGCCTGCTCAATTCTGCCGTTTTTCTTTTCTTTTCTTTTTTTTTTGGTGTGGGATTTTGGCTACTTTGTTGCCAAAAGTCGGGTTTGTTTTTAAGCGTGGAATTACATACAGCCCTGCGTATGATCTTTAAGGAGGCGGAACTGGGCAAAGCAAAGAGAAATCTCTGTGAAATTTGCCTCTTTCTCTCTGTGTCTCTCATATTTCCTATATGGCTATGATTTCAGCCTGTATATGAACCAGCCCAGGACATTTTAAGAGTTAAGAATCAAGGGGACCTTGTTGCCTAAAAGCAATGTTTAAAATCTGTCCATAAACTAAACTTTGGAACAAAGTATTATCTCTGCTCCACCACCGAGCAAATTATGTTAAAAGTCGTGGCTGAACAGCCCCTCTGGAAAGCAGAAGAAATGTAGCTCACTTGTTCCATTCGCTCAAAGGGCATAGCTAGGTAGTTATAAAAATATGTACTGCTGTTCGTAGAAAAATCTCCAAGCAGTTTGCAACAAATTATGCACAAAACCGCACAGTAAAACCATATAAAAAGTTAGAAATCAGAAATCAGCTAACTGTTGCAGAAAGGTGTGTTCCTAATTGCCCACAGAAGCCTGACAGAATAGAAAAGTTTTCAGCAAGCGTTTAAAAGCAGAGACGGAAAGTGGCTATTGAATCACTGTTGGCAGAGGAGCCCATAATTCTGGGTCAATAACTGGGGGGGGGGGGGTTAGTTTCTTATTGTCAAAGGAACCACGCCAACCTGGGGAACGGCCAGCGACACTCCTGCAGATGATCCCAGGGATCAAGCTCGGATATAAAGGCCATGAATATCTCTATAGCTTGATCAGGACCAAGGATTGGAGTTAAATTGCATGAAATTAAGGAAGATCAAACCTATCCATTCTGAAGGAAATCAGCCCTGAGTGCTCACTGGAAGGACAGATCCTGAAGCTGAGGCTCCAATACTTCGGCGACCTCATGAGAAGAGAAGATTCCCTGGAAAAGACCCTGATGTTGGGAAAGATGGAGGGCACAAGGAGAAGGGGATGACAGAGGACGAGATGGTTGGACAGTGTTCTTGAAGCTACCAGCATGAGTGTTGTTCAACTACAGCTCCCAGCATCCCTTGTGCTGTCTGACGCTCATGGGAGTTCGAGTCCCAGCAATGTCCAGAGAGCCACAGCCTACCCACACAAATGTATGCTTAGTTTGGTAACTTTCCTGCAGTCATTTAATGTTCTAAATCATGGATAGGCAAAGTTAAGCCTGGGGGCTGGATCTGACCCAATAGCCTTCTAATTCCGGCCCTCAGACGGTCCGGGAATCAGCTTGTTTTCACATGAGTAGAATGTGCCCATTTATTTAAAATGGATCTCTGGGTTATTTGTGGGGCCTGCCTGGTGTTTTTACATGAGTAGAATGTGTGATTTTATTTAAAATGCATCTCTGGGTTGTTTGTGGGGCATTGGAATTCGTTCGTTATTATTTTTTTCAAAATATAGTCTGGCCCCCACAAGGTCTGAGGGACAGTGGACTGGCCCCCTGCTGAAAAAGTTTGCTGTGCCCTCCTCTAAAGTGTGTGCCCCCCCCTGCATTTAAGCAGTGTCAGAATTGCAGTTGGCTAGCCACAGTTTGTGAAGCTGAGGCTCCAATACTTTGGCCACCTCATGAGAAGAGAAGACTCTCTGGAAAAGACCCTGATGTTGGGAAAGATGGAGGGCACAAGGAGAAGGGGATGACAGAGGACGAGATGGTTGAGCAGTGTTCTCAAAGCTACAAACATGAGTTTGACCAAACTGCGGGAGGCAGGGGAAGACAGGAGTGCCTGGCATGCTCTGGTCCATGGGGTCATGAAGAGTCGGACATGACTAAATGACTAAACAACAGCAGCAGCCACAGTTCATGATTTCCAAATAATAAAATAAAGCATAGCTCTCTTTGCCTAGATGGAGGCAATATTTGGGCAAGGCTGCCTCTTACATTGAGCTAAGCTCAATGACAAGGGAATGCCAGCCAGTTCCACTTAAGTCGCCTCTTCCGTCACAGTGACTTGAGTTTGCTGACCCCTGTTCTAAATGCTGTTGCTTCCTCCTGCCCCTCGTAAGAATTATAGAGTTGAATTCGAGTCCTGCCCTCCAGAGCAGGAGAAAACAAGCTTGTTCCCTCTTCCATGTGACAGTCGTTTGGATATTCGAAGAAGATTTTATTGGGTGTTCCCCCCCTCATCTCTTTCGGGAAAGCATTTCGTGAATGTAGGGAGGGGGAAGAAAACACAAACATTTAGCATTTCCCTCCCCCCCCCTTGCCCTTTTCCTCCTCCACCCAGCATGCCTACTGTAATTAGCCCTGGTTAAATGCACTGCCTGTTGTCGCTCTTTTGCTCTTACTGGTGGGACTTGAGGAAGCTAATTGCTTGTGGCCCCACATAGCCGGTCGCTCGGCACACCGGCAACGCTGCAATGGAGGTGCTGCGAGTGGCGGAGGCAGCAAACTTTTAAGTAGGGCAAGTCACAACAGAGGTACACAATGGGGATAGCTGATCTGCAGAAATCAATCTGTGCATTCAGTTTGGCACTGGCTCTCTGCAGAGAGAGAGGGGGTGGGGGAGAGCGGGGGGAGCCTGCAGGCTGCAGATAATACAGATTGCATCTGTAAATGTTGACTTTGTACAGTATTGTTTAATATATATATTATTTCCCACCCCCACTCCTTTAGAACTTCTGATCATTAGAGTCCCTCACAGACCACCCCTAGCGCCATTCAGCACCCGATCAATGTAATCCATCAAGCTTCTTTATTAATTCTCCAGCCAAGGATTAACCCCTTGGAGGGATGATACTTCCTTTCCCCCCCTCCCCAAGACTCCAAACTAAATCCATATACACTATTGTGTGTGTGTGTGGCACTTCTTTTAATTTTTAAGAATGGGGTGGCGGAAGGAAGGGTTGCAACTCAGTGGCAGAGCACAATATTTTATCCGTAGTGAATCATAGAGTTGGAAGGGACCCTCAGGATCAGCTAGTCCAACCCCCTGCAAGGCAGAAATATGCAGCTGATCGAACCTGCAACCTTGGCGTTATCAGCATCACGCTCTAACCAGCTGAGCTATCCCCACGAGCAATGATGTCATCATAGAATTTCAGGTAACTGGACTGGAAAGATCCTCTGTCAAAGGCAGGAGTAGCAAATGCTGTGTCTTAAGCATATCCCCCAAAGTTTTTAGGAAAGGTTTCCCAGAGTTGTTGGGCGCCTGGGGGGGGGGGGCGGGAACCAACGCAAGCAGCAGAGGAGCCTAGCGCAACCAACCGGCCTGAAGTGTCGGTGTCTGAGCAAATCTGATGTAAGCTGCATAATAATAATAATTTATTATTTGTACCCCGCCCATCTGGCTGGGTTTCCCCAGCCACTCTGGCCGGCTTCCAACAAAGATTAAAAAGACATTAAAACGTCACACATTAAAAACTCCCCTGAACAGGACTGCCTTCAGAAGTCTTCTAAATGTCGGGTAGTTTATCTCTTTGACATCTGATGGGAAAGCGTTCCACAGGGCGCCCTCTGCCGAGAAGGCCCTCTGCCTGGTTCCCTGTAGCTTTGCTTCTCACAATGAGGGAACCACCAGAAGGCCCTCGGCGCTGGACGTCAGCGTCCGGGCAGAGCGATGGGGGGGAGAGACGCTCCTTTAGGTATACTAGGCCGAGGCAGTTTAGGGCTTTAAACGTGAACACTAACACTTTGCATTGTGCTCAGAAATGTACTGTGTGGGCCTCCCCACGGGCGGGCCTCTGCATGGCCGTATGCCAATCCCAGGTGTGCAGGAGGGCGGAGCCGGTCAGCCACCTCGGCGCTCGCTAGCTCACCCGCCCCCAAACTCACGGTGCAGAGCCATCCGCAGCAGAAGAGCCACCGCAGCGCTCTGACTGACGGGCTGGCTCTTTCCCGGACTCATCTCTCAGGCCCTGAACTCTCAGCCTGGTGTCCCTGAGAGCCCGGCACCCGGGTGCCCCGCACCCCTAGTGCCTATGGGTACGACGGCCCTGCCTCCAGGTGTTGCCAATCTCCTAGCTCCCACCAGCCCCGACCAGCTTGCCCAATGGTCAGGGATGATGGAAACTGGAGGGCACCACATTCTTAACCCCTGGTTTGGCAAAACGCTGCTCATCAGTCAACAGGACTAAGCTGAAATCCCCCTCTGGGCAGCATCAGTGTGAGGGAGTGTTGCGTACGTTGGCTGACCTCACTAGTGAAACACACTTCCTACGTTGCTGCTTGAGTTGAATATCGTTGTGGCTCTTTAGGTGCTGGTGTGCACAGCTTTGTATTTTGTGACAAGGGCCTAACATTAAAGCAGAGCATGTGCTCTTGCTTTTCGTGAAGCATCCTGGACTTGGTTATTATTTTTTCCAACCTAAAGCAGTGCTTCCAAACCCGTTTAGTATGGTGTGGATAGAGATAGAGAAGTTTTTTTCTCCCACTCTGGCAATCGGAGGGGGGGGGGGAACACATGCTATGCAAATTAGGACCATTTGAATAACATAATTTGCCTCTGAGATTTTTAAGTTTACATCGGAACATCTTCTGATGCCCTAGAGGGTGATCTAATTTACCATGTTTCTTTTACTTGCATTTAGTAAGCAAACTGCCAGGCTTGTCTAATGCGGTATTTGATATTGGCCTCCGTTCGTTGTTACGAATGAATTTACGAAACAGGAGAAAAACTGGAAAAGAAAGATCTGGGGAAATCTCCATGCAGGTTTGCTGACCCCACATCACTCCTCATGTTTCTAGAACCCAGGACCATCCGCTTATGCTAAATTCAGGACAAAGGAAGTTCTGTTCCACACAGCACATACCGTATTTTTCGTCCCATAGGATGCTCTGTCCCATAGGACGCACCTAGTTTTTTTGGGGGGGGAATAGAGGGGGGGAAATTCCTTTATTTCCCCCCAAAAAAAACCAGGTCGGGGAACAGCGGGATGGCAGCGCTGCGCCTCCCCGCTGTCCCCCGTGCTTGTGGGGCTGGCCGATGTCTGCCCGAAGCGCGGGGCGCTCTGCTTCAGGCTGCTATCCGCAGCGTGGGGAGCCCTGTGGGGGCTCCCCAGGCTTGCTGATAGCTTCCTGAAGCCTGGAGAGCGAGAGGGGTCGGTGCGCACCGACCCCTCTCGCTCTCCAAGCTTCAGCGAAAGCCTGCATTCGCCCCATAGGACGCACACAGATTTCCCCTTCATTTTTGGAGGGGAAAAAGTGTGTCCTATAGGGCGAAAAATACGGTATTTAAATTGGTATTGGCTGCCACAAGATGCAGTAATGTCCACTAATTTGGGTAAGGTGAGACAAATACCTGGAGGATGAAGCTGTCAAATGCTTCTGGCTGCAATGGTTGTGTTCTACCCCCACTAATTGCTACTTGCTTGAAATTGCAAGTTGGGAGATTTCTTTTGTGCTCAGGTCCTGCTTCCAAACTTTCCATATGTGTCTCATTGGCTGCTGTGAGAACAGGATGCCGGATTCGAAGGCCCTTTGCTCTGATCCAGCAAAGTTCTATTTTTATGGTTGGTTTCAGTTCAGTACAGCGATAAGAAAAAGCTCCGCAGAGCCTCATCAACCATTTTGTCCAAGACTGCATGGAGTTTGGTCTCAGCTTTACAAAGACCCAACGTCCTGGGTCTGAACATCACCTGCACTCCACGCTTCAGCATTAGTGGCCACACGCATAAGGTGGGAGACGGTTTTGTCTGCGTGCGTTCCACCATAACCAGCAATGTCTCCATTGATGTAGTGCTGGACAAGCATATTGGCAAAGAAGCTGCAGCAATGGCTTGCCTCTCCAAAAGGGCATGGGAGAATGTGATGCTCACCACCAATGACATAAATTTCTGCTGGAAGCCGCCCAGAGTGGCTGGGGAAAAACCAGCCAGATGAGCGGGGCATCATCATCATTATTATTATTATATTATTATTATTATTATTATTATTATTATTATTATTATTATTATTATTTTGTTTAGGTAACTCTGATCCCATAATTCCCAAGATAAAAACTTCAGCTTCTTTTTCTTCTTCTTTACAAATGTTAGCTTTTTTCATTATATATCATTTCCCAGTAATCGTTAACCTTATTACAAGACCACTGCATATGGGAAAAGGTACCTTCTTTCCCTTTGCATTTCCAGCACATAATTCGATTTTGATTTATACGTTTGCCAATCTACTTGGTGCTTGATACCATCTGTATAACATTTTCCTATAGTTTTCTCTTAAATCATAACATGCTGTAAATTTTATGTCTGTGTTCCACAGACTTTCCCAGGCCTCCATCCAACACCTTGACTTTACCCCCAAAGGCTCACTTGTTCCAATGTCTCCCAAGGCAGATTGCTGACAACTACAAAGCATTTTGGTCAACCAATGTTCCTATCACCCACACCACATATGGAAAGGCATAAGACTCTTCTATTTATCACACTTTAGGACAGCCTTCCCCAACCTCGTGCCCTGCAAATATTTTGGACTACAGGTTCCGTCTGCCTCAACTGGCATAGCCATCAACAAACAAACAAACCTGTTCTGGTTTTCATGCTTACTCAAATCTGCTCTCACTATAATGTGTGAAATCTGTCATAGCCTTCTTGGCAAGCAGATGGGATAATCTAGGGCTAGGCTCTCGCCTCTCGTTTCCGTTGCTCCCTCTTCTCTCTGTGCAGAATCCGGACTATACACTGGGAGTAGAAAGTCAGGACAGGGGTGTCTGCTGCATGAACCAGTAAAGGTAAAGGGACCCTTGACCATTAGGTCCAGTCGTGGCCGACTCTGGGGTTGCGGCACTCCTCTCGCTTTCTTGGCCGAGGGAGCCGGCGTACAGCTTCCGGGTCATGTGGACAGCATGACTAAGCTGCTTCTGGCGAACCAGAGCAGCACACAGAAATGCCGTTTACCTTCCCACCGGAGCGGTACCTATTTATCTTACTTGCACTTTGATGTGCTTTTGAACTGCTAGGTTGGCAGGAGCAGGGACCGAGCAACGGGAGCTCACCCCGTCACGGGGATTTGAACCGCTGACCTTCTGATCGGCAAGTCCTAGGCTCTGTGGTTTAACCCACAGCGCCACCCGCTTCCCTTTCACGAACCAGCATCAAGTGCTAAAATGTCCCCTTTTTGCTCTCTGGCTGACTGATAAGGCCAGTAAGGAGCGAAAGATGATTTAGGGATTCTGAAATTTCAATAGTGGGAATTGTGTGTGTGGGTGTGGGTGCGCGTGCGCACCCACCCACCCACCCACCCACACCCACATAGTGTCCACAAAATATACATAATGGAGCATTGGCACCCATGGCACATTGACATTTCTGTAAACTTGTGCAGACCATCAGCAGACAAGTTGGAAAGCAAATTTTAGGAGATCCATCTTCTGAGGAGTTTTTGAGTCCCTACGGAATGTCTTACCAAAAAGTGAATGCCACTTGGACTTCTTAGCAAGAAATGGAACCTGCTATTGGTCCACTATCTTTTTTTAAAGTTTTATTCTTAATTTAATCTTTTCTTATTAAAGTTAAAAAAAATGGTTATATAGTGTGTTTTTTAGAAGCTAAAATCATCATATAAACATAGGATGGGAAAAGTAATTATTTAATGTACTCATTTAGGCAATTTATATGCCGCTTAAAATCTCTTAAGTGGTTTATGGGCATTGTAAAGCTTTGCAGATAAACATCAAATTGCAGCAAGTGCAGTGAAATGTTACAAATAAAAAACAAGATGCAGTAAACACATTATAAAAAAAAATCCAGCGTTTAAAACATTCCTTAGCAATTAGGGAAGGTGGGAGGGCTTTTCCTAGATCGTTTCAAGGGCAGTGGTAGCTCTGAAAGCATGCTTTAAACACACACCTGTGAGTTCCAGTCAATTCCTCCCTCCTGGAGATGTGTTTTTGTGCTTGTGTATGTCCTTCAGATGTTAAAAGATGCTGTCAGGTTCTGTTCAAAATGTGGGCACCACCATTTGCTGCAACCCTCCCTGACTCTTGTTGCTAACTGCAAAAAAAGAAGCAGCATGCACAACTCTCTTTAGAAGTCCATTCGCTCACTGCCCAAGACAGCTTCATTCGCTGCTGCTCTGGAACTATTACTATTACTATTATTATTATCTTATCCATCTGTTGCCATTTTGCGTTCAGAATCTACTTTGGAGCAACAAGCACCAGCCTGGTGAACCGTGCTGAACTTTAGACGACCATTAATCTGTGGATTTAGGAGTAAAGAAAGCAAATTTATCTCAGGGTGGTGTGTGTTTGTGAAGGGATTCCTTTATTGCATTACCCTGCAAAACATTTGGCAAGAGCTCTGGAAAGCGAAGACATTTCCTTGACCGTAATTCTGCTCAGGCTATAGTGGTGCTTATAGTCACACAATGCAAAGGGGGTTAACACAGTGGGTAGACAGGTCTCCCAAATTCCAGCAGTCTCCAGCTTTCAAGAGGAGGCTGATCTGCTTTGCCTCCCCATCTCGTCCCTGACAACCTTCGGATTTTGCCGTCTTCTGATCTAACATTCTTTGCCTCCTCACCTTTTCAGGCTCCTGGACGAACTCCCAGATTCAGTGACAAGATGGGCTCCCACAGGAACAGACTGCAGTAAGTTGAGCCAATTGACCAATTGAAATGAACCTTCGAAGCCTGTTATGGTTTGGAATGGGAGTGCCAGAAGGATTGCCACCTTCCAGACCAGGGGTGCGCAAGCTGTAGCCCTCCAGATGTTTCTGGACTACAACTCCCATCATTCCTGATCTCTGGCTGGGGCTGATGTAGTCCAGAAACATCTGATGGTTCCAAAGGAACCTGCTTCAATTCAAAACTAGTCAAATTTAGCAGCAGCAGCAATTTCTTTGGCTCACATCGGAAGCATCTCTGACTTGGAACAGGGAAGGAAAGGTGTAGTCAACAGAGAATACAAGGGTATTGTAGGCATCTGAGCGAAGTTTTGCATGGCAGCACATTGCAAATTGTGAGCAATTTGTTTTCTTTACACATAACTACCTTGGCTGTGACCAGGACTTCTCTAGGCTAGGCTAATATTCTAGATAAAAAGAAGAAGAAGAGGAGTTTGGATTTGATATCCCGCCTTTCACTCCCTTTAAGGAGTCTCAAAGCGGCTAACATTCTCCTTTCCCTTCCTCCCCCACAACAAACACTCTGTGAGGTGAGTGGGGCTGAGAGACTTCAAAGAAGTGTGACTGGCCCAAGGTCACCCAGCAGCTGCATGTGGAGGAGCGGAGACGCGAACCCGGTTCCTCAGATTACGTGACTACCGCTCTTAACCACTACACCACACTGGCACTGTCTATGGACATCCAAGTTGAATGTTGGAAGATTCAGGGTATATTATTATTAATTAAATTCATCGAAAGATCACAGGGTGGTCTACAATATGAAAAACTCAAAAATGCATAATAAACAAAAACAATAACCCCCCTTTCAGTTTAAAAGGCCATAGGATGTTTCTTTAGTTAAAGGCCTGGGAGAAGAGGGATGCTTTTGCAACAAAGGACACCCCAGAGAGACTGCTGTTGAGTTCAGATTCTGTTTGGCCCCTGGGAGAACAGAATGCGTGACTAGATGGTCCTTTGGCCTGCTCCTATTTTGTTAGGATCTTATGCTCGCAAGTGCTCTGTGTCTACCCCGAATGCTGCCTGCTACCTTCTTTGATTTTCGTTTGAGCTACATTACCGGCACAAGTCTGAAAATGAATTTATGATGCATGCGTGTGTTACTTGAGCTTATGAAACCTAGATTGCGCTCCTAGGTCCTTTGCATATCGCACGTACCTCGCACCGACTCTTCTGCACTCAACAGAAAGATTAACACTACACTCCTGTACTCAGGGTTGTATAGCTTCATTACCCAGCTAGGGATTTGGTTTTTGAAGCTGTTAACAGCTGCTTAAAAGCAGCAGCAGTAGTACTTTTCTACTCCGAAGTAAGTCCATTAAGGTCATTGTGCTTAGTCCCAAGAAGCTTATAGCATTACAGCCTAATCAGCTTCCCATGTTTCGGTTCGTGTTGCCAAGTTCAAGTGTTAACACTAGATTGCACGAGGTTTCACAATTGCCCGCCACCTTTCTAGCTGGTCACGCAAATGCAGTTGGGCATGGCCATCACAGAACTGGTGACCTCCAAGTGATTTAAGAAGAAACACTTGCTAATATATGTCTGCGTATTTCAGCCAAGGAAAGACGGGGGTTTCTCAGTAGTATCTGGTTGGCTACTTTGGAAAGTTTAACATAGGCCAGAGAGGCTTTCGGTCCGATGCAGCAAAGCTCTTGCGTCCTTAAAAAATGCCTGACCTCCAACAAATTGAATGTTGTGTTTCTATAGGTGAAATAGCCAGGTTTTTGAAAAATGCATCTGATTTAGCGTACAAGGAAAAGCCCGATTATGAAGCACTAAGGAAAATCCTCCTGGATGGTCTGGAACACAAAGGAGTCTGTTGCAACGGGGCACTGAATTTTACCGCTGCCAAAAGACCTCCGAATGAATCTGCTGCTAAACACAAGAAAGTAAGTACATAGCCGTTGGATTTGGTCAAGGCTGGATAAATATAACACATGTCCTGTTAAGGAATAGTTTCGTTTACAGCTACCGTATTTTTCGCTCTATAACACGCACCTGACCATAACACGCACATCGTTTTTAGAGGAGGAAAACAAGGGAAAAAACATTCTGAATGAAACAGTGGATGTATAATTTTTGTGCTCCATGCTGTGGCCACAGACATGTGATCTGATGGTGAATTTGGGGTGACCCAATGCAGAGATCCTGAGGATCCATGTGGATCCATGCTTTTTAACCACATTTTAAGTGGGGAGGGAAGGAAAAACACAGAACGGACAAGGAGCACGAAAGGGGTGTGCAGAGAAGCAGCTGGCTAAGAATGCAGGAGAGGGGTATAACGGGAGGGAGGAAAGGAAGGCAAAAGTTTTCCCTCACCTACCCACCCAAGCCAGCCAGCTCGCACGCTCTCTCTCTCTCTCTCTCCCTCCTGCATGTTTCCCCCTCTGCTTGTCTGGAGGGGAGGGGCTTTCCCTGTTCTTTGTTCCGTTTGAGCAAACACAGCAAGGAAACAGAGCAGGGTGGGCAGTAAGACCCTGAGGCAGAATGTAGGAAAGCAGCCACTTCCTCTTTTCAGCTTTCCCTTCTAGGAGACGCGCGATTTGATTTTTGCCTGCTTTTTCGGCTCCAGGGACCACACATTCGCTCTATAACACGCACAGACATTTCCCCTTCCTTTTTAGAAGAAAAAATCTGCGTGTTATAGAAGGAAAAATACGGCAAATTTAACACATGGGGGAATGTGACGCTCGTGGAAATGGTATGTATTTTTAAAAATGCTACTTTTTGGAAGTTAATCGCCAACAAAGGAAATATCACGATTTTTTAAAAAGCAACAGTAACTTAATGGGTGGAGCCAGGGATTCAGTATATAAGGATGAGTCTCTCCTTCTCTACCCAAGGAAGGAGCTGATGATGTAAAATGTTAAAGTACATGTTTAGGGTTGCACCTAAAGACATAATCCCATGCAATGGGGCTTCCTCTCCCCACACACCCCTGTTCCCCCCAATATGCCCTAGAGTTTTGGGGGGAACCTCAGAACAGGGTTTTTTTGGGGGGGACTGGGGCAAGGGGAGGAAGTGCCCTTACAGATGTCCTTGTGCTAATAGGATGATTTGCTTGTTGATATCCAGTGAAAGATTTGAGGGTTCAGAGGTTGGATGCCATCCTACAAGAGGGAAACTTCCCTAACTCCTTTTTGACCCACAACTCTTTTCTTCCCTCCAAACCGGTAGTTCCCAAGTTTTTTTTGGCCATTCCCCACCTGAGCATCTCTATAATCCTGATTCACACCCCTCCCCCCCCCCCCGGTGACATTTTAATTCTTATTATTCAAAAAGTGAACTCCTATTCACGTGGAGGAAGCCTAAAAGGGCATTCACTATTAATAACTCATTATCAAATTGCCCCCCTTAAAAATCAAATTGCCGCCCTGTGGGGGGTATGTCCTACGTTGGGAACCACGGCTCCAAACAGCAAGACTTGTGCAAATTTCTTTGCTTCCTGTGCAGTGGGATAGTGCCAGAGTTGTTCACAAGGGACAGCTTTGGATGACAGCTGTCCCTTCAGAACGGATCAAAAGCCGAGTTGCCTTTATTGATGCAACCATTGTTCCCCTAAAATAACTTTGTTCTTTCTTTTTGCTCTGGCCTTCAAGAAGCTGCTTTCCTCAAATTTTGGCGCATGCTCGCTTTTTGAGACACACACGCTCTTCCCTTTCCGCCTCCCAGTCCTGTCAATATACAGTTAACCAACAAATAAATGCAAACCCCTTTGTTTTTAATAAACGTGGACCGGTGTAATTAGCAGTATTCACAGGGCCTGATTAGGAGCGTCGGCCGGGGATGTTAGCAGCCATATGAGCCCGCAGCCTTTGCTGACACAATATGGCAGGGTCAAGGCGGCGGTTCATTTTTAATATTCCTCGTGAACTTTGGACTGTCAGAATGGTACATGAGCCAAAAAAATGTGGGATGCAAACTAATGCGACTGATGGGCTGCGAGATGAATGGCGATTCAAATCCCGGCGCACAGATGGTTCTGATTTGCCGAGTTCTGTAGCTGCTGCAACTGAAGACATAAAATAGCCGCCTAGTCATAAATTAGCTCTTTGGAAGCCAAACCTTGGCACCAGAGCTTTACAACCTTCAATTAGTAGCGAAAGAAGTATTTGAATGACTCCAGTATTGACATCTGTAGGTCTGCATAGTAATCATTCCTAATAGAAGAGAATCTCTGTTTGAGGGGCTTTTGCATGGCTAATTAACTACCAGTGAGAATATGTAATTTTTTCATGATCTCCCGATTGTCACCTTTCTCTCATGATACAATTACATTTTATTGTAGCGAATGCCTTTGCAAACCCAATTGTCAGCACTATTTACATTGTGTAGAAAAGCAGAACAAAAGTTCATCTTTAATAAAAAGCTACTGGATTTTGATCTTGGTAATTACCAAGACTCTTTTTTCCCCCCCAGAGTTTTATAGACTTTGGTATTTTTTTTTTATCACTTTTACAACAAAGCAAAAAGCCATTTCTTTGACAGTAGTTTGCTTGCTGTTGTGGTCACCATTTAATCTATGCTAATTTGAGCAGTGGCTCTCTGTTTCTGCAATTTGTAGTTTTCTAAAGTTAATTGAAATATGTAAGTTTCCTCCCCCCTTTTTTCACAAAAGGCATCTGCTCTCTAAACTTCTGATGTTTGGCCAATTTGATTTCCCCTCGCCCATTCTTAAATGTGCAGATTTAAGAAATAGTAACTACTGCCTATTAAAGTCAGAACTACCTGCGTTAAGTTGGGCTGTATATATTTTTGCTGCTAGATTGAAGGGGAAAGTGACTTGGGTTACCTCTTCTGCTTTAGACAACCATTTAGAACTTTATAAAAACAGCAGCAACAGCTGTAATTCAAAGTGCTCTCAGTAGTCCTAGGAATTTGCACAGATGTCCCTGCCCTGGGATTTTGACTTTCCCCCCGAACTGTGGATCACTCCCCTTTACCAAGCCATTTTGCAAACTTTGGGTATTTCCCTTCATTTCAAAACTGCTTTGCTATGTGGTTGCTGTTTGATTTATTGATGCACAACGAATCTGGACTTAGAACTATGATGCTGATGGTATTTGTGGGTCCTAGCCAGTGGTTGCAATCCAGAAGTGTTTTTTCTTCTTCAAACACTTGACCCTCCTTTCCCAAATGTCACCTTAACAAGTCCACTGTTGGAGGCAGCACGCTTTTGAATTCCAGCTGCTGGAAGATGCAGAATGGGGACAGTTCTTTTGCATTCAGAGTTCCCACTTGAGTGGCCAGGATGCTAGACTAGGTGGAAACCACTGGCCCAACCCAGCGGACCTTTCTTAGGTTCTTAAACTTCTGTTCACTTCGAAAGCAACTTGCGGGGCAACATTGGAAGATGCTACCCAAGAGAAAAGCTATGGTTTTCCCATTAGTGATGTATGGAACTGAGAGCTGGACCATAAAGAAGGCTGATCGCCAAAGAATTGATGCTTTTGAATTATGGTGCTGGAGGAGACTCTTGAGAGTCACATGGACTGCAAGAACATCAAACCTATCCATTCTGAAGGAAATCAGCCCTGAGTGCTCACTGGAAGGACAGAGCATGAAGCTGAGGCTCCAATACTTTGGCCACCTCCTGAGAAGAGAAGACTCCCTGGAAAAGACCCTGATGTTGGGAAAGATGGAGGGCACAAGGAGAAGGGGACGACAAAGGACGAGATGGTGGGACAGTGTTCTTGAAGCTACCAACATGAGTTTGACCAAACTGCGGGAGGCAGTGGAAGACAGGAGTGCCTGGTGTGCTCTGGTCCATGGGGTCACAAAGAGTTGGACACAACTAAACAATAACAACCCAAGAGAAACAAGCTTAACCCACCATCTTGCTTCAATGAACTAGTTCTGTGATATGTATCTTGTGTGTTCCATTTCCTTAGGAAAAGTCAGTTTGTTGGTCCAGCACAAGCAGATTTGGCTTGCTGACGTGTAGTCACTGTTTATCATAAAGTTGCGGATTTAGGGCATTGTGACTGGTTCCCCTGCACAGGGTTCAGAGGCCAAGGGGGAGCCTTCTTGTCTCCGTCCCAAATCCTAATAATCACTGGGCCTCAGGAAGGAGGCATGAAAGCTCTTACAGGGTCCTAGAGTCTTCCTGCCTCCTTTCCAAAGCCTAGTTAGCAGTTGTCCAGCTTTGGGAAGGAGATGGGAGGGCTTTAGACCTCTGTCAGAGACCGGTACCTCCCTTATCTGGCTTTGGAAGGCAGAACAAGGGCTGGGAAGCATCCAATTTTGGATTTGTACAAAGGTCCACCCCTTTCATAGCACATGCCAACAGGACACTTTGACCAGATGTTTTGGGGCTAGGTACTGCAAGTGTGGGATGTGGGTAGTGCTGTGGGTTAAACCACAGAGCCTAGAACTTGCCAAGCAGAAGGTCAGTGGTTCGAATCCCCGCAACGGGGTGAGCTCCCATTGCTCGGTCCCTGCTCCTGCCAACCTAGCAGTTCAAAAGCACGTTAAAGTGCAAGTAGATAAATAGGTACCACTGCGGCGGGAAGGTAAACGGCGTTTCCGTGCGCTGCTCTGGTTCACCAGGAGCGGCTGACTCATGCTGGCCACATGACCCGGAAGCTGTACGCCGGCTCCCTCTGCCAATAAGGCGAGATGAGCGCCGCAACCCCAGAGTCGGCCACGACTGGACCTAATGGTCAGGGGTCCCTTTACCTTTACCCTTTACTGCAAGTGTAACACAGCCATTTTGTTTAGACAAGAAGGGCAGGGTGCCAGAAGGTCAACAGTTTCTCATTTCCGCTGGACAGGCTTTCTGCCTAATCAGGTGAATCATAGAATTATAGAGTTGGAAGGGACCTTGAGGAAGGATCATCTAGTCCAACCTCCGGCAATGCAGGAATATGCAGCTATCCCATCCAGGGATCAAACCTGCAACCTTGACGTTATCAGCACCAGGCTCTCACCAACTGAGCTAGCCAGTGACAACCAGCCAGGACCCCACACCCGCTCTGTGTCCAGCTCCTGCCCAGGAAAACAAGTAGGGGGTCATAGAAGAATGTTTGGAAAAAGGACTATTCATCCCAATTATGCCAGTTCCACGGTTCTGGAAAGATTAAGTTTTTGTACAGGTTGGGTTATGGAGAGTATCCCCCAAACTGTACCAGGCCGCTGGACAAAGCAGTTTCTTTTCCCTTTTCCCCTCTTCCGTTTCCTCCAAAAGCTCAGAAATCTATTACGTTTTGTATTTAGCTTAAAACTTACCTTGGATATTGATGTCAAACAAGATGTTGCTGAACTTTGATTGCAAGAAAAGAGAGATCTGCAATAGTATTTGCTATTTGCAAGTGCATAACCCCATTTAAAGTCCACGAGCGAGGAGTGTCAATTATCACAGCTTCTGTTCCTCAGACACAGGCAGAAGTATTTTTAATGGCCAATAACAAGGTCAGGGAGAGAACTGTGCTGTTTGCAGATGACTTGAACCTCGTCCCCATCATCCTCTGAGTTTTTCGTGGAGATTTCAAATATCCTCTTTCATTAGCATGAAATGCATACCTTGCATCATCTCAGATTTGAGAGCTGTTTCTGACTCGAGGGTATTCTAAAATATAGCGTGTTGTGAACCGTCGGCAAATAGGGAATAAAGGCAGGAAAGTCCATTTTCTGTGAAAAGCTTCAACTGCTTTTGAGTTTGAAAAGCATTGTACTTCGCCCCCAATTCAGTTAACGATTGTGTAGGTGAAAATGGAGTAGCCATACAGAATACAATGAAGGCGATAATCAGGTTGGATTCTGGGGGAGAAGGAGAGTGAATAATCTTGCATATATTGCCACGTGATCAGATTAAAAATGGCTCCAAATTAGCCGGTACTGGAAGCATTTACCCGTTAATTGTTCAAAACTCCAACCTACAAAGCCAGAAATCCCAACACATCTCTGAATGAATGGGAGACCACATACCTGATCTCAAGTACAGTGGTACCTCTGGTTACGAACTTAATTCGTTCCGGAGGTCTGTTCTTAACCTGAAACTGTTCTTAACCGAGGTACCACTTTGGCTAATGGAGCCTCCTGCTGCAGCGCAAATTCTTTTTCTCATCCTGGGGCAAAGTTCTTAACCCATACTGCTTCCAGGTTAGCGGAGTCTGTAACCCAAAGTGTTTGTAACCCGAGGCACCACTGTAGAGATATAATACATTAGGAGAAGTGGGTGGCACTGAGGTCTAAACCACTGAGCCTCTTGGGCTTGCCGATCAGAAGGTTGGCAGTTCGAATCTGTGCAATGGGGTGAGCTCCTGTTGCTCTGTCCCAGCTCCTGCCAACCCTAGCAATTCAAAAGCACACCAGTGCAAGTAGATAAATAGGTACCGCTGCGGCGGAACGGTAAACGGCATTTCCATGCTCTCTGGCACTCGTCACAGTCCTCTGTGTGCCAGTAGTGTAGTCATGCTGGCCACATGACCCAGAAAACTCTATGGACAAATGACGGATCCCTCGGCCTGCAAGTGAGATGAGTGCTGCAACCCCATAGTTGCCTTTGACTGGACTTAACCATCCAGTCTTTACCTTTATAATACCTTCTTGTTGCCATTGACGCCTGTGCATTAGGAAGAGGTGGTGCAAGGGCTGCTCTGTATTCCCAGTGTGGAGCAGGCAAAGACTGAAGGATGTGATTGTAGTGGGAAAAGGCACCTAGTCACTTGGGCTGTTGGCTGTTAGTTCAACATCTTATGCAGAGCCACAGAATCCCTAGCTCTGCCGTAAGATGCAATTGCCTTAACCTGAATACAGTGGTACCTTGTAAGATGAATGCCTCGGAAGACAAAAAACTCGCAAGATGAAAGAGTTTTTCGTTTTTTGAGTTGCTTTGCAAGACGATTTTCCCTATGGGCTTGCTTTGGAGTTTGTTTCCTTTTTCTTAAAACTGTTAATACCAGGGTGCATCCGTGCTTCGCAAGACGAAAAATCCGCAAGACGAAGAAACTTGCAGAACGAATTAATTTCGTCTTGCGAGGCACCACTGTATATAAGAATAAATGTATATCAACTAATGCAGATTCTATCGTAATTTATTGGGGGGGGGAGGTAAGCCTTTTCATTGCTATTGAGATTTGGAAGCCTTTGCCTATTTATTACAGATCACCCAGCCATTGACCAGTAGATCCCAGTCTGTCTTTTGCCCTCTCCTCCTTTGTAAGGGAATGGACATGGGGAATCCACACTTCAGTTGTTGTTTGAAGAGTGCAGCTCACTCAACGTATTGCTCAGTTCACCCTATTACATGTCGTTGCTGCAAGTTAAAAAGAAAATAATCCCAGGGAGGGCAACCTAGAAATTTGACAAACGATATTCTTATCAGTGAAACAACATTTTTAATGTAAATGCAGCTTCTCGGGTGGGCAGGGGGGCTGCATGACCTTTCAGGGTGCCCCGAGAGCAAGTATATCAGTATTATGGGGAAGATGAGAAATTTGTCGCCCCATTTAGGGCGGGTCAGATCACCTCACTAATGGAATAAGTAGTGATTATTTTCTCATTCCAGGCACTGACATTAATTAGAATCACCACAATAAAAACAACTTACTTAGATATAGTTAATGCAAGCTTAATTGACAGAGACTTATTGGTTTTGCATCCAGTAAAGGTTAATAACATTCATCTAAGAGTTCTTTAAGAATCCTTGGAACAAATTTTCGCAATAAATAACGTTGCCCCTTAGGATAGCACAAGTGCAAGCACTCTGCTCAAGAGCTCAATGAAACGACTGCCCTGTGCAGTTCCAACTCGCGGTAAATGTTGGCCGTTCCTTGTGTTGGCGGATTAGTGATGCTTTTGCTAGAAGTTGCGCAGAAGCCATTCATTTCACACACAAGCCGCAGTCAATGGAACAGATTCTGTAAGGCAGGAGTAGCAGCTGCACAAGTCACTCAACTTGTACATTTAACAGGTTGATTTGCCAAAGCCAGTGCCAAGGCAAGTTAAAGACGAGAAGGGAAAGGAGTTCGAAAGCAAGGACCTCTCCTATCGTAGAAGAGCCGCTGTGGGAATGAAAAGCAGCCAAGGACAAGATGAGCAGATGCTGGCTGAGCTGAGCAAGCAGCTTCAGAATGAAGCGGTGAGTTCTTAAAATAAATAAAATTGCTGCATTAAATTGTACCTGGCTTGCGGAAAACTCCTGCTTTTCTAGCTGTACATTCCCCCACTCCCTGCACACCTTGGAAAATATTGAGCGCAGGTGAGAAACGGCCGAACAAAGGTTACTTTTCCTGCAATGTACGTTGCTAATAATAATAATAATAATAATTTTTTATTTATACCCCACCCATCTGGCTGGGTTTCCCCAGCCACTCTGGGCAGCTTCCAACAAAACACTAAAATACAATAACCTATTAAATATTAAAAGCTTCCCTAAACAGGGCTGCCTTCAGATGTCTTCTAAAAGTTTGGTAGTTATTTTTCTCTTTGACATCTGGTGGGAGGGCGTTCCACAGGGCGGGTGCCACTACTGAGAAGGCCCTCTGCCTGGTTCCCTGTAACTTGGCTTCTCATAGCGAGGGAACCATCAGAAGGCCCTTGGTGCTGGACCTGTGTCCAGGCAGAACGATGGAGGTGGAGACGCTCCTTCATGTATACTGGACCAAGGCCGTTTAGGGCTTTAAAGGTTAACACCAACACTTTGAATTGTGCTCAGAAACGTACTGGGAGCCAGTGTAGGTCTTTCAAGACCGGTGTCTCGGCGTGGATGGGTGGGGGGCAGGATTTTTATGGATGCTGTGATGCTCCACCACTTTGAAATGGTACAGGCCCTTGAGACCTTAACACGTTCCCCTTTTCACACTCATTTAAACCAATATGACCAGTTAGTATAGTATAGCTTCTCATGTACTAACTGCTAGTTCTGAAATTTAGAAAGGTTAATGATTGTTTTCTCCCCTGCTAACTAGGGCTGACTTGCTGTTGCCCATTAAAATCCATACCAATGCAAGTATTCTGCACATACCTGGGTAAACTCTAAAAGCATTTACTATGTGCCCTGGCCCACACATACACTGTTATGCACAAGGGAGAGGGGGGAAGGCTAAAAAGCAACTGCCACACATGAAGGCTTTGTAAGCCCAGGGGTGGCGGCACTGCTTCTGCGGGCAGCCCCCGCCCCTGAGCCCTTTTGCTCTCCACTAAAAGCGGAACAGAATTAAGATGACCCTCAGGGACCCTTGCAACTCTACAATTCTGTTACTTCAAAGGCGTTCGCCCCGAACTTGCATATACACCTGTGTCACCTTAATAGATCTTCCTATGAACTATGTTCTCCCTGAGGCAAGAAATGTGTTACTTTAAAGCCAGCTGCTGGTTGCATTCCCCGCCACCCCCAAACTTCACCCTTACTCTAAAGGCTTTTACCACTGGCTAGTTCTGTTTGTTCTTCCTAGCCCGCTGAGACTGGAGGAAAGCCAGCTGGAGCCACAACCGATGTTTACAGGAGGAAGTTAGTCAAGGTGAGTTCAGCAGGCAGCTTGAAGCATCTGTGATGCTCATAGGCTACTGAGCCAGGTTCACGGTTTATGAGCGACTTGGGCCCGAGATACCTCAAGGACCACCAGAGCCCTTCTTTCCCAGCTCAATCACTGAATTATCCAGAGGAGTGCTGTTAATTGTCCTACAGGTTTCATAACCCTGACTCGTTTCAACTAGAAGTTGATATGTAACACTGAGAAAGCTGGAGGAAACGTAAAACCATAGGGACTTATATGCTGATATAGTGGGAGTGCTGAATGTAGCAAGATTGACTGAATAGGTGTAACACCCCCCACTTGCCTTGTAAAAAATTATGATGGCATTCCCTTATCTGGCTATCATTTCTGTTGTTGGCTGAAAGAGAAGTCATAGCCCCAAATTGGACTGTCAGTCCATTCCTGTCAGGTGTCTCAATGCTCAGCATACAGCTTTATTACAGAAGCTGGCTAAACAAAATCAGTCTTCAAGAGATCCAAACAAGGAGGATTACTATGTAGGACAATGGTATGGCTTTTTGCAATGGACTAGGAATCTGATGGGTCAGGCTTCAACTTCTGCATCCCATGGCTCTCTGTGAAAAGAATAACTGAGATAATGGACGTAGAAAAGCTGTTATAGATAATAAATGTATCTGGTGAATTATTACACTTATCGTCAATTATCTTTGTACCATGAGTTTATTATTATTATACAAAAAAGTCATATATATATTTATGAAAGTACCAGAGCTTAAATATTTGTTCTTATGCAGATCTCTGTTGAAGACATGGATAGAGGTTTTATGCTCCCTTCTCAGAAAGGTAGAGAACCACAACCTATCTGCAACACCTTCTGGCAAATTGAGGAAAAATCCATAGGAAATGGAGTTACATATTCTGAAGCCTTTCAACCAGAACGCTTTCAGACTTCAACTAGCACTTCTATATGCAGCACTTTGGAGTCTGGACTTCATGAAGCATCTGGACTTCATAAAGAATTGTACCAATACACGATGACCATCATTGTCCTCCTCTTCTTAATACTGCTTTCTGTGTATTTTCTTTGATATCATGTCTAATGTGTTAGCATTCTTAAGAGTGTACATTTACATAGTTACAGGCTTCTGAAATTCCACTTCAGACTTTCTTCATAGACATTTTCAGTGTTATTGGCTGGAATGGTTTTTCAAAGCAAAGTGAGTTGTTACAAAATTAAAAATCAATAAAGTACTTGAATTTTGCTTACAGTATTTTCCAAGGTATTTATTACAAAGAATAATTCCCCCTCCCCTAATTTTTAACTCAGACACTGGAATTGTCGTCCCACCCCCCCACCCCACCCCCGCTAAGTATCAAGAGACACCGGTATCTGAGAGATTTAAGTATGCGCACGACAGTAACTTTGCACCAAAGTCTCCTAAAAGAAGACAAGCTAATTTCAATTGTATTTTGAAACCCTAACTTAAGCTCATACAGAAACAGCTCCAATTATCCAGCAACTACGTTGCTTTCCTTACCTTGTTACAATAGGGACATTCACCAAATATGACATTAAAACTTTGCCGACTGGAAGGAAGTCCACGCAGCCACTACAGAGAAATGCATGTTATTAGGTAAGTCCCAGGAAGACTCAAAAGAATAGGCCTCAAATACAGCAAGCTCCCTTACTATTCAAGGCCTTAAATCATGTTGCCCAGTCTCACTCTCCAGGTGGCTGCTCACAGCATGGGTTTTTGAATAGCAAGACAGAGAAAGCAAAGCTTGGTGTAACTAGTTGTCCTCATTTTTAGGAAACAAACCTGCCCCCATTGTCTGACTAGAAGATCTCCAGAAATATCTAATTCTGCCCCCAATCTATTTGCCAACTGCCAAGCTGAGCATATTTGGCCACACTTGGTCCTGGTGAGAACAAAAGCGGCTGCTTCTCCACTAATTATTGTCCCTAAAGGTAAAGGGGAAAGGGACCCCTGACAATTACGTCCAGTCGTGGCCAACTCTGGGGTTGCGGCGCTCATCTCGCTTTATTGGCCAAGGGAGCCGGCGTACAGCTTCCGGGTCATGTGGCCAGCATGACTAAGCCGCTTCTGGCGAACCAGAGCAGCGCACGGAAACGCTGTTTACCTTCCCGCCGGATCGGTACCTATTTATCTACTTGCACTTTGACGTGTTTTCGAACTGCTAGGTTGGCAGGAGCAGGGACTGAGCAACGGGAGCTCACCCTGTTGCAGGGATTCAAACCGCCGAGCCTCTGGTCGGCAAGTCCTAGGCTCTGTGGTTTAACCCACAGCACCACCCTACCAGTAAATTAATCAACAGGGATCTTTTACGGATCCTCAACCTCCATTTTGGCACACACTACTCAAGACCAAGTATATAGTCCAGGCTATTCAGTTTTGGCACAATAACTTTACAATTTCAATTTAACCCCAGCTGGAACTGTGTGATCTTTGGCAAATTCCTTTGCAGCACAACATTCCTGTGCTGTGAGTCTTAACCCAAAATTTTGAAATTTCACACATCTGTGGTGAAACATGTTTATATGCTGACTGGCATATAATGTGTGATCAAACAACTTGTAAGATTGGTTTGTATCAGGAGTACAAACAGCTTCAATGTGCTATCTACACGCATTCTTCAGAACAATTTTTTTTTTGCGGATGTGGGCACTGGAGGCTGCAGGAAAAAATGCCTCCTGTCCAATAACAGTACAAAAGAGCACCCGTATGATTGCACCCCACCCATCAATTTTCCGTTCCATAATCATAGAATGCTACCGTAAATTGCTCTACCTCATATAAACAAGCTTGATGGAAAGGCTGGCCACAGCGGGGGTCGTCACAGACTTGGTCTGGAATAGTCCCATCAAGACGGTAAGCGTAGCAGATCCCGCAATCCATAGAGAAGTCCTAAAAACACATGGAACACAGCTTGAGCACAGAATAAAGCATGTCAACTTGTTTCACCCATTTTAAACAATTACATTTGTGGTTGGCTTATCGTTTATAAGAAAATGTACAAGAGTCCATTTATGATCATTTATTAAGGACTAAACTTTAAAATTGTTATCAACTGAAGGCATCCCCCAACTGGTTAGAAAATGCATTTTTAACCTTTATTTTTAATACATTTATCCGTAGGTGGCAGGCATTATCCCTTTACTCGAGCACAGAGAGAAATGTGAAATGGCCATTTGTTAGAACAGGGGTGGCCAGTGTGTTGCACCCTCCAACTATGAGCCGGCATGGCCTGTGGTCAGGCATGATAGAAGCTGTAATCTGCCTATTTTAAGACATCAGGATACAAGAGAAGTGTGCTTCCCTCTTCCCTTTTTGTATCAGATGACAATCACCCAAAGAATGACCGAAGCAATGATTACCCTGACAAGACACTGAGATTAAAGTGTTGCCTTAATGGTGCCAACCCACAGATATTAAGAATATTTCTCCAGAATGCATATTATGAGATACCAACAGATTGAAGAGCTTGGTCCTTGGTTTACCCCAGGTATTCAGTTTCAATTGGCTTTGAACTAGTGACCATCTTGCGGAAAATCGTTGGTGTGGAAATTTTCCAATTAAGAGTGAAGTATCATTACATTATCACTAGGTGTGCAATGTGTTTTGAGCTTTAATCATGTCCTTATTAAGAATAAAACTCAATGAATTTTTGACGATCATGCAACGACCCTTTATTGTAAATTGTATTTGGTTTCTTTTTATTGTGAACTGAACTGAGATCTACAGGTATACTGTGGTATACAAATTTTTAACATAATAAATAAATAATAATTTATTATCTTATTTCATACTCTTTCATATTTCAATTTTTTCTTACTGAGACAAGGTAAACATTTTAACAAATCTTTAAAACTTAAAAGGTGAAGCTTATTTTGGATGTCTTAATCGCATGTATTAATGCTCCTATTATTTTGTTCTGCTACAGAATTCCCTTTTGCCATAGTATTCAAAATATGAACATTATAACCACAGAGCAACTTACAGATTTTTCTAGAGCTTCTCGAGATGGAAAATCAATTTCTAAAACCTCTTTCAAATTTTGTAGTAAACTGAGTTCTGGATCCCTGAAAAGAAGGAGGAAAATAAAGTATCAACACTCCAAAAAAAAGCTATGAACTAAATGTCTACAACCAAACACACTTACCACAGGTGTATGTTGCTGTTCAGCTTGACTTTCAAGGGATTTACCACTGAAAATAAAAATCACATGTGTTGTCACTATTCCCAAGAGCATTCTACGAACAGACTTCCTTCAAAGGGGACAATGGGGACTGGAGGGGAAGGAGGGCAGCTACATCCTAAAATTTTGTGTTTTTTATTATTTACTAAATTTATTTATCACAGTTTTACATCATAAATATGCAAAATGCACAACACAGTCATAATAAAAACAATAACACCCCGGGCTGCCTGATTCAGCAGAGAATGAATTCTCAATTATCAGGCATGTATTTATTTTTCTATGCATACACCACTTTTCTGCATATTGGCTCAAGGCAGCTGGATATGTAAGTCCATGCACTGCAAGGTTAGGTGTGCTGCATATAACACATCATGTAACTGGGCACCCTGTATTTTGCACTGTTGGTTTTAAGTAAACTTGCAATGCAAGGCACAATGTTTACAAACATTAAATGTTTAGTTATATCTCTGAATGGCACTTACAAGAAAGCCCAATCATAGATGCCATGGGATTTTCAGGAAGCCTGCAGAGTGCAGACCACGGGAGATATTATTTGCAGAATGAAAGAACACTCACGGAAACCCATGAAAATTTCACTGAAATTTGTCCTCCCCTTTGAATACCTTTTTTTATTACTTAATAGAGAATGGTAAAAGAACATAAACAAATCCCTGTCCCGCACTAAAATCAAATATTTCCAGCACATTACTAGTATTCACTGTATACTACTCTGATCTTGGGGATTAAGATCTGGATATAAATTATTTTAAACAGATATTGCCCATGGATCTATAAAGGGTGCTCTGCTTTTTTTAATTTACAATGATGCAGAGTTTGAGAGAAAGAGTCACGAGATGGCAAAGTTTGTGGATGATATTATATTATTCACTTTTTAAGTAGCTCTCCAATTTGGATGAACAGGCTAGTAAAATGGCAAGTGCAGTTCAAACTAAGTAAGTGCAAGTCGATGCACGCTGAGGTAAAAACTCCTAATTTCACAGATATGCTGATAGGGGCTTAATAGGCAATGACTGCAGCCTCAACGAAAATAATCAGCTCAAGGTATGCAACTGCTGTGAAAAGGCAAATTGCATTTGGTGGATCATAGGAAAGGGCCTGAAAATGAAACTGCCAATTCCATAATGACATTATACAAATATATTGAAACTGCCAATTCCATTGGCATTATACAAATATATTGACAGAACTGGAAACAACTCAGCTTTGAAGAAATCTTAGGGCATATTAGTCACCAGAAACCCATCTGCCTTTGGCCAAACCTTAGTTCCCAGGCTTTTACTGCAGCTTTTTTCAATGGATTGAGAACTGACATGCAGCCCACCAAGAAGACATGGGGCACAGTATAGCTTTCTGTAGCACTGCAGCTAAATTCATCTTATAGAACAGACTGGCAATATATTAAGCAGTGCAAAATTGTTTTGTAATGTATTGAATCTTCAACGTTTTTCTGAGCAACGCACGCACACACAATTTTCAAAAAATTAAGGTCAATGGTGTGAGTCTAGCTTGGTCTGCCTGAAACAAGTAGACTCAATTTAGTATAAAAGTTAACCTGCGGTAAGCATAAAGTGATATACACTGCGACAGAAAAGCTATTATGATTGACAAAATGGATTTTTAAATAGGAGTCATCCTACCGTGGTCTGCTCCAAGAAAGTAACACTCAGGAAGCATGGTGGGGTGTCTGGGATCTACCTCTATATTAATTGAAATGTTGTTTCCTGGAACAGACATGTAGATGAACAGAGCTATAACTACATATAGTTTCATCCTTACTCAACTATACTTCACACACACAAAAGGAATCTGCAAGAGCAATCTTAGTTTAAGCTTTGAACCCAAGACACTGTGCCGGTCATTTCTAAAAACAATACATCAGACCTTTTCTTCAGTTTTAACATTTGCAAGTTACTAGCTTCAAATTGTTTTATCCATTTCACATGCTTTGCTTTCCCACTTCTTATTTAGAACATGTTTTTTTTTATTCATTAGGCTTACATTAGCTAGTTGCTTCATTGGTCAGAGGTATCGATTAAAACTACTTTTAATCAATTAAAAAAAATGCCACCAAATTATTCAAATAGCAGGTGTCTTTTTTAAAAAAAAGTTAAATACTTTTTAATTCACATGTTCAAAAAAAGCTATGGAAGGCAGGTAGAATCTTGAAAGAGGCATGCGACGAGTCTCCTGTGACAGCACTTGCTGTGACATTTGCATGCACCATCTAAACACCAAGGGATGGTTATGCTACTGAATTCTATGGGACTTGAAAGTTAGTCGAGGAACTTGCAATCTAAATTCTGACACATTGTGATTTGATACTGCACTGTTCGTGAAACGATGTCAGATTTAATAGCTGATATTAATCAATGTGTTCTGTTTTAAAGCCACATTTCCGCATGAAAACTAATAATTTTAAACGTCTTGCATTTCCGTTTCTGTGATCTCCATTAACCTGAAGTCAACATGAAGTTGTCCTTTTTATTCTTACCAACGGCAATCCTTCGCATTGTGGCACTCCGTGTGGGTTTTTCTGGCTCAAGTACCCAGGTCTTCTCATCAATTTCATCTAGAGCATTCCAAAACTCCTTCAATGATTCTAATGCTGCCAAGAACTGACTGTGAATGCTTAATAAGGAGCTCTGAGAGAGAAGGAAATTGTAACAAATTTTATAGATGGCACTTTACCAACAGCAATACAGAATAGCTTTTTAATAACAGCCTGTTCCAACATTTTAAAGTCTAGCATACATCCAACAGTAAAATATGTGGGAGGGGGGAGAAAAGACTGGAATTTCCCCCAAAAACACTTTAGAGTTTTGAACAGGCCACACAAATGCTGCATTTTTGAGCTATGCTATGAGTCACCTTTCAAACTATTAAAAAAGAAAAAAAAATGCAATACAACGTATTCCATGCTGAAAGCAGGGGAAACATGGCTTATTTCTCGAAGCTATTTTTAAAATTCGTTTTTAACTCATAACAAATGGATTCAGTGGTCAATAAAAAAACCACCACCAAGAATATCTGATATTTACCTCTGAGAACATCAGGTTTGCATTGCAAGGCCTCTAACACATACAGCACAACACAATTAACATCAAGTGATTTAGAATACCAGGAAGCCTAGAAATATGCTCCAATTAAAGGAATCCCGTTACAACTGTATCCAGTATAATCTTCTGCCAATAATGGGGGGGGGGTTGGGGGGGACCTAACTAAAATGTGTGCTAAGAACCAACTGCTGACTCACATTTCAGCAGGAAGAGAGAGAGAGAGAAACTTGTGTGGTTGCTCTCCTGTTACATTTAACACACTTTTAAATTAGACTCTGGGAGACCCCAGGGTCCTTTGGCAGAATTAGCAGGGACATCTGGTAGGGCCCGTATATCACCAAATTGTATAATGTCAGAGTTTATACATGTATATATAAATTTCATTATAGTACAGCAGCAAGGTATTTTAGGTGTGTGGTATTATTATTTTTAACAGAGTAATGTGGTATTCAATTCTAAAGCACCATGAACTGAAATTATTATATCTTCTAAGAGTAAAGAACAAATATGGGTCTTTTAACCAGTGTCAAAAGGCAAAAATGAAGTTTTGGGTGTTTCAAAAATTGCTTAGATGCCGTTTTTTGTTGTTATATGAAAAATATTGAAAAAAGGAAGGGCAGAGCTTGAGAAAGAAAATGTTGGATTTTCCCCCTACTGTTATTAAATTATATTAAAGTGAGAAAGCACTTAAGCAGAAAAGTGTGAATACTGCCAATCTCAAAATGTAACGCTTATTATCTTTAAAAGCATTTTGTTACTTTTATAATACCTGAAGTGATATAATAGTGTCAGTCACTTAACCAGATCTTAGAGCATAATATCTTCATCTTAAGTACTATTATTTCCAGTATTTTAATAATTTTCACACTGTCTTGGAATGTGATCTTTTGTGCTCTGATGACACTTAAATTAATAGCATAATTTTCTGGTACTTGCAACAGATGCTTTCCATTTTGATTTTTCACATTTCCCTACATCACATACAGATAAATCCTCTAATAATCATTTTTATCTTTATCTTTAGGGAATTCAAAGGGTTTCCAGTAGAAATAAAGAAACATCAAGGGATTAGAATCCACAGATACATTTTGAAATCCAATTAATTTTAATACTAATTGCAATTTTTCGATGATGTTCCTTAAAAGGTGGCCAAATCTTTTCTTAAAGTGATCTGCTCATCTGATCTTATTTGCATGCTTCATTGATGTTGCCAACTGACTTTCCATATGCATATCTAAATCTCTATCTGAAAATCAGCTGCATTACTTTGTCATGCAAATCATGGAGGAATTTATCATCCATTTTACACTTCAACCAGTTTATTTCTGAACATTTCCCGTTTAAGCAATTTGCATGGATTCCATTTTTATCTGTGACAAGATACTTGGTAAAGGAATAAAGAGTGACTCTGCCGCTTCGTGATTTTAGATGGACAAGTTACAGTGAAACTCTAGTATGAGCCACCGGATAGCATCGATTTGCCTCGAGAGACAATGGAAGTGTGTGCCTTCGAGGGTTAAGTCAAACTGTTGGAGAGTTACTCCTGCTGGCTGTAGAGACCAATAAGGGAGAGAAATGTTTTGTTGCAGTTGGGGCAGATGAAAGTATGTGGTTGCACAGATGCACAAGCCAGTCACTACTGTGGATACATGACCTGACTGTCTCCAGGTGCTGTGGTCGTCTGCAAGGGATTCCCACAAGGCGGTTTAATGTTGCCACCCTTCATGTCCCATTTACAGACATCTTTGTAATGCAGAGTTGGTCAGACAACAGGCCTGGTGCCTGAAGCCAGCTCCGTGGAAATCATGTCATTGGGGATCCTGCCATCTTCCATTCTGTGGACCTGATCCAGCCTGCGTAAACATCGCTGAGAAAGAAGTGTGAATATGCTGGGGACGTGGGCTTGGGAGAGCTCATCTTTGTTTGAGACTCTGTCCTGCAATGTGATGCTCAACATCTCTCACTTCCGTAAAGCTCAACACACAAGCCTGGTAGACCTTCCTCTTGGTATTGGTTGTTACCATCACATTCTCCCAGACCTTTTCAAATGCGATGCTAATGACCAATCACCAAATACAGTATTAAAAATGACAAGCAGCACAGACTAAGTCCCAATAGTACAAGCCAAAGGAAAATAATGCTACCAATTCCCAAATATCCAGGAGAATTTAATTCCTCTTTTCTCAGAAAATGATCTAGTGCAACTTAAAAGCCTTTCCAGGAGCAGATGATGTATTCTGCATACAGAATGTCATCTCTGGATTCCACCAACTGATTTATTATTATACCTGCAAATAAAGCTGACTTATACAAAATAAACGGGGGGGGGGGGGATTTAGTTGCATTTTTTTAAAAAAAGAATATGAACAATTGGGGGGTTGGACTCGATGGCCCTTGTGGTCTCTTCCAACTCTATGATTCTATGATTCTATGAACAAGCAGGGACCCACAACAAAATGTTGCTAATTATCTCCAGGTCCCCAACAAGAGTGCTCTTTCGAGGGCTCCAGACTGTAGCACTGTTTGGGACTTACAGACATTCCTGGAGAGTTTGAAAGAAAAGCACATCCCATTTTTATTTTCCCCCAGCCCTCTATTAGCACAGGGAAGCAAGCATTTTAACTTCAAAATATACATCTGCCTGCCCTTCCTCACCATCTCTGGGGTACTGTAAGATGGAGCCTTTTAGGAACCAGAAGGCAAATTTGGAAATTTGAGGGTGTGTCATTGGTGCCCGGGGAAAGGGCATCTGTACCAGCCACCATCACTCAAAAGACAGAAGCTCTTTGCACCTCTGCTCTGTTCAGAACAGAGGGGTGGGGTGTTGGGTTTGGATCTCCAATCCTGGCATCTATTGAAATATAGGCATGCTTAAGGATCATGTTCAGTTTAGGAGTGGCTGAGCCACTGCAAACAGGAACTGAGCAAGAAAAGCGAACTGCACCATTTCACTTTCAATTTTTCCTTATTTAACACTTATTTGAAATCTTTAAGACAATTAGTTTCCTGTTAATTATGTTGCTTTGAATGTGTACTTTATGTTTGACTTTTTTCAGTGATTTGGGATTGTTTTATTTGATGTTTTAATGTGTTGTAAACTGGTTTGAGATTTTTTTCTTAAAAGTATAAAGCAGCATAGAAATGACATTAGTAATAATTATTACAAATATAAGGCACCTAATATTTTATAAGCAAGCACTGGAGCAGCTGCTCCTTCACTACACAGTTGATGGGGCCAGGAAGTGCAATCTCCCACTGGCCCCTGGTGACCTCACTGGTGCTAGAAGCCAGAGTATATTCATACCTTAATCTCTTTTGTCCCAAGACAACTAACAGTTAGAGAAGAGTGCTGCTGTGTTACAAGGTGGAGGAAGGCAAAGTGATAGGCAGATGGCCAATACTGGGCTCAGATCATGGTGGTAAAATAAAACTCTGGAAAGATACTTAGTATCTGGCTCTTTCTACACACAGAGAGAGTTCAACAAATACCCATATTTAGAAATTAGCGCTATCCACATGTTACTCACATGTAAAGCACTTTAAGCCCTGTTCCAACCCCAGGTTTTCTACCTGAAGCAACTAGATGTTCTGTGCAGTTGTCTGCAGAGAAGTTCAAATGTGTGACCACCTCCTCACACTTTTCTTGTACTCCTGCTGTGCTATATAGCGCTAGAAGATTGCCAGCCCCACACCACTGGAAGTGTGAGTAGAAAAAGATGGAGAAAGAGAAAAAGAAAACATTGCAGGACAGTGAAAAGGGGCATGTATTTTGTTTTTAAATCTCATGGCATGCATCCTCCCCAGCCCTTAACCCCCTTCAGGATACTGTCCTACTTTTGAGGGGCAGGGAGAGGTGTTTTTCAATAGACTTTTTCACATTCCTTACTTCAACTATACAGACAATCAATCGACTCAAGTCTCCCTCCGACCTGGTATCTTTAGAGCGTCTCCCACGCCTCTTTTTGTCAGGTAGCTTTTGGGGTCTTTTAAAAATTCATTTTCTTTTCATTTACAAACTTATTTACTTCTGCATTCATAGCAAGTACCCGAAGCACAAAGTTTGCTTCCATACTGATCAGTTACTTGACTAATAATTGAATTCCCTATTTAGAGGAAATGATGTAGCAGAGTGTCTAAAGTTTTTGCTCTCTCCCTCTTGCTTTCTCAAGGTCCCCCCCCCAAAAAAAACACTGTTATGGCTTAAGGGATGCAGTTGTTCATCCTGGCAACATTCATCTGCAAGTTTTAAACTGCATCTTGCAACATAAATACACAGATTTTAGATGCTTCAGTGATTTGCAATACGTCTTCTGGATTCCCAATTACAGAACTTAAGAGAAAGTGTTCATGATTAAAACTTAAGAAGAAATTTAAATTCCTTTCAACTAAATAATGGAGGGAAAGACTTGCTAGGCTAGGCAATATCCACTACATTGATTGGAGGATTAAGACAAAAACACGAGAAAAATGCACTGCAGTGAACAGGTTCTGACACAGCAGGGGTATGGATTGGATGACCCGCTAGGTCTCTTCTCCTAGTAATTTATGATTCTTTCAGATTTGCCTGGAAAATGGTTTCCATTTGTCATTTACTCAAGCTGAACCCCCTCTTCAGTACCCCTCCCGATTCTTTCGATATATCCACCAGTGAAAGAAAAAAAAAAGCATCAGATCTGAAATCTTTAAAAAACTCCCCTTGTCAACCATCCAAGCCTTTGTGTGTTTTATTGATTCAATATTCCACAATTCCATTGCAGGCTTAGCAATAGAAGCTAGAAATACACCAGGCTTATTTTGAAGATCCTACATCGCATATTTTACTGGATATGTACTTTAACTAAAAATTCAGAGGAAAAGGGAGGGCTTTAATATAAGGTCCCTTGAATAATATATGCATTTAACTGCACATTTTGGCAAAAACTGAGTAGAGAGCAAATTTATCAGGCTAATTAGGAAAAAAAAATAAAGTATGTATCTGAAGTAAGTAGATGTACTCGCACTTGTCATTGGGAAGCTCTTGGTTTATTTGGCACATGAAACAATGGCAGCCGCCTTGCCCTTGGTGCTGATTTCTGACTATTCTAAAATGTCTCCTCTGAGCCAGAATACACTGGCTGCTACTGATCATGCTGTGAGACACCTGCACTGGCTACTAGGCTTGTCATGACGCACAAAACCCTACCATCTTCAGCTTGACATTGTGCACGTTATAATTATTCATCCAAATGAATATGTCAGAGCAGCAGCAGCAGACCTCTCATCAGAGCACAAGAAAAATACATCAAAACATTATCAACCCAGCAGGAAGACAGGGACCATAAGGAAAATTACCCATTTTTAATACAGATGCCATAAAGTCCTGTCTATTATTATATAAAAAAAGAGGTGGGGGGACAACCATCAAGCTTAAAGTCCAAAAGTACTAGAAGATGAAATAGGAAACAGCTGTTAGTGGGGGAAATCAATTATGGTACCTGAAATCTATTTACATTCCCTTTAACAAGAGTGTGCTGGTATTCTAACAGTGACACTTGCACTGTTTGAGTTAAGGGTCTTGTCAATGTTTTCATTAAGGTGACCTACAGATGTAAGAAGTAAATACCTATCAAGAACTAGCACATGCATGCTGAATACCCAAAATATCTAGAACAAGAGGCAACCAGTCTACATATTGGTTTCCATTACTCACAAAGAGAGAGAAAACAGCTAAGTATTTTAAAACCATCAACCTGGGCATTTAGAATCAAGGGGCAAGTCCAGCTGTTTGTACTTGTGAATAATATTGGACAAGGAAAGAATCATTTGCAGTTTTCTTATGCAGATGCAGATTGCATTACCATAAAAACCTGGCAGTTAAATGTTTTCAGTACAGTTGTTTGGTTGGCAACCGTCTGTCTTGGGAGACAATGGAAGAGTGTTTCTTTGAGGGTGAAGTCAAACCGTTGGACGCTTGCCGTGTCTGCTGTGGCTGTAGAGACCAATACGGGAGAGGCATATTTTGTCGCAGCTGGGGCAGACATTTCCTCTCTCTGCACTCCTCCCAGAGGTCATTCCTCCTCTGGATGCATGGCCCGACTGTCTTTCTCCAGGCCTTCTGGTTGTCTGCAAGGTATTCCCACACAACCCGCCTGACATTGCTAGCCTTCATTCATATTTGTAGACATCTTTGTAAAACACAAGTTGATCTGCCAAGAGACCTAAAGCCAGCTCCCCGTAGAGCATGTCCTTGGGGATCTTGCCATTTTCCATTCTGTGGACATGACTAAGCCAGTACAGACATCACTGAGACGGAGTGCAAACATGTTGGAAATGTGGGCTTGGGAGAGCACATTTTTGTTGGAGACTCTGTCCTACATTGTGGTGCCCAAATCTTCCTGACACAGCACATGTCGAAGGCATCGAGGAAATCAACCCAACATTTTACAAATCTGATATTCCAATATAGAACTGTAAGCATAACGGGGCTTATCCCTTGAGTCTTAATGTCCTGGCTGATGGTTTCAAAAGACTTCTCTCTCTTTGTGAGTAATGAAAAACAATATGTAGACTGGTTGTCTGACTGCATCTCACATGTGAGACAGAAATATCAGCAGGTCAGGAAAGCTCCAAGATTTGTAAAAGTACAAAATAATAATAATAATAATACCCTAAAACATCTTAGTGAGGACAGAGCATGTTCAGTAGCCACAGAATACTGACCTTTGGGAAGAAGAAAAATATGGAAACAGAAGGAGGGATGCAATGGAGTATCATGGATGTGAGCAGGGCTCATTGCTGAACAATACAGATGCCTCAAATGAAAGGGTTGCACACCCTTGATAAGATAACCTACAGTGCCCAAAATGCCATCTGGGGAATTTGCAGGAGGATACTGAATATGGATGCTTTTTTTCAGGCCTTTTCTAATACTTCTCCAAATTGGTGCACCCTGAACCTTCGCAAACCACACAGCCATGCATGACAGAGCTTATGCTACTCTGTAAAGCACCATGTTCTCTGACAGCACTACATTAAAAAAAAAAATAAGCAAAATAATGTTTTCAATGTGAGAAACTTTTAGAAAATTAAGTATTTTGCATTCTTGCCAGAGGGGGGCATCCCATGAACAGGACAAACTATTAATTCTATACAAATAATATATGGTACTCAAGTTTCTATATTTAACAGGAATGAAATGATTCCTAGTAACGATATTTTTTACTGGGTTAGAGTGTAGTATTTACAGCCATCATAAATACTAGCTCCCCATATAAAGAATTATATTGAATTCAAATTCAAAGATTTTCAGCACCTTTAGACATCAAAATATTTGTGAATTCACATTAGATCGCTGCTCATGGGATAACATTTTAATATCAGTGTGTTGCACTTGCACCTAAGAAAGAAAAAGGGTGGATTTCTCAGCGAGGCTGGCAAGCCACCACGACAGAAATGGAAAAGTATGGAAATGACAATTATTTGATTTGTCTTTCAGTCTGAATTCACAAAAGCTATGCAGTCCTAAGCCCAAGGTGATTTCTGTATGTTGTATGTCTAATGCATTATGATGGTCATTTCACTATTAGAAGCATCAAACTGCCTTATACTGAGTCTACTATTTAGCTCCATATTGTCTACACTGGCTGGCAACAGCTCTCTAGGATTTCAGACAGGAGTCTTCCCCAGTCCCACCTGGAGATGCCAGAGACTGCACCTGGGACTTTTTGCATTCAAATCACACACTCATCTACTGAGCTATGTCTTTCTCTTGTTTAGCTTTCCCATATCATATCTTATTTGTGACTACTTTTGTATTGTGTTTTTTCATGCTGTAAGCTGCCTTGTGAATGGGTTGAACTGTGGAAAGGTGGGATGCAAATAAAATTATGTTTGAATATATGTATGTATGTTGGCTGGAGCTTCTTATCCCCATTTTCCAGGCTCCTTATCCCCAATCTTGACAAAGGACCCCTCACTGTTCCATCCTAAGATTACCCTCTGCATCCTATGGTGGGAAACTTGTATCATCATATCTATACTCATTCAGCATGTCTTGTAATGCTTTCGTTCTGCTGGATACAGCCTGTTTTCCCTTTGTTTCATATAACCCTTCCCCTTAGGTAACTGACTTAAGTGCTTGTTCTCAAGATATGCTCTTCAATCTGCCTGGAAATGCAATGTTTTCAAACTTCATTTCCAGGATAGGTTGCTTCAACCCCAGCTAGTCACCCTACCCTCTCTCTCTCTCTCTCTCTCTCTCTCTCTCTCTCTCTCTCTCTCTCTCTCTCTCTCTCTCTCTCCCTCCCTCCCTCCCTCCCTCCCTCCCTCCCTCCCCCCCCTCTCCCCTGAGAGAGACTATTCTCCATGTTTGTTTTTCCTGGGTTACTCTGGGATCTTCCAGGAATATGACCCTTCATGTTTTATTTCCTGGTGATTTTTTGACCTTTCATCATTTTTGAAGAGTTCTGATTTCTAAATAACCTGGTTGCCTGCCTGGAACCACAGTTTGGGGCTCAAGGGTGACCTATGAAGGGTTGCATGCCTTTGGTCCCCTCACCATAGTAATTTCTCTGTACGAAACATAGTCTGCTTTTCAATTTTTACAGCCTGTAAGTAGTGCCAGAGGATGCTTAGCCACTACGAAAGCCTCAGTATCCAGTCTGATCCCTCAACCTTTGAGTCACCATGAGTCTCAAGGAAATTGCTCATTCTTCTCCTCTTGTTGGAGAAGGTTTTTACTAGCATTTCAACTCTTCGTATTCTTTGCGTCACCTCCATTTCCCTGATATTGCAGTCTTTTGTTCCCCCATGTGTCCCAAATGGCATAGGACAGAAGTGCAGGGGGGGGGGAATGTATATCAGAGTTGTGATGTGAATAGTTTAAACAGTATATTCAGTTAAAGAATGGCTGTCTGTTGCACAGAATTTTTCTCATTGTCTTTCATTGTTTGCTTTGCATATTACATATTGTTTAGTTGGAAGTCACCCAGGGAATATTTATTGATAGGAAGCTATTTAAATTAAAATAATAGCAATAATAATATTCATCGTCTACAGCCTGACATGCAAGGATCTTGTGCCAGCCAATGGAATCTGAAGACTTTTCTTTGGGCAGCTGAGCTTCATTACATATTGAACGTTGCATTTGAAACAGCTCTGACTTCCCAATGGATGGATGGTGGTTAATGGATTGAGGTTGAGTCCTAAGTAGACAGAAGGTACCCCATTCTGGACCTGGGAGTCCCCCATACTGTTTCTGTAGACAGAAACAGGATGGGGGGGACTCCTGGGTCCAGAATGAGGTAACTGTGCCACTAAAGGGTCAGATGCACAGCTCTGTATTGGGAAGCTTTTAATGTTTGATGTTTTGGTGTTTTCCTTTATACTTCATTGGAAGCTACCCAGAGTGGCTGCGGCAACCTAGTCAGATGATTGGGGTATAAAAATAATAACAATAATAATAATAATTGTTGTTGTTATGGCTTGTTACGAAGTGCAGAAAAATTGACCATTGACTCTTTGGATTTTGTCCTATTAATACTAAATACAAAATTAAGTTTATTTATTTATGTAACAGGATTTATATACTGCTTAATCACACATAACCTCTAAGTGGTTTACATAGAATATAAAATGTTCATTATGTTATTTTTTTCCACATAATCGGAACAAAAGGAAGAGAGCTCAAGTTTATGTTAGACAAGATACTTGCAGAAGGCTAAGCAGCTAAGTTCGTTGACAACCGGAGAAAAGAAGGAAGGCTGCTTACCTCTGGAATCCAGGAGACAGAGAACTGAACTGGTAAGTCCACAAGGCAATCTGGTGGTTCTGTGGGATACTGAGACAGAAGTGTGGAAGTTCAACATTTTTACACCTTATGAGTGATGTTTTGCAATGTAAGCATACACATAGCTGAGGTTAGTTTAAATAAATCCAAAGTTGAAGACAAAGGTAAACAGGGCTAGCCCGCCCATGAGACAGAGTGAGGCAGCCACCTTGGGCAGCAGAATCCAAGAGGCTCCACACAGGCGTGCTCCCCCTGCTGGAGAAGCAGCTGCAGTGGCTTCTAGTGAAATCTCACAGGGTTATTGCAAGATTTCACCAGAATCTGGAAACCAAAGCTGCATAACCCCAATGAACAAGGCTTCAGCAGGGGCATCGCAGACATGGGCCACCCCTGAGAGTAAATAAAATTTGAACAAACCAGGTATTCTGGGGTTTGAAAGCAAACCTCTTTGGGAAGCACATAATGTTAACAGGAAAAAACCTTTCTGCCTTATGTGCATCCTATATATAATATATTACACAATCTCTTTCTATATATGCAAAGACAAAGTAGGGCATTTTCTTGTCACAAAAATCTCCTGGCCACCTGTCACAAGTTGAGCCCCAAGATGAGTTTTAAACTTAATAAACCTAACAACACTGCCATATGCATAACTAAAGTGTTCTGGAACCTAAGGGAAGAAAACAAGAGATGACTGATCCAGCATAACAGAAGTTAATGCTCCAGTTTCCACTGATTCCAGTGCTCACACAAACTGTACATACATACATATTTATATAATGCAAGTCCTACTGATATAAGATGGACTTGTACATGCAACTGAACGCAATATAGAAAACCAAGTTTGGCTGAAACTGAAAGAGAAGCACTGATGAAAAGACCACTACCTTTCCCCTAATCCACCTTCATAAAACTCTTGATTAAAAGGCAGAACACGAACATTTGAGGTGTTAAGAGGAAGTGAGGTTAAATATAAATACAACTTAAACCTTCCCAAATGAATCCACCCAACATTAATCCTGGATACTTGCCACCTACTACTCTGAATGTATTATCCTTCTACTTTGTTTTCTAATGCTATGGTCCCTGCTAAACTTAATTCAGTAGTAGACCACATCCAATTGGCTTTTATGGTAATGAAGTTTAGCTTCTCTATAACTTTATATCCGCTTCTGGTAATCTCTCACTGATTCTCACACCTGCTCCTCACCTATGCTACACTTACATTTATTTTTATTTCTTTGGCTACTTGGTATTCAAATTTACACTTATATTTTATTACGCCTACCATGGTTCATGTCCCCTGCTGTACTTTCCATTTTTAAAGGAAACTTTTATGGCTTGCAAAAGCTCTTATGCTTTGTCAGTTTATTATGCTCTTTTCAGTCAGTTACACTAATGACTTTTGAACAAGTCACAAAATGAAGAGGGAGTGGTTAGGGGAATGCAGATGGAGAAGGGAAGGCATGCACCATTTTCTTCTGCCACACACCTTATCTGTAGGACAGTAGGTGTTGGGTTAAGTCATCCCACTTCCTGACAATTGATTGACCATAGAAAACAGTTTGGGTTGAGATGTGCAAACTATTAGCTTTTCAGCCTTTACTGCTATAGAGAGAAAATATATTAGAATAGAATAGAAATGAGTCAGTGTGAAAATTAGTCTAGACTCAGTACCAGTTAGGTATACATTTCTTAAAACGTCACACAATGGAAGGGAAAAAGAAATAACAGTAAGTATGTGATTCTAGGCATGTTTACTGAGATGATCAGTGAGATTTACACCCTGTGGCTAGGATTGCAGTTGTGCAAGAGACAAGTACTCCTTACTGTATGCTTAAGTACTCCAGATTTTCTAAACATCATATGCCTGCAATTTTGATACATTTATGGAAGACCTAAATCGTTTAAAATGTGTTTTATACCTACTAACACACACAACCCCATGCTCAAGCACATCTGCATTTATTCTCAGCCTTTTAAAGACAAAATACAATGAATTGCCCAAGAAACCAACACAATCATTCTTCTGAGTTTAAAGAACCCAATGTCAGTTAACATTCTACTTTCCTTTTACAGGATTGACTACACCACTCTCACTTATCAAGAAAGGTGTGGGCTTGCTCTATGCTTTTAAGAATATGAGTTCTATTTATGTTTTTAACTTATTGCCGTAATGATGGACTCAGAAATGAAACCAAGTCACAATAACGTGGATCTGAATTGGGGGCGGGGGAAGAGTTCACTGTAGTCTTCAATAAAACCTGGATTGTTACATATAGTAACATATTATTTTGTACTAGATATGAAAAAAGCATGGACATTTTCAACAAATATTACTAGTCAATAGTCCTTTTTCAAGGCATTCATATGGTGTCTATTAAAATAACGCAGTGCCTACAACCAGTGCTTGAATTAAAGGAGGAAAAGGGCCCACAAGCCCTCCACCCTGACTTCCATTCTTGGTAGCAAATCATGTAGCCAAATCATGTAGCCTCTTAAAAACAGAGTTTAAGCAGAGCCCCCAGCCCCAACAATTCAAACATGTCAATACTTCTTTGCTGAATTGCTACCCAGAATAATAAACCCAATACAGTTGCATCGCTAGCAATTTTCTAACTTTGGTAAGGTGACCTATAGGCTACTTCTTTCTCCAAATCCCAGCCCTCCTTTTTATGGTCTAGTTTCCACTGAGGAGCTAATCCATTTTTCTGGGTTATACCACTTCGGAGTCCACACAATCATTTAAATGTTAGGGAGAAGAGTTCCATCTTCTGTTCCATGTGCAGGAAATGTTTTCGTGTGGAGGAACATTCAATCACTTCACCACTCTCATAAAATCTGATGCTGTGCAACCCAGATACAGGATTATCATTCCACAGAGATTTAGGCGTTTGGTTACTATTTGCTAACATAAACTAGAGATTGGGGTAAATATAAATACATAAATGGAGCTCTTACTGGATTAGACCAATGGTCCATCTAATCCTACAATCTGCTTCCAATGGTGCTCAACAAGAGGATTCCAGGAAGCACACAAACAGGCCAGGAGGCCAGGAGGTGTTTCCTACTATTGCTCCCAGTAGCTGATATTCAGCAATATACTACCTCTGAACAGAGAGGTTTCACCTAGCCATCATGACTAATAGCTACTGATAATCTTATCCTTCGTTAATATGTCCAATCCCCACTTAAAGCTATCTAAGCCAATGTCCATCATTACATCTTGCGGGAGCAAATTCTATAAATTAATTATGTGTTATGAGAAGAAGTGTTTTCTTTTGTCCGTCTTGATTTTTCTGTCTATCCATTTCATTGTATATATAAACAGACTTCTAGTACTATAGAAGAGAAAGGGGAAAAAATTCTATCCATATTCCTTCCACCATGCATATTTTATAAACCTCCTTCAAGAATGGAAGAGAGTAGAATTCACACAGACAGGAACAGGAAGGAGAGAGAAAATAAGCCTCTAGTACTCTCCCCATCATGAGTAGATTGGTAGTATCACATCTACACCAAGAAAGGAAGGACACAACCTTCTAACACCTATTAAGAAAAAGCAATGTATGTAGGAATACTAGAACAGCTCTTCAAAAATGCAGAACCCCTGCATACCTTTTAAAATACTATCAGGCAAGATCCAGCCAAAACTGAGCACTTTTCAGTACCATAAGTCCTATTGATTGCAATGGCAGAATTTAATATATACTTTGAAAAAATGGGATTTAAATAAATTTAGTTTTGGTGGACTATGCCCAAACATTTTCTGCTTGACGTTCTTTAAATAAAAAAATAACATGAATGAGCATCATTGCATAGTGTATTTATTACATATATTACCAGAAATCAAATCCCTGTGTCACCAAGCACACGTTTTATATATTAATTTTCTCCCTTGGCAAGTTTAAATGCCAGACACATTTTTAAAAAGGACAAACACAATTGATCCTTTCATCACTATAATCTTGTGAAACAGAGTTGATTGATGACCACTAGGTACAACTGGCAACTTGCATAATCTGGTCACTGCACAGTAAAACTAAAATTGTTACTTCCTTTTCCAACAACATACTCACTTTAGATAAAACAAAGCTATGAAGAATTAGTGCAAAATAAATTGAATTTGCAACACTCTTTGCTTCTGCAAGAATCTGACTTAATGGGACTGCTATTTTTTGCAAGGAACATTTTAACTGATGCAGTGAAGGCTTTAGAATTTCACCCTGTAAGCTCTCATTAAACTTAAAGAAATCAGAATTTTGATTTAAAGATTTAAAGTGAGAGTTGTAAAATGAATTAAAAGAGACTGGGATCAGAGTACTGGAGTCACCAGATTAAATTGAAGGCGCAACAGGTCTAACTCCACCAGACCCAGATGACAATCCTACCGTTGCCCTGAACCTACCAACATCTATTAACAGGATCATATTCTCTCACATAAGCCTGCTCAATTATTAAGGTAAAAATCAGAGGCCCTTCTCCAAATCCTCCCACTGTCTAAACATGAGGGAGGTGGTGACTGCAGAAATGGCCTTTTAAGTACTGGCACCACACATGTGGAATGCCCTCCCTGGAGGGGTTTACTTTTACCAATTTGAGGTGAGTGTAATCATGTGACCTGACCTACGTATTAGTGTTCACATATATGGGAGGAACACAAATAGGGTCTCATTAAGAGTATACAATTTGTTACAAAAGGGAAATACTGACATACAGGTTGCTGCAGAAATAAGAAGTCAGTTATGTAGGTGATATTTAAATTGAACCAGAAACTTTGAGATTAAAGTTAAAAGTTGGTAGAGGTAGCAGGGCCCTAGTGCCCTCCCAGAGGATAACTTGATTGAGTCACAGAAAATAACAGATATTTGCATTTTAAAGAAGTCTCATGCTACTAAGCATAGCTGGTGAAGTCCCTTCTAGTGCAGACAACAGGCATTGTCTCTCTTGTCTTTTCTCACAAAATAAATTAAAAAATAAGATGAATAGTGTATATGCTGATAAAGGACCACAAGTTCAACCTTGCCATTGTTGTCTCAAGCCTCTTCTTGATATGTCTTCTATGGACAACATGGAGATTTGTTACGGCATACACAGTACAACAAACAGTAAAGCTGAGCTCTTCAGTAATAGCAAGCAAATACTGCTTTCATTTACCCAGTCTTTTCAGCATGCAAGCAGGTTTTAATCAGATGATGTTTACTGGTTGCTGCTGTTTTCTTACCTGTGTGTGTGTGTTTTTAAAAAATATTCTGCCATTGTTAAGTTATATTCTTTTATCTGATATTGTTATGACTGTTGCAAACCACTGCGGGAGTTTTGTTAACTAAAGAATAGCACAGAAATGTTTTAAATGAAAAGCAAACAAATAACCACATGCCAGAGCCAGCTACAGAAGAGCGCTTCGTAGGAGTCATTTAGACCTCTCTTTCCAAACCATCTTACAGGGGGCTGGGGGGAATCTGTAACCTGTACTCCACACACATGCCAGGGAGCCACAATTGTGGCCAAGTAATCCACTGAGCCTAGGACTTGCTGATCAGAAGATCGGCGGTTCGAATCCCCGCAACGGGGTGAGCTCCCGTTGCTCGGTCCCTGCTCCTGCCAACCTAGCAGTTCGAAAGCACATCAAAGTGCCCGTAGATAAATAGGTACTGCTCCGGCAGGAAGGTAAAAGGTGTTTCCGTGTGCTGCTCTGGTTCGCCAGAAGCGGCTTAGTCATGCTGGCCACATGACCCGGAAGCTGTACGCCGGCTCCTTCGGCCAGTAAAGCGAGATGAGCGCCGCAACCCCAGAGTTGGCCACGACTAGACCTAATGGTCAGGGTCCCTTTACCTAATCCATATGCAGGGAATTGTTTCTTGTTCAAGGGAATGCCACTTCTAGGTAGTTAAAACTCAACTAGGAAAACATTCAGCTAATACAAAGCCCATTATCCTTAGAGAGCTTCAAAACTGACCAATGATTAAGTGAAATGGATACATTTAAAGCCCACACCAAGCCAAAAGGATATTAAATAGTTTCTACTGGCAAAATCACTGATGTAGAATTTTTACTTTGGATAGTTACTTTCTATCAGAAACTTCTACAGGTTGCAATTACAGTGTTACCTCGGGTTACAGATGCTTCAGGTTACATACGCTTCTGGTTACAGACTCCGCTAACCCAGAAATAGTTAACCTCGGGTTAAGAACTTTGCTTCAGGATGAGAACAGAAATCGTGCTCCAGCGGCATGGTGGCAGCAGGAGGCCCCATTAGCTAAAGTGGTGCTTCAGGTTAAGAACAGTTTCAGGTTAAGAACAGACCTCCGGAATGAATTAAGTACTTAACCCGAGGTACCACTGTACATCACAAAGCTACCTGTCTTTAATGACTATTCTTAAATTGGCTTAAACATATATCAATTTTAATATTACTCAACAGATCAACTACTAAAAATATATCTGAGGCACAAGTCATAGAAACATACTTCCCCATTCCCAAAACCATAAAAAACATTCATTCACCTTTGGATTTAATTTCAATGTTATTAGATGTTCCCGGCCACAGGAATCTTCTGCTTTTAACCTGATGGTACTAAAACCAGGATCTACAAAAACAACCCTAGAAGAAGAACAGAAACAAGTTCAGGTGTAATTTCATTTATGCCTTATCCCTATTAGTCTGTTACAAATATATTAATCAGAAATAATCTGTATGACAGCCATTTCTGCTGTTGCAGATTTATCACTGAAATACACCAGCCAGCTGCTTAATGCAGTCATATATCTCTGAGTTATTTACATTGTGTGTCAGGGCTCACGCTGTGGTCAGTGAGCACTATGTTTCAGTTTTCCATCACTGGAACCTTTGGCACACACAGCATGTTCTTGTCAGCCTCCACTTATCTACACATTAAACTTCCTGTCAACTATTTGATCCATTTTTGCAGTTTCTTAAAGTAGAAGACTTTTGTTCTTGGATTTCCTTCTTCAATGAACTTTTTAATTATTGTTATTCTTATTATTTAATATATGTTATATTTATTAATCATTTTTTACAAAATGTCTCAGACTTAAAAAATATTAAAATAAAGTTATTTGATATTTAAAATACAAAACACATAATAAAACATAATATAAGTGCTCATCCATCAGCTAGCAGTCAGGCCACGATCGATGTTACATGCTCGGACTGTCCTGTTCTGGTCAACAAATTATAAATACAGGTACTATAGGAAATTCAGCACAGCAATTTATATATGATTAGTAATCTTTGTGAAAGCATTATCATGCATTGTGGCAACAAGACCACTTTCACATTATGTGAAATACCAATGGATAACAAGTAGCAGAAGATTTGAGTCACACTACAGATTATGCATAAAGAAGTTCCACTGTAAAAGAGGACAAAACAGAAACACAAACAGAACTGGGTGCAAGAAGCTTTGCTTTCAGCTGAGTTCCAAGTTACTGTTAATGTTAGGAACATAGGAAGCTGCCATATTTATATCAAGTCACAACCTTGGTCCATCTAGCTCAGTATTGTATACAGCTGGCAGTAGATCTCTGGGTTTGAAATAGGGCTGTCTGAAATACCAGGGACTGAACCTTAGATTTTCTGCATGCAAAGCAGATGCTCTTACGAGTAAGCTATGGCCCTTTCCACTGCATAATTATTACAATGGCTTTATGTTGTTAAGCTTTTTTTGGCAAAGCAGCAAAATAAAGACACCTTTGAGCTATTTTTAAGGAAAATTGGCAAAAACGGCACTGCCGACATGGGTTGCCATATACCTGGATTTTCCTGGACCTTTTGCCAATTTATGCCTAGACACTGCTTCCGAACTGCAGTATTCCAGGTATATCCGGGAAAATCAATACATATGGCAACCCTAGCAGAAGCAGTGTCCACCACTTCCTCCTTCCCCATTCATAGGGTTGTAATAAAGGAAATTGTATTGTGCATAAACTGACTAACATAGGTCCATTAATTCTGACTCCAAGTAAAATTTAGTTGAATACAACCCACAGAGTCCTTCTCCATGCAATACATAACTATTACCCCATGGTTCCAGATAAGGATTCAAGGTGCAGATCTCTGCAATAGCAAATGAAGAGGGGTGTGTGAAGGGTGGGATTCTGTGGGGGCTCTGTACCATGAGTTGTTTTTCTCTATGTCAGCCAGGTTTGTGACAAGTGATTTCTGTCCATGGGAGGGCATTAATAAATGTTACTTGTACAGATGGATTTGGAGATCCAGAGGTTACCCCTTGCTTTCTCCTATGTGCATTTTGCTACCCACTCACTACCTTTGTGGTTCCACAGAGCTGCTTTGGAGGTTGCCACCCTTCCCCAGCCAATTGATACAGACAGGAAGATAAAGCCTTGTAGCTTCTATCAGGGCACAGCATGATGTACCTCCTCCAAGAATGAAGTGAGTACTCCTGTGTAACTAGGATAGCGTTTTGCATCTGTTATTCTGGAAGATATCCTTCCTCTGTCTACCCTATAATAATCAGGGAAGAGGGAAAATAAGAGTAAAGCTCTGACTTTCTCAATTTGTCCTTTCTCATTTTTTATTTTTTATTTTTTGCTTTTTAAGGAAACCAGCAAAAAAAGAATGGAGTCAAAGACTAGTTACCCTAACTGCCCTGAGGGGAATCCCAATTACATACTACATAAACTCTGTGGAAGAGACTTTCAATTGTAAACAAGATTTGACCTGTAGGTTCTTCTTAAGACCTTTAAAAAAATATATGTTAAGAACTTAATTAAAGGTTAGTTATAATAACAAAAAACTATTTAAACACAAGTTGTATTTAACCCATTAGTGAAACCTGAAAATACTATTTCTTCAGGAACAAGCATGTTAAATTTACTAAACAATTTATTCAAGATCACAGTTATTAAACATGGCATACTTATTCCATCCCAAAGTTTCTATATCTCCGATGACACCAGAGTAATAGTGTGGAGATGGAGACGCATGAACTTCTTGTGTGTTTTTCAAAGCAACTTCCTGTTGAAAAATATAGCATCTTATACGTTTGTCAAGTGTTAAACAACTTAGAAATACACACACACACACACACACACACACTGATTGTATACATTCAGATGAATCCTAATCCAGTCATGGCTAACAATGCAAATCTATATGTCTATTCAAAAGACACTCATAATTAAAATGAGTTTCCTTGTTTTCAGCAAGGTTTATGGATGCAATCTTATACACATTTACTCAGAAGTAGAATCATAGAATCATAGAGTTGGAAGAGACCACAATGGCCATCGAGCCCAACCCCCTGCCAAGCAGGAAACACCATCAGAGCACTCCTGACATATGGTTGTCAAGGCTCTGCTTAAAGACCTCCAAAGAAGGAGACTCCACCACACTCCTTGGCAGCAAATTCCGCTGTCGAACAGCTCTTACTGTCAGGAAGTTCTTCCTAATGTTTAGGTGGAATCTTCTTTCTTGTAGTTTGGATCCATTGCTCCGTGTCCGCTTCTCTGGAGCAGCAGAAAACAACCTTTCTCCCTCCTCTATGTGACCTCCTTTTATATATTTGAACATGGCTATCATATCACCCCTTAACCTCCTCTTCTCCAGGCTAAACATACCCAGCTCCCTTAGCCGTTCCTCATAAGGCATCGTTTCCAGGCCTTTGACCATTTTGGTTGCCCTCCTTTGGACACGTTCCAGTTTGTCAGTGTCCTTCTTGAACTGTGGTGCCCAGAACTGGACATAGTACTCCAGGTGAGGTCCATGTTTCGGTGTATTCGATGGAACTTACACTGAGGTAAGTGTGTGAAGGCTATGGACACTTACTTGCTAGAGTTTGATTCCTCTACACCTCAAGCCTTGCTGGCAGGGCCTTGTCAGCACCACAGAACTGGTCCCTTCCTGCTTCTCCAGTGCTCAGCTCATGGCTTAGCCTGGTTGCTCAGGTATGCCAGGAGTGGATTCCAAGCACCTCATGGAGGACAGACCCGTAGTAGTAGCTGACACCACAACTCCCACAGGGCTTGCTCCAGGAGCACTGAGGAACAGACTCTGCTTGAACAGCCTCTCCAGAATAAAACTATTTTACCCCATCAGCCTCCCCTTTTTCTCCCAATAACTCTTGTACTCTTTGCACCCAAAGTCTAGGAACCCCGTTTCTTTCTTCTCACCCAAATTTTGTTAATACCCAATTTGCTCTCTTTTGCTCATTCTTTGTGCCTTCCGTTTCCACAAAACATGTGGTTGGGACCAGGACACAGATTTTGTCTTCTGAAGTTTACAAATTATTCCCTATACAGTGGTACCTTGGTTCTCAAACTTAATCCATTCTGGGAGTCTGTTCGACTCCCGAAACCGTTCGAAAACCAAGGCGTGGCTTCTGCAGGAGCTTTCTGCACTCAATCGGAAGCCACAGAAGCTGAGTTGGACATTTGGCTTCCGAAAAACGTTCGCAAACCGGAACATTTACTTCCGGGTTTGCAGCATTCAGGAGCCAATTTGTTTGACAACTAAGCTGTTCGAGAACCAAGATACCACTGTACATAAAAATGGCCAGATTCAAAGCATTCAAGGGGTGAGAACAGAGATGGGAACTAAGGAAAGAAAAGTATGGGAGGAGTTGGAGAATGACAATCTCCGTCTCATTCCTTAAGCAAAGGAAAAAGGAAGAACCAAGATAGCATATCCTTTCTCCTTTTAACAAGAAAAATGGTATGTGTGCCTTAACAGTAAATAAAGGAAAGTCTGGGCATTGAGGCTTCAGTTCTGTACACTTTGGAGTAAATCCAATTGAACTCACTGTGTCTTGCTTCTGAGTAGACATGTACAAGATAGCACCATATCATAATTGCTCATTTGACAGCACAGTGTGCACTGTCTTCTGCGTAGATCTGCATTGGTTTTATACCATATTAAATTCATAATAGTTTTTTTTCATTATGTATTTTCTCAATTAATGAAGCCTAAAATTGCAACAATTGGAATAATGGGGTTTGCATTTTCATTTTATTTTTTATTTTTTTGAGGTTAAAAGGGGGTCCTCATACTAATAAAGGTTGGGTCCATTAAACTGCTTTTGAACCCTCTGGTAGAAATCTCTCCACATTTTTAATCAGGCATTGTCAATGCATATATGAATACAAATTTGAAGCATGCCTCAGAGATTTTAAAAAATGGGAACACTCAAACACTCTGACTAGAAGGACACCGTGAAGAGAAAGGGATACATAAAACCTATGTCTAGTGGAACTACCTATTAAAAAAATTCACAACCACTGACCAAGTTCCTTCTGGAAATATACTCCAGTACGATTCAGAAAACAAAGCTCAGAGCTATCAAAAAGTTTAATATGAGGCATCCTAAAAAATGAAGAGTAGTATGATAGAAACATCCTGACAGTCTCCAACTTTATTTCCAACTACAAGTTCTAAGAGCTTATCAGGTGATAAATCTCAGCCTTTCACCTTGCCACAATCTACTGGCAGCAGAACAACAAACTGTCCACACCAAATGGATTGCAAATGATAGCCTTGCTGCATGGGTTAGCTGTGGTTTTTGTCTTTTTGAAACAGAAAAATAAAAAAGATCTGTGTGCTCCAGAGCTCAGGAAGGGGAGGACACTCTCTTAGGGTAAAAAAGAGAAGAAGAAAAATCATGAAATGGTAGAATTTTTGCCGGGAGAGGGAAAGAAAGCATGAAATCCTTGCTGGTGTCTGCAGTTTTCTTTTTAAAAGGGTTACATGGGCACGTACGCACTTGAGTGGCACAATGAGAGAGCAATCAACCTCTAAAAGAAATTATAAGAAGTCATAAAATAGTGCAGATATGAAGGGAATTATGCTGCTCATCAGTAGACAGTCAGAAGCACTATCCAAGAGGTGCCCTCATGTAGCAGTATCATTTCGCACAGCATTTGCAGAAGAAATGCACAAAAGCGTATCATTTAACCTGCAACAAAATATTGTTGCCTGAGTGCTGGAAAAATATTATATGCTACTCAAGAAGAATCTGGATCTTCTGCAACAAGTGTATAACTGCTGCACATTCAATGTGGTAAAAATTATAGTCTAAAAAAGCCCTCAGCAAACAGGAAAAATATTTAAAGAAAAGCAAGTTCAAACAAAGTGTGTATGTACTTTCAACTGTACTTAGAAAACAACAACAGTGTCATAAAGAGCCTCTTTAGATCCAGCTGAAAATAGCTCAGGTTTCTCCAAAATATCCAAATCCCCAGGTTCTGAAATTTAACATTTTCACAGGAATGAAACTGTGGTTCTTTTGAAGTTGCAACTGGATTTCACCTTGCAATGGTTGGTTCCTATTGCATTTCTGCTTGGCAAGTTATAAATCAGAAACCATGGCCATGGTAAAATCAGAACAAAATAAAGCATGCCTCTCATTTTTTAGCTCTGGAATCACCTTTATGATGGATATATAGGCAATAAAGAGATATTCTTACACTAGTAATACTGTGCTGCACATGACATACCCAAGAACTTAAATAGGCAGGTAAATTAATGGATGCACATTGCCTCATATTCCTCCTTTATGGCCAGCAATGAAGTTAAGAGGTAACCGTTTTCCTCCCTTCTAGTCTGAAAGATATTCAAATAAGGTAGATTCTGCCTATTCAAACAAGCCCTATGCAGGGGTTACCAATCCAAGAAATAAACACATGAGGGACACAATGGGGATGACCACACTAGCTATGCCTCCTCTGTCATTGTTTTTCCATTCTGTGTTTAGAAGGTTCTAAAATGTATCAAAATGGATCAAATCAAAAAGGCTCTCTTCTTCAAACAGCCAAATGTATCAAAATGTATCAAATCAAAAAGGCTCTCTTCTTCAAACAGCCATCTTCCACAAATTTGTTTTTTTTTTTTAATAATATTTATTAAGGTTTTCCAAATTAAAACAAATTAAATCCAATTTATAAACTTTTTCCAATAACCAGGACTTCCCCTCCCCACCCCCTCTTGCATTCCAAATCTTCCAAATAAACAATTAAATTCAACAAATTCTTATCCCCAAATTACACTCATCATCAATAACCCAATTTTTTTTTCCAAATTCCCATCCCCTAAGATCGATCTACTCCCTTCCACGAGGTCCCCCTTTTCAGATATAATGCAGATAAATATAAAATAAAGACAGAAAAAAGATAATTTTACAGCTTTTGGGTTCCAAATTTCCCTCCCCCCCTTCCCTGTTGCGTTCCCCATATCCCTCCATTTCTAATATCTTTCTGGGGTTCCCACATTTCACTCCCATCCCTCTTATTCTTTGCCAGTCATTTTTAATTTCGAGTGTCCGATCATAGAAGGAGCCTGTCTCCAAAAGGGGCCCATTTCTTCTATCCAGATTTTTGTATCCAGGAGTAAAAACTCCAATTTTATTTCCATGAGCTTGTCAAATCTGGATATCCCAAATGTTCCCACTTCCAGTTCGTTCTTGTTTCTTTGTTTATTTCCCTGTTCTCCCGCAGAAATGTTCTTTTTCCAAAAACTTCTAGTTTCTCTGCAGAGGCTTGTTATTCAGGAACCAAACGTTGCGTCATGTCCCTTTCATTTTTCCAACAGATAAATCCATTGTTTCTTGTGGTGTGTAGACCTCCGTAGACAAAATAATGTTCCATTTCTGCAGTTTCCCAGGAGATTAAAAACTCTGTTCAACTATTCGAGTTTCCTGTCGAAAACACATGCAATAACCCTCGGCTCCTCTAGATGGACCACAGCAGCTGAGCTCCCTTCCAGATCACATCCACCAGTCCAAATAGCTTGTTGATTCTTATTTGAAACAATTTATGTCCAATTTATCACAAATGTAACCGGCAAAGTCCTCGTAACAAAGTCTCCAATTTATTCTTCCGTTTTGACAGCTCTTTGACAGCTGTCAAAACCTCCGTTGCTCTTCTCCAGACATTTTCACGAATCGCTCCAGGGATTCCGGGGGGGGGGGTGTGTTACTTTTTAATACAAATTCCACCTCTCTCCTCCAGCTCACTCTTATATTTTCCCCTCACGAAGTTGCAAATTCATCAAGGCAAGGTTACTCTCGATCTTAGTTGTCAAGTCCTTTGTTTTGGCTCTTCTACAATTAAGGGGGGGCTGACTTCCTTTTTCCACCTCCCCCGTTCGCTCCAAATTTTAAAAATTTATCCCTCTTTTTAGTCCATAGTCCAATTACTCACGGGTTCTTCTTTTAGGTCCGAATTCTTAATAGAAGAAGCTAGCGCTCTCCACCGAATGGCATGCGGCTTCGCTCGGCAGGGGAAGCGGAGGACTCAAAGCACCACCCCTCCTCCTGGCGCCCGTTCTTTAGCCTTTAAAAAGGCTCTTTCGCGGGCCGGGGAGGGGCGCAAAGGTGCCAGCCGAGTCACCATGTCCATGGGCCCCGTGCCCATGGTTTTTGAGGGTCCCCGCGTCGCCGGCGCGGTAGGACCCAACCCCTGCCGAGCCGGCTCCCTCCGGAGCACGGAGGGAGCCCGCCATTCGGCGATGGCGCCAACCCGGAAGTCCCATCTTCCACAAATTTGAAGGTAATGAAAACAGCGAAGAGGTTTGCAAATGTATGGAACATTGTTTTAACTGAGTGTTCAGTTAGACATAGACAAATAGTCCAGGGCAAAGTCAAATCAGTCAATTTTGATGTGGACTGGTTCTCACTTTTAAAAAAAATTATATAAATAGGGCCATACAAGCATTCCTCCCATGAGTCACTCATCATTGTGGTTGGGGTCTAAAGACTCTTCTTAAAATTTGTGCTACTGTATATATAACTGCATCTCTGTAATTAGATTTTTATACTGAATATGCTCCATGTATGGTTCTGCTATTGTTTACATGGTTATGTGTCAGTTTGTACATATCTTTCTGACAAATCAATTTTTAAAAGTGGAAAAACAAAAATAACAAAGGGGATAAAATCAGCACACTCATCCCCACTGCTCCCTCTCATGTGTTTACTTGGAGGCTTTTGTAACATGACATAGTATAATACAAGGATAATAAAAGGCTACATTTGAAAAGGAGTAATTTAAGACAGTTGCATTTGGAAAACCATAGCCTAGTTTCTAACTAGTAACTTGTAAAAAGAGGTTACATAAGCAATAGTATTGGCCATTACATTGCAGATACAACACAATTCCAGAAGAATCATATGAAAAACTGCAATTGTTATGGAAGATTAGCAAATAGGGTATCTTGCTTATTATACAAGTAAGTAATAGTAAACAGTAAGGAGACAAATTAGGATCACTAATTCTCTGTAATATAGTTCCTCACCAAAACAGTCTTCAATTCCACCATGAAACTGACTAGATCCGAAGAGTGCTGCAACCGCTGAAAAACACATTTCTTTTTGTTAATTATTTCATGTAATGCTTTGTGCTAATATTATTGCATTGGCCTGTTTTTTATCATATAGCATATGAGTGATACCATTAAAGCTAGACAGGACTCCATTTTGCAGCAAGTGAGAAATAAAAAAATGACCCCATGGCTTCAACATTTCAAAAAAAATATCATCTCTACACACAAACCCCCAAATCTCTTCTGAAGGGTTTCCAAGAAAGTCTCTCACTCAACACAGAAACATGCCTTGTACCAAGTCAGACCATTGGTCCACCTAGCTCAGTATTGTCTGGCTGTGGCTCTCCAAGATTTCAGAGAAGTCTTCTTCCAGCCCTATCAGGAGATGCCTAGGACCTTCTGTGTGCAAAGCAAAGGCTCTACCACTGAGCTATAGCCCTTCCTCCTATTGTAGAAAACCTTTAGTAAAGCAGATGACTACATGGCCATGACTTTGTTCCCACATTGTCCTCCCATTAGAATGCCAGAGCTCTCAAAGAAAGACTATCAGTCAAACAAGCTTGGAGCAAATTCTTCTCCCTATCTAATAGGAAGAGCACTCCATAAGACTTCATTGTAGGATTCAGCTTCCCCTACTCAGGGTCAGGGTCATAAGCAGACTCACTTTTGATGTGATCTGAAAATTAATTTACTTTGAAGCATTTCTACAGAAGACAACAGAGTTGCTTTAAATATATACCGTATTTTTCACCCTATAGGACGCACTCCCCCCCCCAAAAAAAAACGAAGGGGAAATGTGTGTGCGTCCTATGGGGCGAATGCAGGCTTTCACTGAAGCCTGGAGAGCAAGAGGGGTCGGTGTCCACCGACCCCTCTCCCTCTCCAGGCTTCAGGAAACTCTGCGCAACCCTTGGGAGACCGGCTCGAAGCCGCGCCGGGCTCTGAAGGGTTGCGCAGAGCTGCCTGTGCTCCCGGGCGTCGCTCAGCTCTGCGCGACCCTACTGAACAAGGCACGAAGCCGCGCCGGGCTCCGAAGGGTTGTGCAGAGCTGCCTGCATTCCGAAGCCTGGGGTGCACTGAAGAGAGCGCCCGGGCTTCACGCAGCTCTCCGCAAGCCCGGGGAGACGGCGCGGCTCCCTAGGCTTGCAGATAGCAGAGTGTTCTGGGGGCTGGGGAAGCTCGGGCTTCCCCCGCGCCTGGGGGGAAATCATTTTTTTTCTCTTTATTTCCCCCCCATAAAAACTAGGTGCATCGTATGGGGTGGTGCATCTAATGGGGCGAAAAATACGGTACTTACAAGCAAGTGGGTTGTAGGCTACAGGCCTTCTCAAGTATTTATAACATCACTAGCTACTGGAATTTGGTAAGTTCAGCAAAACGTTTCACAAACATACCTGTTTTAGAATTTGCTGGTATCCATCCAACAACTTTTTCAAATACCAGCTACACTGTATCCTACAAAATATAAAAGAATCCATATGAAGTAAACTGGAAGACTAACGTTAAAACGAGTACTTTATGGGAGTTTTATGTAACAGAAAGGAAAACATAACACACACAAAAACATATCCTTTATTTTAAGAAATTTTAGTTTCTTGTATGCTATGTCATCTACCATAATACATGAATTTCAAATGTATACGTTTGCCAAATGTGCTCTATAAAAATGCCTAATATTCTCTGGAACAGAGTGGTGTATTATCCCATAGGAAATGCTATTTTCAATGCACTTTATAAAGGTGCATGGTAACTGAAGTATGAAATATAACAAACTGTAACAGATTTTTAAACTTTCAATTAGCTAATACTTTTTTTATTATTAAGCTTCACTTTCCTCTATTAAGCTTCAAAAGAGTGGATAGTGTTAGAATCAAAGTACAGTGGTGTTTCAGGTTACAGACGCTTCAGGTTACAGACTCCACTAACCCAGAAATAGTACCTCAGGTTAAGAACTTTGCTTCAGGATGAGATCAGAAATTGTGTGGCGGCGGCGGGAGGCCCCATTAGCTAAAGTGGTACTTCAGGTTAAGAACAGTTTCAGGTTAAGAACGGACCTCCAGAACAAATTACGTTCTTAACCCAAGGTACCACTGTAGCAGTACACTGGAAAACACATTTCTGATTGTAACATAATTTCAGAAAGCCTGATTCTCTAACCTAAATCTACCATACAGTGGTACCTCGGGTTACATAAGCTTCAGGTTGCATACACTTCAGGTTACAGACTCGGCTAACCCAGAAATAGTACCTTGGGTTAAGAACTTTGCTTCAGGATGAGAACAGAAATCGTGCAGTGGCATCGCAGCGGCAGCAGGAAGCCCCATTAGCTAAAGTGGTGCTTCAGGTTAAGAACAGTTTCAGGTTAAGAACAGACCTCCAGAACGAATTAAGATCTTAACCCAAGGTACCACTGTACTTGGTGGAGGTAATTTCTAATTCTGACTTTCTGATCACAAGGTTGCAAAACTTAGCATAATTATAACAAAACATGAAGAAAACCAGTCTCCATAAAACTGAAAGTGCTGTTGGTCATTCTAAATCCTGAACAATAAAAAAGAAAAGAAAAAACATTCAGTTCATGAAAATCAATATTCATCTTCAGAGGGAAATACCTGTATTTTTCCATGTATAAATTTTGAACCCGAAATTTAGAAGTTGCTCAGCTTCCGGGGGGGGGGGTCACCCTGTTGAGCTTTTCTTGGCTTTCTCCAGGGCAACAATGCTACATGCCAAGCAAAGGGGTGGCGCAGGCCCAGGATGCACTTCCCTCAGAGAGTTTTTGGCACAGCCACAGGGCTCCAGTTGCCACCCCATACCTTGCTCTTTTTGTGGAGTAGCTCAAAGACCTGCGCCCGTGTGTGCACGCATGAGAAAGAGCACTGCATGTGGCTGGGGAAGGGGGAAAGGAGGGTGCAATGCTTACAGGGAACTGCGCATAGCTCCCATGGCAGAAGCTTTCGTAGTGTTTTTTTTTCAACCCCTGTGCATTCACCATCTGTGCATAAGACGATCCCCAATTTTGGACTATATTTTATTTTAGCAAAAAACATATATTATAGTATGCATTTTTGTGCTTTTATATTGTGAACTGTCCTGTGATTTTCAGATGAAGGCAGCATTGAAATGGAATAAATAACACAAACAAATAAATTAAAATATCTAATTAAGTAAGTATGAAAGCATACTTACTTAAAGCTCCTATGTGATCAGCACTGATGTCACATCAATCTTCATGAAGCATGTTCAAAGGTGCAATTGTGTTTTCCACTACTGGATGCCACACCTCCTCCCCCGATCCCACCCACCACTACAAAGCATAGATGTTTCTATAGTAGCTATAAGGAACTGATAACATGCCTCAATAAGACTACATCTGTTCAGGACAGGAAAACGTGCATCAATCATCATGTTATTCTAATTAAATAGCTTCATTGGTAAGGACTATAATTCAAGTTTAAAATGGCTGCTTGTCACATTATATACGCCAACCACAATCCGTAGTTTTTAAAAAATACTGGGGCAAAAATGCTTTCTTCTTGTCTCCGCTGAAACTATTTGCCTTTTTTTGTAATTTATTTATGAGAGCTTTAACCCTGATCTTAAGCAAGCAAGCAAGCAGAAAGCTCCGAGGGGCTTGGGGAGATCAATACAGTGGTACCTCGGGTTACGAACTTAATTCGTTTCAGAGGTCCGTTCTTAACCAGAATCATTCTTAACCTAAGGTACCACTTTAGCTAATGGGGCCCCCCCGCTGCTGCCACGCCGCGTAATTTCTGTTCTCATCCTGGGGCAAAGTTTTTAACCTAAGGTACTACTTCCGGGTTAGCAGAGTTTGTAACCTGAAGTGTTGGTAATCCGAGGTGTTGGTAACCCAAGGTACCACTGTAATAAGATAGCCCTTGACCTCAGGCGCAGTGGCATAGTGTGGGGGATGGTCACAGGGGCAGTTGCCCAGGGCACAAAATTGTTAGCGGAGCAAAATTTCAACACCCAGTGCTGCCTCAATACAGCTATGCACTTCCATCATTGGGCTCGGTTGAAAATGGCTTCTCCATGTGAACCATGAAGTGACCGCTCCAGACAACAAAACACTTTCTTATTTCTGCAGCTGTGATCTCCTAGGTGATGTGGAAGCGGTTAGGCAGTTGAATGAGCATGAGTACTCCATCCATTTCCCTCCCTCCTACCCCCCTCCACATGGTCCTGGGCATTGGCAACCCATGCTATGCCACTGTACAATCCAAAAAATACAACACAAAAGGAAAAGGAATTAGAGAGGAAGAAAAGTTTCCGGTTACGAAGTTCTTGTAACAACTGCCATGAAAAATAGTTCAAAGAGCGTGTGTTTTCATAGAATTGTAGAGTTGGAAGGGACCATGAGGGTTATCTCCTCCAACCCCCAGGAATGCAGGAATCATTTGCCCAATGGTGAGGCTTGAATTCATGACCTCGAAGTTAAGCGTCTCATGCTCTCCCCACTGAGTAATCAGAGTGGTTGGTTCTGTCACTCATGTTGGATGATGTCACTCTCTTGCCTGTCAAGCTACTAAGGGAATGGCAGTAGAAAAGCGGAATGTTGAGGAATTCTCAGTTACTCTTGCAGAAGTTCAAATGAAGCTTCCAAAACTCTGCCAGCAAGGAGAAACTGACTGGGAGGCCTGTGAAAATGAAACCAATGGTGGTATAGGATGAGGAGAGTTTTGCATATGGGACAGGATTTATTTATTTATTAGAAAACCACACATTATACATATGAATTCCGCCTCAGGGTGTCAGGGAACTTTCCTCTGAAGGCCTCAACAAGTGTGCTGTGATCCTTGGATGAAGGGTGGTATATAAATTTAATAAATAAAATAAAATAGAGTTCCATATATAAATATAAAAATTGAAATATAAAAATTAAAGAAGCACAAATATTTAATCTTGTATGTATAAAAAGTGGGTCAGAGATAACCATTTCCCTATAGAGAAGACAAGTCAAATGTAACTGCTGAGCCAATAGAATAGCCCTGCTTTCCGCCAATCTCTTTGCTAGTTTGATGGAATGGCTGCTGCCACATGACAGCTGATGGAGGAATGAGTTGGTTTAACAGTAGAGCTGATAGTGGCCTTGCTTCTCTTTACTACTCGCTGGAGCAGAGCTTTCCAAACTGTGTGTTGTGACATGTTAGTTTGGTAGCTGCAGCATGTAGCTGTATTGTGTGAACACTCCTCCCCCCGGGGCTGGAAAGGGGTTAGTTTAACCTCCGGTTTGCTAGTAAAACTGAATTACTGTATTGGGAATTGATGCAGTAAAAAGTGTGTCACCGACATGAAAAGTTTGAAAAGCTCTGCTCTGGATGTTTGTGTGCACCTTGTACAGTACTATTATACTGTTTTTCATCTCAAATATAAATACCAAGGTGGTTCACACAAAAATTGAACATTAAAATATCACAGTGCAACAAGCTTAATAAAATAAAATAGAAATAATCACAGAAACCAGGAACTGGTATAATAGTCATGGAAATGCCCACTTGCTGGTGGAAACACCATGATTCATGGTTCTCTCCCTTCATCCTTTTCACTCTGTTGATGTTATCAAAGGTTCAGCTGTTGGATGTGCTCAACTGATAGTTCTTCTCATGGCAGCTTTATTTTGGTTACAAACTTCTATACTGTGCTGGTGATATTCAGTTATATCATTCACTATGAACCATAAAACTTTTAAACAGGTATATATGTACTTAAACCAGATTAGGCCTATAATACTCAATGGGTGTAAACAGATTTAGATATAAGTATGCATGCTAAAGTGGTTCACGGACAAAAGATTTAACTGATATAATAGCTTTGAGTTGCCTGATTGCACAGAATTCAGTACTGTATCTCAAGCCAGCATTTTAAGATAAACATGCATGAGTACTTCATTTATTGTAAACATCTAGGAAGGCATAATTAAAAAAGAGAAACAGAGCCACTGTTTACTGACCATTCAGCTTCACTTAAAGGGTTCATAACCTTCCTCATAACCTGGGTAACCAACCATTCCTATCGGCTTTTATTCCCATTATATTCATTGAATTGAAGCACAAATTCCATTCAACCTTTGCATCTCAAAGAACAATACACGTTTCAGAGCAGGCAATGCATGCTTTAGGTGCTGAAACAAGAAACTGAGGGCAGTTCTTGTGTTATATCAATAACTTCATAAAAGAAGCACAGACCTTAACACCTTTCTGCAAGCCAAATTAGCTTTCTGAAATTTTCTACAGCCCTGGATGAACTCAGACAGACTGAAATGATATTAGCATAATCAACAGTTGACAGAGGGCAGGGGAGGAACCTTTTTCAACCCAAGGGTCACATTCTCTCATGGACAACCTTCCGGGATGGCATATCAGTAATGGGTGGATCCAGAAACTAAAGTGTGGAGAGTAACAGATTCTTACCCTTTGTGCAGTAGGCTACATTCAGCCATGTAAATGCCAGAGGTACGTACACACACATACACACACACACACTGGAAGGATCTTCGGAATCACTAACTTTTTTGTAAGAAGTCTTTTCTGATACAGGAGTGTACAGTAGTGCAGACGGTGAAGGGTGTATGCCCCTGCACATTTGCACGCATGAAAGCTATGGAAACAATACTTGCACACATGTTCGATCCCTGCCCCAAGCAGAATTACTTATTTGTAAACCTTTTTACAGGATAAAGCCACGTAATCCAAATTATTCTACTGAAGAGAATTGAACAAGTTGTACCATGATAAACATAGCTCCACATAATTCAAGAAAGTGAGATAAATCTCATACTCAAGGTAAAGGGGGTGGGGAACCACACACAGAATTATCAGTCAAGCTGTGCTGGGCACAAGTTTCTGCCTGAAATGCACGGAATATGATTTTCAATCAAAGCATGATGCAAAACCTGAGTGTCCTCAAGAGAAAAATTGTAATCGTCACACTCCCCCACCTGTCTCTAGCTGTAACATCTCTGATCTAATGGATACCAGTTCAAAATATATGACAGCCACTTTAAATTTAAGCATGCTGCAGCTCCCAGATTATGATGATCAGTTGGTGTGAAACAATTTCTATATACAAAATCCCACTCATTTGCATGTGTCACCACAAGCCCACCTAATTTGGGATCTGCATGACATGCAAGTTAGTATAGTTGCCATCTGAATATGTTATGAGCCATATGTTACTGGAGGTGTGTGCACCACTGCATCTCTGTCCCCCAATGGTTGGGGATGGTGCCAACTGAAGCTTCAGTACTTTACTGAATATCCACAATGCCACTTCCTTGGCTAGTTCACTTAAGACATTTCAGCTTTGCAACAGTCGCTGATTGTCTAAGTATAACCCCAATATGATTACTTTCAGACCAAATTCAACTTTACATTCTTCTGTGGTTGTTCCCTGGTCTGCAGAATCAGAAACTACTTGCTCATTTTCCTACATTTTTCCATGCTCTTCCTTGACTGGTTCCACTAAATCTTACTGGTGTCAAAGTTAATTAGCAACAATCATTTAACAACTAAAATTGCTGATACTCTGGAAATCTCTTCAAACTGTAAGAGCCATCACTACTTCTCACAGAAGACATATTATTAAAAATGAAAAGGTTATCTTGCAATATAGCAAAAATATATTTTAAAAAATCATGCACCTTACCTGGCATTTTTCAACTGAAGATCCGATGGTAACAATATCCTTATGTGAAAGTCTCTGCCCTGGAAAAGTAGCATCTCATTAGGTTGAATATCTACAAATATATCAACTTAGCACAGCTGGAATGCTAAGGCATATCTAAGAATTTTTTAAAAGTAGACTTTGACCTATTTTTTTACTATTTTTTTTTTACTAGTTTACAGCTCAAAGCCTTAGGCAATGAAATAATAGAAAAAATATGGCCAAATAAAAAAAAAATATGTGGCTACTGCTGGATAAGAGGTCAGTACAAGGCAGCAGGAGCAACTTGACCAACACCAAGTCATGAGGGAAACATAGTAAGAACCAGAATAAGCATACAATATTAAAAGCTGCAACAGAAGGTTGCGCATCTTCCAGAACAAGTGTGGAAAGTGATGCAGAGGAACAAGGATCACTAAAAATTGCAGCATCCCCTTCCTTCAGGGAGTCTGCTAGATTGGAGTTATTTCCATGTACAGTACAGAAGCCCTTCCATTTGTAGAATGGTTTCAACACAATATAATGACGTTCTCAATGCCTTTCCACACAATTAAGTTACGTTTGTTGATCTATTAATTATCTGTACTATATCACCCATCTTCTCTCAAAACATGCTCTTGTTGTAGAGATGTTTTATTTTCCAAGCAGTCAGAGTGCAGTATTTTATATCTGGGAACACGCATTACGTCCCATTGCTATTGGTTCAGAATTGGAAACAATGAGCTGAATTAGGGCCTGGATGCAGTGGTGAAATGGATGAGGGTCAACAGACTGAAGCTGAATCCTGCTAAGACGGAAGCACTGTGGTTAAGTGTTTTCCAGATTGGAGAATTGGAGAGCCTAGATGGTCCGACACTCCCACTGAAAAAAAAAACCAGGTATGCAGCTCAGGGATGCTCTTGGAACTATTTTTGGCCAAGTGGTCTGTGGCAAAAAGCACTTATCATCAGTTTCAGCTGCTACATCAGCTGCACCTTCTCCTAGATAGGGATAACTTGATCACTGTGACACAAGCACTGGCAACCTCACGTTTGGCCTACTGTAATGTGCTCTGTGTGAGGCTTCCTTGGCAGTTGGTCAGGAGGCTACTGCTTATGCAGAATACTGCAGCCTGGGTGCTAAGTGGTGCTCTTTATCAGGCACATGTCACACCAGGGCTGAGGAATCTGCTCTGGTTGCCTATAACCATCAAGCCACTTTTAACTTGCGATACTTCCATATAAAGCCCTAAATAACCATGGACCAGATTACCTGAAAAACTGCCTTCCTCTTCACTGGTAAGGGCACTACAATCATCTAATGGAACTTGGTTCATTTTGCTGTGGCCTGACAGTTATTAGCATGAGGTAACAGAAGGCTTTTTCATATTTCAGCAGGGAGGGCATGCCATAACACTGTTGGCAGCAACAGAATGCCTTCCCTGTTGAAACAGGAGGCCCCATCAGCTTAGATAAGCAGTCCACTGAATTGAACTTCTGATTTTACAGTTTTAACTGTGGTTTTAAGTGGTTTTCTTAAACTTTTTATAGTTCAAAACTACTTAGAAATTTGTCATATAAGTGGTCTATAAATAAGTGGTTGATGTGGAAAATGCAGGTGTGCAAGTATTACAGACACTTCAAATTTTTGCACCACTGTGTGATCTTCTTTTATTTACTTCCTAACCCTAACTGCCCCATGGTTTTAAATGTTTGGGGTTAAAAAATCTTAAATTCTTTGGAAGTTGCACAAGATAACACTCTTTTTAAAGTGAAGGCAGAAGACAGAAATAGTAGCAGTTATTCTCTCTCCCTCCCGAGCCCCACATCACATTGAAGGGACATCAATCCATTGCCAGATTGAATACTGTAGAAAAATCTTACAACGGATGAGATGTGGTTGGGAAACATTTTGCCTCTCATTGTGTGGAAAGGCCATATCTTAATATAGCCCACATTCTTTTATCTCTCTATAATATTGAAGTGATTCAGGCAAGTCTGCTTCACTTCTCATAAAATCAATAGGAGTGTCTTTCCCCCTTTCCCTTTTTAAGTGGCTTGCATTATTCAGAATTCTTACAGGATGAGAACTCAAGCATGTACAATACAATATAGTGATGTCCACACTGTGGATCAGGAGCCAGATTTCTTAATTTGCCAAGCAGAATGAGAAACTATACTGACAGAAATGTAAAAATTCTGGAAATGTTGAAGTCATAGAGGGAAACAAATGAAAATGGGGGACTATGGAAATGTTGGTGGAAACTGAAATATATGCAAGTTGCATAATTTTCAACGGTTTTGAAATAAAATTGTACTATTTGGTATGCTTATGAAATTTAGGCTGCAAATCCTATACCTTTAAAAAATGAATGCTTGCACAAGAGAAGTATTTAATTGATTAGGAGTATATAGCTCTTCTGCAATTTGAATTATAAATACTAACATTTACAGAAGACTTGGATATCTTGAAGTTTGTCTTACTTCATACTGAAGTAGCAGACATAGTAATAGGATTGCACTATTACAGAGCAATCCTACTTATGCTTACTCAGAAGGCCCATGCTCTTTGATGGAACTTACTCCCATAAAAACATATATAGGTTTGCAGTGCCTCCTGACCATTTTATCCTCCAGCAAGGCAGGACAAGGAGCTGCTTGTTTCAGAGTACGTACCAGGGTGCCCTGTCACAATGGATTTGAGGAGAGGTAAAAAGGTCATTTCCAAGAAAGAAGTCAGGTCAAAAGGACAGACATAGGACACTTGCTTCCAGCATATCTTAAATTAGATCCAAGTTTATCCAAAGACAAACATCACTTCAGAAGCAATCAAGGACATTTTTGCCTCTCTCATGAAAATGGAAGCACCCTTTAGGTGCAGAAATAGTAATGGGTTTGAATGACATATATATCTATAGCATATATGGAAATTATTATTCTCTAATGCTGAAAATTGACTTACATAAAAACCTTCATATTATACATTCTGGCTAAAATTTTACTCATTGCAAATGGGTGGGGTGTCATATTTTTTTCAGTGTTTTCCCCAATTTACACTGTTTTTCACTTGAAAACCTGGGGCCGGGGGGCCGGGGCGGGAATCCAAAGAAAAAGTCCCATGCTCTAGTTTTTTCCTAGGCTACTGTGCTTCTTCTTCAATTGTTAAATTGGAAAAATGAATTCAATTAGAGTTGACCAATATGCATGCTTGCAGTTACTGTTAGCTTTCTGGCAGGTCTTTCCTTATGTTGTTACTTAGCATTCTTACACCTTCCAGTCATTGAAGGCAAGTTTTTCTATTAGCAAGGGCAGCTAGCATACACCAAGTTTTGCTTCTTCTGACATGCTTATGAAACACTCCCGCTTTTCACAACCAAGGGGGGAGTGAATCTAAAAGATGCAAAGGGTTAAGACGCATGCCTAGGATACTAACCATGCTGGGCAACCAAGTAATACATTTAGAATCCTCACTGTTCAAGGATGCAGCCAGTCAGCCATGCCCTCTTCTGGGATGCTATATTTCAGCACCATTCCGCATTTGCTTAGCCTTTACTGGACTGTTTTGGGGTTCTCTTCCTGCCCCCTGAAGCTTTTCTCTAGGTCTGCATACCATGGGGTTCCCTCAAGTCTTCTGACACCTTTCTCTTATACATAGGAGGTACCATTTTGATCACATTTGGATCCATTCATGGAGAATGAGTTCACTCTTACTATATAGAATTCCATGTAGACTATTCCACAAATGGGAAAACACATTAATTTGCATGGAAGCTAAAGCAGGATCTTGTTTCAATTTTCCTATGATGTGCTAGAGCTGTAGGCCACTGAATGACCTATAATAGAGCATTTGCAGGTTGCAAATATTATTTATTTATTTGATACACTGGGTTTTTGACAAGGCAGTCAGGGAGGCTTACAATTCTCCCATCCAGTGCTCAGCAGATGGAAAAAAACACCACAGACTCCCTCTCCCAGCACTCTTCTTCGTTTTCACAAAGGGACTGGCAGAGGCCCTGATGGTGTATTTGCCTCCCTTCCTCTCTTCACTCTCAAGAGAGAAAAATAGTGTCCATACATAGAAATAGCTATAAAAAATTCTGTCATTTCTTGAACCTTGTGTGGTTCCATGTGGTCTAACATTCTAACTGGAAAATCAACTAAAGTTGGTTAATAATTTCATGACTTGCATTGGTCAGGGCCTGTAGTTTGCACTCACTTTTTAGCAAGTTACCAGGACTTCCCAGAGCACACATTTTGTCTTGGCTAAAGCAGTGTGAAATGTCATGGGCAGAAAGGATCTTCTTTCTAATAAGGACTAATTTCTAATCAGTTCCACTCTAGCATCTGATGAAGTAGGTAATTGCCTACAAAAGCTCATGCTGTTTCAGTAAAATAATTTCAGTTCATCTTAAAGGTGTAACTGTACTCTTTCAATTAAGTATCATAATAAGGGATGCTATTGGCCAAATTTGGGAAACAAATGAAGGTGTCAAGTCTCCCCAACACAGTTCAAAAATCTCTGATCAGGGAAGTATTTTAACTAAGTTTAGAAGCAGTTATCATAGTTATTAATTATTTTCAGCATTTGTACAAAGGAACGGACATTTCAAGAAACTGTCATAATGAAGAATACAGAAACACAATTAATGTACCCCATAACCTTTACCTTCATAGTATATTGTAACTCTCACTTCTATTACATTTAAATGGCCTTTTTTATAAAATAAAAAGCAGATGTAATTCTGACCTTTTGTAAAGGTCAAATAACTATGATTCAGTGTTTCATTAAAGCACTGAAAGGTACTTTAAAAAACACCTTTAAAAAGAAAATCTCCTACAGAAAAATATGGTGCCATACGCAAATGTTGTAAATTCTAGATATAAAATAGCTTTGATAACTCTGCTTTAACTGGGGGTGAAGAGGTGTTGCTTTCTTTTTTCCCTATCTTCTCTTTGTACATTCGACAGCACTTTGTGTGCAGCCAGCTACTCCTTTGCTTAAACATAATTTCTCAAGAAAGTTCTGTTTCAGATAATACAGCTGTCAGTGCATTAACGATTTTAAGGGTGGAATCCTGTGCCTACTGAATTCAATTGCAAAGCTCACCCCAATTTTAATGCAGTTTGAAGAGATATAGTCCATTCTGCCACCTCATTCTGTTGCATCTTTCTTACAGAAGAAGGCTCTGCTCCAGTTGCCCTGATACTACAGAACAGAAAGGAAGCATACTCTAGCCTCCAACACCAGCCAGGGGGTCAAACTCCACTGGGTCAGTTGCAGCACTTCTATCCAGTCAAAACCATCAGGAAGGTCAGCCTGGCAGCAACTGGTTAAAGAACTTATTTTGCAGCTCACTTCTTTGTTCTGGTATCCTCAGACTTGTATCCATTTCTCTCCATGCGCTTTATTGTTGTGTGTGTGTGTGTGTGTGTTCTTTTTAACTGTAACTACCCTTTTGGCAGGCAAGACTACATTTTAACACTAACAGCATTGTTAACTGTGGTTATTTAAAATGTAGCTTAATGTATTTGTAAACTGCCTGGAATGGATATGCATTCCCAAAAGGTGGAGCATAAATAACTACAATAATAACAAATAAATAAATTGAAAATTAAACAAGAGCTCTCTTCTTTCCTGCTCTAGTTATAACAAGCCTACTTGTCCATCCAGCCCATCATTATTACTGTACTGTGAAAGTTACTAATATTTGTTTGTTAAACTGGATTGTGAGATGCAACTAATAAGGCATAGTAGTAGTACTAATGTATGTATTTATTTAAGTTATATCCCAACCTTCCTCCCAAAGGAACCTAGGGTGGCAAAAACTTCTGTTATAAAAATGAATTTTAAAATGAAATAAAAATATATTTAAAACATTATAAAACTGGTAAAAAAAACAATACAGCATCTAAAACAAATTTTAAAAGATAGATATGTAACCAAATCATGTGTCTGTATAGTCCTGCCCAAACAGAAAAGGTTTCTGAAGGCAGTGTAGTACCTGCCTAATGTCAACAGGCAGGGAGTTCCAAAGGTGGTGCCACACAACAATCATATACAGTGGTACTTCGGGTTAAGAACATAATTCGTTCTGGAGGTCTGTTCTTAACCTGAAACTGTTCTTAACCTGAAGCACCACTTTAGCTAATGGGGCCTCCTGCTGCCGCTGCGACGCCGCTGCACGATTTCTGTTCTCATCCTGAAGCAAAGTTCTTAACCCGAGGTACTATTTCTGGATTAGCGGAGTCTGTAACCTGAAGCGTCTCTAACCTGAGGTACCACTGTATCAGATCAGGCAATTTGTTTATCTAACCTAAATGATTATTATTTCTGATTTGCATTCAGATGCTTTTCGGGGGGGGGGGCACGAGCTCGTCCTGCATGAATTCCCTCAAAAAAAATTAAGTCGCTTTGAGCTGCTGTGGCAGCCCCTCCCCCCAAAAAAGACTGATAAATTTATTAAGCAACAATGTCATTAAACCATAATGACAACGCAGAACTTTGCAGGTACCTTCAACTTTTTGAGACCCGCTTTGTACCTCCTGGGCATGCATGCTGGGGTGTGTGTGTGTGCTCCTGTTGCACAGAATCAGAACTGTAAATTTTGAAATGGGGCACAGGGGTCATCTAGCCCAACCCTAGGCAGGTCACCACCCTGCACTGCAAGGGGTTGGACTAGATGGCCCTCGGATACCCCTTCCAATCCTGCGATTCTTCTAAGGCAGGAAGCCATGGCGACCTGCCTTGGATCCGCGACCACCAAGCTGAAGAAACCAGCTGCTCTCAGGCAGAGAAATGCTTCCCCACACCTTTTAAGCCTATTACGAAGCCTGCTCTTCCGCCTTGCCCTCGTCCTATGCCGCGAGAGACGCGGGTTCGAATCCTCCCTCAGCCACGAAGCTCCCGGCCAACCTCGCCGGGTTGTTGCATAGCTGTCAACGTTTAAAGGGAAATCCCCTTATTCCGAATAGGATTCCTCGCAAGAAAAGGGAAAAGTTGACAGCTATGGATTGTTGTGAGGAGAAAAGTAGCGAGTAAGGCCCCCCTCTCTCCCCCCCCCCCGCCCCGAGGTCGTCCACACTACCCCTGCCACTTGTTTCCTCGGGGCGAATGGGACCTTACTCTCAGGTAAAGCTGCACGTTAAACGTTTTCCTGTGTGTTTGGGGTGGGGGGGTGCAGCGTCTCAGTACCTGGGCGGTGACGAAGCCCTCATAGACGCTCTTTTCCCGGTTCTGGGGCAGGAGGAGCGGGCACTCTCGCAGCAGCGACCCAACACCGGCAGCCATTATTATTATTATTACTATTCTTATTACTACTGTTTCCCGCCCGCTCGCTTTTCCCTCTCCTCACGCGCAGACGTGCTTTTTTAACCGCCGCCGAACCATTCTACCACAAACGCGCAGGCGCAATCTCGCTTCCCCCCTCCCTTGCGGAGGGAGGGTTGGGCGCGGCGCATGCGCGTGCCCCGGAGAGAAGCAACTGACAACGTCGCGCGTCCCACACCGGTTCCCTCTCAGCTCGAAAGAAAGGCCAAGAGTGGAACGGGAGGAAGTAGGGGGCGGGGTCAGAGATGGTCACGCCCATCGCGCGCGCCGTTCTGCGTTCTGTCAGGGACGGTTGGAATCCGTTTCGTTTTGAATCCGCCCCGTGCCTCCCGCCGCTAACTGTGATTGGGCAGAACGCGCGCGCGGAGGAGAGTGGAGGGGCGGGGCTGGGGAAAAGCCACGCCTTATTTTGAGTCAGTCACCAGTTGTGACAAATAAGTTACCGCCAGCTTTTTGGCGGGGCTGTAGTTAAATATAGGCTCGCGCTGTATTTCGGTGCAGCCCTGCACACGTCTAATAAGAAATTATTTTTATTACTATTACTATTACTATACCCCACATTTTCCCCTGACAGGGACTCAAGGCTGCTTTACAGAGAAAAATGAGAACAATTAAAGACATACAGAAAAAAACAATCACTTCAAAACAAACATTGGGAAAGTTAATACTATATATAATATGCACACACACCTATGAAAAATATCAAGATAACTGCAGTAAAAACTGCAGTTCTCCTTGAATTAAGGGCGACTTATATACACAATTTACCTGGGAGTAGGTCCCATTGAACTCTGGGGCTTCAGAGTAGGTATGCACAGGCTTGATTGTGATATGCGCAAAGATGGAAATATCCAACCCCACCTACTGTGGAGGAATGGTTGATAAAATTATTGGACTTCGCTGGAACGGCGAAGTTAATGTGTTTAATTAGAGAAAAATTATTACAGTGGTACCTTGGGTTACATACGCTTCAGGTTACATACGCTTCATGTTCCAGACTACGCTAACCCAGAAATATTGCTTCAGGTTAAGAACTTTGCTTCAGGATGAGAACAGAAATCGTGCTCCAGCAGCATGGCAGCAGCAGGAGGCCCCATTAACTAAAGTGGTGCTTCAGGTTAAGAACAGTTTCAGGCTAAGAATTGAAGGGTTGCCATACGCCTGAAATTTCCCAGACATATCCAGAATACTACACTCGGAAGCAGTGTCCGGCCAAAAATTGCTAAAAATGTCTGGGAAAATCCGGATGTATGGCAACCCATGTCGCTTTTGGCGATTTTCCTTAAAAACTTTCCCACTGTTTGAAATATGGCAACCCTACCGTAATCTAGATTTGGGGAATTATGTTTCTTTGCATAACTAGATTGACTAATTGGCCGGACTCTATATAAGGCAATTTCTTGACCAGTGAAATATACTCAGAGTCGCAAAGTGATTTCATGCTCTTTATTCAGCTCATAGTGGTGAGGAGGAATGAATGAATGTCCCCTCAAAGTATCTGCTTTATATACATTATTTGCACAATGGGCTGCACATGATTGGCTAATTCTGGAATTCTACTGTAAGCCAATCAGGTTGTGGATTCACTTCTATCTGGAGCATGATTGGGTGGTTCCTGCCAACCAATCATACTGCTGCATTGTTCTAAGACCAATCAGACTGCTGCATTCTGAATCCTATTGTTCTAGGACCAATCAGACTGCTGCCTTTTGGATCCTATTGTTCTAGGACCAATCAGACTGCTGCAGTTTGGATCCTATTCAACTCAGTACATAACAACCAGTTAGGCTGAGTGAGACAGCCCACTTCAGGGAATAGATTAAAGGGCAGAATATGACCAGGTATTTAGTTGGGGTTGGGTTTTTTTATTCAATGTGTTGAACTCAGGCACAAAGGTCTCTTAACCCACCTCCACTGCTCCCCACTTTCTGAGGTTCCATCAGGTGTTGCCTGTACATCTTTAAGCCAATTGTCATAGCTATAGGGACTAGAAACTTGCTCTTTCCATTTTAAAAAATATTTTAGGATTCACATGGATGCTGAATTCTGTCTCCTGTAAGAATTTCTGCGCTAGCAAAGGATCATGGAGGACGCACAGGCCTGCATGCTGCTAGCTATTCCAATGTTCAGACCTCTTTCTCTAAAAATAACATCAAGTGGCCTTGAGTTTTTCATCTGCGCACATATGCAAAACACGATCTTGGCTCCCTAGAATTATTTCTTCCTGGCAGGCGTCCAAAAGCAACCATATAAATCAGTTATCTTCTACACATAAAGTACATAGGTTCTCTAATGCCTCATTTACATCTTGAATTACAAAAAATATTCCCATTACAGACATTGACAACACTGGAAGACCAGACCAATCCATATGCTGTACTGATTTGGAAGGCCCAAAAGGATGCTGTTAATCCCTTTCAAACCTTGAAAATACTTGGAGGTTTTCCAGACTGTCCGCTGAAGGTTTTCCCCTTCAGAAATGATTGGCGGGGGTGGTCTGAATCTCTAAAATAGAGCTTTGGCTCATAATTCCTATTTTCCTGTTCCCACCCTTCTTAAAAATTCATCCTCAGTATGATATTTCTAAACCATCATAACGGCATCTTTTTTATATAAAAAAAGAAAAAAACTTCCACTACTGCCTGTAAATCTCTCCGTTCTTGTGTTTTAAAAATAGATTCAAGATAGGATGTAGAACTGGGCCAAACGAAATTAATTTCAACACAGAAAAATGCCAAGTTTGGCATATAGCATTGTATCCCAACGAAGTTGTCTCATTAGCACAAAGGCTTCTGCTTGCACAATGGGATTTTCTTTCTCCTTTCCCTGCAGGTCTCCTGCACCTTCCAAATCTCTTTTGGTGGTTACCCCCCCCCCCCGTCCTCTGGAGCAGGTGGAGGAGGCTGCAGGGAGAGAAGAGGGAAGTCCGTTTGTACTGGAAGAATTGTCAAATAAAATCATGTGTGACACTTGGCTTGATAGCAGTCCTTGTGAACAGGATCTGGGTGTATTAGTAGGCCAGAAGCCAGACATGTGTCAGCAGGGTGATGTGGTTGCTATTCTTCTTCTTTGGCGATCACTCGTAGCTGCGTAAGATTGACTTCCATAAACAAGGTTTTGACAATGAGTCTATAAGTGCCTGTGGAGGCCAATTCTGGATCCACATGTCCTTCCACTGTGGGGACATTGGTTTCCGGGCGGGAGTTGATCACCGTGTGGATTTGCCAAGCGTGCCTTCCTCTTAGCACGTTTCTCCCTTGCGCCCTCAGTTTGAGTGTCTTCAAAGTGCATGAAACCTTTGGTAAAGGCTGTTCTCCAATTGGAGCACTCGCAGGCAAGTATTTCTCAATTGTTGGTGTTTATACTACATTTAAAAAAAAAATTCCTTGAGAGAGTCTTTAAACCTCTTTTGTTGACCACCAGCATTATGCTTTCCATTTTTAAGCTCAGAAAAGAGTAGCTGCTTTGGAAGATGATAATCAGGCATCCGCACAACATGACCAGTCCAATGAAGTTGATGCTGACGAATCATTGCTTTGACACTGGTGACCTTTGCTTCTTCCAGTACACTGGTATTAGTTCACCTATTAAGGCTAATGCAGTTATAGGTTGCATCAACAGAAGTACAGTGGTACCTTGGCTGTTGAACGGCTTATTTGTCGGAACAAATCAGCTCCCGAAAGCTGCAAACACAGAAGTGAGTGCTCTGGTTTGTGAACGTTTTTTGGGACGCTGAATGACCGACACGGCTTCCGACTGAGTGCAGGAAGCTTTTGTAGCCAATCAGAAGCCATGCCTTTGTTTCCGAACCGTTCTGGGATTTGAACGGACTCCCAGAACAGAATAAGTTCGACAACCAAGGTACCACTGTTTAGCGTCCAGATCATGAAAAGTAAAAGTAACACTCTATTCCGCTTTGGTCAGACCTCATTCTTCCATAGTGTCCAGTTCAGGGCACTGCAGTTTAAGAAACCAGAAACTGGAATGTGTGGGTGACAAAAATAATTTTATTTATTGCACTTTTGTCCCACCCTTTCTTCAGCAGAAGCCCAGGGATAGGACTCTTGAGCTAAAAGAAGGTCTCCCCACTCCAATCTATACCTAGAGAAGACGCTGGACAAGGCGCATTGTAAGTGAAATGAGTTTCTGTCCATTCATTACTTCACTTGTGTGATATAATTCTTAATAATGTTACAGTATTCCAGTAGCATATCAGCATTGTTTTTTCAACACATTTCCATTACGTAATCATTGTTTATTTTGTATTTTCTGTGTATATGTATGATAAATGTAGTTCAGATAAAATACTGGGTTGTGATTGTTGTATTTTTATGTAAAGTGCATCTTAAATATGAATAATATGAGCAGATGGATTGACCTTCCTAAATGAATAAGGTTGCTTGAATTAAATCCCATTATCATGTACAAAATATATTCTGCAGCAAAAATAAGATCCCGTGAATTGATACAATACATGATTTCACAAGGGTAGTTGTAAAAACCCAGAAAATCAAATGAAAAATTCCAAATTCATAGCTTAAGAGAAAACATTTTAAGAAATGGAGCAAAACAATTTTTGATTTGTAAAGCTCTAAATGAATAAAGAAAAGTCTTTGAATGTGAAGATGATTAAAAAGACAACATCATTAGCAAAAAAGATATTTACAAGTTTGGGCTCTTTCATTTTGACTGTAATGTTAATTAGTTGGACACTGGGAGGGGGAGATGAATATAAAAGCCTGCATCATGTACTTACTGTTCAAATTGCATTCCACCTTAATTTTATGCTCTTCAGTTCCTAATTTTCTCTCCTTTTTTTGTTCTATGTAATCCGGTTATCAGACTAAAGTGATTTTCTCTCATCCAGGTTTAAAATTCAGCATTCCAATCTTCAAGTTTTATTCTTTCATTTGCCAGAACTCTCCAGGTAGCTTTTGAATTCCTTTGTCTGTATACTTACGTAGGCTTTTCAAAGAATCATCAATGCAGAAATAGAATCCACTGGGAAATGTTTTGTTTAGTTCTTCCCCCAGTTCTCCCTATGGCATGTGCATCCCAGGTAACTGTTTGAGCAAGGTGTAACCAATATAATAATCTAGGGATCTAGCTTCAAATGGTTCAAGGGAGATCCCCAGTGGTCAAGGGGTGGTGGGAGCTGTAGGCCCTCAACAACTGAAGGGCCAAAGTTTCCACACCTCTAGTGACTCACCTTGCCAACAAAGGTCCGTATAGTTAAAGCTATGGTTTTCCCAGTAGTGATGTATGGAAGTGAGAGCTGGATCATAAGGAAGGCTGATCGCCGAAGAATTGATGCTTTTGAATTATGGTGCTGGAGGAGACTCTTGAGAGTCCCATGGACTGCAAGAAGATCAAACCGATCCATTCTTAAGGAAATCAGCCCTGAGTGCTCAGTGGAAGGACAGATCCTGAAGCTGAGGCTCCAATACTTTGGCCACCTCATGAGAAGAGAACACCCTGGGAAAGACCCTGATGTTGGGAAAGATGGAGGGCACAAGGAGAAGGGGACGACAGAGGACGAGATGGTTGGACAGTGTGCACGAAGCTACCAGCATGAGTTTGACCAAACTGCGGGAGGCAGTGGAAGACAGGAGTGCCTGGCGTGCTCTGGTCCATGGGGTCACAAAGAGTCGGACACGACTAAACAACAACAGTGACTCTCTAGGATTTCAGACCTATAAAACTATCTGGAGATGCTGGATATTGAACCTAGGACCTTCTGTATGCAAAGCTCATGCTGTGCTATTGAGCTATTCCCCTTCTCAAGAAAGAGAGGAAGAAAATTTCTGGGAATCAGTAGGGAGAGAAGGCAGTGAAGGAACTCCTAGCTTTGAGCTGTTCCCTGTGCTCAGCCTGAAAGTGGGGGGAGGGGACTGGAAGAAATGATCCCTTTCCCCTTTGTCTGATGGAAGGAGGTGAGACTGTGGCAGCATTTCAAATGATGGTGTTTTGAATGCATTTTCTCTCTCTCTGAAGATCTATTTAGGGAAAAAATGGATTGTGTGATGAAGTCCATGACCCTGCGGTGTGGTGGATTGTGTGTTCACTTTTTTAGATGTAGGAGTTTTTCTTTTTCCAGGCCTCGCTCAGCCAGAAAGCCCTTCTCAGCTGGGGGTGGTCTTGGACAGCTCAGGCTCTAAGCACAATCGACCTCCTAGGGTTGTTTTCAGGATAAATGGAAGAACTACAAAGCTGGAAACTGCTACAGAATGAAAAGAATTGCAGTTGATTCCTACTCTGAAGTAGGTCCCCACTGAGTTTAGTGGGATTTACTTCCTAGTAAGCATGCTCCCCCAATGGCTTTGTGCATACACACACACACACACACACAGAGAGAGAGAGAGAGAGAGAGAGAGAGAATAAAGCCAAGCATGTTTAGACAAATTATCTATCACATCACATTTTTTAGAACGGTTGTTAAAACATTGATGAATGAATATAGAGTAAGATGATGAGTCAGGGGTACTAAAAGGAGCAAATGGGTAGGTTCCACTAGATGCTACCATAAGTACCGAGATATTTTAGTTTATAACCCAATGTGATTAAACTGCATGAAAATTAAGCTGTGATAATGCTACAGTAAAATAAGTCTTAAAAAATAAAGAGGCTTCTAACTAAACCACAATATTAAAAAGAAGAAGAAAATACTGATGGTATGTTTTGAGAAGGGCAAGCTGATAGAAAGAACCTTGGGATGGAAAGGGCTACATTGCTGATTAGACAAAAGCACCATTGCTATTGCACTATAAGCCTATTGTTATTAGATATATTGCTGTCTTGCAAGCTGATCCATTCACACAGCCAAAGTGGAACAAACTGGGAATGTGGTTTGAGCAGAGTTCATCACAAGCTAAAAGCAGTTATACAAAAGTCTTAGCACACAGTCGTGCAACTTGGTTGACATCTCCTGTGGCCATCGAGATTCACCCCCTGCCTTGCACTTTGGCACGTATTGTCTTGACAACTGCGAAGTACCAGGTTTGGTTCCAGTGAACTCCCAGCAGTCCTATTTAAAGAAGCAGGAAAAGGCTAATGGCAGGCTAGGAAGCAGTAGCTGTTGCTCTTCTGTAAGGGCCTGCTTTGTTGTCCTTGGTATCAAACTCTTGCCTGACTTTCTACTTCTTTTTCTTTGGCTATGTGCTTTGGACTAGGGAGATATACCTGTCAGGAGCAGGCAAAGGCCCTGGTCAGCTAAACTGAGTCCTTCAGACCAAAGGACTGTGTGATATCTGGAGCCAGGACTAAGACACTTCTCTCGACCAGGCAAGAACTTATGGCCTAGCTCAGGCATGTCCAACTTCCAAGCAACTGCAATCAACACCCAGTATAAAAAAATCAGGCAGTGATCTATCCATCGCGATCAACCTGTTGGACATGCCTGGCCTAGCCATTCCTGATGCTTCAAACAGCCTACCAATCACAAGGCGTAATGTTGCATGCCTCACCAGTATCCCCTTCTGTGACTGGGCACACATAGTCCAAGTCAACGTCTGACTTTCAGCCATGAGGTTCTAGGTTCAAGCCCTAGACTTGTATGTTGCCTGCCTTTCTGGCTAGAGAACATCTCTCTCAGGCATTATAGGTTCTTCAGGGATCCATCCCTGTTGGGCTGGACTCCTTGCATGGGTAGACATCGATAGACTCAACCGACAGTTTCCAGGTGCCCCTTTCAGATACACTCCTAAATTGCTTCACAAAAGTGGTTGTTGGAAGGAAGCACAGAATTCAGCATATTTACCCCAGAGCTTGGCTTGCTATAGTCTTCGGTCTGAATTCAAAATGGAAAAGCCTCTTAACATTTGGAGTCTAGACATGATGTCCTCAAAAGCATTCTCAAAGGAGAGTGCTTTTCTTTCATGCACCACTTCCATTCATGTCTTCCTGGACTCTAAAAAAACTTCTGGCTTGCTTGGTTTCATTATACAGATCAGTCTGTTCTATGACGTCATTCAGTAACATCCAATTTTACCATCTGGTCAGACTTGGCTTTTGGTTTCTCTCTCGGCTTCCATGGAGTTTTTACATGGCACATGTACTTTTCCTAGAGTGCTGGGACCTATAACTTCGTTAGTTTTTCTTTGTCCTACATCTCATGCCAATAAAAGCCATCATCCAGTTTTTGCTAGCAGTAAAATTTCCAGCTACTTTAGTAGGCAAAAATTGTCTACCCGTAGCAGATCTTTTATTCAACCGTGCATTGTATTCTTTTATTAAAACTTCTAATATTTGTTTCTTTTTTAATATAAAAAGCATGTTGCTGAGGCTTTTATTAAATAAAGTAATTATCTTTCTTCTATACCATTAGTTTTCAGACTTGATTCCTTCACTAGTACCAAAGCTGGGCATGGCTGTAATAGTGAATATACTCCCTGAAAGGAACATGAGAAGCTGCCTTATACAAAGTCACACCATTTGTCTATCCAGCTCCATGTTGTCCACACTGACTGGCAGCAGCTTGCCACAGTTTCAGACAGGTTTTGCATGAGCTGGAGTTTGCAAAGGCCTGATTCTGCAGTCTTGTGTAGGTATGACATTTGCTTAGCCACTCAGCTATACAGACCTTTACTGAACTATAGAAATATTGTTCCTCTCCTTCTTCCTAGGTAAAGGGACCCCTGACCATTAGGTCCAGTCGTGGCCGACTCTGGGGTTGCATTGCTCATCTCGCTTTATTGGCCGAGGGAGCCGGCGTACAGCTTCCGGGTCATGTGGCCAGCATGACTAAGCCGCTTCTGGCGAACCAGAGCAGCACACGGAAATGCCATTTACCTTCCCGTTTATTTATCTACTTGCACTTTGATATGCTTTTGAATGGCTAGGTTGGCAGGAGCAGGGACCGAGCAACAGGAGCTCACCCCATCACGGGGATTCGAACCGCCGACCTTCTGATCGGCAAGTCCTAGGCTCTGTGGTTTAACCCACAGCGCCACCCGCGTCCCAACTCCTTCCCCCTAGGAACACTTAAAACATGACAAAACATTGTATTGCATCCAAAGTATCACTAAGTAACTCCTTGAAGAGCGGAACAACTTCTGCTTATGCAATGGGACTTTCTGCCTCCATCTTCCCATCCACACTCCCTACATTTGTTTGGGGTGTTCTCACAACCACCTGTGGCGGATTTGCCCAGGAGGAGGAGAGGAGGGAAACTTCCGTTTTCAAAGGCGAAGTTATTCTGCTGGTGCAATTAATTTATTTGGCTACCACCCTCTGTGAGATCGTGAGTTTCAGTGCCCACCTTACATGTCATTGGCTTCTGGTGGTGGTGTGGGTAGGGAATCTCACCATATGAGGACAGTGTTGGATGTAGGAAGCTCTCCTAGACCTACGGCAAGGAAGGAATGCAACTTGCCTTCAGTGATATCTCCTTTGCCCGCATACTGTTTAACCGGGATCATTTCTTCCAGATTTGCTTGTCTGCTGTCACTGATCTTCCCCTGTAGAGACATATACAAACAGTTTGTATGGTGTGCTGGTTAGACTCAATAGCCCTCATTTCACCCAGTAAATACTGGGCCCAGACTATTCTCTTAAGTTACAGGGGATCCACAAAAGACAAATCAATAAAAGTACAAAAAAAAACCTCATAACACAATTCTGTTGTGCTGCCTACCTCAGTCATGACTCTGATAGATCAGAAAAGGGGCCAAGCAAATTAGGAAGGCCAGTGGCACAAGTTTACTGCACCAAATTATTGGTTAGTTTTTGTTTTTTAAATAAATTTTAATTTATTAAAATAATTCAACATTAATACAGACATATTGCGAATATACAAACATACATTTCATACAGTCCTTAAAAATATTCATACATACTCACACTCAATCCCACACATATTTCCTTTTCCCACCCCCATCCCTCACCTCTCACCCCATCCTTGCGTTAGACTTCCAATCTACTCAATTGCGATTTCTTTCCACTTCTATTACTTTCTTTCACACACTTTTAAACCAACTTTCTGCTTCTTTTTTCTGTTACACATTGTTATCCATCTTATTTAGTATTTCAGTATTTATAACGGGACTTATTTATTCTAATAGGAGTTCTGATTTTTCAATATGATTTTGCAAATATCCTTTAAACACCTTCCAGTCCTTGTCTATCTTTTCTTTTGGGATCCTTGTTATTGTTATTCATTATTGGAGTGTTTAACTGAAGCAAGAATGGAGTGAATGGAGTGATGTGGTGGGTGCAAGGAGATTGTTTTGGGAGGTGTATATGGAGGTTGTGTATCATGGAATCATAGAACATAGAGTTGGAGTGGACCACGGCGGTCATCAAGCCCAAGCCCATACAATGCAGGAATATTTTGACCAATGTGGGGCTCAAACCCATGACCCATAAGAATCTCATGTTCTACCAACTGAACTAGATTAATTTTGTGTAGCACGAATGTACAGTGTTATGTAGTGTACATGTAGATGAATTATTTTGATGGCTGTATTATGTGTTTTTGTCACACAATAAAATGCTTTGATGTGATGGAACGATGTTGCATTTTGATTAGGGACTTAGAATTGTAGAGTTGGATTATCGAGTCTGACCTCCTGAAGTGCTGGAGTATTGTGATACATGTTTATAAAAACACAAAAAGCCTGCTGGATCAGGCCAATGGCCCATCTAGTCCAGCACCTTGTTCTCATAGTGACCAACCGGATGCCTGGGGAAAGCATGCAAGTAGGATTCAAGCACAAGAGTAGTCTTCTTACATTCTTACGAACAAGTAACCTACTCCCTGTCTCTGTCCAGGGTGCTGAAGTGCCTGTCTCTGTCCACCAGTGTTTTCCACTTGGTTCCTGACACAGGACTGGCTGATGCCCCTGCCTGCATAATAACTGCACTGACCAGTAAATTGAGATCTCTTCCAGAAGCTATTTCAACCCAGCTCTCCTTATGTGCTCAGCCGAGCCATAATGGGACAACCACTTCCCCATTGAGTTTCTGTTAAGTATGGCCCTTGGGGTCAATGTGAGCTGTGCTCATGGGTTTCATCTTCATCTCAGTCTGTGGCTGTGCTGTACCCATGTCATACCTTCCCACAGCTCACAATTCCTTACATGTGGACAGGTAGGGGAGATATAATTGCCTGAGCATAGGTGCATAGAATGCACTGAGTGAGCCCAGCTGACAACTTCTATTCTTTAGCCAGCGATTCAGGCTATTATAAAAATAAGTAATAGCCATTTTCCATATGGCAGGTGATAGCACCACTCTCATTTTTTTCTCTCCTATATGGTAGATAATAGCATGATACCTTAGTTTAATTCATGGATGGGAAACTTATGGCTCTCTAGTTTATGCTGGCCAGGGCTGATGAGAGTTGGAATGGTCTTTTTCAAGGAATTAGGGGAATGGTGGGAAATGCCGGCATTTGGGACCTGGGAGTGCACCTGCCAGTAATCATGTTCCACTCCATCAATGTTGATTCCCAGGTGGTTTGCAAGTGTATAGAAAAAAGAAGCACAAGTTTAACATACAGCACACTAAAACAGGCCAACATTTGTTGTTGTTGTTGTTGTGTTAAAAAAACCAAGCAAGCAAGCAAGCAGCAAATTTTTAAAAAAGTCAAACATACAGAACTTAATATCTATGCCAGCTAACAATGACTCTGACTGCCCGTGTTTATCTGGTGTTCTTTCTTGTCACCTCCCATTCTTAAAAATGGGAGATGTTGGAGATTGAAGCTGGGAGAGCTAAATGGACAGCTTCTGTTCTGCCATTGAGCCAAGGTCCCTCCCTCAGAGATGCTACTCTGTTCTTATTGACTTTCTTGAATTGACTGATGAATTTTGGAGGAACCCCAGCTTTCCTTAACGCATGTTTTGAAAACCATTGATCTTAAGATATTTCTGCCGCAGCACCAGAAACCTGGATCCAGAAGTTCTTGTCTCAGATTTCTTCCTTCCTCGCTGTCCTTTGGAATAAAGCAGCATTTATCCTCAAAGGGGAGGGGGAAAAAATGAAATGTGTTCAACATATGGCATCTGCAACCATTTGATATTTTAAATCTATAGTAAATGTCAGGAACAATTTTTACTGCCCTCCCTACATTACAAGCGCTTGGATCATTTGTCTTTCAAAGGACTAGTAAACCTTAATTTGCTTTAGCAGCTCTCAGTGGATTTTTATTGTTTCTTACTGCTGCCTCTCAACTCATGCAATTTGTAAAACTAAATATGAACTGCTAAACTCCATCAATTTGGTAGTATTCTTTAATATCAATTTTTACATAATTAGCCTCCAAACTGTGTTCAATTACTGCCAATTAATCTCGTGTACTTGGAAGGACAACACTCATTTCCCAGGGAGCACGGCATCTAAAATGGAAGATAGTTCTGATAAATGGGAATGGGCATCATTTTCTTTCTTTGCTCTCATTGTAGGGGCTGGTTTGCTGTGACATGTCTCCACCTAATACCTGCTTCCTCTGGTTGTTGTTGTTGTTTAGTCATTTAGTTGTGTCCGACTCTTTGTGACCCCATGGACCAGAGCACGCCAGGCACTCCTGTCTTCCACTGCCTCCCGGAGTTTGGTCAAACTCATGCTGGTAGCTTCGAGAACACTGTCCAACCATCTCATCCTCTGTCGTCCCCTTCTCCTTGTGCCCTCCATCTTTCCCAACATCAGGGTCTTTTCCAGGGAGTCTTCTCTTCTCATGAGATGGCCAAAGTATTGGAGCTTCAGCTTCAGGATCTGTCCTTCCAGGGAGCACTCAGGGCTGATTTCCTTCAGAATGGATAGGTTTGATCTTCTTGCGGTCCATGGGACTCTCAAGAGTCTCCTCCAGCACCATAATTCAAAAGCATCAATTCTTCGGCAATCAGCCTTCTTTATATTCCAGCTTTCACTTCCATACATCACTACTGGGAAAACCATAGCTTTTACTATACGGACCTTTGTTGGCAAGGTGATGTCTCTGCTTTTTTTTTTTCTAGACAGCATCTTTAAAAGTAGAAGCTTCCTCTGGTACCTCTCCCTAACTCATCCTACATGCTTGGCAACACCATGCTCTAAATGGTCTATTGACATTAACTTTTCAGTACACATATGCTGACCTTCTTTAATTTCCCCACAAGGAAATGAGAGATGGGTAAAATATAAAGGTATGATTGTGGAAAGTGGGGATGTTGTTGCAGCGATAATAGATTTCATCTTGCAGTAATTGGCAACTCTACCTCCTTATTTATCCCTCGTCTTCTAAGCATAATCAACATAAGCATCTGGGGGGTTAGATAAGTGCTCCTTTTTGTAAGGCAGTAAAACTACAGGCACACACACATATACAAATTGCACCCCACCATAAATATGCATAAAGTGATTAGTAACATTGCTGAGGAGTCATATAGATCGTGCACGATGTAAGCAGCAGAGGCATTTTTTTCTGGCACAAGAGTTATCCGAAAAAGGACAATAGAACATTAACAAGAATCCAGCAAACTTTTTTTCCATTGACTTACAAAAATCTTTCATAATGAACAAGGCTCCCCATTCAAAGTTTCACTCAGAAACCGTCAAGTTCCTGCATACTTTGTATGCCATGGGGATAGAGTTGATAGGGTTGATGTAAAAGGTTGATGGACTTAGTAACTAAGTTCTGGGCCCATTTCAGCTCCCCAGTATATTTCCACTACATGTCACCAAATGCTCAACGATGCTTGTTTCCTGTTCCTGCTTTAATAAAGCCCCCTTCCGGGTATTTATGCCCTGTCCGCTTGAACAAGCATTCAAGGTGACCAAAAAAGGCAATATTCAATAAACATAGTACTACCAAAAGAAAAGAATCATCTAAAAGGAATAGCTGAGGATGTTGGAAGATTCCAACAGAAACAGGAGTGTGTGGAAAGAAAGAAAGAAAGAAAGAAAGAAAGAAAGAAAGAAAGAAAGAAAGAAAGAAATTTTCATTTATACCCCGCCCTTCCCGGTTTAAAAACCAAGCTCAGGGCGGCTCATTTTTGGAAAGGAAAAATAAAAAACCCAGTCAGTAGACATTGAATGATCACCAGGGCTAACTGGCCAAGTTGGTCCTACTGGGGCCAGCATGGAGACCAGGGAAGAATTTAAATGTGGGGTCCCAGAAAGGTTTCTTCATAGAAGAGGAAAGGGAATAGAGGATCAGGCTAATTCAAATTGAAGGCCAGGCGGAATAGCTCTGTCTTACAGGCCCTGCGGAAGCAGATCAAGTCCTGCAGGAAATGTTTGCTTATTCATCCCATGTCTGGAATGGAAATCAATCCAGCAAATACAATTGGTCCCATTTTGCTAGCAGAAGTTCTTAGAATAATGGAACTGTAGAGTTGGAAGGGACCCCAAAGGTCATTTATTCCAACCCCCCTGGAAGGCAGGAACCACAGCTTATGAATCCCTGGCAGGTGACCGTCTTACATGGGACCAGTTAGGTGAATATGGTCCTTTGCTGTTATCTTTGATGTAGCCTTGTGACCTTAGGATGAATGGCAAGGTATAAATCCCATTCATAAACAAGCATACTACATTGAATAGTTTTCAGTGCCAACTAAGAAGCTTCCTCTTCTACCAGGCATTTTGATTAACAGTGGAGTGTTGGAGTCTCTTATTGGGTTGTATATCGAGACTTCTAATCTTGTTTTATTTGTTACGTGTTTATGGTGACCCACCCCAGTATCATTTGATGATAAAGGACAGGGTATAAATTCAAGAAACAAATACGTACAATTACAAATAAATTTTTTTAATCTTTTTTTTTTTTACCAACAACCAAAACACAAACAGTGAAAACAAACAGTGAAAACCCCCAGGCGGCTGATACACTGGGTATACATAATCAATAATAACATATTCAAATCAACCATATGTACAATTCTATATGTACAGCTCTAACACTCCTCCCTCCACAAGGTTTACAGTGGTACCTCAGGTTACATACACTTCAGGTTACATACGCTTCAGGTTACAGACCTGACCCAGAAATAGTGCTTCAGGTTAAGAACTTTGCTTCAGGATAAGAACAGAAATCGTGCTCCGGCGGCGAGGTGCCAGCAGGAGGCCCCATTAGCTAAAGTGGTGCTTCAGGTTAAGAACAGTTTCAGGTTAAGAATGGACCTCCGGAACGAATTAAGTACTTAACCCGAGGTACCACTGTATTTAACTTCCAACATTTTAATTGCCCCAAATTGTTCTAACCTGCCCAAATAATTCAGTATTTTCTCAAACCAATCCTCCTCCTTCTCACTGACCTTAAACCCTTTCATTTTATGTACAATTACAAATCTAAAGCATGTTTCATTTACCAATCATGCGCTTCTCATGGGTATAAATTCAATAAACAAATACGTACATTACAAATCTAAAGCATGTTGCATGTACCAATCATGGGCTTCTCATAGATGGAATTGGCACTTTGGTGGGAGTGTGTCTATGCAAATGGAGAGGTGCCAGTTTTTTGGTGGAGAGCCACACCATAAAGATCTCATTTTAAAAATTTAATTACATTTTTTTAAAACAAACAGTATGGCAGTCAAAATCAGCTGGAAAATTACTTGTGTATTGGTGAATGATACAGGGTTTACAATAAGCAGTAGCAACCCCAGCATCCCCTCTGCAGCAGGCATCAACACCGAGAAAGTCCAAAACAATCCTGCACCTGCTAAGCATAAATCCTAAGTATTGTTCATACAGGTGGACCAATTGAGTAGGATGTGCTGGGGATGAGGCTGTCAGGAACCTGAAAAAAAAAACTGATTATGAAAACCATAACGTTGATGCACAACCTAGTAATGTGTGGATGAGGAGTAGATTTCTAAAGAGCTATAACATGGTGTGTCAGGCAAAAACTTAAAACAGCAGTGGTCGTTTTCACAGCGCCAGCAGCAAGAGTTTGCCATCGTGTCTAGCGATGGCAAGAGACCCAAATAATATGAACCGTAATTTCGCATTGTCTTCTTCTCCCTGTTAAATCAAGGCGCTTCCAGACTGTTTTTTTTAAAAAAAATTATTTAACATAATTATTACAATATAAGCAAAATATTGCAAATACATACATACATACCGTACATACATATTTCAGATAAGCGCACATATATATATAAAGAACAAAAGAGAAAAAAGGAAGAAAAGAAGAAAGAAGAAAGAAGAAGAAGAAGAAGAAGAAGAAGAAGAAAAGTTGGAGGAATTTCTTCCAAATTTATTCTACAAATATCTCAATAATAAAATTTCATTGATTGACTTCCATTGCTTACACTGCACTTCCTATATACATTTTAAGCAAGATTGTATCTGTTTTTCTGTATTTTTCCCATACAATCTCACACAAATATTCTAATCGATAAGTTTTCTAAATCTTTCATAAATCTATTCTAACACAACCAGACTGTTTTTGGATGGGATGCAGTCATATACCAAGAAATTCAGGTTGCACAATTACAGCAGCTTGGGAGGTTTTGCACAACAAAGCACCTTGTCCCAAAGGTCAGAGTTTTTGTGATATGGAGAGGGCTGGGAAAAGCCACTGCGAAGTACAGGATAATACTTGCTTTCCTGCAATTTCGTCTGACGTCTGTGCAGATTAGACCAAATGCTCATTAAATCTCCCTGAAAATGTATCAAGGGTTAATGCTCAATAAACAGGTAACCTGGAAGTACCCTTGCAAGCAGCAATATTCTGAAAATTCTAGCAGTGCTACTAAGGTGCAGAAGCAAATGAACTCCCTGCTGAAAATGGCAAGTGTCTTGACTTTTCCCTGGTGTACCAGCAATATTGCAGTTATCACCGCTGAAAACATTTCTGTTTCACTGAGCTTTCTTAGAATATTAATTTGATGCAGTATTGGACCTCTGTTCTGTATTTTAGTATTTCTATTTTTTACTATGATTCTTAAAAAAAAATTATTAAAATTTTAACAATAACAACAAGCATTGTGTTTCCAAAATACAATGCTGTAAAATTTCTGTAAAACACCAAAATTAGAATTTCCACAGTAGTAACATACGCAATAACTGATTTTCTGATAAGCCACCTGCGGTTCACTTCAACCTCTTTCTGAAGCTTTCATTGTGAAATATCCATACCTTTATTTTAAAAACAGCAACAACAACCTGTTTCTTAAGCAATTGTTTTAAGAAAAGCACTGCTCAATTACATTAAGGGCCCAGTGAGTCCAGCAGGAACGACAGTAACAAACCAAAAGAGGAACATAGGGACAGAGCCACTACTGAGAAGGTACTGAGGTCTTCAGAACTTAACCTGGCAATGAAAACATATATAGGAACATAGGAAGTTGCCCTCCCATTAGATGTCAAGGACTTTTAGAAGACATCTGAAGGCAGCCCTGTTTAGGGAAGTTTTTAAGGCCCTTGAAGGACCAGGGGCGCAGCCTGGGAGTCATTCTGCATTCACAGCTGTCCATGGAGGCACAGGTCAATTCTGTGTCCAGGGCAGCTGTTTACCAGCTCTATCTGGTACGCAGGCTGAGACCCTATCTGCCCTCAGACTGTCTCGCCAGAGTGGTGCATGCTCTGGTTATCTCTCGCTTGGAATACTGCAATGCGCTCTATGTGGGGCTACTTTTGAAGGTGACCCGGAAACTACAACTAATCCAGAATGCGGCAACTAGACTGGTGACTGGGAGTGGCCGCTGAGACCATATAACACCGGTCTTCAAAGACCTACACTGGCTCCCAGTACGTTTCCGAGCACAATTCAAAGTGTTGGTGCTGACCTTTAAAGCCCTAAACGGCCTCGGTCCAGTATACCTGAAGGAGCGTCTCCACCTCCATCGTTCTGCCCGGACACTGAGGTCCAGTGCTGAGGGCCTTCTGGCGGTTCCCTCGCTGCGAGAAGCCAAGTTACAGGGAACCAGGCAGAGGGCCTTCTCGGTAGTGGCACCCGCCCTGTGGAACGCCCTCCCACCAGATGTCAAAGAGAAAAATAACTACCAAACTTTTAGAAGACATCTGAAGGCAGCCCTGTTTAGGGAAGCTTTTAATGTTTAATAGGTTATTGTATTTTAGTGTTTTGTTGGAAGCCGCCCAGAGTGGCTGGGGTATAAATAAATTATTATTATTATTATTATTATTATTATTATTATTATTATTATTATCATTATTATTAAGGTTTGATGTTTTATTCTGTTTAATACTCTGTTGGATGCCGCCCAGAGTGGCTGGGGAAACCCAGCCAGATGGGCGGGGTATAAATAATAATAATAATAATAATAATAATAATAATAATAATAATAATAACAACAACAACAACAACAATAATAATAATTAAAGTTTGATGTTTTATTCTGTTTAATATTCTGTTGGGAGCCTCTAAGAGTGGCTGGGAAAACCCAGCCAGAAGGGTGGGGTATTATTATTAATAATAATAATAATAATAATAATAATAATAATAATAATAATTGCTTCAGATCCTTGGTCCATCGAGTTAAGTTTTTTCTACACTGGCAGTGGTTCTCCAGGGTTTCAAAGACGAGACATTCCCAGTTCTACTGAATCTTCCACACTGAGCATTACTCAAGCATAGAAAGAGCTGCCCCATTCTCTGGGTCTTATTTCACACAGAGACCGTAGAGCAGAGAGATGGGGAATCTGTGGCCCTCCAAATGTTTCTGGATTACATCTCCCATCTTCACTGACTACCGGACAAGCTGGTTGGGGCTTATGGGAGTTGGAGTCCAACGACATGTGGGAGGCCATAGGTTTCCCACTCTTGTGCTAACAGTGAGTTTCCCTTTTGGATTCCCTGCAGGAAGGAGATGGGGGGAAAGTTGGGGACTTTGCTTGCTACGCCTGATCAGAAGCAGGAAATTTCTCAGCCGATGCCAGCTTGCGTCTTTGCAACCAGCTAGTGAGTCGGATGCTGTTTGTCAGATGGACACAATATCCTTCCCCTGTAGGTGGTCTTTGTTTCATTAGGCTTCAGATTGATGGCACCAAACAGTAATCCAAAAATGTGCAATGGGGACATCCGCCTCATTTTTCATTAACAGTGTTTCCCAAACACACTGGAAGCAAGAAGAAACCATAGATTTGGTCCGGCTTATTTTTATCCTTGAAGACACGATTGATTATCCAACATCACTGCTGGATGCTGGCTGTTCCCGTTAAGCGATGTCTAGTACATAACTAGAGGAGACGGGTGTTTGGCACAATCGAGCCACGTGAGTATATTGTGCCCCAAAAAGAAGTTGTTAGTGAAGCTGATAAAACCCTGCTTTTTCTAAAGATTAAATGAGCTTGGCAATGGGGCTTCTTCGTAATGCTGGAAATTAGATGGTTCATCCCAGATTTGGATGTGCCATCAGCATCCAATAATAAGCGGGAAATGAAGCTGCAATGGACTTTTCCTGCTTTCCAACGGAAACCAACTTTTCTTTCAGAGTTTCTGCATCACAGAAACAAGAAGTTGTGGACCAGCATGCTTTGTGCATTTTACATCTCCGATGGTCTTACTATGGTCTTATAGTTGGTCCCTTACCTTTCCCGCCCCGACCTGGCCACAGTGATCCATGCGACGGTCATCTCCAGGTTTGACTACTGTAATTTGCTCTACGCGGGGCTGCCCTTGAAGCTGTCCCAGAAACTCCAGCGGGTGCAGAATGCTGCAGCGAGGCTCCTCATGGGGTCTCTGCCGTGGGAGCATATTCACCCAGTGCTTTTGCAGCTGCACTGGCTCCCAGTGGAGTACAGGGTCAGATTTAAGGTGCTGCTTTTGACCTTTAAAGCCCTTCACGGCCTAGGACCCTCGTACCTACGGGACCGCCTCTCCCGGTATGCCCCACAGAGAGCCTCAAGGTCCATAAATAGCAACACCCTAGTGTTCCCGAGCCCTAAGGAAGTCAGATTAGCCTCAACCAGAGCCAGGGCCTTTTCAACACTGGCTCCGGCCTGGTGGAACGCTCTGTCTCATGAGACCAGGGCCCTTCAGGATTTGATTTCCTTCCGCAGGGCCAGTAAGACAGAGTTGTTCCGCCTGGCCTTTGGCTTGGAATCAATTTGATTCACTCCCCCTCTTTCTTTTTTTCCTTTCTCCTCCTGTGATGAGGCTGTATTTTAATGTTTTAATGTTAATCTTGTTTTTTAAGTTGTATTTCAATCAACTTGTTTTTATTATTGGTTGTTAGCCGCCCTGAGCCCAGTCTTGGCTGGGGAGGGCGGGGGATAAATAAAAAAAAATTATTATTATTATTATTAGTAGTAGTAGTATTATGCTAGCCATAATGCCGAAGTGGGGTTGCAGTCTTCAGAGACGGCATGTAATGCTATCAAACCAGTGGCCTGGATGAAATAGCAGAGGGACTGCCAGGGGTGGAGAACTGCCAACCTGTGGGCTGGATGTGGACTGAGGTGCCTCCTCATCTGGTCTGCATCGTCCTCTCTCACCACTCCTCGCTGCAGCACCGCAGCAAGGAACCACCTCAGATTGCACCCAATAAGACACTTGGAAAGCCTATTTGCCATATGGAAACTTGGTGGGGAGAAAGGAAAGCTACATGGCAGACGGAGGGAGGGTCAGCGCTGCCCTCCCCATATGCTGTGACTGTGCTGCCAAAAATTGGGTCCAACACCTTAATTAGGTGGGGTTTTTTGGGGGGGGGACCCTCTTTGCTGGTCTAACAGACTTTTACCCAGTGTAAATGTGGAGGGTTGGAAGATGGAGGTGTTAGGATATTGATGTTCTGTTCCACCCTAAGAGGAACAGATATGTTATAAGTCACATGTCTGTTTACCTTCCAGCACAGCTCGCTGGGAACTTCCGTTTGTGTATTGCTTTTGCTTAGTGCTTCCTGCTCTTAGACATGAAGGAGAGCAGACATGTTTTCTTTGTCTTGGTCTATCCTGAATAAACTGCTTGTAAATACGTTTTGCATATGCCTCTGTCCGCCACTTCTGTTGTGTGCTAATCACTCTGCTGACTGAGGCATGCTCAAGCTTCCGAAAGCTTCAGACGCTGTGTGACACTGTGTTGATGCTGTTCCAGGGACCAGAGTTCTCCCGGCTGCCGGCCGGTGGGCTGGAGCCAGCTGGGGGTCTGCGAATTGCCCCCATTCCCTTGGACACATCCCAATAGGAGGGTGGGAAGGGTGCAGGGAAGAAATGCAGCACCCTCCCCACCCTGGAGTTAGACTTTGGGGAGGGGACCCTCCTCTTGGTTCCAAAGTTTAAGGCCAGCTTGCAAATTTCCTGGAGAGCATCCTCTTCTCACAGTGGATTGCAGGAAGCCCTCAAGCAGAACATGAATGCAACAGCACATTTGTGCTCCTTACCCAGAGATATTATAGGCTTAAAAACATGACACGAGTGGTTTAAGTCTTTTCCTCGGCTGATCTGCTGCAAAGTCCCCAAGCAAGCAAACAAAGCAAAACCCCTGACATTCCAGCTGCTGAAGAGAAAAGGTCAGGTCACAACATGTTGACAAAGTCCAGCTTCTGTGAGTAAGATGGCAAAATCAGTTTGGCTTGGGGTGGTCTGGAAGTTTCCCAAGGAGTGTACCATGGTCAGGAAGTAGGATTTCAAGATGGAAAAGCTCCCCAATATATTTTGTTTTAGATCATTTGAAAGAAAAAAATTTTAATCTTTTTTTACCCTCCCTAAACTTCGAAGAGTATGCTGGACTTCTTTCCTCTGTGGAGCTGAAAGTGGCACACATGGTTCTTCACCTCCCATTTTTTCCCCTCACAATGACCCTGTAGGCTGAGGGACAGTGACTGGCCAAACATAATCTTGTGAGTTTAATAGCTAAGTGGGGATTTGAACCCCATCTTCCCAGGTCCTAGTCCATTACTCTAACCTCTACGCTACACTAAACTGCAAGTGGGACACGGGTGGCGCTATGGTCTAAACTGCTGAGCCTCTTGGGCTTGCCCAAGAAGGGCAGCAGTTCGAATCCCTGCGACAGAGTGAGCTCCCGTTGCTCTGTCCCAGCTCCTGCCAACTTAGCAGTTTGAAAGCACGCCAGTACAAGTAGATAAATAGGTACCACTCCAGCGGGAAGGTAAACAGCATTTCTGTGTGCTCTGGTTTCTGTCATGGTGTTCTGTTGCACGAGAAGCAGTTTAGTCCTGCTGGCCACATGACCTGGAAAACTGTCTGTGGACAAATGCCGGCTCCCTCGGCCTGAAAGCAAGATGAGCGCTGCAACCCCATACTCACCTTTGACTGGACTTAACTGTCCAGGGGTCCTTTGCCTTTACCTTTTTACTAAACTACACTGGCTTTCTGGACAGTTTACAGAAACAAAAAAAAAAATGCAATTCACATTAAAGAAGATAAAAGCAAAAGTTTAATATAGTGGTACCTCGGGTTAAGTACTTAATTCATTCTGGAGGTCCGTTCTTAACCTGAAACTGTTCGTAACCTGAAGCACCACTTTAGCTAATGGGGCCTCTTGCAGCTGCCGCACCGCCGGAGCACGATTTCTGTTCTCATCCTGAAGCAAAGCTCTTAACCTAAAGCACTATTTATGGGTTAGCAGAGTCTGTAACCTGAAGCATATGTAACCTGAAGTGTATGTAAGCCGAGGTACCACTGTAAATCACAGAAGCAAAAATACCAGCAGTACCCCCCAAATAGCAAGTAAGTAATAATTAAAAACAGGGACACGGGTGGTGCTGTGGGTAAAACCTCAGCACCTAGGACTTGCCGATCGCATGGTCGGCGGTTCGAATCCCCGCTGCGGGGTGCGCTCCCGTTGTTCGGTCCCAGCACCTGCCAAGCTAGCAGTTCGAAAGCACCTCCAGGTGAAAGTAGATAAATAGGGACCGCTTACCAGCAGAAAGGTAAACAGTGTTCTGTGTGCTGCGCTGGCTCGCCAGATGCAGCTTGTCACGCTGGCCACGTGTCTGTGGACAGCACTGGCTCCCGGCCTATAGAGTGAGATGAGCGCACAACCCTAGAGTCTGGCAAGACTGGCCCGTATGGGCAGGGGTACCTTTACCTTTACCTTTAATAATTAAAAACAGGCTAAAACACAGCAGCTTAAACCATGAAAACCATCATATAATCCAGAAAGATTTTAGGACAAAATCTGAAGTACCTGATAGATTGAGGAGGGTGGACCTCAGATTTAGGGCTCACCTGTGGCCCTCCAGACCTCTGTGTCTGGCCCCTGAAACTTTTCTTAGGTTGCACTTTCTCCTCAGTTTACACCTCATCATTCTTGCTTGGCACAGTCCTTGAGTGTTGCTATCTGAGTGAAGGATGGAGAGAAGCATGTGTGTCGAAAGTTCCGGTTTCCATGTTGCTGGAAGGCGGTTTGTTATATATATAAAAAGGAGGAGTCTCAACCATTCTTCTGAGCACAAAAAGAAGATATTCACCCAGCACCGAAAGGGCCCTAGCTTGGGTGTCAGGCAAGCCTCTCGGGGGATGCCAGTCTATCGCTGCTGAAAAGGCTTTAACTATTTAATTTTATTTATTTATACAATACATATCCTGCCCTTCATCATAAAAGGAGCGGAGGGTGGGTAAAAACATTCAAAGAGTTCATTGACATAAAATCAATTAATCAACCCTGTATAAGACCCGGCATCCTCCACCTTTCAGCTATCATATTCTAGTGCCTGAGCTACCGTATTTTTTGCTCTATAAGACGCACCAGACCACAAGACGCACCTAGTTTTTGGAGGAGGAAAACAAGAAAAAAAATATTCTGAATCTCAGAAGCCAGAACAGCAAGAGGGATTGCTGCGCAGTGAAAGCAGCAATTCCTCTTATTGTTCTGGCTTCCAGGATAGCTGCGCAGCCTGCATTCGCTCCATAAGACGCACACACATTTCCCCTTACATTTTAGGAGGGGAAAAGTGAGTCTTATAGAGCAAAAAATAGGGTATTTAATCAAAAAGGCTGGAGAAGGGGGAATATTTTTGGATGCCAACCAATGTTGGTGCCATTCTAACCTCTGAATGAAAATGTGTTCTGCTGTTGAGGTGCCACCACTGAGAGTGCCCTGCAGCAAGTTATGGAAGCCCAAACTTTGTTAGGTGGTGGCAAAAGCAAAGATATACCCCTTAGCCTATATCTAGTCCCAGGCAGGATAGCAGTGGATGTGGGAGAGACAGTCCTTTAGAGATAACCCTTTAAAGAATGGCATGGGTGAAACACACAACATTCAAACATCATAAAAAATTATTGGAGTAACTGAAGGACTAAAACTTTGCTTATTTCTCCCCCGTGGGTTCCATTACAGGGAGAAGCTGTTTTTTCCTTTCTTTCTTCCTGTAAACTGCTGTTGCAAACCCTTATTTTTAGTTTTAAGCAAGGGGGTGCCCAGGAAGATTTTTAAAAACCGCAGAGAAAAAGACACTTTTGGTTCTTGATCTTTTCTTCTTCTCATCTCAAACCTTCAGAAAGTCTTGCTGGAAGAACACAAGGAGCAGCGGGAAGGGTTTCTAAGACACCTTTGAGAACTCCTTCCACTCAGATCCCAGGGTGGCTAGAACAGCGAATTGAGGTGGTTCAAAAAGTCTCGGAGCCAGAAAAGGGGGTCCTTGATCTGCAGGCATTTCAAAGGCATTTCATCAACAAATTGATCGAGGGAAAACAGACACACATCTTTGCTTTTTAGCAGAGAAATTAACTTGGGGGGTGCCTGTGGGACAAAGACCGATGGATTAGCCCTCTTCTGCATAAATGCCGGGCTCTTGGAGGGCATCAACATTTTACCCTGGAAGTCAACTAATTTATCAGACTTTCAGACATGCACGGAAGACCAGGGGAGGGGAAGGAGGAGCAGCCATGTGGCAACAGCAAGGTGTTGGAGAGATTGCTTCACGTGGCGAGACCTCGCATTAAGGAGCCAAGTAGGCTTTTCTTTTTTCTTTCAAAAGCCATCTCATCTTTGAAATAAAAGAGATGGCATAGGGCCCATTTAACCTTCTAGGGAAGTTTTCCTCACCAGAAACATCTGATGTCTCTTAAGCATCTAGACCTGATAGCAAAGGCCCCTTTCACTCATGAACACTCTTCTTCTTTTCTAAAGCTGCCTTTCTTCAGGCAAGCCCTGTTGTTGCATTTATAGAAGCGAGAGCTTTGGCCTTCCGATCCCAGGATTTTGCATAAATCGTACCCGATACAATTAGCTCACAAACTTAAGAATTCAACCAGAGATCATTTCTAGGCACCAGCCTCACGATGTTTTCTTTGCAATATTTTTTTTTGGGGGGGGGATGACATATTTGCATTACGAAGGAATATAGGGGTTTTAATCACAGACTTTAAATGAATACATTGCAGAGGACAAATGTAAATCAGATATCATCATTGGTCATTGGAACAAAACTATATTCCGCATCTATTGGTTTATTGCATTTATTAGCTATCTGCTAAAGTTATGTACTGAGTTGAATAGGATCCAAAATGCAGCACTCTGATTGGTCCTAGAACAATAGGATTCAGAGTGCAGCAGTCTGATTGGTCCTAGAACAATAGGATTCAGAATGCAGCAATCTGATTGGTCCTAGAACAATAGGACCCAGAATGCAGCAGTCTGATTGGTCCACAGGAGCCACCCAATCCAGCTCCAGGTGGAAGTGAATCCGCAACCTGATTGGCTTGCAGGAGAATCCCAGAATTAGCCAATCATGTGGGACCCATTGTGTAAATAATGTATATAAAGCAGACATTCTGGGGGAACTTCCATTCCTCCTCACCACTATGAGGCTGAATAAAGAGCATGACATCCACTCTCGACTCAGAGTATATTTCAGCTAATTATTCGAACACACAAGATTAAGCCGACAAAACTCACCTGTCAGCAATGCAAAACCAAAAGCAAGCAGTTCACTGTCAACTGAGCACCTCTCCAAATCCAAACGGCAGCTTCAAAGGACAGCTGTCAATCCAGGAGGCTGAAATCAATGCTATTAAAGTCTCAATGATATTGTAAAGATATTAAAATATATTTTTTTAATTAATGTTTAAAGGACTAGCAGAATTAAAATGTACGAGAAAGTACCTAAAGTCAGTGCCAGACAGGAGAGTATTCCACAGAAGGGGATCACTTCCAAACTCTTCAGAACTTAACTGTGCAGCGAAAAACTAAACGGGAACATAGGAAGCTGCCTTCTACCTACTCAGATCACAGTATTGTCAACACGGGCTAGGAATTCTTCAAGGTTTCAGACACAAGAACTACCCATGCTGGAAGAATGGCAGACAAAGGTGATTGACTATATGGGACTGGCGGAGATGAGACTGGCAGAATCCGTGACCAAGGAAAAGAGACAGTGGAAGAAGATTGGAAGAAATTTAAAGTATATCTCAAGAACTGTTGTAAAATTAATGGGTGCTAAAATGTCAAGGGAAAGGAAAATATAGAATTACAGCTGTAATTGATTAAGTAAGAGAAGAAGGCAAAAAAGAAAATGAGTAATTAGTTAATTGAAGTGAGGGGTTGCTGAAGAAATTTTAAAACAGGGATGCAGAAAAGGGGAGGCAAGGGGAAGTCTGGGAAGTAAGGTTTATGAAAAAGAGGTTTTGAAATTATACATGTTTATATGTTTGTTTGTCTATGTATTGTGTATTGTTTTGTTTTTAATTTGTGTTGGAAAACCAATAAAAATTTATTTTTTAAAAAATAAGGTAGACCATGGGGAGCAGAAGTGGGTGGAAGAAGGAAGGAAGGAAGGAAGGAAGGAAGGAAGGAAGGAAGGAAGGAAGGAAGGAAGGAAGGAAGGAAGGAAGGAAGGAAGGAAGGAAGAGATGCCAATCAGCTGGTTGGGCTGCCAGAGGTATACCCACTGATGAAGGGGAAGGCTACACCTATGTGCTGAAGAACCTTCCCAGGATGATGGACATACTCAAGCTATAGTTAAATCACACCTGTACTCTCAGGCCACTCCAAACCTCTTAGTAGGCTCTACAGTGGTACCTCGGGTTAAGAACTTAATTCATTCTGGAGGTCCGTTCTTAACCTGGAATTGTTCTAAACCTGCGGTACCACTTTAGATAATGGGGCCTCCCGCTGCTGCTGCCCAATTTCTGTTCTCATCCTGAAGCAAAGTTCTTAACCTGAGGTACTATTTCTGGGTTAGCGGAGTCTGTAACCTGAAGCGTCTGTAACCTGAGGTACCACTGTATACGGTCCACAGGGTAGCCACCTCCATTATCAAGATTAGCTGGAATGGGAACAGTTCAGGTAAATTGATGGACCAGCTGTAGCTAGGTGTCTGTGGAGACCAGCCAGTCTCTCAGAAGAAGAAATGGCATAGCCCTTCTCTCCCTCTGCAGTACAGCCTGAAAGAATGACTGTCACCACCAGGTGACACGATGTCAATTGCCAATTGGCCCTCTTGTGTCACCTGACTCTCCAGGCCTGGAGGAATCCGGGTTATTATGAGCTTTCTATCTCAATCCGACTGCGGATTTCTCCTCCAGCCACCAGCGAGAGCCAACACACGCCAAATATGCAGCCATCACAACCAGCCTCACATCGTTGAGTAAAGAAAGGAGGGCCTTTATTATATTTTGGAGTTTTATAAGCTGCACTTTCATAGACATGAAGCGAGATGGAATGCAAGAATAAAACCAACAAAACTACCCATTAAAAACATCCGTACCACTTTGCCCAGTTGTAGAAGGGGAGAATTAAAACAATAAGAGAATGCAATAGTTTTGCAATACCCCAAGTGGGTGGTAAAATCCCATCGATTTCATTGGCTTTGGAACATAACCCACTAGGCAGGGAGGAAGAAAGCCAGGCAAACCATTGTTACAACAGTCACGTAAGAACTCACCAAATTGCATGGCACTGTCATTTTACTGTGGTCTGTTTAAGAAAACCAGCATTTTAATTGGAATTAGAGCTCAATTTAATTAGCAGCAGGCAAATATGTAAAGCGCAGAACAAAATTGGTTTGCATAGGAGACATTTCGGGGTGGGGGTGGAACTATTCCATTTGCTCATTTTAGTCCTGCTGCATTTATTTATACGAAGCTCCAGAAGCAATTTCTGTTATTTGGATGTTGGCTGTAGAGTCAGTGGGCCCATTAAATTTCTTTCTTTGACTCACAATAGTCGGAAGGAGTCTTTGAGGTCATCCAGTCCACCCTCTTCTTGAATCTGCAATATTTATTTCCCAAAGTGGTTTACGATTCGCGTGCAGAGGATACAACAAAATACAGTTTAAACCACACACAGACATACATACCACAAATATGTCAAAACAATATTTCAAAGCATAACTGAAAACCAAGGGGACAAATGCACACTAATAGACTAATATATCTCCATGTAATAAGAATACAAGGATGTCATCATTAAAGTCTTCAAGAACATTTGTCATCCTGTTGTGCATTTCGCCTAATACAAAATCCGGATGCAATCTTGCCTAATATACACCTTTTTGCAAAACATTTCCGCAGATCTAACGCACTTTGAATTTTGTTTTCACTAATCTATACATTCTTACTCATTTGTTGTTGTTTAGTCGTTTAGTCGTGCCCGACTCTTCGTGACCCCATGGACCAGAGCACGCCAGGCACTCCTGTCTTCCACTGTCCCCCTCAGTTTAGTCAAACTCATGCTGGTAGCTTCGAGAACACTGTCCAACCATCTTGTTCTCTATCGTCCCCTTCTCCTTGTGCCCTCCAATATTTCCCAACATCACATCAGGGTATTTTCCAGGGAGTCTTCTTTTCTCATGAGGTGGCCAAAGTATTGGAGTCTCAGCTTCAGAATCTGTCCTTCCAGTGAGCACTCAGGGCTGATTTCCTTCAGAATGGAGAGGTTTGATCTTCTTGCAGTCCATGGGACTCTCAAGAGTCTCCTCCAGCACCAGAATTCAAAAGCATCAATTCTCGGCGATCAGCCTTCTCTATGGTCCTACTCTCACTTCCATACATCACTACTGGGAAAACCATAGCTTTTACTTCCCTGCTTTAGATTTCCTTAACTGAGCAAGTGGTTGGACCCGATTTGTGTCGTTCTGTGTCAAAACATGGCACAATTCGAATTATGAATTATGCAAAGAGAAGAAAGAGATGTGAGACTACCCTGTTTAGGGCCAGCACTCTCCATCTCCTAACTGAATCATTCAGCCAACTGCTATAGTAGGAACATCTCACTACTGAGTCTGCACATCTAAGTCTTACAGAAAGCGCTGCTCAGAACTGGGGAGTTGAACTGCCTGTTGTTTTGCATTTTCTGACCATCTTGTCAATCAACCTGATAAGAAAACCTCCGCTGAGAAGTTCTTTGTTAAAGCATCAATGTCAAAAGCATCAATTCTTCGGTGATCAGCCTTCTTTAAAGTCCAGCTCTCACTTCTATACATCACTACTGGGAAAACCATAGCTTTCACTATACGGACCTTTGTCGGCAAGGTGATTCTTACTCATACTTTCTACTAATATTTGCCTTTTTTGCACCCATTACTTGGTTGCACAGGTGTGCCACAAAATTCAGAGACACATGGATTTCAAATGATAGCTGCCTTTCAGTACAGTGGTGCCCCGCTAGACGAATGCCTCGCAAGACGAAAAACCCGCAAGACGAAAGGGTTTTTCGGTTTTTGCGACGCTTCGCTAGACGATTTTCCCTATGGGCTTGCATCGCAAGACGAAAGCCCATAGGGAAATCTCGGGGACCTTTTTTTAAATGCTGGCGGTGGGGAGCAAAGCCTTTTTCCCCCCTCCGGACTTCAGAAGAGGTCCAGGAAGGCCGGCGGGGGCAAAAGGCTTTGCTCCCCACCGCCAGCATTTTAAAAGCGGTCCGGGATAGCAGGGAAGCGCTTCCCGCTATCCCGGACGGCTTTTGAAGGCAGGCAGGGGGGGCAAAGACTTTTGCCCCCCCTGCCTGCCTAACCGGGGGCTTTTAAATCGCCCCGGGACTGTCCGGGGCGATTTAAAAGCCCCCGGACGGCTTTTGAAGCCTCCCCCCCCGCCCGGCTTCGGGGCATCATCCCGATGCCGGGCGGTGGGGCAGGAAAGCCTCCCCCAGCCGCCCGGCATCGGAACGATGTCCCGAAGCCGGGCGGCCGGGCGGGAAAGCCTCCCCCCCCCGCCCGGCTTCGGGGCATCGTCCCGATGCCGGGCGGTGGGGCAGGAAAGCCTCCCCCAGCCGCCCGGCATCGGGGCATCGTCCCGATGCCGGGCGGTGGGGCAGGAACGCCTCCCCCAGCCGCCCGGCTTCGGGGCATCGTCCCGATGCCGGGCGGTGGGGCAGGAAAGCCTCCCCCAGCCGCCCGGCATCGGAACGATGTCCCGAAGCCGGGCGGCCGGGCGGGAAAGCCTCCCCCCCCGCCCGGCTTCGGGGCATCGTCCCGATGCCGGGCGGTGGGGCAGGAACGCCTCCCCCAGCCGCCCGGCATCGGGGCATCGTCCCGATGCCGGGCGGTGGGGCAGGAACACCTCCCCCAGCCGCCCGGCTTCGGGGCATCGTCCCGATGCCGGGCGGTGGGGCAGGAAAGCCTCCCCCAGCCGCCCGGCATCGGAACGATGTCCCGAAGCCGGGCGGCCGGGCGGGAAAGCCTCCCCCCCCGCCCGGCTTCGGGGCATCATCCCGATGCCGGGCGGTGGGGCAGGAACGCCTCCCCCAGCCGCCCGGCATCGGGGCATCGTCCCGATGCCGGGCGGTGGGGCAGGAAAGCCTCCCCCAGCCGCCCGGCATCGGAACGATGTCCCGAAGCCGGGCGGCCGGGCGGGAAAGCCTTTGTCCCCCCTGCCTGCCTTCCCAGGGGCTTTTAAATCGCCCCGGACAGCGGAGAAGTCCTCCGCTGTCCCGGGCGATTTTAAAATGCCGCCCGCCAGAAGAGGTCGGGGGAAGGCTTTTTCCATAGGAACGCATTAATTGATTTTCAATGCATTCCTATGGAAAACCGTGCATCGCAAGACGAAAAACTCGCAAGACGAAGAGACTTGCGGAACGAATTAATTTCGTCTTGCGAGGCACCACTGTATGTGAATTAATTCGGCAAGTGTGAATCAGGTCCTTCTGCATTGAAATGCTGAACCAAACCAAATTCTTCCCCCATCCCTGCTTGCCAGAAGACTGAGATTGGCTGGGCCTCCTTGACCAGCGCACATCCCATGAGAAAGATGGGCTGGCAACTGTGCAATGCCTGAAATGTCCCTAAAAATGCCACCAATAGTTTGATGTGGCCAGAATCTGAATGTGTTAATGTGCAAGGAATCCAAGAGAGACTTCTTGTTATTTTTTGCCGGTTTTGTAACTTTAGCAGCACACATTATCGCCTTCAACACCGCAGCCCCGAATATGATTTTACATTATCATGTCAGAGTGGCCAATGATAACCAGAAGTCATTTATTTCCAAAGAAACATTGGTAACCGTATATGACAACTGGGTCTAGCTCCCTGGGATGCAACAGTGTTATTTTCTGATAACGTGGAATACAGTTGTAAATCACAATTTTGTTTTAGGCCGCAGCGGCAGAGGAGTTCGGGGGCAGGCGATGATGAGATAGGAGTTTTTGAGAGAGTGCAAAACAAACCAGGGCTTTTCATCTTGTTGGATCGAGGATTAACTGTTGCCCCTTGAGTTAAATGCATGCTAAAAACTGATGAAGAACATTTCTGTCTGAGAGAAAATAAAATATTGCTTTCATGAGCAATGCAGATTCATTTAAATATTGCCAAAATCCACATGAATGTAATGCCTCTATTAAGCCAATGAAAACGTTACAAATCAGGGTACAGGATTCAAATTTTCCATCTGGAAGACCACAGGTTCCTCCTTCCTGATTTTGACTTTTTACATTACAGCGGTACCTCAGGTTACATATGCTTCAGGTTACATACGCTTCAGGTTACATACGCTTCAGGTTACATACTCTGCTAACCCAGAAATAGTGCTTCAGGTTAATAACTTTGCTTCAGGTTGAGAACAGAAATCATGCTCCGGCGGCGCAGCAGCAGCAGCAGGAGGCCCCATTAGCTAAAGTGGTGCTTCAGGTTAAGAACAGTTTCAGGTTAAGTACGGACCTCCAGAACTAATAAAGTACTTAACCCAAGGTACCACTGTATATGTGTGCATGTTCATCTATGTTTCATGTAACTGGGATGATAACATTTGTTCGATCCATGTTAAAACAAGATGCAATAACAGACTGAGTAAGCACACGTTTCTATTGCAGTCATCGTGCTGTTGGGGTTTTGCTTGGGGTGGTGCTATCAAGTCCGTCAAAAGATAAATCACAACAGATGCATGGAACAATGTTTCATCAGGCTTTGTTTTGGATTTCAGTATCAATTTCTGGGTGCCCCAGGAGATTAAGGCAGAAGAAGCCCCACTCAATGGAACGCTGGAATGAACGATGTTACTTGTTACAAAACTGTCTCTGGTATTGTTGTCGTTTAGTCATTTAGTCATGTCCGACTCTTTGTGACCCCATGGACCAGAGCACGCCAGGCACTCCTGTCTTCCACTGCCTCCCGCAGTTTGGTCAAACTCATGTTGGTACCTTCAAGAACACTGTCCAACCATCTCGTCCTCTGTCGTCCCCTTCTCCTTGTGCCCTCTATCTTTCCCAACTTCAGGGTCTTTTCCAGGGAGTCTTCTCTTCTCATGAGGTGGCCAAAGTATTGGCGCCTCAGCTTCAGGATCTGTCCTTCCAGTGAGCACTCAGGACTGATTTCCTTCAGAATGGATAGTTTGATCTTCTGTATTACACACATGTACTGAAATGACATGGATGTTTGAGGCATCCCCACATGGCTAACCTGAGCAGGAGGCCCCAAATTCTCTTTGCATCTCATATTAGATACTGTTATGGGCCACCCCAATCTCTGCCGAGTGGTAGCAAGAGATTCCAAGGGTCCTGGCACTTAACTAGGGTTTGTGTTTTCACGGTGAAAATGAGGCACAGTGGAAACTAGTGTCCTTAAGAAATATGGTTCATTCACATATATTTACACCTGAGTTCTGTGGAGGGAAAGTTCACAGCATTTGCATCCCAAGAGGTGCTTCTCCCTCCCAGCTCAGCGATGGATTTGGAGGCATCCTAAGTGCCATAACAGTATCTCTCTGCAACAGCCTGCTCCAGTCAGCCAGCATTGCTGCTGCCCTTCAGTCCTCACATGGAGTTCTGGCCATTTCCTTCTCCTTCTTCCCAGATACTCCTGCTCTCAAAACCTCTGTGGCAAAAGGTAGCCCTCTCTTCCTGTGGTGACATCACGTCCCCTGTTACCCTGGCAACCTCCCTCTGAGCCTTTTGCCTGCTTGATGACTTCTATTGAGGGCCTAATTGTTTCCTCACCATTGCCAGGCTGGCCTCATGAGGAAGTTAGCCGGTGTTATTTCCAGACCTTGCTAAATTCAGGAATTTATGAGTTTGCACAAATTCAGGAATTTATGAGTTTGCACAAAGTCTGCCTCACCCAATTCATAACAATACATTTTTTGACAAGCTATTCTACCGCCCCACCCGAGCCATCATCAACCTCCAGACAAGTCCAGCATCCCGTTTTCACAATGACCAATGAGATAGCTCTCTTGAAGCACGCAAGCATGACTTGAACACTCTCCATTTGTAATTCCCAGCAGTTGGTATTCAGCAGGGTCCTGCCTCCAGTAGTGGAGACAGAGCATAGCTAGTGTGATGAGGTCTCTTTCTGGAAGTCCTGTTAGCCACTTATGGAAGCAAGATGATGGACTGTGTGGACCTTTGGTCTGATCTACAAGGACTCTTCTTATTTTCCAGTTAGGCAGCCACCAAAGCTAAGAAGAGCCTTCAGGTTCACAGGCAGTATACCTCTGAATACTGTATGCTTGTGAAACATGGACCACTTATAAACGCCATCTCCAACTCCTTGAAAGATTCCATCAATGGTGTCTCCCAAAAATTTTTACACATCACTTGGGAAGACAGTGTACTGGAAGAAACAAAGTTCACCAGTGTCAAAGCAAGGGTTCTTCAACATCAACTTCGTTGGACTGGTCATGTTGTGTGGATGCCTGATTATCGTTTTCCAAAGCAACTACTCTATTCTGAACTTAAAAGTGGAAAGTGTAATGCTGGTGGTCAACAAAAGAGGCTTAAAGGCTCCCTCCAGGGAAATCTAAAAAAATGTAGTATGAACACCAACAGCTGGGAAACACTGGCCTGCGAGTGCTCCAATGGGAGAACAGCCTTTACCAAAGGTATCAAGGGCTTTAAAGACACTCTAACTCAGGACGAAAGGGAGAAACGTGCTAAGAGGAAGGCATGCTTGGCAAACCCTCACCGTGATCAACTCCCACCCAGAAACCTATGTCCCCACTGTGGAAGGATGTGTGGATCCAGAATTGGCCTCTACAGTCACGTATTGACTCACTGTTAAAATCGTGTTCATGGAAGACAATCTTACTTGGTTATGAGTGATCGCCAAAGAAGATGAAGACCTTTGAATACCCAATAAGAACAGCAGAAGTGCCTGGCTGCTGGATCAGGGCAAAGAACCATCTAGCCGAGCATCCTGTTCTCACAGCGGCCGACCAGATGCCTGTGGGAAGCTCACAAGCAAAGCACTGGGGCAATAACACTCCCCTCTGTTGTGATTCTCATCAAGACACCATAGTTAAGGTTAATGGGTGAAAATTGGCCACAACTTTATTGATTGCAGGAAATGAGTGGTATTGGCCTAGGCATTGGTCCTAATCAACTATCCGGCTTCAGGCTGTATGCCTGAGAGGCCGGGAAGGGTTAACACCAACAGGGGAAGCCCTGCTGATGCACATCAACTAGGCACTCCCCTGGGGTCACTGCTCAGGGGCGTGCCTTGGGCCCTGGCCTCCCTAGGCTTCGGACGGGGCCACGCCCCCAGAGTCCTTTACCAGACTACCCTTCGCAACCGGGGGAGGTGATGGCGCTCCTCCCCCCCCATCTACATAACAATACCCCGACCCAATAGCAAGGTCAAAGGAAAACCTTAAATGGAGGGTGGGTGGGAAATTCCCCAGCTGATCGGTGGCAAAGAGGGAGCTCCTCTGCCGTACTTGCCTTAAGAGCGGCAAGCTACGCCCCCTGAGCCAGCCAATAGGCTGGCCAGGGGACGACGCAGCAGAGGATTCCCCCTGTATGCACAGGGCTGAGAGCCAGTCTCTGCATGGGTGTGGGGGGCGGGAAGCCCGCAACCCCACCTCCTCCCTAGGGTCGGAAGTGGCTTTCTCATCAACTGGTTTTCAGGGATAACCTTGCCTCTGTCCATGGTGCTAGAACATAGCCAACATGACTACCCTTGGATCCATTTCTTTCGGCATACCCAGTCTCAGCTTATTAGCAATTTGCTTTAAGAACCCGCTCTTCTAATCATAAGCGGACTGGGTTCATACACTTACGGCAGCACCAAGGCAATGCTCCACAGTCTGCTGTTTCATACGTTCCCAAAGCCCAGAGTAAGCAAGAAAGATGAGAATCTGGGCTCTTTATTGATGGTTGCAAAACCTTAATGTCATCCGTGACCCTTCCTTGGAATTCAGCCTACAAAACAGACGAAGTTTCATAAAGAGAGAGAGAGAGAGAGAGAGAGAGAGAGAGAGAGAGAGAGAGAATCTCTCACCCCTCCTTTTTCAAATAAGTGCTCTGTGCTACACAACGGGCAAAATGCAGATTAAGCGTGCGCTTTGAAGTTTTAATGGGTACTCCAGTGCGGTAATAGCGAGTCCTGCCTTACACTTGTAATAAGTCTGCGAAAGCCTGGAGCAAGAACACTTATCTAGAACTACGGTTTCGGATACTCTAGGGAAACTGCAAGCTTCAAAGGGCTTGTTCTTAATATTCTAGATTGCTCTTCCCTTGTGTGAGAGGAAGGGGGGGTCAGGGGATGTCAAACGACATCCTGCCATATCAAAGAGAACTTTTAAACACGAACGATTCAAAATAATAAGCTTCTGTAATATAACCTGCCCAGTCTTCCAGTGGGTAAAATCATACTCGGGGGGGGGGGGATTACCTTAATCTTTTTGCATAAAGTAAGGATGCAGAATTTGTTGGACTCTTAACTCGCATCATCCACAACCAGCATGGCCAATGGTCCAGAGCTGTTTGACAATGGAATGGGGTACCTTGGAAGGTGGTGGACAACATTGGAGGTTTTCGAGCAGAGGCTGAGCGGCCATCTGTCAGGGATTATTTAGCTGTGTTGCCTGAGGTGGGTTGGACAAGATGACCCTTGTTGTCCCTTCCAACTATACCTCTCCCACTTGGACTACTGCAACACACTCTTGGTGGGGCTACCTTTGAAGGTGACCCAGAAACTACAACTAATCCAGAATGCGGCAGCTAGACTGGTGACCGGGAGCGGCTGCCGAGACCATAAAACATTGGTCCTGAAAGAACTACACGGGCTCCCAGTACGTTTCCAAGCACAATTCAAAGTGCTGATGCTGACCTTTAAAACCCTAAATGGCCTCGGTCCAGTATATCTGAAGGAGCGTCTCCACCCCCGTCATTCTGCCCGGACACTGAGGTCCAGCCCCAAGGGCCTTCTGGTGGTTCCCTCACTGTGAGAAGCCAAGTTACAGGGAACCAAACAGAGGGCCTTCTTGGTAGTGGTACCCGTCCTGTGGAATGCCCTCCCACCAGATGTCAAGGAAATAAACAACTACCTGACATTTAGAAAACATCTGAAGGCAGCCCTGTTCAGGGAAGTTTTTAATGTGTGACATTTTGATGTATTTTTTATCTTTGTTGGAAGCTGCCCAGAGTGGCTGGGGTACAAATAATCTATTGTTGTTGTTGTTGTTGTTGTTGTTGTTATTATTATTATTATTATCTACCGAAACACAGACATACTGAAAAATTCACACTCCTCCAAATGTAGTTTTCCAGCCAAGTAATGTGTACCAAAATTCATATACTGGGGTAAGGTGTTGATAAAAATGCATATACTGTATTAAGGAAAATAACAACCAAAAAATCCATTATTTGGAGAAAAAAATGCAGAAAAATGTGCATACCAGGCAAATTTGTATACAAAGCTGTCAGGAGAAATTTGCATTGAAATGCTGGTGAACTTTCATATGGGCCTCTTTAAAACACACACAAAATGATGTGGAAATATGGAGAACTTAAGACTGGAGAAATGAAAAACTAAGAGAAACTGAAACGGACAGATTCGTTCATACCCACTTTAGGGAGAATGGCACTATATATGTCATACTCTGCTTAGCGCACCTCTTCGACATCAGACATGTCGAGCAGGTCAATAGAGAAAAGTCTTCTGTCCAGAACAGCTGAGTTGGGATTTATGTGCCAGTGTCAGTTTTGGGTTCCTTGTCAGAACATTTCAGAAGCGTCTGTAATGGGCCCTCCACTCCAAGGATATAGAGCACTGCATCACTCCATAAGGGGACATTTATAGGTGTCAGCCTGGACCACCTTGGCTACTCCATAACATGATCCATCATTCTCTCCTCTTCCTGATCTTCACCAGGCTGATGTTTCTTAATCTGAGACACTCTTTCCAAGACGTCAAACTGACTTTGAAATACTTTCATAGGATTCTCCAGTAATAAAGTGTCAAGTCACTCAGTCATTGCTTGGGTTCTTCTACTGTCAAGACTCTTGCAGCTGTAATACAGGAACTTTCATTCTGCGACAGAAAGCTGGGCTTTATTTGAAGCTGCCTCAAATGGAACCATTGCTCCATCCATTCCAGTGCTGGGGGGTGGAGGACCATTTTTCAGCCCAGTCAGATTCCCATCCTGACAATCTTCTGGCTGCCACATGCCTTTGCTTTGGCTAGGTCACACCCCTCTTCCCAGGCCACAACCCTCATAGACTGGTCCTTGGACTGGTCATGTTGTGCAGATGCCTGAATATCGTCTTCTAAAGCAACTACTCTATTCTGAACTTTAAAATGGAAAGCATAATGCTGGTGGTCAACAAAAGAGGTTTAAAGATTGTCTCAAGGCAAATCTTTAAAAATGTAGTATAAATACCAACAATTGGGAAACACTGGCCTGCGAGCGCTCCAATTGGAGAACAGCCTTTACCAAAGGTGTCGTGGGCTTTGAAGATGCTCAAACTCAGGATGAAAGGGAGAAATGAGCTAAGAGGAAGGGATGTTTGGCAAACCTTCACCATGATCAACTCCTGCCAGGAAACCTATGTCCTCAAGGTGGAAGAACATGTGGATCCAGAATTGGCTTCCATAGTCACTTACGGACTCACTGTTAAGGGCGTGTTCATGGAAGACAATGTTACTTGGCTACGAGTGATTGCCAAAGAAGAAGAAGAAGAAGAGGAGGAGGAGGAGGAGAGACTGTGTTTCACTCCTGAATGTTTTCACCGGGCTGGAATGTGTCGTTGAACTGTGATATAATCCCCCTTCCTTCCCTGGATGGAGGATAAAGAGGAGGTGTGTGGAAACCAGCCTCTTGTATCAGGGTAAAATCAACATTCATTTCTCCACTCACATTTCGCTTGGACTCTGCTCTCCACCGACATGTGGCCCCTTGGAAGTTACTTAAAAGGAAAAATGGGCCTCAGGTTGAAAAAAAGATTTCCCCTCCTTGATACAAGCTTTTTATTTCTACACAAGCACTTTGCTTTTTTACAGGACACGGGTGGCGCTGTGGGTTAAACCAGAGCCTAGGACTTGCTGATCAGAAGGTCGGCGGTTCGTATCCCCGTGATGGGGTGAGCTCCCGTTGCTCGGTCCCTGCTCCTGCCAACCTAGCAGTTCGAAAGCACATCAAAGTGCAAGTAGATAAATAGGTACCATACCAGCGGGAAGGTAAACAGCATTTCTGTGCGCTGCTCTGGTTTGCCAGAAGCGGTTTAGTCATGCTGGCCGCATGACCCAGAAGCTGTACGCCGGCTCCCTCGGCCAATAAAGCGAGATGAGCAACGCAACCCCAGAGTCGGCCACGACTGGACCTAATGGTCAGGGGTCCCTTTACCTTTACTTTGCTTTTAGCTCCAGAGCCATCCTTCGGCTGCAGCATGGACAGAAGCCCAAAGAAAGAGCCAACCTCACTCTCTTGCGCAATGCCCTTCCATGCAGTTAACACTGCATCAGTGCTAATCTTCACATTGCGCAGTGCTTCGCCAATATATGGGAAACATTTGCTTCCATGGTCCTTTAAAAAAAAAAAAAGAATTTCTCCTTTTTGTCTGTAGTTGCAACTCAGAACCATTCTCTCTTCCCTACCCCACCACCTCCATAGATGAACTATAAAATGTTAATAGCACCATTTAGTATGCCTTTATTACAGTGCTCGCCATTTTTTCTCGCCTTGATCAGCTCTTTCAAATGGTGTCATTATGTTCCAAGTTGTTTACAGCGATAAAGCCAGAATATTTTTCAATATAAGAGGAGGGACTGTACAAGTTAAGCACCTGACTCTGTAGGCAGGATGAGACTTAGCAGCTCTTTGTCTTGATGTTGCCCAAGCACTCTTTGCCACATGGACACCTCTGGCAGAATTTTGCCAGAAGCCACAGTGTTCCAGACTGTTTCCCTGCAAGCTTATGGGGCTGGGATGAAAGAACCACAACACTGTGAACTCCGGTGCGCAGTCTAACTCCTCATGGCAAAACATAAAGAGCTGGTCAAGTGGGAGAAACCAGTTGTTGTTGTTGTTTAGTCGTTTAGTCATGTCCGACTCTTCGTGACCCCACGGACCAGAGCACACCAGGCACTCCTGTCTTCCACTGCCTCCCGCAGCTTGGTCAAACTCATGTTGATAGCTTTGAGAACACTGTCCAACCATCTCGTCCTCTGCCGTCCCCTTCTCCTTGTGCCCTCCATCTTTCCCAACATCAGGGTCTTTTCCAGGGAGTCTTCTCTTCTCATGAGGTGGCCAAAGTATTGGAGCCTCAGCTTCACGATCTGTCCCTCCAGTGAGCACTCAGGGCTGATTTCCTTCAGAATGGATAGGTTTGATGTTCTTGCAGTCCATGGGACTCTCAAGAGTCTCCTCCAGCACCATAATTCAAAAGCATCAATTCTTTGGCAATTAGCCTTCTTAATGGTCCAGCTCTCACTTCCATACACCACTATTGGGAAAACCATAGCTTTAACTGTATGGACCTTTGTCAAAACAAAAACAAATTCCTTCCAGTAGCACCTTAAAGACCAACTAAGTTCGTTCTTGGTATGAGCTTTCGTGTGCATGCACAGTTCTTCAGATACACATGCACACGAAAGCTCATACCAAGAACGAACTTAGTTGGTCTTTAAGGTTCTACTGGAAGGAATTTGTTTTTGTTTTGACTATGGCAGACCAACACGGCTACCTATCTGTAACTGGATATATGGACCTTTGTTGGCAAGGTGATGTCTCTGCTTTTTAAGATGCTGTCTAGGTTTGTCATTGCTTTTCTCTCAAGAAGCAGGTGTCTTTTAATTTTGTGACTGCTGTCACCATCTGCAGTGATCATGGAGCCCAAGAAAGTAAAATCTCTCACTTTAATTCCTCCTCACTTTCTGCCATCAAGGTTGTGTCATCTGCATATCTGAGGTTGTTGATATTTCTTCCGGCAATCTTAATTCCGGTTTGGGATTCATCCAGCCCAGCCTTTCGCATGATGAATTCTGCATATAAGTTAAATAAGCAGGGAGACAATATACAGCCTTGCTGTACTCCTTTCCCAATTTTGAACCAGTCAGTTGTTCCATATCCAGTTCTAACTGTAGCTTCTTGTCCCACATAGAGATTTCTCAGGAGACAGATGAGGTGATCAGGCACTCCCATTTCTTTAAGAACTTGCCATAGTTTGCTGTGGTCGACACAGTCAAACCAGTAAAAACCCATAACTACTGCAGAGGAAAAGCTGGTGGAAATCAAGAAGATCAATAATGATTTATTTATACCCCACCCATCAGGGGTGGGTTTCCCCAGCCACTCTGGGCGGCTCCCAACAGAATATTAAAAACACGATAAAACATCAAACATTAAAAACTTCCCTAAACAGGACTGCCTTCAGATGTCTTCTAAAAGTCAGATAGTTATTTATTTCCTTAACATCTCATGGGAGGGTGTTCCACAAGGAGGGTGCCACTACTGAGAAGGCCCTATGCCTGGTTCCTTGTAACTTTGCTTCTCGCAGTGAGGGAACCACCAGAAGACCCTCAGAGCTGGACCTCAGTGTCTGGGCTGAACGATGGGGGTGGAGATGCTCTTTCAGGTATACTGGGCCAAGGCCGTTTAGGGCTTTAAAGGTCAGCACCAACACTTTGAATTGTGCTCAGAAACGTACTAGGAGCCAATGTAGGTCTTTCAGGACTGGTGTTATCTGGTCTAGGTGGCCGCTCCAAGTCAACAGTCTAGCTGCCATGTTCTGGATCAGCTGTAGCTTCTGGGTCACCTTCAAAGGTAGCCTGACATAGAGTGCATTGCAGTAGTTCAAGCGGGAGATAACCAGGGCATGCACCACTCTGGCGAGACAGTCTGCGGGCAGGTAGGATCTCAGCCTGCATACCAGATGGAGCTGGTAGACAGCTGCCCTGGACACAGAATTGACCCACACCTCCATGAACAGCTGTATGGATGGATACTAATCAGAATGCCTCTGCTCTACTGCCAGTTGGAGGTATCAGTGCTTCTCAGTACCACTGGCTGGGGGAGAGTGCTTTTGTGCTTGAATCCGCCTTCCTGGTTTTCCCCAGACATCTGGTTGGCCACTGTAACGATAGGATGCTGGACTAGATTGGCCTTTGGCTTGATCCAATAGGCCCTTCTGGTGTTCTTTATATTGACCTGTCTCCCATGTTAATTCTGGTCTTCAAATGTCACTGGTTGTCACGGTCCAGGTCACAGGCAGTCAGAGTCCTGGCTCGGTAAGTTGGGACCAGGGTAGAGGTCGGGAAGCAGGAATCAGCAGTCCAGGGTCAGCAGTCTAGGGGTCAGGAAGCCAAGAGTCCACGAATCAGGAAACCAGGAGTCAGGAAGCCAAGAGTCCAAGAGTCAGGAAACCAGGAGTCAAGAAACCGAAGCACAGCTAGGTGGTGTGATGGCCTGGGAATCTGATTCAGAGGCTGAACCGGAGGAATCCCAGCCTGCACAGGAGTCCCCACCTCCAGGGCCGGCTGAGCTGGGGCAGGGCCTTGAATCTGAAGGGCCCACACCTGTGCCGGATCCTCAGCAGCAGACACCAGCTGAATCCGCTCTGGCTCTGGAGGTGATTGAGGACCCATTGCCTGCAGGTGAACCTCTCCCAGCCCTGTCAGGGGAAGGTGAGGCTGCCTCTGGGTCCAGTAACCCTCCAGCCTCTCCTGAGCTGCAGAGGCTCAGGGCAGAGAGGCGGAGGGAACTAAGTTCTATCAGGAGCAGTGCTCGCCTTAAGGCCAGGAGAGGCGAGTCACCTGTGGGCCGGGACTGCCCTAGGACCCAGAGGAGATAAAGGCCAGTCAGCCCAGTCCCAGGTTGCAGGAGCAACGTCGTTGGAAACCTGTTTCTGCCAGCACCCAGACCTGTTCTTCTGGAGTTCCCGACCATGCTCGGCTTCTCACTTTGGACCCTGCTTTGCCCTTGGTGGACAGTCTCCAGACCCTCGACCCAGGACCGGACTCTGGCCATGCCTCATGGTAACCCCCTCCCGGACCAGCACAGGTGGATAGTGTGTTGCTGCAGTGTAGAGCCTGAGTGAAATGCTGGTCTTATATACCCCTCCTGGTCCTTGCCACCAGGTGCTACGAGTCTTCTGTCAAGCCTCACCTGTGTGGCCGCGCCTTGCCCTTCCAGGCCAAGCTCAGGAAGGCCCCAGTCCTGCGAGGCGCTACCAGTCACAGGGCCTGGCTCCTGCATGCACTCCTGACACTGGTGTTGCCACAAAGCAGCTGCCCAGGTCACATATGAATCAATCCCAAATTGCCAAGCACCAAGGGTCTTAATGACGCCGTGCTTGTCTTCAAGAGGTCCTGCTAGGGCATCACTTCTAAACTCTGACTTCAGAAGCCCACGGGGGATCTTGTTTGCTCAATCATATTTTAGCCAGACTTCTACTGTTTTGCCTTCCAGCTCAGAGTCACAAGTTTTTGTAAGCACCGAGGATTGGCTGACCTACTTCTCCCTGGTAATTGAAAGGAATTATAACTGACAATTACCAAGTGAGCATGCTGTAAACTACAAAGGCTTGGGTGGAAATTTCACTTCCCAAGTATTTTGCTAGCAAATGCAGTTTTAGGGGGTGGGGTGAGGGGGTTCATTTTGTAAAGGGGGATGAGTGGGGAATAACAGGATTTTTCAAGAATCGCAATGCGTCCTTGATGCCTGGATGAGGAATTTTAAATGGCAGAATACAGCTTGGATCAGTTGTTCAAATTGGAAATGTTGGGAGTTCAGATGGGAAATGTGATCCCCCATTATGCCTCTCTGTGGGGAGGTATGCACAAATTGAGCAGGGGGGAAGCTACTGGTAGGTGGTCCCACCTGATTACTTTCTGAGTCTTCCCAGCTCTCTGATCCCTGGGAAGACAGGTCTGTACTTTGGCACGTCCCAAATTTGCATAATATGCGGCACCCCAGAATTTAGCATCAGGTTCAGCATGTCGTTTCATACTGGAATGGAATTCTCTACTGCAACATGAAATGGTCATTGGCTAGGGAAGCTTTTAATGTCTGATGGATTACTGTATTTTAATATTTTGTTGGAAGCCGCCCAGAATGGCTGGGGAAGCCCATCCAGATGGGTGGGGTATAAATAAATTATTATTATTATTATTATTATTATTATTATTATTATTATTATTATTATTATTATTATTATATTACTAGCCAGTTGTTCACTTTTTATGAAGAATCTGGTCAATTTCACCACCATCTTGTTGCACTCTAGTGTTCTACATGGTGTCTTTTCAGCTTTTATTTTGGAATGTTGAAGCTTTTCTTTCTTTTTTAAAATGCAAAGTGGGGCCCCAGGCTGTCTGGGGTGAGCTGACTAGTGAGGTTTTTAGGGAATACTGTGCCTTCAGTTATTAGCTTCCCCCCTGTATTTTCTGTCCCTGCTATTGCTTCAAGTGGCAGCCTCACAACTGCATCTTAATTGGTAATTATTGTTTCCAACAAGACTGGTGGGGTTTACGTAATGTTCCCAGACTGCCCCCTTCTCTCTTATTTCCTTTTTGTCTATAATACTGCTGCCATGCTGAGCAGGAAGCAATATCAGGGGCAGGCAATTGTGAGGAGAAAGCTTCTAACTAAATGTGCAGGTTGTTCTGTCAATTCCCTGACCAAATTCCATTATGGGAAATGGTCAGGGCCATTGGTGTGATCGCTCCATATCTTTTATTACCACTAAACGGAGTCCAGTTGGCCCCTCACTTTCCCACAATGCTTGGGACAATGAAACAGCGGAGACAATGACTGGATCAATGGCGTAGAAGAACTTGAGAGAAAACCAACCAAGCATGGGCTTAAGTCAATTTTAAGACCAGCTCCATGTCACTAATAGCAGCAGAAAGATTTTCTGCCACCGTCGCATCCAGTCAAGCGTTGTACTTTGCAAGTTACATATATCATAGATGTGCCTGCATTCCCTTACCTTGCGTAATTTTGTCTTCTTCCTTTTTTTTAAAAAAAAATAATATTTATTAAAGTTTCAAAGCAGTTACAAAAATGAAAATAAAAAAGAAAAAGAAACAAAAAAATACAAAATACAGAATAAAAACAATTAAAAACAAATCAGTCTTTCCATATCTTATCTTTCATTTGCTTGTTTCCCTGACCTCCTCACACCTCCCTTTTTTGTATTCTAGTTCAGTAATTGTTTCAGCAAGCCCTTACCATTTTTGCTTTTATCTTGATATTTTATCTTAATATATTGTGACTTTACATTTTCACCTATTAACAATCCATTTTTACATACCCCTTTATGACATTATTTGCTAAAACCATATAACTTCATTCCAGCATCTTTCTAACATTCCTTAATTTTACAATGTTTCTGTAAATAATCTTTAAATTTCTTCCAATCTTCTTCTACCGACTCTTCTCCCTGGTCTCGGATTCTGCCAGTCATTTCCGCCAGTTCCATGTAGTCCATCAACTTCATCTGCCATTCAATTTTGTCTTCTTCCTCAGAAGAAGCAGAAGAAGCACCATTCCTGATGCCTAGAATTCTGCTCTCCCCATTCCCCTTGCGCCATTTCCAAGGTTTTATGAATTTTCAAGGGCTTTCACATGAAAGAGGGAACAAACTTGTTTTCTCCTGCTCTGGAGGGTAGGACTTGAAATGGGATCTTCATAACAAAGGGTCCTGGTTGTGCGCGGGAACCAAGAGCTCACTGGACAGGGTTAAATTGGGGGGAGCAGGAAGTCCTGGCCATTCCCCTGGGATCACACCAGGCAGTTTTAGCCAATAGCCAGTAGGTGGCGTGATCCCAGGGGCTTTAAAAACGGCAGTGTGATGCAAGCAGGGGCACTTGCTTTGCACTTCTGAACACCTGCCCACCCTCCTTAGTTTAGGTAGAATCAGTTGGCCTTGCTTTGGTTTGGGTCTCCTGTTTTGGAACAGGGGCTGGGTAGGAATTTTTCCACTTGGCAGATTGGCTTTAGCCATATGGTTTTCGCCTACCCCTTAGCAAATCATCACAACTTGTAAGGTGGTGGTTTGGCTTTGGCTCAGTTGGATTGTGGGGAGGGGAAGTGCGGCCATCACCTGCCCCTCCAGGAACTGGGTATTCCGTTAAAGGTATCTGGGGGTCCTGGATCTTGTCCGAAGTCCGCTTGAGGGGCTAGGGCCATGCCAGGACCACAGGAACCCCAGGGTGAGCTTAGGTTGGTTCTCATCGACCATGCTCCCTCGTTTGGTTTACCCCGTTGCACGATCACCCTGAAGGGTGGAGTCAGTTATAGTGGGGAGTCAATGCCTAAGCCAATACCGCTCATGTGATTGCATTTCAATAAAGTTGTGGCCAAAATTTGCCCCAAAACTTAAACTAATATACCGTATTTTTCGCCCTATAGGACGCACTTTCCCCCCTCCAAAAATGAAGGGGAAATGTGTGTGTGTCCTATGGGGCAAATGCAGGCTTTCGCTGAAGCCTGGAGAGCAAGAGGGGTCGGTGCGCACCGACCCCTCTCACTCTCCAGGCTTCAGCAGAGCTGCAGCGCCAGCCCCACAAGGTCGGGGGACAGCGGGGAGGTGGAACGCCACCATCCCGCTGTCTCCCGATGCGGTTTGGAGGCTGACGGTGGGGAGACATGTGCTTCTTCCCGCTGCCAGCCCCGCAAGCTCCGGGGACAGCTGGGAGGCGCAGCGCGTCTTCCCGTTGTCCCCGGACCTGGTCTGCAGGCGGGCGGCGGGGAGAAGAGCCCTTCTCCCCGCTGCCAGCGCCACAAGCGCCTGGGGGGGAAAAATAATTTTTCCCCTTTATTTCCCCCCCAAAAAACCTGGTGCGTCCTATGGGCCAGTGCGTCCTATGGGGCGAAAAATACGGTAAGTGTCCGTGTGTATTTATTTTGGGGGTGGGTCTTGGGGCCTCGAGACGCAACCAATAGAAAGGAGATTCTGACTAAATATCAGGGAGAACTTACTGACAGCAAGAGCTGTTCGACAGTGGAATGGTCTCCCTTGGGAGGCGGTGGACTCTCCTTGGATGCTTTTAAGCAGATCTTGGATGGCCATCTCTCATGGATGTTCTAGCTGAGTTTCCTGCATTGCAGGGGGTTAGACTAGATGACCCTCGGGGTCCCTTCTACGATTCTATGATTCAAACGTAAGGACAAGAAGCATCCTTTTTCTCCAAGAAGAAGAATACCGAAGAAACAAAATAGAGCATCCTCTCATGATTTTGTAAGGAATCAGCACCCGCCCCCTGCGGTTGCCTGGCACAATCTATGAATATGCAACACCTGGCTTGATGCCTTTAAATCCAGGAGCAGCTTTTGTGCCAGTGTTACGTTACAGTGGTGTACAGCAAAGGAAGAAGAGCCATTCCCATAGCACGTTGCCTTGGGATATGATGCTGGGTGCTTTTCTGGAGACTGCAGTGCACTCCAATTGACTGAAAACACGCAGGGTGACAACGCTACGCTTGCTAATAAAGCCAAGGTGTCAGATGCCACAGGCCTTTTCAAAGAACTGAACTGCTAGCACTTAAGAAGCAAGACGTGCCACGCTGACATCCAGGGGAACGGAGGTGCCCATTTATCCAAAGGCAAAAGCTATGGTGCCGAAGGATGGATGGGTGGATATGTATTCATATATATTAAAAAAAACAAAACAAAGCGCAGAATCTTTTATGCAAATTGTCAGCTGCCTTATATCTCTCTGGAGCAGCTTTCTCTTTCTCTTGATTCCTGATGAACACCTACAAGGACAATCTGAAGGGTGTTCCAAAACCCGGTTATGTTCCGTGACAGCTGCTTCCTTAAATTAAAAAAAAGAGTATGTTAAAAATATATCTTTTTATGTAGACAAACCAGCAGCATTGTTACATTCACAAGTTTCTTTTATTCCTCATTTTAATTGATGTTGAGTAGCTTAATTTAAGGGGGGGGCTTGTAAATCTTTAAAAAAAAGAGCTGTGGAAAAATGTATATGTAACTCTTTAGCATATGAGCAAATTGAATTGACACGGAAAGAAAATAAATCTAAATTTCCAGTATTCAATTGAAATGGCTAAACTCCTTGTTGCATCAAGAAGTCCAGTTATTTGGTCTGTGGCTTCCACAGAATCATAAGACTGTAGAGTTGGAAGGGACCCCAAAGGTCATTTAGTCCAACCCCCTGCAATGCAGGAATCACAGCTAGAGAGTCCCTGACAGATAGCCATACACCACTCCGGAATTGAAGCTTATACTACAGTAAGCATAGCTGGAGAGAGGACAGCAGCCTATTCCTGATGGCTCAGCTGTCTGCTCTCAAAGTGTTGTTGTTGTTGTTGTTTAGTCGTATCCAACTCTTCGTGACCCCATGGACCAGAGCACGCCAGGCACTCCTGTCTCCCACTGCCTCCCGCAGTTTGGGCAGACTCATGCTGGTAGCTTCAAGAACACTGTCCAACCATCTCGTCCTCTGTCGTCCCCTTCTCCTTGTGCCCTTCATCTTTCCCAACATCAGGGTCTTTTCCAGGGAGTCTTCTCTTCTCATGAGGTGGCCAAAGTATCGGAGCCTCAGCTTCATGCTCTGTCCTTCAGTGAGCACTCAGGGCTGATTTCCTTCAGAATGGATAGGTTTGATCTTCTTGCAGTCCATGGGACTCTCAAGAGTCTCCTCCAGCACCATAATTCAAAAGCATCAATTCTTCGATGATCAGCCTTCTTTATGGTCCAGCTCTCACTTCCATGCATCACTACTAGGAAAACCATAGCTTTTACTATACGGACCTTTGTTGGCAAGGTGATGTCTCTACTTTTTTTTTTTTTTTAAATATTTCTTAGAACAGTCTCATTTTATTTTATTTTTTTAATATAATTTTTATTAAGTTTATAATATACAAAATTCAAATTCCAAATACATGTTTCCATAAATCTAGTGGACTCCCCCCCTCTTCCGGACTCTGCATTCTCTGTAAAACCGAAACCTCAGCAATTTGTTGACTTATTTTAAACATAATAATATATCTTCCATTTTATCGTGATATCTGGTCTCTAGACATTTCAATCCGAACCCATTAATTTTTAGTTTCAACACAATAAAATTATTTCATTACACCACTTCTGTCTTGTTGTGCCTTATTTACCAATTCAAAGATTTACCGATACTGAAGCTATACTTTCCTAGAGAGAAGCATTTTTTAACATTCATACAATTTATAATGCTTTTTCAAATAGTCCTTAAATTTTTCCCAAACTTCCTCCGTTTCTTCTTCTCCCGAGTCTCGAATTCTGCCAGTCATTTCAGCCAGTTCCATATAATCCATCAGCTGCATCTGCCATTCTTCCAGTGTGGGTAGATTTTGTGTCTTCCAGTGCTTTGCCATCAAGATCCTTGCTGCTGTAGTAGCGTACATAAAAAAAGTTCTATCTTTCTTAGCCACCCTCTGGTCAACCATGCCCAGGAGGAAGGCCTCCGGTTTCTTGGGTAAAGTAAATCTAAGCACCTTTTTTAGTTCATTATGTATCATCTCCCAGAAGGCCTTCACCTTCGGGCAGGTCCACCAGAGGTGTAGAAATGTCCCTTCCTCCTCTTTACATTTCCAACATTTATTATCGGACAGGTGATATATCTTTGCAAGCTTGACTGGGGTCATGTACCACCGGTATGTCATTTTCATAATATTTTCCTTCAAGGCACTACATGCCGTGAATTTCATTCCGGTGTTCCATAACCTTTCCCAGTCTTCAAACATAATGTTGTGCCCCAAGTCCTGCGCCCACTTTATCATGGAGGATTTAACAATCTCATCCTGTGTATTCCATTTAAGCAGCAAGTTGTACATTCTCGAAATTAACTTAGATTTTGGCTCAAGCAACTCTGTCTCTAGTTTCGATTTTTCCTCCTGGAAACCCACTTTTTTGTCCGCTTTAAAAACTTCCTGGATTTGAGCATAATGCAACCAATCTCGCACCTTGTTTTTTAACTTTTCCATACTCTGCAACCTCCATTTATCTCCAATTTTTTCAATTATTTCCCAATATTTAGGCCAGTGGGCCTCCATATTGAGTCTTTTACGTGCTTTGGCCTCCATCGGTGAGAGCCACCTCGGAGTTTTACTCTCCAATAAGTCTTTATATTTTGACCAGACCATAAAAATTGCCCTTCTGACAATATGGTTTTTAAACGATTTATGAACTTTAACCTTGTCGTACCACAAATATGCATGCCACCCAAAAGCATTATCAAATCCCTCCAGGTCGAGGACATCGGTGTTCTCCAACAAAATCCAATCCTTCAACCCGCAGAGGGCTGCAGATTCATAATATAACTTCAAGTCCGGCAGGGCAAACCCCCCTCTTTCTTTCGCATCTGTTAGTATTTTAAACTTTATTCGGGGCTTTTTGCCCTGCCAGACAAATTTAGATATATCCCTCTGCCATTTTCCAAAACATTCCACCTTATCCACGATCTGGAGGGCCTGAAACAAAAATAGCATTTTCGGCAATACATTCATCTTTATAGCAGCTATTCTACCCAACAAGGAAAGTTTCAGTCTTGACCATGTTTCCAAATCTCTTTTGATCTCTAACCAACATTTCTCATAATTGTCCTTAAACAAATTCAAATTTTTGGAGGTCAGGTACACCCCTAAGTACTTTACTTTTTTAACCACATTTAGTTCTGTTTCTTTTCTGAACTCCTCTATTTCCGTAGTTGTCAAGTTTTTTGCTAAAACTTTAGTTTTTTGTTTATTCAACTTGAATCCCGCCACCCGACCAAAGTCAGAAATTAATTCTAACGCTCTTTTAGTACTAGAGGCTGGCTCCTGTAATGTTAATACCAAGTCATCTGCAAATGCTTTCAGTTTATATTGTTTCTCTCCGACCACAATTCCCTGTGCCATCCGGTCATTTCTAATCATATTCAATAGCACCTCCAGGACTGAAATAAACAACAGAGGAGATAGAGGGCACCCCTGTCGTGTCCCTTTTTCAATTTTGAACTCCTCTGTCACCACGTTGTTTACTATCAATTTAGCTTTTTGTTCTGAATAAATTGCTTCTATTCCGTTTTCAAACCCCCGCCCTACTCCCATCCTTTCCAAATTTTTCTTCATAAACATCCAAGAAATGTTGTCAAAGGCTTTCTCCGCATCAATAAAGATCAACACCGCTCTTGTATTTGAGTTAATCTGTAAAAATTCCAAAATGTCAATTATGTTTCTTGTGTTATCAAATAAATGTCTGCCAGGGAGAAAGCCTGCTTGGTCCTTATGAATCACTTCATTTAATACTTTCTTAAACCTACTTGCCAAAATGTCAGCAAAAATTTTGTAATCCACATTTAGGAGTGAGATAGGACGGTAGTTTTTAAGTTGAGTTTTTTCAGTTTCTGATTTTGGTATCAACGTGATGAAAGCTTCTTTCCACGTTTCCGGTGCCTTCCTCCCCTCCATAATCTGGTTACAAACTTCCAACAATGGTTGTATCAATGAGTCCTTCAATGCCTTGTAATATTTGGAAGTAAGTCCATCAGGTCCCGGAGACTTGCCCAGTTGGAGGTTCTGAATGGCGCATTCAATTTCTTGGATTGTAATATTACAGTTCAGGGTTGCTCTCATTTCCTGGGGTATTTTTTGTAATCCATTAGTTGTGACAAATTGGTCCACCTCCGAGCCTTTTTGTGGCCTTTGTGAATAAAGTTCTTTGAAATATCTCTGGAAACACTTTCTAATTTCCTCGGGTTTCTGAACCATTCTCCCTTCAATCTCTAGATTTGTAACTGTATTAAGCTTTTGTCTCTTTTTCAACTGCCAAGCCAACAACTTCCCGCACTTGTTAGCAGATTCAAAGGATCTTTGTTTCATTTGTTTAATTTTCCATTCCACCTCTTGATTTATCAGTTTCGAATATTGTACCTGGAAAAACTTCACTTCTCTCAATACTTCCTTTGATTTAGGCCTGGATCTCAGTTTTTTCTCTCCTTCTCTTATTTTCTCCAAAATCTTCTCCTTCTTTTCATTCCAGAGCCTTTTTTAAATCGTGTTCTGCTGTATTAGAAACCCTCTCATAACTGCTTTACTTGCGTCCCAGATTGTTCTTTTTTCCACATTTGTCTTTAAGTTTATTTCAAAATAATCCTTTAAAACTTTTTGGGCCTTCTTAACAATCTCCTGATCTCTTAACAAAGCGTCATTCATTCTCCATCTGAAAGATCCGGTTGTATTTAATCTCAATTCCATTCTCAAAGCGTTGTGGTCGGAGCAGGTTTTTGGGCAGATTTCCACTTTTCTGGTCTTAGGTGCCAGCCCTCTAGTTATCCATATTTGGTCGATTCGCGTCCATGTCATGTGGGCCTCAGAAAAGAAAGTTCCTTCTTTCCCTAGAGGGTTCTTGATCCTCCATATGTCAATCAAATCCAAATTGTCAGTCATTTCGAAAAAGGTTTTTGGTAGTCTGCCGTCTTTCGTTATATTAGCACTTTGCGACTTATCCATATTCACTGAGGCTACTCCGTTCATATCTCCCAACATGATAATGTTGTTGTAATCCAAATAGTCCAGCATAGTCTCATGCAGCTTCTTAAAAAATTCCGATTTTCCATCATTTGGGGCGTATATTCCTAGAATTAAAAACTTTTCTCCTTGTGTCTGAATTTCAATTGCCAAAATTCTACCCTGTTCATCTTTGAATACGAATTTTGGTGACAAGTTCTCCTTTGCATATATCACCACTCCTCTTTTCTTAACTTTGTCCGATGAGATAAATTCTTGGCCTAGCCTTTTGTTAATTAACACTTTTCTGTGGAGTCTTGTCACATGTGTTTCTTGCAGGCAAATAATGTCCAATTGTTCTTTTTTCAAAATATGAAATACTTTTCTCCGTTTTTCTGGAGAATTCCCGCCATTTATGTTCCAACTAAGAAGCTGTAGAGACATCCTGGTCTACTTCTTAAATATCACAGTTGGGTATCTAATTTGTCCTCCGTTCCCGAAGGCTGTGGTGCCGGTCCGCCTCCAGATGGTACGGGTCTTGGTGGTAATCCCGGTGGTGGAGGCCAGGAATCTACAGCTCTCTTTTGGAGGTCCTCCTCGTTGTCGTGTAGGAACTTCTGGTGGTCCTCTGGTGTTTTAATTCTTACCTTCTTTCCTTTATAAGTGAATGATAGACCTTGAGGAAATTCCCACCTGTAAGGGATTGCGTTGTACCTTAACAATTTAGCCAAGTCTGTATATGAGGCTCTAAGGTCCAGCAGATATTTAGGAATGTCTCTATAAATTTCTGCCCTTTTGCCTTCAACTTCCAGAGATTTTTTAAAATGTTGGCCTAATATCTTGTCTCTTTCCTCTCTTGTTCTCAAACAAACCAAACAGTCTCTGGACTTGTCTTTCTTAACCGATCTTCCCAATCTGAAGGCCGTCACAATTTTGAAGTCTTTATCTTCCTCAACCCCCCAAAATTTAGAAAACAACTGCGTCAAAAATTCCTCTAGGTTGCCCTGCTCCAGCTCTGGGACGGCCCTCAGCCTAAGATTACATTCCTTACTTTTCAGTTCCACCATTGACAGGTAGGCTTGCTGTTCTCCTACCTGTCTCTACTTTTTAAGGTAGTGACAAGGAAGGTAGTGTCAAGGAAAATTATTGCAACATAGGAAGGTGACATATACTGAGTCAGACCATTGGTCCTCTAGCTTGGTACTGTCCACTCTGACTGACAGCAGCTCTATAGGATTTCAGACGGGACATTTCTGGTCCTGTTTGCAAAGAAGATGCTCTAGCATAGAGCTATGGTCCTTCCCAAGGCACTCCAGGCACTCCAGGCACTGCCTTCCACAGTTTGGTCAAACTCATGCTGGTAGCTTCGAGAACACTGTCCAACCATCTCGTCCTCTGTCGTCCCCTTCTCCTTGTGCCCTCCATCTTTCCCAGCATCAGGGTCTTTTCTAGGGAGTCTTCTCTTCTCATGAGGTGGCCAAAGTATTGGAGCCTCAGCTTCACGATCTGTCCTTCCAGTGAGCACTCAGGGCTGATTTCCCTAAGAATGGATAGGTTTGATCTTCATGCAGCCCATGGGACTCTCAAGAGTCTCCTCCAGCACCATAATTCAAAAGCATCCATTCTTCGGCGATCAGCCTTCTTTATCGTCCAGCTCTCACTTCCATACATCACTACTGGGAAAACCATAGCTTTAACTATACGGACCTTTGTTGGCAAGACGATGTCTCTGCTTTTTAAGATGCTGTCTAGGTTTGTCATTGCTTTTCTCCCAAGAAGGCTTTCAAAGTAGAATAACCCAAACACACACATCAGGCCAGCAACAGGGCTAAGAAGGCTTAGTTCACAGCTGAGTGCCTCAGCCAGAGATAGAGCCTAATCTGTTTTGATGGACATCTGCATTGTCCTTCAAGAGTATGCAGGACAGCACAACATCACTCACTACCCTTGAGCCAGTTTTCTGGGGGAAGTAAGAGTAAGATTATCTCACAAACAGGGTTGTTTCCTAAGTGAGATTTTCCTAATATTTTGTCTGTCTGTGTGTGTGGACCCCAAGTGATGCTAAGTCCACAAAAAGGTTGGGAGCTACCAGGTCCAGCAAGCAGTCTTGAGCTGAAGGCTCAAGAAAACCAGAGCAGTTCAGGACCATGGACAGATCTCAGGGAGCCTATTGCTAAGAGTCAGTCCTGAAGAAGAAGAAGAAGAAGAAGAAGAAGAAGAAGAAGAAGAAGAAGAAGAATTTGGACTTGATATCCCGCCTTTCACTCCCCTTAAGGAGTCTCAAAGCAGCTAAGAATCTCCTACCACAACCCCCCATTTTTTAAAATTACACTTTCACACAAAACTGTACCCACAATGATTCACAATACATTGGATAAGCCAATAATAATAATAATAATAATACGATTACTTCTCATTCTCATTCTCCATAGCAATGTGTGGCTACAGAAAACTGAGATGGAGAATCGTGACTCACACACAGACTCCTTGTTTTGCTAATACATGTACAAGCTGGGTGGTTATTTTTCATCATTGTGGTAATTTTCACTAATATGACAAGTATGTTACAGATGCAATTCTTCCGTTTAAAAACTAATACTCACGATTAATATGTTACAATGATGAATTGCTCACTGTAATCTGTCATCATGGGGCAAAATTGACATAATTAATGTGCAGTTATTGTTATAAAATAGCAGTTTGGTAACTCAGGATAACGCAACTGCGGGCGGGGAGAGGTTTTATTTGCCTTACAAAGGACAATGACTTTGTGGAATCCACAATGATGGACTCACAGGAGAGTTTCTAGGGCTTTGTTGTTATTCCTAACTTGCATGAATGTATAGCTCATCCAGCCAGTTCATGCCAGGAAGAGACGCAGACTGGAAAAATGAAGACTAGATCTAAGTAGATCGAAGTACACATTTCCTTAGCATTCCATGTATAACAACACACTGCTATCTCTCATAGTTGTTTGTCTGGTCACCTACACTGGGCAATAGCTAATCTCCAGATGATCAGTAAAATAAGCTTGCAAAAGCTGGCCCTATTTAAATTTCCATCCACAACTCCAGAGGATAAGGAAGCTTCCCCAAAATTGGTCCTATTGGAATTTCTATCCATGCCAAGGCCCAAGTGTTGGTAGGCTAGCTTGTCTGCATGGACATCTAAACTTGGCTGACTCACTTGTAGAGCTGGTGCATATTTTTCTTCCGATTTTATTGTACGAAACTGGTCGGCGTCTCCACATAGGTATAAAAAACCACAGATGGTGGGGGTTCAGTTGCCCAGGAAGAAGTTCTGTAGCCACATTCATGCCATACATTTAATGCACTGTGATACCACTTTAAACGGTCATGGCTATCCCCCAAGGAATTCTGGGAGCTGTAGTTTGCTAAGGGCGCTGAGAGTTGTTAAAGGTAAAGGGACTCCTGACCATTAGGTCCAGTCATGGCCGACTCTTGGGTTGCAGAGCTCATCTCGCTTTATTGGCCGAGGGAGCCGGCGTACAGCTTCTGGGTCATGTGGCCAGCATGACTAAGCCGCTTCTGGCGAACCAGAGCAGTGCACGGAAATGCTGTTTACCTTCCTGCCTGAGTGGTACCTATTTATCTACTTGCACTTTGATGTGCTTTCGAACCGCTAGGTTGGCAGGAGCAGGGACCGAGCAATGGGAGCTCACCCCGTCGCGGGGATTCAAACCGCCGACCTTCTGATCAGCAAGTCCTAGGCTCTGTGGTTTAACCCACAGCGCCACCCATGTCCCTGTTGTTAGGAGTTGTTAGGAGATCCCTATTCCTCTCACAGAGCTACAATTCACAGAGTGGTTTAACAACCAATCCCTCTTCACAGGGAACTTGGGCAATTTGCGAGGGCAATAGAGACCTCCGAACAACTTTCAGCATCCTGAACAAGCTGAAATTCCCAGAATTCCTTGGGGGAAGCCATGACTGCTTCAAGTGGTACTGCAGTGCTTTAAATATATGGTGTGATTGTGTCCTGTGTCGTAGACAATGCATTTTCAGTGACTGCATTAGGTATAGAAGGGGGTGATCATTCTTCAGGGAGTTGCAGCACCTCCCCTTAAGCTAAGCATTTGGGGGTTTTCTGTTATGAGTATATGCAACTGTGTGCATGTGTGTGCATGTGCATAGGGAGATATCATTCAAGATGTAGTGAAAGTACTAGAAAGAGAAATCTCTCTCTCTCTCCCCTCCATGTCTATCCAGGGCTACTAGTTCATGATAGATAAACAGAACCTCAATGTTTAGAGGCAGTGTACCTATGAACAAAAGATGTGGATGCCTCCAGGCTGTTTGTGGATTTCCTAAAGGCACCTGATTGAGACCCAGTTTTAGAAACAGTATGCTGGGCTCATTGGGACTTCAGCCTGACCAAACAAGGCTCTCCTTATCTTCTGGTAAGCAGACATTCAACCGGTGCAGTTTTCTTTGTTGTTGTTTAGCTGTTTAGTCATGTCTGACTCTTCGTGACCCCATGGACCAGAGCACACCAGGCATTCCTGTCTTCTGCTGCCTCTTGCAGTTTGGTCAAACTCATGCTGGCAGCTTTGAGAACATGGTCCTCTGTCATCCCCTTCTCCTTGTGCCCTCCATCTTTTCCAACATCAGGGTCTTTCCCAGGGAGTCTTCTCTTCTCATGAGGTGGCCAAAGTACTGGAGCCTCAGCTTCAAGATCTGTCCTTCCAGTGAGCATTCAGGGCTGATTTCCCTCAGAATGGATAGGTTTGATCTTCTTGCAGTCCATGGGACTCTCAAGAATCTCCTCCAACACCATAATTCAAAAGCATCAATTCTTCGGCGATCAGCCTTCTTTATGGTCCAGCTCTCATTTCTACATTGTTGCATTTCCATGCACTTGTGTGGTGTGTGTGTGTGTGTGTGTGTTGCACACTCTGAATTTCCTGATTCTCTTGCAGTTAAGCGAGAAGCCAGTCGAAAAGGCCCTACATTCAAGACAACTGTGAGAGGCGAAAGGCCATACACTGGTACCTTAGGTTACAGATGCTTCAGGTTACAGACGCTTTAGGTTACAGACTCCGCTAACCCAGAAGTAGTACCTCAGGTTAAGAATTTTGCTTCAGGATGAGAACAGAAATTGTGTGGCAGTGGCACAGTGGCAGCGGGAGGCCCCATTAGCAAAAGTGGTACCTCAGGTTAAGAACAGTTTCAGGTTAAGAACAGACCTCCAGAACGAATTAAGTTCTTAACCTGAGGTACCACTGTATTTTACAAATCCAGTCCTGTGCCAGAGTGATTCATAAATGCACAGGAAGACTGGCTTCCCGCATTGCTCTTCTTAGCTCACGTGCCGCTTTACTTGCCTTGGGAAAGTGTGCAGGTAAAGCTCAGGCAGAGGTATCCCAGCCTTGCTTTTATTAATTCAATGTGACATCCTATCCCCTGGGTCAGTGAGGAGCTGCCATCCTCCCTGATTGTTACTTGCCTTGATGGAAGATGATAGAGAGTCACGCAAGTCAATGGAAAATGAGGGATCCCCAAAATGGCAGCATCAGAAGTAAACAAGATGTGCAAAAAATTAAGCCATGGGAGTTTTTACTCGGGGTTGCCTGTTTTCGTTTTTTAACCAGGGCTCCAGGGTCTTACTGGAGTAAGAAAAAGCCCTAAGGAAGTTTCCGTCCTGGTGGAACTGTTTCAATCTGTTTCAATATTTTAATGTATTTTAATTTTGTTTTTAAGTTGTATTCATTCAACTTGTTTTTATTATTGCTTGTTAGCCGCCCTGAGCCTGGCCTTGGCTGCGGAGAGCGGGGTATAAATCAAAATTATTATTATTATTATTATTATTATTGGCTGCATGGCACATAGAAATATTGCAGATAGATGTCTTTCATCAACATGGGGCTACATTGCCTGTTTTTGTTTTTTAACCAGGGCTCCAGGGTCTTACTGGCTGCATGGCACATAGGAATATCACAGATAGATGTCTTTCATCAATGTTGAAGGAGGGAACTTACCACCTGCTGAATTTCATCCAGCTTTGAAAGCTTTCAGAAGCACTGTAAGAGCAAAAACAATGGACCACTCCCTTTGCACAGGGAAATTTATAACCCAGTCCTAAATATGTTTGCTCAAAAATAAGCCCTGTCGTTTTCAATGAGACTTTCTTTCCAGCGGTTTTCCCTAACTTTGATACCTTCTAGAAGTTTTGAACTGCAGATTCCAACAGCGGGAGCCAATGCTGGGAAAGTCTGCTTTGAAGAAAGCTTCCTGCCCAATCCCATATACATTTACCCAGAAGTAAATCCTATTGAGTTCGCTGTACAGTGGTACCTCTGGTTGCGAACAGGATCCATTCCGGAGGCCCGTTCGCAACATGAAAAGCCTGCAACATGAAGCATGTGCAGGTGCGCAGCGTGATTTGGTGCTTGTGCTCATGCATGTAGTGCAATTTAGCACTGGTGCGCATGCGCGAGTGGCAAGACCCGGAAGTAACCCTTTCCAATACTTCCAGGTCACTGCAGGACGCAACCTGAAAGAATGTAACATGAAGCAAACATAAAATGAGGTATGACTGTAACGTGATTTTCTAGGAAGTTGTTAGGAAAAGGTTGCCAGCTTTTATTCCAACAGGGCTCCTGCGCCTTTTAATAGCTGCACAGCAGGGGGGTGGGGAAATCCAGATGGAATCCATGCCTACTACTAGAATAGTCATAATTTTGGCTGTAGGAATCGTGTAGTGATGGAGTTTAACTCAGTGATGGTTTGTTTATGTAAATTAATGGTTGCTCAGGGGGTTGCCACCTTTTCCCTCACAGCAAGACGACTGTTCTTTTATCATCTGTATTGAGTGGAAATATAATCAGACGTTTTCCTGGTTTGAAGTGACAAATACGTTTCACGTCCTACTTTTTACCCATCGGCCAGGTGTTAAAGAGGCTCCAGAGCCTTGGGGAGAGGAGGGAAAACACTCTCCAAAAAGGGCTGCCAACCAACCCCCCCCCCAAAAAAAAAACACCAGGATGGGCTGCTCTTGTGCCTTTAATAGCCAGCATAGCTCTTTCATGGCATGAAATAGCAAGGCCACTCGCTAATGGCTCTACACTAAGCTGCTGCTAAAGGCACAGCTACAAGGGCTACCTGACACATTGGCAACCCTATTGGGAGGCATATTTATTTATTTATTTATTTATCGCATTTAGGTAAAGGTAAAGGGACCCCCAACCATTAGGTCCAGTCATGGCCGACTCTGGGGTTGCAGTGCTCATCTCGCTTTATTGGCCAAGGGAGCTGGCGTACAGCTTCCGGGTCATGTGGCCAGCATGACTAAGCTGCTTCTGGCAAACCAGAGCAGCGCACGGAAACGGCGTTTACCTTCCCACCAGAGCGGTACCTATTTATCTACTTGCACTTTGACGTGCTTTTGAACTGCTAGGATGGCAGGAGCAGGGACCGAGCAACGGGAGCTCACCCCGTCACGGGGATTCGAACCGCTGACCTTCTGATCAGCAAGTCCTAGGCTCTGTGGTTTAACCCACAGCGTTATCCCACCTTTTCCTCCAAGGAACTCAAGGTGATGTACATGGCTCCCTGCCCCCTCTTCCTTTAATCTCCACAACAACCATGTGAGGTAGGTTAGGCTAAGAGGCAGTGACTGCCCCGAGGTCACATGGTGAGTTTGATGGCAGAGCGGGGATTTGAACCCAGGTCTCCCAGGTCCTAGTCCACCACAGCACACTGGCTCTCAGATGCGCTTTGTACATGCACCAATGCACCCTCTTCTCCCCTATCACTCCCTTGACTTAGGGCTCAAAGAAAACCCTGCAAACGAGGATTACAAAGCTATCTCTTATTCACTTATTCACTTACCTCCTTGCTCCCAACCGGAATCCGGGAACCTGTGGCTATCCAAAAGTTCCTGGATTTGGTTGAGCCTGAGACTCTTACATCTCAGGGCCATGGATCCAAGCCCCACATTGGGCAAAAGATTTCTGCATTACACGGGGTTGGACTAAATCAGGGGTCTGCAACCCGCGGCTCCGGAGCTGCATGTGGCTCTTTTACACCTTTGCTGCAGCTCCGGGGCAGATACTAGCAAGGGGAGGAGGCGCATTGTACGCCCTGACACTCCCCACTGTGGCGGGCGCTGTACTGGCTGTGACGTCGCATGGGGGCGGTGCGTGCGTTAGTCACTCACCGTCCCGACGTCACCTTCCCACCCGCTGTCAGATCGCGGCTCCGGAGATATATTTGTTTTAAATGTCGCAATGGTTTTGCGGCTCCCAGGTTTTTTTTTCCTTCGGAAACGGGTCCAAGTGGCTCTTTTTGTCTTAAAGGTTGCAGACCCCTGGACTAAATGATCCTCATGGTCCCAACTCTACAATCTATGACTACAGCGGCCCTCATCCCAGATCATTGGGCAAGGCTGGCTTGGGCTGATGGGAAGCGAATGTCCATACCATCTACAGGCCCACAAGTTAGCCACCAAAGTCTCAACTTTCTACTCATTTCTTTAAAAATCAGTTTTGTTGGTGGTGTGGGATAAAGGGAAAGCAAAGAGAGGAGGGGAAAGGGTCTTCTTACAAGACAAGAGTGACCAGCAAGTGTGATTCTTTCCTCATGTATTTGGGGAAGAAGAAGAAGCCGCAGCAGCAGCAGCCAGGGACAAAGTGAGCGGTGAAATATTTAAATAAAGGAAGAGGATTATTATTGCATTATATATATATATAAATAATGGAGAGAAGGCGCGCGCGAGATTGGGGGGGGGGGTGTAGAGCGGGCAAGCCAGAATGCAGAAAAGAATTAGCTAAACAAAAGAAATCATGGCGGAGCGTTCCTATTTATCGGGCGCCCTCCAAGCCTTGCGTGGATTATGGACTTTTTAAAACATACCCAAATACAACTCTCTCTCTTTCTCCTGGGAGATGGTCGGGAGCGTCGCCACAGGCCAGGTAAGTGCGACACCAGCAAGGCGGGTGGGTTTTGGCGGGTGGAGGAGGAGGAAACCCCTCCCTGGCCCTACTTCCAAAGACCCCCGTCTCCCTCCCCTACGCCAAACTCCAGCAGCGACCCCCTAACCGCCTGCAGTCGCCCTATAGCTTGGAGAGGTTTGCGCAGCGGCGGCCGGGGCGCATTCCACTGCGCAAAGGCGCGCCATGGCGCGCCGGATGCCGCCTTCGACCTGGGGGGCGAGACCTGGGGTGGGGGCCGAGAGGGTGCGGAGGCCGCTTCCGGGAGGGGCTCTCACGTTAGGACCCCCGGAGAGGTTACAGGCGCCCGTCTTTAAGTGGCTTAGACGCCCAGCCTGTCCTGAAAAGCGCTCTGGAGAAAGAGGTTTTGCGCATTGGTGTGGGAGCGGGCACACTTTGGCTCTGCCCCCTGGGCGGGGAAGAGGGAGAGGTCGTGGGGAATGGCGCCTCCTTGAACTCATTGGGAGGAAAGAAAGAAAGAATGTGCACGCTCCACTGTAAACGGAATGCTAGAAATCGGCGTCAGTTCTTGGAGAAGGGGAAAATAGGCTTAAGAAATGCGCTGGCTTTCCAGAAGTTTAATCTGCTACTGCAGCAGCAGCAAAAACAACAACAACCCCGTGTCCCTCTCCAGAGAAGAACCGGTCAGCGCTGAGACCTGGTTCGAGTAAGAGAAAGCAGCTCATTACAGGAGGGTCTGCAATGAGAATTAATTCCAGACAGCCTCTGAGCATGTGTGGAGGGCCTCGTCGCTGAATAGAAGCATTCGCCTATTGAGAGGTTATTAAGCTGTTGAGTCCTAACCAAAGTGCATGAAAGGGCTCTGAAGTATACGGGAGTGGCGTAGGTTGAGTGGAAATAGCAGAAAGGAACAAATGAAAAAAACTGGAAGGAAAAAGGAAGGGGAAGGAGGTGGCATGATGGCATGAATAGGCTACCCTCTTCTCTTCTCATTTGGGACACACATGGAGGTTATTCTCCATTGCATAGGAATGCAGGGAACTTTCATATGCAGAGCTAGACCTTTGGTCAGTAGCTCAGAATTATCTACAGCAGCTGGTAGTGGCTCTTCTGAGTTTCAGGCAGGGAGTCTTCCCAAAGCTTGGCTGGAGATGTCAGGGCTTAGAACAGGCATAGGCAAACTCCAGATGTTTTGGGACTACAACTCCCATCATCCCTAGCTAACAGGACCAGTGGTCAGAGATGATGGGAATTGTAGTCTCGAAACATCTGGAGGGCCGAGTTTGCTTATGCCTGGCTTAGAATCATAGGATTGCACAGTTGGAAGGGACCCCAGTGGTCATCTAGACCAGTGTTTCCCAACCTTTGGTCTCCAGCTGTTTTTGAACTACAATTCCGATCATCCCTGACCACTGGTCTTGCTAGCTAGGGATGATGGGAGTTGTAGTCCAAAAACAGCTGGAGACCAAAGGTTGGAAAACACTGATCTAGACCAACCCCTGCAATGCAAGAATAACAGGCTTGAATCTCCTGAGGGCCATATGCTAGTGGTTGGCAGGACTGGAGGTGAAAATGGGCAGAGGGACAAACGTGAACGTTACCTTTCTACAATAGGCTAGTTTCTAACTTACCCTCTGGCACACCTTCTCTCTATCCTTCATCCAGACAAACAAGGCATTATCGGAGCATTACAAAGGCACATTCCAGCCGGGCAAAAAACATTCAGGATCTACAGTAGGACCAGGGAGGGGGTGTAACTTACAGAGGGCTAAAAATGTCGAGAGGGCTATATTTACCCACCCCAAGCTTGAGGTACAACACCCCTCTTTTAGATATCCATCCAAGTATTGCATGTATCACCAGCATATTATGAAATATATTTGGAGACATATCTTCTGCATTTGTTGACTTCTGGTTGGAATCTTAGCAGCACCGTAAAGGGACCCCTGACCATTAGGTCCAGTCATGACCGACTCTGGGGTTGTGGCATTCATCTCGCTTTATTGGCCGAGGGAGCCGGCGTACAGCTTCCGGGTCATGTGGCCAGCATGACTAAGCCGCTTCTTGCGAACCAGAGCAGCGCATGGAAACGCCGTTACCTTCCCGCTGGAGCGGTACCTATTTATCTACTTGCACTTTGACATGCTTTCGAACTGCTAGGTGGGCAGGAGCAGGGACCGAGCAACGGGAGCTCACCTCATCGCAGGGATTCGAACTGCCGACCTTCTGATTGGCAAGTCCTAGGCTCTGTGATTTAACCCACAGCGCCACCCACGTCCTGCAGCAGCACTGTAAAACAGCATATTAATTCCAAATCAAGATTATATCAATTCTGTGTCAACATTACGCACGCCTACTCAGAAGTTTGTCCCCTTTATTTCAACGAGGCTTACTCTCAAGCCAGTGGGAATCTGCAAACATTAAAAAAAAAGTTGCAAAACTATGATAGGGGTCAGGTGATGCAGTCATGTGATGTTATTGGTACCAGAGTAAATCCCTTCTGTTGAAAGATCCACCCCATTCAAGCTAAACCACACTGAAAACCCACACCAGTGTTATTTCTAAGAGCTCATCTCAGAAGAGAAGGAGCATGCATCTTTGCAAAGCAGAAAAACCACCTCTGCATCTTTCGCAGTGATATCTTTTTACACTGCAAATTATCTGGTTTTCAGAGCCTGCAATCGGTGGATCCAGGTCCAGGATAATAAATTGGCCCCACCATCCATAAGTCTGCCCACAACTGTCCCTCACCTGCCTGAGAGACCAGCAGATGGGTCTGACATGTGGGTGGAGACGTCAAACAGCAGGAAGCATAGTGTCTTCCTGGGGTATGAAAAAGGCTTGCACAGAGTACTGGTGCCTGATACCAAGGTGAGTTCCACTGACACAGTTGGTGCAGATTTAGCTGTGGCTAGTAGCTTGACGCGGGTGGCACTGCGGGTTAAACCACAGAGCCTAGGATTTGCCGATCAGAAGGTTGGCGGTTCCAATCCCCGTGATGGGGTGAGCTCCTGCTGCTCGGTCCCTGCTCCTGCCAACCTAGCAGCTCAAAAACACATCAAAGTGCAAGTAGATAAATAGGTACCACTCCAGCAGGAAGGTAAATGGCATTTCCGTGCACTGCTCTGGTTCACCAGAAGCAGCTTAGTCATGCTGTACGCCGGCTCCCTTGGCCAATAAAGCGAGATGAGCGCTGCAACCCCAGAGTCGGTCACGACTGGACCTAATGGTCAGGGGTCTCTTTACCTTTACCTAGTAGCTCAACAAAGGTCTTGGAACCCGAAGTCTTGAAAGGGGTACAAGGTTTGTCCTCAAAGGATGGGAAACCACACCCAAAGGCTGTAAGGGTAGACACTGTTCCGTCAGAGAGGAACAGAGCTACCCCATGGAAGGAGGGTAACCAGATGTGCAAGATGGTATGGCCCAAGCCTAGTCCAGTTGGAGGTAGTTCCAAGGGTGGAACAGGGGTATACTATGTGTATGACATCTGTATGTTTGTTGCAGTTACACTGATGACTACAACATGGTACACAAATCGGGGGAGGATGTTAGGATTCTTTCCCCATGTTGCAGTCATGGGATTGTTTATATCACATGACAGTGTATGTTTTCATGCCACATTGTGGGAAGTGACGGAAACAGGATGTTTATATTACTGTGTTTCCATGATGTAGGACATTTGTCCTCTGTTCTTTCTCTTTGCTGTCTGATGCTGAAGAGGAAGGAGCTGAGTTACGATGCTCCGAGTGTGTATATGGAAATAAATGTAGTTAACCAAATTGCTGTGCTACTGAGTCTGAACGCTGACTGCCTATACTCTGCTGATCCTGATGTGTGCTGATGCCTCTGAGGTATCAGTCACTGTGATGTTCGGGCTGGAGAAAGATTTTGAATCTCCCGAACGAATGACCAGGATGGAGAGAACATGCCACTCGGGCATGTGTCTCTGCCGGACTCCTACTCATGTGTAAGATCTCCTGACACCTTTATACTCCCAGAACGTAGCACTGTCTGTGACAGCTTTCACTTCCTTGGTCTCAGCGTTGCCCTTGTAAAACTCAGCAGGAAGGAAGGCAGGGACAAAGCTTGAATTAGCTGGTTCTGCCTGTCATTAGCTGTGGTACACCTAATGTTCATCTCCCTGCCTTCCTCCCATTGGACACCAGCTACCACTTTGTCCTGTCCTTCGTCCCATCACAATGTCATTTCCAGAGCAGAACTTAGAAGAAAGGGCCAGTTTGGAGCACCCCATTTTCCATACCTGAGTTACCCTATCCTCCTAATGATTTGGATTATTTTTTTTAAAAGTGTTTCCTTTTGCAAGCTCATGTCATTGGGGGCCATAGGTATATAGGATTTCCATTAACCTAAACTTCTGAATGTTTGGGAGTCTCTTGGGGGGCGTTCGAATACATTTGGTGTTGTTGCGAGCTCTACATCCCTCGCACTTTGGGAAAGGCAAAATTGCAGCTTGCTTAACCGCTGTGAGTTTCTGACAATCGAAATGGGCAGCCATGGGAAGCAGATTGGTAAGATCTTTACTACCATGGTGTTCCCTGGGAACTTAATTGCCAAACATTGTTGTGTAAGAGGGGAAAGGACATAGAGAGGTAGGAAGTTGCCAAAACGTATATATTTGTTGGGCAAAATGTTGACCATTCGATTCAAAGAATGACAGGCATTTCCCCTGGTCCTTGGCATCCAAGTGGTGCTGGCAATCACAATTAATAGTTAGAAGTTATATGAAACGGTTCTTTAGGGAAGCTTTTAATGTTTGATGTATTACAATATTTTAATATTTTTTTGGAAGCCGCCCAGAGTTGCTGGGGAAGCCCAGCGGGGTACAACTAATATATTATTATTATTATTATTATTATTATTATTATTATTATTATTATTATTATTATTATTATTAAAGTGTGCTCTGGACCCCTCTATTCTCTATGTCTGATGCTTGGGCCAATTTCTTCCTTTTGGTATGTTTTCTTTGACCTTTGCTGTGTGATCCTAGCCAACTAGGGAGCACGGCTTTCAGCTGGCAGCATTACATAGCTGATCAGATCCGGCCATGTGACGAAGTCACTGGGGGCAAATGCAGAGATGGAGCAAGGTGGGTGCGGACCATGCCGGGTGGCATGGGGGGTGACATTGCCACTCCGCCCCCGGGACGCTCGCCACGGGTGGTGCCCCCCTGGGACGCACACCCTCTAGGACACTTGGCACGGGCAGCACACCCCTGGGATGCTCGCCCTGGCCCCTGGGACACTAGCCCCACTCAAAGGTGCACGCCGCTCCAGGTGCCAGAGCAGCTAGCTCCTCCATGGGGCAAATGAAGCCAGCTCCTTGATTCATCACTCTAGTGATCCTACCCAATGGGATCACTGTGTGTCTCATTGAAAGAAGGAACACCTCTCCCTCTCCCTCTCCCTCTCCCTCTATCTCCATCTCCTTCTCCCTCTCTCTCTCTCTCTCTCTCTCTCTCTCTCTCTCTCTCTCTCTCTTCCCATACAATCAGCAAAAGGAGGGGCCCTTTTTGCTGCAGTATAAGTGCTTACAGACCATCTTTTCAGCTCAGCCCTAATGTGGCCATCAGCAGTCACCTCCAGTCCAAAAATGAGCCAATGTCCATCTGACGCAGTACAAGTCAGCTCGGTGTGTCCATGTATATTCAACCTGAGTTATCCTTCTCTTTTCATTTTTGCCCATTTCTAATGCAGAACCGCTCGCGGTTTGGTGTAAAACTCCCAGCTAATGGGAGTTAGCATGTGTAGCGAGGGAGAAGAAATAGATCTCAGGACCGTTGCTGGATTTGTCTTCACCCATGCTGCATATGTAATAGGCAGGCTCTCCCAGACTGTAAGTGGACTGTAAGGTATTATGACATGAATATATATTTTGGAGTGCTGAACAAAATGAGAATTTCATGCATTGGCAATATACTGTGACAAGTCGTATCCGGCATGACCTTGTGCTTTCAGCGGGAAGTTGAGTCGTAATGCATTCTGCAGAAAACCCCATGCACAAAATCAACAGGACGTTTTTCATTTTTATGCTGCTAATAATACTTTTCCTCATTCTGTGCCAGGTTCATAAAATCTCTTTGTTGGCATGGCCTAAGATCTCCCTGATTCCTTTTATTTTATTTTCTCTCTCCATACATTTGATGATGTACTCATTATGGGTTGTTGACAAGAAGGTCAATGGCACTGGATTACACCGCTTATTGAAATTCCAGGTATTAGCATTTTATCCAATCAGTACAAAGGCATTGGCTTTCAAGTTCATAGTAACCAAATTGACATATCTCTGAGGATGTGGACAAGGGATGTGTGGAGGGATGAAATTAAGGAAATGGTTCAACAGGGCAGCCTCATGCCAGTCTTCAGAAATATTGCTGAGGACATTAAAGGTAAAGGTGAAGGGACCCCTGACCATTAGGTCCAGTCGTGGCCGACTCTGGGGTTGCAGCACTCATCTTACTTTATTGGTTGAGGGAGCTGGCGTACAGCTTCCGGGTCATGTGGCCAGCATGACTAAGCCGCTTCTGGCGAACCAGAGCAGTGCACAGAAATGTGGTTTACCTTCCCGCTGGAGCAGTACCTATTTATCTACTTGACTTTGACGTGCTTTTGAACTGCTAGGTTGGCAGGAGCAGGGACCGAGCAACGGGAGCTCACCCCATCACGGGGATTTGAACCGCCAACCTTCAGATCGGCAAGTCCTAGGCTCTGTGGTTTAACCCACAGCGCCACCCGCGTCCCTTACGCTGAGGTCATTAGCCATCCTCAAATACCTTCACATGCAAGAGGGAGAAAACTTGTTTCGCCTGCTCTAGAGGGTAGGATCTGAACCAACGGCTTCAAGTTACAAGATAGGAGATTCCAACTAAGCATATAGAAAAACTTTGTGACAGTAAGAGCTGTTCAACAGTGGAATGGTCTCCCTCGGGAGGTGGTAGACTCTCCTTCATTGGAGGTTTTCAAGCAGAGGCTGGATGGCCATCTCTCATGGATGCTTTAGCCAAGATTCCTTCATTGCAGGGGGTATCCCTTTCAAATCTGATTCTATGATTACCAAGGGCTGCTGCTCCCCAACAAAATTAATCCAGACTCTAGACGGAGTCTAGATCAACCCAATAGGTCTTCCCTCCTCCTCCTCATTCTCCTCCTTTGGCAATCAGTCATAGCTGAGTAAGATTGTCTTCCATGAACATGGTCTTAACAGTGAGTCCATAAGTGACAGTGGAGGCCAATTCTGGATCCACACATCCTTCCACAGTGGGGACATGGGTTTTCGGGCAGGAGTTGATCACGGTGAGAGTTTGCCAAACACACCTTCCTCTTAGCTCATTTCTCCCTTTGGTCCAGAGTTTGTGCTTCTTGAAAGTTCATGACACCTTTGGTAAAGGCTGTTCTCCAATTGGAGCCCTCGCAGGCCAGTGTTTCCCAGTTGTTGGTGTTCATACTACATTTTTAAAGATTTGCCTGGAGAGAGTCTTTAAACCTCTTTTGTTGACCACCAGCATTATGCTTTCCATTTTTAAGTTTGGAATAGATTAGTTACTTTGGGAGACGGTAATCAGGCATCCGCACAACATGACCAGTCCAACGAAGTTGATGTTGAAGAATCATTGCTTCAACACATCTTTGCTTCTTCCCATGTGGCATGTGACATGGTTGGCACATCTCAAGGGTTCAGGAACTCAGTTCCTGATTCAGTGCTCTTCCCCTTTGTTGTGGTACTTACCAGAGGACAGAGTAGCCATGACAGAGACTAAGGCCCTGGATGTTGCCTTATATACTCATGCGTGTGCTGTGTTCAGTTATATCAACATATGTGGAACAATGTTAGGGAGTTAGGGAAGAAGACAGAAGGACTAACCCCATGACACAGAGGGAAGGAATAGATTCAGGGAACAATTACCAGGGACTGTCTTGGCTCAGGATCTAGCTGTGATCTGTTTTAACTGTTTTCATGAGGTGGCTCCAATACTTTGGCCACCTCGTGAGAAGAGAAGACTCCCTGGAAAAGACCCTGATGTTGGGAAAGATGGAGGGCACAAGGAGAAGGGGACGACAGAGGACGAGATGGTTGGATAGTGTCTTCGAAGCTACAAACATGAGTCTGACCAAACTGGGGGAGGCAGTGGAAGACAGAAGTGCCTGGCGTGCTCTGGTCCATGGGGTCACGAAGAGTCGGACACGACTAAACGTCTAAACAACAATCTTGAATTTTAAATTGTTGCAACTCACCCTGTTGGTGAAGGGCAGGTAATAAATTTAATGATGCTGATAACCGCAACACCACATGGAGAACACAGGAGAAACACAGAGAGTAGAGTTCAGAGCTTTTGTTAGCCAGACTACAGTGGTACCTCGGGTTACAGATGTGTCAGGTTACAGACTCCGCTAACCCAGAAGTAATACCTCGGGTTAAGAACTTTGCTTCCGGATGAGAACAGAAATCGTGCTTTATGGTGCAGCGGTAGTGGGAGGCCCCATTAGCTAAAGTCAAACCTCAGGTTAAGATCAGTTTCAGGTTAAGAACAGACCTCCAGAACGAATTAAGTTCTTAACCCGAGGTACCACTGTATTTCATATAGCTCTTATCTATTCCTTGCTATGGCCAACATCACTTGGATGTCGGGGACCATAAGAAGTGCTGTCATCCATGGGAAATATAGTCCATGTTTGGCATTCCCTTGTGGCGTGTCAAGTATTGTGAAATACTTTTGTTCTTGTTTATATCATGAATGGAGAGATCCTTCTCTCTCAGGCTATGATACTTCTATTAAATTGTTTTATTGCGTTTGAAGTTGAAGTTGATCCCCTGTTTGTGAATTGTCCTCCTCTTCCATTTTTGGGAGCAAAACTATCAACACCCCTGGCCTTCCTAGCAGCAGTAATAGCAAGATGGTAGTCATAATTAGGGATGCGGGTGGCGCTGTGGATTAAACCACAGAGCCTAGGACTTGCCGATCAGAAGGTCGTGGTTCGAATCCACGTGACGGAGTGAGCTCCCATTGCTCCTAGCAGTTCGAAAGCATGTCAAAGTGCAAGTAGATAAATAGGTACCCCTCCGGTGGGAAGGTAAACAGCGTTTCTGTGTGCTGCTCTGGTTTAGCAGAAGTGACTTAGTCATGCTGGGCACATAACCCGGAAGCTGTCTGCGGACAAACACTGGCTTCCTTGGCCTATAGAACGAGATGAGCGCCCAACCCCAGAGTCAGTCACGACTGGACCTAATGGTCAGGGGTCCCTTTACATTTACCTAGTCATAATTAGTTGCTCTACATGATCCCAAACACTGCCGTCTGTTGGATGTAGAACACAAAGCAAAATGTCCTTTGCCTGAGAGCTTTGCGAGCCCAAATGCTTAACCGTGGCATGACGGAGAATGCGGCTGATATACCAAGGAATTTGCACGCTTTGTGGGTTAGTACAAAACTTTGGCTCAAAGCTATTAATACATATTGGAAAAAAAGTCTTAATTCTGGTTTGTCCGCCAAATTATCGCTGCCTTTTCTGCAAGCGACACATCCTCATCTCGATGTAGGAGAAACAAGTGACAAACCTCGGAATGAATTACAAGAAAGTCTCTTTCTCATTAAATCTGCACAGAATGAGGATTTACTGCATGGGCAGCAATGGGCCCTGGGGGCTTCTTGTCCATAATTCCACCTTGAACGTGGCCCTGCAATTATTCTTACAAAAATGCGGACAGAGTCGTAGTCCCCCCCCCCCGATTGACATGTCTGCTTCACACACAACTAATTGCAATCACAGAAAAGCAGTGCATTCCTTTTGCTTTCTCCCTCTCTTTCCTTTTTTTGGCCGAATGCCCTACTTCCAACAATGCCAACTAACTTAAAACCTCTCCCCACCCCACCCCACCTCCCCTCTCGATTTCCAGCGTTGAATTGACAACATTTCCCATTGGCTTGCTTAGGCACCGCAATGTTGAGTGCATACAACGGACACCCTCGCCTCTGCTTGCTCAATCCTTCCCAGACATTAAGATATTATGACATGAATATATATTTGTGAGCTTTGCACAAAATGAGGATTTCACGCATAGGCAATATAGTGTGACTAGCGTATCCGGCATGACCTTGTGAATGCCGGCGGGGCTTCCAGAATAAACAAAGCGAGGGGGGATATGTAGAGCAGATGGTGAGATCCAGAAAAGGAATCCCAGCACTTTTTCCCCGGGAAGAGGAGAAGGACCTGGAGCTGCGCAGAGGTGCTGCTGGTCGGGCGGGATGGAGGAACGAGGGGAAAGCATGGAGAAGCAGCAAGCAAATTGTGGAGCGAGACAAATTATTATTATTATTATTATTATTATTATTATTATTATTATTACTCCATCCATCTGGCTGAGTTTCCCCAGCCACTCTGGGCGGCTCCCAATCAAGTGTTAAAAACAATACAGCATTAAATATTAAAAACTTCCCTAAACAGGGCTGCTTTTCAGATGTCTTTTAAAAATAGGATAGCTGCTTATTTCCTTCACATCTGATGAGAGGGCGTTCCACAGGGCGGGTGCCACTACCAAGAAGGCCCTCTGTCCTGTTCCCTGTAACCTCATTTCTCGCAGTAAGGGAACCGCCAGAAGGCCCTTGGCACTGGACCTCAGTATCCGGGCTGAATGATGGGGGTGGAGACGCTCCTTCAGGTATACTGGACCAAGGCCATTTAGGGCTTTAAAGGTCAGCACCAACACTTTGAATTGTGCTCGGAAACGTACTGGGAGCCAATGCAGATCTCTCAGGACCGGTGTTATGTGGTCCCGGTGGCCACTCCGTCACCAGTTTAGCTGCTGCATTCTGTTTGACAGTGGAATGGATGTCCTTGGAAGGGGGTGGATTTTCATTGGAGGTTTTCAAGCAGAGGTTTGTCATCCCTCAGGGATTCTTTAGCTATGATTCCTGCATGGCAAAGGGTTGACCAGATGACTCTTGAGGTCTCTTCCAATTCTACAATTCTGTTACCTGTGCATACTAAAATACATATGCCACTGCCTAAAGAAAGCATAGAATGTGAACGTAACATGTAAATCTGCATTGTATTAAGGGGAATTGGTGCTGGAGGAGACTCTTGAGAGTCCCATGGACTGCAAGAAGATCAAACCTCTCCATTCTGAAGGAAATCAGCCCTGAGTGCTCCCTGGAAGGACAGATCCTGAAGCTGAGGCTCCAAGACTTTGGCCACCTCATGAGAAGAGAAGGCTCCCTGGAAAAGACCCAGATGTTGGGAAAGATGGAGGGCACAAGGAGAAGGGGATGACAGAGGACGAGATGGTTGGACAGTGTTCTCGAAGCAACCAGCATGAGTTTGACCAAACTGCGGGAGGCAGTGGAAGACAGGAGTGCCTGGCGTGCTCTGGTCCATGGGGTCACGAAGAGTCGGACACGACTAAACAACAATAAATCATATCTCCTCTCAGTCTCCTCTTTTCCAGCTGGAGAATGCATGGTGTGGACTTTGAAGGATGACTGTGTTCCGATTTGCATCTTGTCCGAAGTGTGCAACATATTGGAGGGGGATGCCAGCCGGTGGCAGAGGACAGAGTGACTCCAGGAGACATAGGTGTAAAAACACCAAACGGAAAAACGAAGACTTTATTACTAAACAAATAAACACGAGCTCTGGTGGATGTTATTCCTGCAGGCAAAACAACAAAACTCAGCTTTTTTCCTTTATAGCAACGGTCACCTGCAGCCAATTAATCCCAGAAAATTCTTAAAGGTATACACACATGTTTCTGTGCCGAATGTCCTCTAACACCCCCTCTCATTCAAACAGAAACAATAGTATTTTAAACAGAAAAGAACATATTTACATATCACACACTGCAACTCCCAACTTTGTTACCAGTCGTGTATGTTTTTCAAGGGTTAACGCTTTTGTAAATACATCCGCCACATTTTGTGTACTTTCACAATACTTCAGCATTATCTGGTTCTGTTTTACATTTTCAGCTACATTTTGGTATTTAATTTCTAAATGCTTTGATTTGTTTCTAAACAGGTCAGATCCAGACAAGGTTATTACGGCTTGATTATCTTCCATAACTTGAATAGGATAATTACACTCTACGTCTATATCCTTGAGGATCTGAACATAAAATTTTACTTCATTACATAATTCCGACAATGCACAGTATTCGGCTTCAGTTGATGATGTGGCCACTATAGTTTGTTTTTTGGATTTCCATCCTACTAAAGAATCTCCAAACTGAAATACCATTCCAGAAATTGATTTTTTATCAGGCAGGTTGGCCCAATCGCTGTCCACGTAACACTGCAATTTTGTGGACCCTGAAGATGGTAATTTTAAACAATAATCAAGTGTTTGCTTTAGATACCGGAAAATACGTTTTAAACCTTTCCAGGCATTTTCTGTAGGACAGCTTACTAGTCTGCTTAGTATTCCAATTGCGTAACTCAAATCTGGTCTGCTCCACAATGAAATGTATAATAAACTTCCAATTATTGAATGGTACATTTCAGGATTTACAGGTTCTGTGCATTTTTCTTCATTTTTGAAAAAACCTATTTCCATTGGGGTTTTTATTCCCTTGCAGTTTTGCATATTGTTTCTTTCAAGTAACTCCACTATTTTGTCTTTTTGACTCAACAAAAAACTTCCATGGTTTGTTCTTTGAATTTCTAAACCGAGATAATTTTTTACTGGCCCCAAATCTCTTACTTTAAATTCCTTTCTTAGTTGTTCTGCAAATTTTTTCACTTGCTTGTCACCTTTTGTAGAGTAAAGCAAATCATCAACATAACACAAACACAATTCTTGTTTATCACCCTTTCCTTTAGTGTATAAGCAGTTATCAGCTAAGCTTCTTTTAAAACCAAGATTTTTTAAAGCATTATCAAGACATTCGTTCCAATTTCTAGCTGACTGTTTGAGCCCATAAATTGCTTTGTTCAACCTATATACAGAATTCTGTTCTCCTGCCTCAAAACCTGGCGCTTGATTCATAAAAATTTCTTCTTGCAGATTTGCGTTAAGATAAGCTGTTTCAATATCAAAATGGTTTACCTTAAACCCACGTTGTGCTGCAAGAGCTAACAATAAGCGTACACTTTCACTCCTTGCAGTAGGAGAAAAGGTTTCATCAAAGCTTTCACCTTTTCTTTGAGTAAAGCCTTGTGCTACCAGTCTGGCTTTGTACTTAACATCACCACCTGCCAAGTGTTTTATTTTATACACCCATCTACAGCCCACTGCCTTTTTTCCTTCTGGCAATGGCTCAATGGTAAAGACATCGTGTTCTGCTAAAGATTTCATTTCTGCTTTCATTGCATTTTTCCACCTTACTATTTCCTGGTGTGGTAACTTTAAAACTTCCTCATAATCACGAGGTTCCTTTTTCACATCAACAGTTTTAGCTTCTTGTATAGTAAACCTTTCTGGAGGTACCCCCTTATTGCTTCTTTGTGACCTTCTAACTTGAACACTCTCCCCCTCTGAACTATCTTCCCCTTCTAATTCATCCTGCTCAGGAGAAATTGGTTCAGCTTTAGGAGATTGTGTACTGGGATCCTCATCCCCTGAATCCTCATCACTGTCACTTTCAGAACTTTCTTTAATTTGTGGCTTATCTTCCTCAGATTTCACAAATTTATCTGTATTATCAGAATATAACATAACTTCTGAATTTCCATGTAAACGAACCCAACCATCTTGCTCACAAAACTCTGCATGTCTTGATATTACAACTCTGCCACGCCCTAGTGCAAAACGATACCCCTTTGACCAAGTTTGATAGCCAACAAACCTAAGTTTCTTTGCCTTGGGCTCACCTTTCCTTCTCTGTCCTTTTGGGATGTGAACCCAAGCCCAGCAACCAAAAGTTTTAACATGGTCCAAAAAGGGTTTTTTTCCATAAAGCAAAAAAATGAGGGGTGTTGTTTATGGTAGAATGAAACAATCTGTTCTGTATGTAGTTAGCACACAGAATTCCTTCTCCCCAATACTTCCTGGATAGGCCAGAATCACATAGCATTGAATCTAACATTGTTTGTAAAGATCTTATCTTGCGTTCTGCAACTGAATTTTCTTCAGGTGAAAAAGGACACGATTTACGGTGACAAATACCACGCTTTTTCAACCAAACTTGGAGGGCTTCAGACATGAACTCGCCTCCACGGTCACTTTGTAACTGGGTAACTTTGTAAGGAAACTGCCTTTCTATATAGTTGATCCAATTCTTAATCAGTTGACCAGTTTCACTTTTGTGTTTTAACAAATATACCCAAGTATACCGGCTATAATCATCCACAAGAACCAAAAAAAACTTTGCTCCTCCTTCAGACTCTGCAAATGGCCCACAAAGGTCTGAATGTACTAAAGCAAATGGCCTCTTGCTAATTCTAGTACTTTCAGGGTAAGACCCTCGCTTACTTTTAGACTCCTTGCAGGTATTGCAGTCTAGAAAAACTGAACATTTTTTCATTTTAATTCCCTTGCTTAATTCTGGCATTTTTGCAATACTGCGGAAATTGGCATGCCCCAAACGACGATGCCACAGATGCTGGCACTCATCATGCAAGGCTCTATTACAGGCTTTAACACATGCCCCAGACTCACTTACTAGCTGGTCTTTCAAAACAAACAAACCATTTTGTAGCGACGCTGTAACCACTTTTCCAGCTTTCTCTATTCTACAGCCTGAACCAGAAAAGTTTACTTTAAATCCCTGCTTAACAAGACTTGTAACTGAAAGCAAATTATTTTCTAAGCTTGGTACACATAAAACATTGGTAAACTTGGTACTTAAACAGTTGATATTCACACTACCCTTTCCAGCTGACTCATGCGCTGTTCCATCAGCTAGTACTACATTTACAGATTTACAAGGCTGCTTTTCTACAAGGGTTTGTGCAGACTTGACAAAAATGTTTGTTGCTGCTGAGTCTAAAATCCAGTCTTGTCCAACGTCGTGACTGGTGCCTCGAACTGCTGCAGAAACATACTGGATTCGATTCTTCCTGTTTCCTCGCTTCCCAGCAAACGCAGGCCGCCCTTGTCTTGTATTTTCTCCCACAGACACAGTGCACTGTCGTACTAAATGCTTGGTTGACCCACAACGATAGCATCTTCTAACTGTGAACGCTGCTTCCTCTCTGTGGTCTACAACCTCTTTAGGATGCCGCTCCTCATCAGTTGCATATCTTTTACTGGACTGCCTCCCATTTCTGGAGTTACGGTGAGGGGTTGTGGCCTTCCTCTCATGGCGTCTTTCCTCCTCATCAAGCAAACGGCCAGTTAAGAAATGCATTGTTAATTGGCTTTCTGGGATTGCTTCCAGAGTCATCACTAAATTGTCCCATGACTCAGGAAGTGAAGACAGCACAATATAAACTTTTCTCTGTTCAGAAAAATGTTCCCCAAGTTCATTTAACTGTGAAAATAAATCACGCATTCTTTGAAGATGTGTTGAAACACATTCACCCTCACTTAGTCTGGCTCGGTACAGAGCTCTCATTAGAGTAATTTTGCTGCCAGCAGTGTCTCTAATATGTATTGCTCTCAGTGCTTGCCAAATCTCACTTGCTGTTTCAAGGTCTCGCACATGAGATAACTGAGACTTCTCTAAACTCAGAATTAAATTGGCATAGGCTTTGTCCTCCAGCCTTTGGTCTGCTTCATCTACTTCTTCATCCTCCTCTTTTACAGGAGGGTTAACAATTGCAGTCCAACATTGTTCTTTCTTTAAAAACGCCTGCATCTGTAAACTCCATGACATATAATTGGACTCTCCCAGTTTCTCTACTGGAAAATAGGAAGCTCCCCCTTGAGCTCCAGCTCCAAGTCCAGCCATGGCACCACCCAGCCTTCAGCTTTCCACTCAGTTCTTACTCACACGTGGCTTGAAGAAATGTTCGGCTCCTGGTCCCAAACAGACACTCCCTGCTGATGCCTTCACACAGCCAGCTGCTTGAGAAACGCTGAGTTGCTTCCAGTCTCTGGGTTCTTTTCACGCTCTGTCTCTGCCCACTCAAGACTGGGGACTGGGCCCATAACCTATTGGAGGGGGATGCCAGCCGGTGGCAGAGGACAGAGTGACTCCAGGAGACATAGGTGTAAAAACACCAAACGGAAAAACGAAGACTTTATTACTAAACAAATAAACACAAGCTCTGGTGGATGTTATTCCTGCAGGCAAAACAACAAAACTCAGCTTTTTTCCTTTATAGCAATAGGTAGGTTCATGTTTAAATGTGAACTGAATCAAAATTCGCCCCCCCCTCCCTTCCAGTTAATGAGGGAAGAGCTTGCCTGTTTTCCCTAAGTCCTCTGTACAAGCCAGAGAGGAGATAAGAGCCAACCATAGATAATACTTGTCTTGATCCATATTCAAAAGCATGATCTGCTGATAGGATGGAAAAGGAACAGGCAAGGGCAGCGGTCAGGGACCCTCCCACTGCAGAATCATTTTCCTCCCAGCCAAGCCTTGGTTTTGCATTGTATGTGACACAGGCTGAGGTGCCGAGTCATCACTGCTTTTTTACACTATACTAAAAATGATCCAGGTTAAAAATGAACAATGGTGAGGGTGGGCTGGCAAAGGTTACCCATTGTGACCATATACTTCTTTCTTCTTTGGTGATCACTTGTAGCTGAGTAAGATTGCCTTCCATCAATATGGAATATGAATACAGTGTGTCCATAGGTAACTGTGGAGGCCAATTCTGAATCCGCACGTCCTTCCACAGTGAGGACATAGCTTTCTGGGCAGGAGTTGATCACGGTGAGGGTTTGCCAAACATGCCTTCCTCTTAGCTCATCTTTCCCTTGCATCCTGAGTTTGAGTGTCTTCAAAGCCCATGACACCTTTGGTAAAGGCTGTTCTCCAACTGGAGCGCTCGCAGCCCAGTGTTTCCCAGTTGTCAGTGTTTATACTACATTTTAAAGATTTGCCTGGAGAGCGTCTTTAAACCTCTTTTGTTGACCACTAGCATTACGCTTTCCATTCTTAGGTTTGGAATAGAGTAGTTGCTTTGGAAGACGATCATCAACATGGCCAGTCCAACGAAGCTGATGTTGAAGAATCATTGCTTCAACAATGGTGATCTTTGCTTCTTCCAGTACACTGACACTAGTTTGCCCAAGTGATATGTAAAATTTCCCAGAGACACCGTTGATGGAATCTTTTGAGGAGTTGGAGATGGTGTTTGTAAGTGGTCCATGTTTCACAAGCATACAGTAAAATTGGTAGTATGATAGCTTTGTAAGATAGCATTTTGGTTTCCCTGCATTCAGCCTCCTCCCCAAAGTAAGTTTGCATCCTGAGACTACTGCTCTCGCTGGAAAGTTTTTATTTTTGTCTCTCTTGACCCCTTTAGAAAAATCTACTGAACTCCTGCAAAATTTTGCATTTCCCTCAAGCTTGCTCATAGCTCCTTGTTCCAGTTTGGTGCCAGTATACATGGGATTCTGCTTCTCCTGTTACAAAAGGACCTGTGATATCTTGGACAGAGCATTGTCTCCCATTCAGAAATGCCTCGGGTGTACTGAGAGTAGCACTATGGGCTGAAATTTAAGTTGCTAAATAATGCATATCTTAAACATGTTTGCCATGATGTGTTTACCCAAATAGACTGGATGGGCTCCATCCCAAGGAACTGTTGCAAGCTGAGTAAATAATACATGGAGAGAATAATGCACATTTTTTTTAAAAAGTGCATAATTACATATTTACATGATAGTCTGTAAATTCCATAATTACTTATTTACACAATAGACCATAGCAGCTGCTACTGTCTATTATAGAAACTCTCACGGAATGGCATTATAGATTTCCCCCCTCCAAAATGCTATGAAAAAATGCAAATAAATAAATGCATACCCCACCCCACTCGGTCCAATCAATCGTAAACGTACATATCACAAACACTGATGAATTATGAAGTGGGCTTCTGTGGGTACCAGAATCTCAGTTGGACGTGCATCGGAATGCAGGAAGCCATCTCTCGACATTGGGTTGCTTCCAAAAGGACATATATCTGAATGCATATCCCTACCCAAATGTAGATGGGCATGCTCACATCATTTCACAACCAACTGTGCATCCTGTTGAAAGTAATAGATGGCTTCCATATTCAGATGCTCATCCAATTTATTTTCCTGATTCCTGATTACACCAGAAAAGCTACGTGTGTGTATGCAGATTGTCATATCTGGATTGGGACTCAGTATTTCCCCACCATTATATGCGCCACCACTGTTCCCTGCCACAAAGGGCTTACAATCTGAAACTCAGGGCTAAACCACAGAAGACTATGCATTTATTACTGTTAAATGAAGGATGCCAATAGGATTTTTCTCAACTGAGCACCTTGTATGTGGATTGGGCTCTCTGATCACAAAAGAGGACACCGATATGCATCTGATTCACATCGTATGCAAATTTGTGACCTTTTTTTTTTTGCAGATGGTCCCAAAATAAATTGGTCACACACACATTCTTTTATGCCTGACAGAATGTGGCAGGTGAAGCTTTCCCCATAATTCTATTTCCATGATAGAAAAGGCTTAACCTGACGAATTTCTGCCTGCCATACAGCTGTTAAGGGCACAAGAACCTTGCTTTCTGCCAATCCTAACTGTAAACCAAAGCTTAGGCTGCAATCCTGTACCCATGTACCTGGGAGTAAGCCCCACGGAACACCACAAGACTCACTTATATGCGGAAATAATAATAATAATAATAATAATAATAATAATAATAATAATAATAAATTTTATTTATACCCCACCCTCCCCAGCCAAGGCCGGGCTCAGGGCAGCTAACAACCAATAATAAAAACAAGTTGAAGGAATACAACTTAAAAACAAGATTAAAATACGACATTAAAACAATTAAAATGCAGCCTCATCACAGGAGGAGAAAGGAACAAGAAAGAGGGGGAGGGAATCAAATTGACTCCAAGCCAAAGGCCAGGCAGAACAACTGTGTCTTACAGGCACTGCAGAAAGAAATCAGTTGTGGCCAACTCTTTGTGACCCCATGGACCAGAGCACGCCAGACACTCCTGTCTTCCACTGCCTCCCGCAGTTTGGTCAAACTCAGGTTAGTAGCTTCAAGAACACTGTCCAACCATCTTGTCCTCTGTCGTCCCCTTCTCCTTGTGCCCTCAATCCTTCCCAACATCAGGGTCTTTTTCAGAGAGTCTTCTCTTCTCATGAGGTGGCCAAAGTATTGAAGCCTCAGCTTCACGATCTGTCCTTCCAGTGAGCACTCAGGGCTGATTTCCTTCAGAATGGAGAGGTTTTATCTTCTTGCAGTCCATGGGACTCTCAAGAGTCTCCTCCAGCACCATAATTCAAAAGCATCAATTCTTCGACGATCAGCCTTCTTTATGGTCCAGCTCTCACTTCCATACATCCCTACTGGGAAAACCATAGCTTTAACTATACGGACCTTTGTTGGCAAGGTGATGTCTCTGCTTTTTAAGATGCTGTCTAGGTTTGTCATTGCTTTTCTCCCAAGAAGCAGGCGTCTTTTAATTTCATGGCTGCTGTCACCATCTGCAGTGATCATGGAGCCCAAGAAAGGAAAATCTCTCACTGCCTCCATTTCTTCCCCTTCTATTTGCCAGGAGGTGATGGCCCAGTGGCCACGATCTTCATTTTTTTGATGTTGAGCTTCAGACCATATTTTGCACTCTCCTCTTTCACCCTCATTAAAAGGTTCTTTAATTGCTCCTCACTTTCTGCCATCAAGGTTGTGTCATCTGCATATCTGAGGTTGTTGATATTTCTTCCGGCAATCTTAATTCCGGCTAGGGATTTATACTTAAAATTCTACAAGGAAGGCTCAAGCGGTATGTGGACTGAGGATTTCGAAGGGGCAGAGGAACCAGAGACCATCAAACATAATGCATGTTTATTCCATCCTTAAGATTCTCCTTTTCTGATTTTTCTCTAAAATACACAGGTTTGTTGTTGTTGTTTAAAAAATGAGAGTTGCACATTTGGGGTAGTCCAAAGGATAACTGCACTCTTATCAGGGTCTTAGTGTGGGAATTGTGAATTATGTTAGTTTTCCTCTTTCCGTTATGCTGACCAGCCGGAATGGCTACTAAGGATACAATTCTCAGAGAGAAGGAGCTAAAATGATGGGAGTGGCCCGTGCTACCTGTCCTCAGATGCAGCCAGGTGAATTTGTCTGCTGATGGGCATAGTTCTGGCAGAGGAGGAAGTGGATGGCAGCTGATCCCAGCCAGGCTGATAGAATGGACTGGGTTGAAAATGTCCTAAATAAGCACTTAAGGAAAAGTTACTGAATGTGGCTTGGGGAGGTGCAAGAGGAGACTAAGTCTGATGTCTCCGCCATGAAGGGGAGAGAAATTAGATTTAGTTCACACCAAATGGTGAATCCACCTAATTCACACTTCCTGAAACGCAACCATCCTGTGAAATTTGCACCTCTCTGAATTTTGCAATGGCGTTCTGCAACGAAATAAAGCACACACTGAAAGAACGCATGTACTAGGGGATCGTTTGCTTACGCTAGAGAAAATAAGATCCAAAAATGCATTAGGTCAGAGGGGAAATGCCTTACAAAAAATATGTAATTACTAGGCAAAGCTGCACACAAGAATGTGTGTATTAGGATCAATGCCGATGAAAATTTCGATGAAGACTTTTTCAAAAAGAGTACTAATTGCAAACTGAGAAACCGAATGTGACAGATTTGCTTACCCCCTAGTCCCATACTATCCCTAGGAAAGATTAAAACCTGGGAATTTTTGAGGCTCTTGTTTTGAGATTCCAAATTGGTAATCAGATGCTTTCACAGCCCTTATGTGACTAAAGCAGGGGTGCTTGTTTGGTTGATGAGACAGTGGCATCCACTGGCAGCCATAACAGAAAGCATATTTGTGGTCAGAACCAGTTTATCGGTCTGCAAGTGTACCTGCTAGATTTCATTTACAGCTCTTTTTATGGTAATGGAGTTTGAAGACAAAGACAGATCTGTTCCCCGCAGTGTTAACTACTCTAAGAGGGAGCATTATGGGATGTCATCTTTTGCCTTTTATAATGATAAATATTTCCGAGACAAAGCAGTGTAGGAAAACCTGCGTGTATAAATATGTCTATCCTGTCTGTTAGGATAAAGAGTAAATCTACTGTTTATTTTTACACAGAAATTGTCAAGAACTAAGTGATTTTTGACAGGTAACGAATACACGCACGGTGCATAATTCTTATTTTATTAGTGTGCCTTACCCTCACACACATATAGGTAGATAAATGCACACACACACACACAGCCACTGGGCACCAATCCCACCCAAGAATTCACACACTTCTCTGCGAAGGTGAGGAAGGTTGTTGTTGTTTAGTCGTTTAGTTGTGTCTGACTCTTCGTGACCCCATGGACCAGAGCACACCAGGCACTCCTGTCTTCCACTGCCTCCTGCAGTTTGGTCAAACTCATGAAGGTAGCTTCAAGAACACTGTCCCACCATCTAATCCTCTGTCGTCCCCTTCTCCTTGTGCCCTCCATCTTTCCCAACATCAGGGTCTTTTCTAGGGAGTCTTCTCTTCTCATGAGGTGGCCAAAGTATCGGAGCCTCAGCTTCATGCTCTGTCCTTCCAGTGAGCACTCAGGGCTGATTTCCTTCAGAATGGATAGGTTTGATCTTCTTGCAGTCCATGGGACTCTCAAGAGTCTCCTCCAGCACCTTAATTCAAAAGCATCAATTCTTTGATGATCAGCCTTTTTTATGGTCCAGCTCTCACTTCCATACATCACTACTAGGAAAACCACAGCTTTTACTATATGGACCTTTGTTGGCAAGGTGATGTCTCTACTTTTTAAGGTAGTGACAAGGAAGGTAGTGACAAGGAAAATTATTGCAACATGGGAAGGTGACTTATACTGAGTCAGACCATTGGTCCTCTAGCTTGGTAATGTCCACTCTGACTGACAGCAGCTCTATAGGATTTCAGACGGGACATTTCTGGTCCTGTTTGCAAAGAAGATGCTCTAGCATAGAGCTATGGTCCTTCCCAACATTCTGACCGAGGCTGATGGGAGATGTTGTGCAAAGGTTGCTGTGAACCTCTGTGCTTGACTTTGATCCCTCATCTCCTTGTTGTTGCTATGAAATTAAGGAATTCTCCTGTCTGGTGACAACTCAAGCTTCAAAAAACCCACCCGCAAATCTCCTCTTGCTGCCTCCCCCCAAACCGCCAAACTTCTGCCAATTCCTTATGAGCAGACCTCCCTTAGGTCTGTGGGGCAGATTGTCACCTCCCTGGGAATATGATCTAACTGTACCTTTCTTGACTCTCGGGGCTTCTTTCGAAAACCAGCCGGATCCCTTTTATCAGTAGAAACCAAAATATGTCAACAGCATAACCCTGAACTTAAAACCCAAGTAAGAGAGTATAAGATTGCAGGCTTAAACAGTGTTAAACCTATCTCTGTGTTGTTGTTGTTCTCAGTGTTCAGAGGGCATTTGGCTCTGCCCTTCAGCTCCTCGCAACATGGCATGCACAATGTCAGGACGTCGCGCCCGGCCCCCTCAATCATCTTGAGAAGATGGCACCCCTGCCTGGCAGTTTTCCTAAATTGCCATGCACTGACACCAGCACTGATCCTTGGGGTTTGGAGACAGAGTCTTTAGCCAGCTGGCCAAAGGCAGTGAATGGGAATGTGACTTATCGACAGCAGGCTAGTTTTCACAAAACTTTGCTCTTCCCTCTCTGTCCTCCACCCATACCCTGCAACTTTCCCTATTTTCTAAGGACAGTCCCGGATTTACAGAAGCCATCCTGGTTTCCGATTCAATCCTGGAATGTCCTGTTTTTCCTTAGGATGCCCCTATATTCATCCGAGAATTGTTAGAGGCTATGGAGTTATGTGACCCCCGAGCCAAGGAGATAAGTAGGGAAGGTTTTTTATATATATATATATATATATATATATATAAAGTTTCATGTTTTAATATGTGTTTCTATATATGTTGCCCCTGGGGCTACCCAAACAGATGGGAGGGATATAAATAATAAGATTATTGTTATGATTATGGAATGGGACACCTCTATTTGAAGGCAGCCCTGTTTAGGGGTTTTAATGTATTTTTAATCTCTTGTTGGAAGCCACCCAGAGTGGCTGGGGAAACCCAGCTTATTATTATTACAGTGGTACCTTGCAAGACGAATGCCTCGCTAGATGAAAAACACACAAGACGAAAGGGTTTTTCGTTTCTTGAGTTGCTTCGCAAGACGATTTTCCCTATGGGCTTGCTTCGCAAGACGAAAATGTCTTGCGGGTTTGCTTCCTTTTTTAAAAAGCCGTTAATACCCAGGGAATCCACGCTCCGCAAGATGAAAAAATTGCAAGACGAAGCAACTCGCGGAACGAATTAATTTTGTCTTGCGAGGCACCACTGTTATTATTATTATTATTATTATTATTATTATTATTATTATTATTATTATTATTTTCATCAGAGAAATGTCGGAAGGTAGGCAAGATGCATTCTCAGAGTTCCAAGACACTTTCCAGCCTAAAAGCAGGGATAGTGAGAAGGGGCGTGGCCTAGGAAGCCTTCCAAGGGCCAGGGAGAGGACTGGAGGGCCGCATCCAACCGGCCTACGGAACTGCCTAGATTCTAAGTGACGCCATTTGCTTACTTTCATACTTTGCTCGACAGCTAAATGACGGGCTTTGCCTTACAGCCCTCGTAACGAGTGTGGCGTCCGCTTAAAGAAACTGGAGCACAGCGGCAGAAGGATCAATTGGGCAATTGTTCTTTATAGACACAAGATATAGCTGTTTGCTAATGCAGAAAACAAAGGAGACAAAAGGCTTTGCGGGGCTGCTAAATAAGAGGCCATAACCGAAGATCGGAGCTCTAAATATTTTTCTGTTAAAATTATCCAAGACCCGCCTGAGAAAATGACGTTGCCCTTTAACACGGGAAGCTATGTAGCCATATCTAGCAATAAGTCAAAGTTGTTGGGGATAAGCAGTGTCCAGTGCACAGCGGAATGATGAGAAGTATGAGCCAACATGCTCTATACTACTTTATTTACAGTTCAAAGCTGGTAAGTTACAGAAAAACATTTTCCCTCTGCTGGAGCAGAGAAAGCGTCATCTCTCCTCTAAAGCACGGAGAGAATCACAAACTGAAACTGCAAAGAACAGTGAAAAACAGGAAACCAGTGTATGTCACATCCAGTCTCCCGTTCCTGTGAGAAACCCAACAGTACAGACTCTGTGGAATGTAAACAACCTGTCTCGTGACAAGCACTTCGCTGCACAGAGAAGAAAGCAGAAACCAACATCCTCCCCCTTTCTGTGAACATCTCTGGGCAGCGTGTTCGTACAATATCAGTACAAACCCAACTTCTGCACATAGGTACAGTGTTGATCCCTTGATACAATCTTGGACAATACATCAGCAGGAATTTCATTACCTGGCATATAGGACACCGTTACGAGTCCCTTTTGAATACGTTCCCTAGCATGTTGCACCTTCAATTGCAAGTGCTTCGTGCTTTGCTTACAACCTTCAGAATTCAGCAAAGCCAAACATGCTTTGTTGTCCTGGTAAACCTGGATTGGACATTTGACAGGAATTTTCATGTCTTTGCACAACTGTAACAACCATTCACAATCCTTAAGTGAATAAGACAGTGCATTCAGTTCAGCTTCACAAGTACTTAAGCTAACTGTTGTTTGCTTCTTGCATGACCAATCAAATAGACCCTGATTGTACTTATAGCAAACTCCAGACGTACTTTTCCTGTCTGTAGTGTCACTTCCAAAACTTGCATCTGCAAATATCTCAAGACCACCAGACTTCTGATTGTTAAATCTCAGTCTGTAATGCATAGTGCCTTTCAAATACCGCGCTATGCGTTTCAGAGCTTTCCAATCCTTAACAGTAGGATTGTTGACTTGTCTGCTTAGCAAATTACAGCTAACAGCAATGTCTGGTCTTGAACATCTGGCAATGAAGTTTAGCTTGCCTAGCACACTTCTGTACAGTGTAGTGTCAGAAAATGCTTCTTCAGTGTCATCTACCTGATAACCTGTTACCATCGGTGTGTCTACAGGGTTAGCATCCATCAGGTTTAGTTTGCTTAACACATCAGCAATTTTCCGTGACTGGTGTACTAGAATGTTACCATCTTGATCTCTCTCTATTTCCAGAGATAGGTAGTTGTTTACCTCACCAAGATCTTTCATGTCAAAGTGCTCTTTGAGTTGAGCTAGGGCGTTATTGTACATTGTGACATCTTTCCAAAAGAATAAAAGATCATCAACATAAAACAAACAATACAGTTTCTTTTGCCCCTCCTCTTTGACAAATACACATGGATCAGCTTTCCCTTGCTTAAAACCTAGAGAAAACAATACTTCAGTGAGTTTTGTGTGCCAACACCGTGCACTTTGTTTGAGACCATAAAGGGACTTTTTCAGAGCACAAACAAATCCCTGTTTTACCTGTACGCCATCAGGTGGAAGCATATAAAGTGATTCACCTAGAGATCCGTACAGAAAAGCTGTATTCACATCATGGTGACTAATGTGTAGATTTTCTTCTGCAGCTAGCTTGAGCATAAGCCTAATGCTCTCATACCTCACTGTAGGTGAGTAGGTCTCGTGATAGTCTTCACCTGGTACCTGAGCAAATCCTCTGGCTACCAATCTGGCTTTGTGTCTGACTATCTTGCCATTTTGATCAGTCTTCGCTTTGAAGACCCATTTGCTTCCAAGCAATTTCATTCCTGGAACTACTGGAACTAGGTCCCATGTTTTGTTCCTTTCCAAGGAATCAAGCTCAGCCTTCATGGCATTTAACCATGGCTCAGCTTCCTTTGAATCCAAATCCTGGATTTCTTGGAAACTTGAAGGTTCAAAAACCTTCTTAGAGCTTTTAACAGCTGTTACTGCTATTTTGGCAAACTCATCAGCAAATCTCTTTGGAGGTCTGCCTTTTGTGGCTCTCTGTGACCTGCGAATTAGCCTTAAGTCCTCAACATTTTCCTCTTCCTTCTTGGGAGAAAAGTGACCTATTGTGAACAATGGTTCCTCCAATTCTTGATCAGAGCTTTCAGAGGGTCGCATAGAGGCTTTCGCACTCTTGAAATCCTCTGAATCACTCGATTCAGTGTCAGACTCAGAATCAGAACCTTCATCAGTGGGTGTGGGTTGTTGCGGTTGCTTTTGACTATCCTCAGTCTCATCACTGTCATCAGGATAACATTGGAAAATTCCCACATTCTCCCCCCACTTGGCATTGTACTCAACACTTCTTGTGAGCTTAATTTCCTTAGAGTCAGTCATCATTATTCTGTAAGACCCTTTCTGATAACCTAGAAAGATACCATGCAATCCACGCTTGTCTAATTTGGAGTTTTGTGGTGAGTGAACCCACATGTCAGAACCAAAAATTTTCATGTGTTTGATGTATGGCTTCTTGCCAAACATCTTCTCATAGGGGGTACAACCAATCGCTGAAGATAACCTGCGATTATAACTGTAAGTGAAACATGAGAGAGCTTCAGCCCAATAACTCTCTGGAAGATTTGCATCATGCAGCAAGGTTTTTAACCCTTGAAGCAATGTTTGATTTGCCCGTTCCGCAAGTCCATTCTGCCATGGCGAGCGAGGACTAGACAAATCGTGTTGAATTCCTTTCTCAGCCAGAAAAGCTTCAAACTGCTGAGAAGTGAATTCTCCCCCCCGGTCAGTGAAAAGAATCTTTATCTTCTTACCATGCACATTACCCAACCAAGCACAGAATTCCTTGAACCTAGGAAAAGCCTCTGATTTCTGCTTGAGATTGTACACATAAATATACCTGGAAAATGCATCAATAAGAACCATGAAGTACCTATTTCCACCCAAAGAGGGCGCTAGTGGTCCAACCAAATCAGCATGAATAATTTGGTATGGTTCTGTAGCTTGCCTACTAGACACCTTACCTTTCGCAGCCATTTTCACTTTGTTTGCTGCGCATGCCTTGCACTTCATGTGGTACCTGCAGGGTTTAATAGTCATACCTTCAACCAAGGCAGGCATTTTAGATACTGCCTCAAAATGCAAATGACCAAATTTTCGATGAAAATCGTGAATCCATTCTGCATGCAAACTTTTGTTAGAACCTGCAATGCAACAAGTGTCATCCTGCACAACATCATCATAATACAAAACAAACAAACGATCAACAAATTCAGCATACAATTGATAATCATTTTTCTTAGTGATGATGCATCTATTGTTTTTAAAGGAAACGTCAATTTTCTTCTCAATCAGCTGTCCAACACTGAGCAGATTATGTTTCGCATCCGGCACATAAAGAACATCCTGTATCGATAAGTCCAAACTGTGAAGAACAACAGTTCCGTAGCCTTTACTGGGGATAGTGTGGTCATCCGCCTGGTGAATCGCACCTTCCTGCGGTGTAAAAGACACGAACAGTCGCTTATCGTTGCACATGTGATGCGTTGCAGCTGAATCAACAACGAAGAAAGATCTAGACGTCTTCTGGACCTCTGCAACCTCTGCAACCTTTGGAGCGTAGCGTGAGACCATTGCCTTGTGCTGCGTTGTCCTGGACACCGGACCTTTGCCTTTGCTCTGGCCTTTTCCACGCGATGAGCTTCCACTGCGCTGCTCTGTTTTGGCCCTGGGATATATGCATTCCCTCTTCATATGGCCTAGACGTCCACACGTGTAGCATTTCACTGCCTTCAAAGCTTTGGCGCCATCTGGTGGTTCCACTGCACTATGGGATGACGTCTGTGAAGTCTCCCCATTTCCCATGCAGCCAGCACCCCGCCGATCTGCTTCATTCTGAATCATGGCAGTATCACAGGCTACTGTGAGTTGAGCATTTGGCTGATCAGTGGTATCAAATTCCCCACTTGCCTCATCCAGCCTTCTGCAGCTAGCCATCACTGCTGCTTTAAATCAAGCTGCTGTATACATGCTGCTTCTGTGTACAGCTGCTTCAATCCGAAAGCAAAATCAAAACAGCCTCTGCCTTGCCTGTGCTGCTCTTCTACTTAACTGCTTTGCTTATCTGCAGCTGCTTCAAACTGCATTCCAAAAGCAAGTTCAAAAGTGAAAGTCCCCAAGTGCTTTCTCTACTGCCCTAAATTCTTGCTGCGTCACATCTGCAGCTGCTGTAAAAGTTACTTTCGATTTCCCCAGCATAGGAAAGTTTTTCTTTTAGCCTTTTGCCTGTGGCACGGCAAAAACCGGCTATTAAAAGTTCAAAGTCCAGCCATAAAGCCATTAATTAGAAGCTGGCAGGCTGCCCGGAGCAGTAGCACATACCTTCATCAATCATTTTGACGCGCAGAGCAGATACCGTGCGATCCGTGCCTCTGCTGCTTTCCGATGCTTTGCCGGCACTTTGTCTCCTTGCTCCTTTGTTCCTTTGCCAGGAGCCCGACTTCTGAAGTCCATCCTCAAAACACTGCATTTTTCTGGGCCCGGAACCAAATGTTGGGGATAAGCAGTGTCCAGTGCACAGCGGAATGATGAGAAGTATGAGCCAACATGCTCTATACTACTTTATTTACAGTTCAAAGCTGGTAAGTTACAGAAAAACATTTTCCCTCTGCTGGAGCAGAGAAAGCGTCATCTCTCCTCTAAAGCACGGAGAGAATCACAAACTGAAACTGCAAAGAACAGTGAAAAACAGGAAACCAGTGTACGTCACATCCAGTCTCCCGTTCCTGTGAGAAACCCAACAGTACAGACTCTGTGGAATGTAAACAACCTGTCTCGTGACAAGCACTTCGCTGCACAGAGAAGAAAGCAGAAACCAACAAAAGTATCATAGGAAGCCGCCTTATACCGAATCTGACCAGTGGTCCATCCAGGTCATTATTACCTGCACTGACTGGTAGCAGCTGTCTGGAGTTTCAGGAAGTGGCTATACCCAGCCACATCTGGAAGTGCCTGTGTGTGATGGCCTGGGAATCTGATTCAGAGGCTGAACCGGGATCCCAGCCTGCACAGGAGTCCCCCCTCCAGGGCCGGCTGAGCTAGGGCAAGGCCTTGAATCTGAAGGGCCCTCACCTCTGCTGGATCCTCAGGAGCAGACGCCAGATGAATCCACTCTGGCTCCGGGGGTGATTGAGGACCCATTGCCTGCAGGTGCTCCTCTCCCAGCCCTGTCAGAGGAAGGTGAGGCTGCCTCTGGGTCCAGTAACCCTCCAGCCTTTCCTGAGCTGCAGAGGTTCAGGGCAGAGAGGCGGAGGGAACTAAGTTCTCCCAGGAGGAGTGCTCGCCTTAAGGTCAGGAGAGGCGAGTCACCTGTGGGCCGGGACTGCCCCTGGCCTCAGAGAAGATAAAGGCCAGTCAGCCCAGTCCCAGGTTGCGGGAGCAACGTCGTTGGAAACCTGTTTCTGCCAGTACCCAGACCTGTTTTTCTGGAGTTCCCGACCATGCCCGGCTTCTTGCTTTGGACCCCGCTTCGCCCTTGGTGGACAGTCTCCAGACCCTCGACCCAGGACCGGACTCTGACCACGCCTCATGGTAACACCCCCCCCCGGGACCAGCACACTGTGATTTGACCTGGGGCCATCTGAATGCCAACAAACACTCTATCATCCTCCACCCTTTCTTTTATTTTTTGGCAGCTGAGCATCTCTTTGGAAAATCCCACCCTGCTGTCAGTATTTCAGTGCATGATTGCATTGAAATGCGTGAGCCAGTGTGGTGTAGTGGTTAAGAGCGGTGGACTCGTAATCTGGTGAACCGGGTTCACTTCCCCGCTCCTCCACATGCAGCTGCTGGGTGACCTTGGGCCAGTCACACTTCTCTGAAGTCTCTCAGCCTCACTCACCTCACAGAGTGTTTGTTGTGGGGGAGGAAGGGAAAGGAGATTGTGAACTGCTTTGAGACTCCTTCAGGTAATGATAAAGTGGGATATCAAATACAAACACTTCTCTTCTTCTTCTTTATATGAACGTGATGATAACTTGCTGTGAACGTTTGCTGTTATCAATTTTTTTTAAAAAAAATCTATTAATATTTTAGGTTGCCCTTTTGTAAACTGTTCAGAGGCCAGGGTAGGACTCGAACCAATGGCTTCAAGTTACAAGAATGGAGATTCCGACTAAACATATGGAAAACCTTTCTGACAGTAAGAGCTGTTCGACAGAGGAAGAGTCTCCTTTGGGAGGTGATGGACTTGCATTCCTTGGAGGTATTTAAGCAGAGGTTGGATGGCCATCTGTCATGGATGCTTTAGCTGAGAATCCTGCATGGCAGAGGGTTGGACTAGATGACCCCTGGGGTCCATTCCAACTCTACAATTCTATTATTCTACGTGGATTAAGCATAATACAGTGGTCCCTTGGTTCTTAAACTTAATCAGTTCTGGAAATATGTTCCAAAACCAAAGCATTCCAAAACCAAGACGCTCTTTCCCATAGAAAGTAATGCAAAACAGATTGATCCTTTCCAGGCTTTTATAAACAACCCCTAAATCAGCAATTTAACATGAATTTTCCTATCTAACGAGACCATTGACCCATTAAATGAAAGCAATAAACAATGTGCTGCAGTCACACAACCAATCAACCAGTAGCTGAACTGGGTTCCACACTTCCACACAGTCACAAAAACAAAAGAAAAAAGAGCAGCAAAAATAAAAACACAAAATGAATAGCGAAAACAGACAGACCTCAAAACGGAAGCATGGCACTCAAAACGGAGCACGTTCAGCTTCTGGAAAAAGTCCACAAACCGGAACACTTACTTCTGGGTTTGCAGTGTTTGGGTTCCAAGTTGTTTGAGTACCAAGGCATTTGAGAACCAAGGCACCACTGTATATATTTCCTTAGATGAATAAATAAAAGTCACTCTGGGTTCTGTTGGACCTTTAGCATCAGGGAAAGCAGACCTGGAAAATAACAACTGCAAGCTAATTGACGGGGAATGGAGGAAAAGTTGTTAGCACTTATTCTCTCTCTGGTTTATCACTGCTGCAAGATTCAAAAAGCAATTCCAAAGGAGAAGTTTCTAATGCTTTAGAACCAAAATGCTGAGAAAGCTTTTCCTGTTGGGTTGTAAGCCGGCAGACCAAAGTTAGCCATGGCTATTAATTTCGATGGGTTTACTCTGAGTAGGACTAGCCTTGACTGCAACCTGTAGGTCAAGTGATGGAGTCTGTATCTGCAATCCCATCAAGCATTCACTTTACCCCTGGTAAATGTCTGAAAAGAGCTTCTGTCTCAGCTCGGCGCTGGATAAACTGCTCAGGTACCCGAGAAGGATCCCTGGGGGATCGACTTGGGGCTGGTGGGGAAACCTCCATGGGCCAGATTGATCTCTAGGTCAACAGTTGCATACAGACAACTGGAAGTAAAAGAAACAAAGGAGAAAAATGGTGCGGCTAACAGTAATAAATCTGTGACACCATGATTAGAACCAGAGGAGAACTTGGGAGCTTTTGATTCTGAACAGTAATGAAAATCTCATTTTGAACAATTTAGACAGTCAGTTATTCAAGGGGGGGGGCGGGTTCACAAGAGGAAGATCCGCTACCCCCTAGCTTTGCAATCAGAGTTTAGCGTTGCTGTAGCTTTTGATGAGCCCGTTCCTAGAAATCAAGAAATTTATGAATCGTTAAAACATGCCTCTGACAACGCTCTTTTGAATGCCATTCAAGGGAGCTGCAAAGTTTAGCACCACTGCATGAATGTGAATGCAGCATGAGAATGCAGCCTCTCTCACTGCTGACAGACCTTCGCCTTCCCCAGCTAAATAGTGGAAGCAGGCAAGTTTTTAGCATATGCGCCGCTGGGGTGCAAAGATCCACCCAGCACCCCCAAATTTAGTTGTGAACACCGTTGTTGAGTCTGACAAGCACCGCCATTGTGAATGACATCTGACATCTTTGGGAAGAAGAAGAAGAAGAAGAAGAGGAGGAGGAGGAGGAGGAGTTTGTATTTGATATCCCGCTTTATCACTACCCAAAGGAGTCTCAAAGTGGCTAACATTCTCCTTTCCCTTCCTCCCCCACAACAAACACTCTGTGAGGTGAGTGGGGCTGAGAGACTTCAGAGAAGTGTGACTGGCCCATGGTCACCCAGCAGCTGCATGTGGAGGAGCGGGAAGCGAACCCGGGTTCACCAGATTACGAGTCCACCGCTCTTAACCACTACACCACACTGGCTCTAAAAACAATTGGGGGCTCCCTGAAAGTGGATCGGCCCCTAGGAGCTGACGTGTGAGGAGCGCTCTCTGCTTACACCTTCCTGGGTCACCCTTTAATCACTGGGGTATGTGAGAATACAGAACTGGGCTACCACAATAGAGGGTTGTTAGGAGAAATTAGCAGTGAACCACTGGTGGATTTACACGACGTCTTAATAAAAGTATGCATCGCAAGCCGATATTGAAATGTGGAAAACTGAATTGGGGGTGGGGTGAGGGAAGCAGAAGATCTTCCTATCAGGGCTTTGTGGGAAGTTAAAATGACAGCTCTCTCTCTTACACACATACACACACACACACTCACACTGGGGAAACCTGGAACCAATTGGACAGCATGCCACAACTTCCAGCTGTGGGGAACAGTTGTCCATCTCTCCTCCCCCCATGTGGAGCCACCACCGAAAAGGTCCTGGCTTCTAATCCTGCGAAGAACCACAAGGTAAAGGTAAAGGGTCCAGTCGTGGCCGACTCTGGGGTTGCGGCGCTCATCTCGCTTTATTGTCTGAGGGAGCTGGCATACAGCTTCCAGGTCATGTGGCTAGCATGACTAAGTCGCTTCTGGTGAACCAAAGCAGTTCATGGAAATGCCGTTTACCTTCCCGCCGGAGCGGTACCTATTTATCTACTTGCACTTTGACTTGCTTTCGAACTGCTAAGTTGGCAGGAGCAGGGACCGAGCAACGGGAGCTCACCCCATCGCTGGGATCCGAACCGCCGACCTTCTGATCAGCAAGTCCTGGGCTCTGTGGTTTAACCCACAGCGCCACCCGTGTCCTGCGAAGAACCGTAGGTGCCATAAATTTCCATCATCCGAGAAATGCTCAGAATCAAAATGACCACACTGCCCTTCAGAATGGTTCTGAAAGTTTTGTTGGCAAGGTGAAAACACTTTCAATCATCCTTGGTCTGGAAGGTGAAAACATTTTCCATCATTCTCGTCCTATGCTGCTCTGCGCTGCCCTGGCTATAAACAGTTGTTCCTCCCCTCTGAACTTTGCTGGTAGGTGTTAATGGCCGGCACTCAAATACTTTATGAATCAAATTTCGCTTTGTGTTAGAAACTGGATTGATGAAATAAATTACTTAGGTCTTGTAGGTGAAGGTTTTAGGCCTGCAATTGTAGCTGTTACAAATTACTGCAAAGGCTTTTCTTTCTCCATCCCTCCCTCCCTCCCTCCTTTCCCCCCTCTGCATTCCACATCATCGTATTTTGCTGACATCTCTGATAACAATAATAATAAGAATAAAAGAATTCTATACAAAAATTGTTTGCTATTAATAGCGATCATTAACAACTTGATAGATTCTTGTTAAGTATATTTTGCAATACGTTTAATCAGATTAAACCCAGCACCGGGTTGTTTCTTCCAAATATTATAGGTCTTTATGAAGCTAGCAATATAAAGAATAGATTTCAACCATTTTCGGCGAAGAATTAGGTTTAGCTTAATGGATCAATTCTTTTCTTATTAAACTGAGTCTGACCACTGCCAGGTAATACATTCAGCATTGATCTTTGTCTCACCCTGCTCTCGCTTGCATTCTCTTTATGTACTTGAAAAATAAGGTGCCAGCAGTGAAAACAATGCCTTTATAATACAAATATAGAATTTTTCACTGGCTGCCTTTCTGCTTATCTTTTCACTTTCTTATTAATGTCTTGTTCGGTGCTTCTAAAGAAATGTTTAAAGTGCAATTATTATTATTTTTGAAAAGAGATTCTTCCCGTGATGTAATTAAAAGGAGGGGAAAATCATAAAGGGTTTAACGATGTGATTTATTAGAGGTTTAGCCTAACGCACACACATTCTTTATTTCTCCCATGGGCACTATTTTCCATTCTTTTTAACTTAAATGGGGGGTGGGGAGGGAGAGATGTTGCAAAGTTGTTTGGAAAATATCAAGGAATCGCCGGTTTTGTGGAAGCAAGTGGAAGGAAGGGAGATGATCAACTTTGTCACCACAATTTTGTGAAGCTTCATTGTGTGTCTGTCATTGTGTGTGTCCCAGTTCCTAACATTCCACCATACTCTTAACCATTGCTTTTTGGGGTAAAAAAATGAGGGGCTGGTACTTTATTCCTGCATTGCAGGAGGTCGGGCAGGATGGCCCTACAATTCTGCGATTCTACATTATATCTTCATAAGAGTGCTATGTGCTAGTACACAAGGGCTGCCATGGGCAGCAAAAATAAAAGACAGGGGGCGGTCAGGGATGGATTTAGGTTTGATGAGGCCCTAAGCTACTGAAGGTAATGGGTCCCTTTGTATGTCCAGCTGTCCTTTGTCAACAACAAATTGTCACTGTTTTTTGTGTTGAATATATGCTATATGGTAATTTGTGGACTGAATAGGTATTAGGTCCTTAAATAATACCTAACAGGTATTAGGACATGGGTGCATCAAGGGACATGGGTGGCACTGTGTGTTAAACCACAGAGCCTAGGACTTGCCGTTCAGAAGGTCGGCGGTTCAAATCCCTGCGACAGGGTGAGCTCCCGTTGCTCGGTCCCAGCTCCTGCCAATCTAGCAGTTCGAAAGCATGCCAAAAAAAGTGCAAGTGGATAAATAGGTACTGCTCCGGCGAGAAGGTAAATGGCATTTCTGTGTGCTGCTCTGATTTTGGTGTTCCGTTGTGCCAGAAGAGGCTTAGTCCTGCTGGCCACATGACCCGGAAAAACTGTCTGCAGACAAACGCTGGCTCCCTCAGCCTGTAAAGCGAGATGAGCGCCAGAACCACAAAGTTGTCTGTGACTGGAGTTAATTGTCAGGGGTCCTTTACCTTTACTTTTAATAGGTATCAAAAGCCATTTGCAGGACGCGGGTGGCACTGTGGGTTAAACCACAGAGCCTAGGACTTGCCCACTACGGGGTGAGCTCCCGTTGCTCGGTCCCTGCTCCTGCCAACCTAGCAGTTCGAAAGCATGTCAGAGTGCAAGTAGATAAATAGGTGGGAAGGTAAACGGCGTTTCTGTGCGGCGTTTCCAGAAGCAGCTTAATCATGCTGGCCACATGACCCAGAATCTGTACGCCGGCTCCCTTGGCCAATAAAGCGAGATGAGCACCGCAACCCCAGAGGTCAGGGGTCAGGGGTCCCTTTACCTTTAAAGCTAGTTGCACATAACAAAATACGTATTTTATCAAAGTAATTGTTGAATTGATATACAATTGGAAATGTACATCCAGGTTTTTCCCCCTTTATAGTTTTTTGGGGGCCCCCCAAGAGAGTGGGGTCCTAAGCTATAGCTTGTTTAGCTTGTATGTAAATCTGCCACTGAGGATGGCAGTCTGTACTGATGATGTCTGTTACAAAAAAACACAGTTCTTATTATTACAGTGGTACCTCAGGTTAAGAACTTAATTCGTTCTGGAGGTCCATTCTTAACCTGAAACTATTCTTAACCTGAAACTATTCTTAACCTGATGGGACGCGGGTCGCACTGTGGGTTAAACCACAGAGCCTAGGACTTGCTGATCGAAAGGTCGGCGGTTCGAATCCCAGTGACAGGGTGAGCTCCCGTCGTTCGGTCCCAGCTCCTGCCCACCTAGCAGTTCAAAAGCATCCCTAAGTGCAAGTAGATAAATAGGGACCGCTTTCTAGCAGGAAGGTAAATGGCGTTTCTGTGTGTGGCGCTGGTGCTGGCTTGCCAGATGCAGCTTCGTCACGCTGTCCACGTGACCCGGAAGTGTCTTCGGACAGCGCCGGCTCCCAGCCTCTTGAGCGAGATGAGCGTGCAACCCTAGAGTCGGTCACGACTGGCCCTGACGGGCAGGGGTACCTTTCCCTTTATTCTTAACCTGAGGTACTACTTTAGCTAATGGGGCCTCCCACTGCTGCTGCACGATTTCTCTTATCATCCTGAAGCAAAGTTCTTAACCTGAGGTACTATTTCTGGGTTAGTGGAGTCTGTAAGCTGAAGCGTCTGTAACCTGAAGCATCTGTAACCTGAAGTGTCTGTAACCCAAGGTACCACTGTACTTCAAAGGAAGTTAATAGTACCACTCTGTTCTGCCTTGGTCAAACCACACCTGGAATATTGTGTCCAATTCTGGGCACCACAATTTAAGAAAGATGTTGACAAGCTGGAATGTGTGAAAGGGAGGGTGACCTAGATGATCAAGGATCTGGAAACCAAGACTTGTAGGGAACGGTTTGAGGCAGATGGGGATGCTTAGCCTGGAAAAGATATCTTAAGGGCTGTCACATGGAAGAGGGAACAAGCTTGTTTTCTCCTGCTCTGGAAGGTTACAATAAATGAGATTCTGACTAAACTTCAGGAAGGACTTTCTGATGTTAAGAGCTGTTTGATGGTGGAACGGTCTTCCTCGGGAGATTGTGGACTCTCCTTCCTTGGAGGTTTTTAAGCAGAAGCTGGATGGGCATCTGTCTTGAGTGCTTTAGTTGAGATTCCTGTTTTGCAGGGGGTTGAATTAGATGATGGTTGAGGTACCTTCCAACTCTACGATTATATGATTCATCTGAAGATCACAGAGCAGGCTTGAGTCTTATTGGCTTAGATTTCAAGCTCATCTCAGTGGTATTCAATGCCTTCTTTTGCTTTGTAGGGGGATTCCATTCATTCTAGTAAGCCAAAAGACAGCATTGCACATCATAGCAGGTTCGATTCTTCGGTGGCATCTCAGGCCTGGGATAGATTCCCATCCAAAACTCAATTATGCACTGATTTCAGAAAGCTGTTACCATATTCTTGTGCAACAATTTGCAAATGCGCGATTTTTGCTCCCCAAAATAAGAACTGTAGACAGAAGGCTGATCGCCGAAGAATTGATGCTTTAGAATTATGGTGCTGGAGGAGACTCTTGAGAGTCCCATGGACTGCAAGAAGATCAAACCTATCCATACTGAAGGAAATCAGCCCTGAGTGCTCACTGGAAGGACAGATTGTGAAGCTGAGGCTCCAGTACTTTGGCCACCTCATGAGAAGAGAAGACTCTCTGAAAAAGACCCTGATGTTGGGAAGGATTGAGGGCACAAGGAGAAGGGGGCGACAGAGGACAAGATGGTTGGATAGTGTTCTCGAAGCTACCAGCATGAGTTTGACCAAACTGCGGGAGGCAGTGGAGGACAGAGGTGCCTGGCGTTCTCTGATCCATGGGGACACGAAGAGTCGGACATGACTAAACGACTAAACAACAACAACAGATATTCATCACATCCCAAGTCTTCCATGCATCTTCTTGAGCTGTTTGGTTTTTGCATTCCCATCCCCCAGTGCTTCCCCTCCCCCGCTCCCTGTGCTTTGATCATTGTTATTATTTTGCATTTCCCCATTTTGCTCTATTTTATTTTATTTTAATTACCCTTTTTAAGTTGCACAAGACTCTCAGGTTCACAGGACACATGGCTTAAAACTGGAGATCAATTTTAGATCTAGACGTTCTCAAGCAAATGAATGAGCTGCTCTAAATCAATAACGTATTTGTGTGTAAACAAAGGACGTGGCTTAGGCCAGATATTTTTTTTCATATTTTTTTAACCCAGCAAGTGGAACACAAATAAATGATGTTCCTCTTTGGCAAAACCAGAGGGCTTACTAACAACCTCAGCTCCCGATGTATTACTTGGCAATAAGTCCTATTGATTGCGGTGGAAAGCATTTGTTCTTAAAAACCAGAATCTCTTTTGACTTTTTGGTAGTGAATTCTTATGTACTGACTCTGAAGTAGGGTCCATGGAATGGGATGTATTCCCAAGATAGTTTGTATAAATCTGCAGCCCACCAGACCCAACGTGTTGTAATATTTAAGAACGAATGTTCAAATGCACAGCATACCCAGAACTTTATCGGATCACAGCCCAATAACATTACAATTAAAATGGAAGACCCAAGGTCTGTACAGATGGAGAATGAATGACTACCTATTTGAAAAAGAAGAAGTGATCGAAAAAGCAAAAACCACTATAAAAGATTATTTTGCTTTAAATATTAACAAAGAGACTGGAATAGATACAGTATGGGATGCCAGTAAGGCAGTGTTAAGAGGTCTCCTGATACAACAAAACTCCCAAAGAAAAAAGGCTAAGGAAAGAAAAAAAGAAGAATTAATCCTTCAACTGAAAGAATGTGAAAAAAATATGATAAAAAATCCAAAAGATGATTGCCATAAACAACAATATAAAAATGCTCCAAATACAATATTCAACATTAATAAGCCAAGAGGTTGAATGGGGAATAAAGTTAATGAAACAAAAGTTCTTCGAATCGGCAAATAAAATTGGAAAATTTCTGGCGTGGCAGCTGAGGAAAAGAAGAAAATGTAGCATCATAAACAAAATAAAAGTAGATGAGCAAGTTTTGGAAGATCCTAAAGTAATAAAAAAGCACTTCCTTAAATTTTATATGAACTTATACAAAAGGGAAGAAGAAGATTTAACGAACATTATAAAATACCTAGAAGAAAATAGTCCAAAAAAAAATAACAGAAGAAGAAAGAACCGCCTTAAACAGACCTATAAAAATAGAGGAAATTCGAGAAGCGATTAAGAGGATGAAATTAGGAAAAGCCCCAGGACCAGATGGTTTATCAGCTAAATATTACAAGGTCCTAGAGGAATATATAACACCAGTACTATGTGACGTTATGAATGAAATATTAAGAGGAGGAAAAATACCAACATCCTGGAAAGAAGCCTACATTACTTTGATCCCGAAACCAGATTCAGATAAACTTAATATTAAGAATTACAGACCGATTTCACTACTGAACAATGATTATAAAATCTTTGCAGACATAATGGCACATAGACTTAAAAAATGTTTAATTAACCTTATACACAATGATCAGGCCGGCTTCCTTCCTAATAGACAAATAAAAGACAACATCAGACACACAATAGACATTATTGAATATCTAGAATGTCATAACGAAATCCCTGCCGCTTTAATGTTCGTCGACGCCGAGAAGGCTTTCGATAATGTCTCCTGGGGTTTTCTAATAAAATGTCTGGAAAAAACAGGGATAGAGGGCACATTCCTAGAAGGAGTTAGAGCAATATACACACAACAAAGAGCCAGATTAATTATAAATAACAACCTGACAGAACAGTTTGAAATAGCAAAAGGTACTCGACAGGGGTGCCCTCTATCACCGCTGCTGTTTATCATAGTCTTAGAGACAATTACAAATAAGATAAGGAAAACCCCAGAGATCCGTGGTATAAAAATCGGCGCGAATGAACATAAATTGAAAACATATGCAGATGACCTTATGTTGTCATTGGAAGAACCAAAGGAGAGCATCGGCAAAGTTATAAAATTACTAGAAGAATTTAGAAAACTATCGGGATTTAAATTGAACAAAGAAAAAACCAAAATAATGACTAAAAATATGAAAGAAGACATCATAAATGAGCTTGAAAGACAAACTGGAATTAAAATAACCAAAAAAGTAAAATACCTTGGAATTTGGATGACTATGAAAAATATAAATTTGATGGAAAATAATTATAAGAAAACATGGAAAGAGATAATGAAGGACTTGGACACATGGAGCAGATTACATCTCTCGTGGATGGGCAGAATGGCGGCAATTAAAATGAGTTTATTACCCAAATTACTCTTCTTATTCCAGAACATTCCAATAATTAGGGGAATTGCAATATTTAAAGAATGGCAAAGACTACTTTTCAAATTTATTTGGCAGGGAAAAAGACCCAGAATTAAATTTAAACTACTTACAGACCAAAGAGATAGGGGGGGTCTTGCGGTCCCAAATCTGAGGTTATACTATGAGGCCGCATGTCTTTGTTGGGTAAAAGACTGGATCGTCATTAAAAATAGAGAGATGTTAGATCTAGAGGGGTTTAATTTAAGATTCGGTTGGCACGCTTATCTATGGCGAGATAAGGGAAGGGTTCATAAAGGTTTTTCTAACCATATTTTCAGAGGGCCACTACTGGAAGTCTGGGAAAGGAATAAAAAATTGCTGGAGCAGAAGACACCCTGGTGGCTATCACCAATTGATATTTTAACAATTAAAAAATTAAACATTGAGGGGGAACGATGGACGTATGAGGACTTACTAACTAAAACAGAATCCGGGTGGAGGATCAGACCATACGAAGAAATAAAAAATAAGTTGACTGGTTGGATTCAATATCATCAAATAAATTCAATGTGGACGGAAGACAAAAAGATTGGAATAAATGAGAAAAAATCTAGATTCCAGATTGAAATAATAGAAAGTAAAACAAAATTATTATCAAAAATGTATAACCAGTTGCTTGAGTGGGACACCAAGGATGAGGAAGTAAAGGAGGTGATGGTGAGGTGGGCGGTAGATCTAGGGTATAATATAGAGTTTGATAAATGGAAGGCTTTATGGTGTAAAGATATGAACTTTTCGGCATGCACGACACTTAAGGAAAATATGTACAAGATGATGTACAGATGGTACATAACGCCGATAAAATTGTATAAAATTTATAGAACAGGCGACAAACTGTTGGAAATGTAAGAGTAAAGAGGGCGAATTTATTCACATGTGGTGGACGTGCGAGATTCTCAAAAAATTCTGGGAATCTATAATGAATTAAAAAAAATTCTCAAATATACATTTCTTAAAAAACCTGAAACCTTCCTGCTGGGGATAATTGGCAAAGATATTAAAGAAGAAGATAGAACCCTTCTTCAATACGCAACAGCGGCCGCTAGAACCCTCATAGCACAGTACTGGAAAACAGCAAAAACCCCAACATTAAAGGAGTGGCAATTTAAATTAATGGATTATTTAGAATTGGCAAAATTGACTCAGAAAATAAGAAATCAAAAACGTACAAAATTTAGTAATGAATGGGATAAATTTAGAATATATATGGAAATAGAGACAAAGGGAAAATCAAAATGTTAATCAGAAATATAGATGTATCTAAAAAAAAAAAAATTCACAGTAGGCATGAGATAACGCTTACTATGTTATAAATTTTATTTTGGAATAGATACAGCAGAAAGATAATTAAGATAACATTATCCGAAATCGAGATAAAGGGAAGTCGATCAATGTTGTTGTAAAATTAATGTAAGTTGTGTTGTTCATGTTGTACGTATTTTATGTTCTTTTTCTTTTCTTTTTTTCTTTTCTTTTTATGTTTATTTCATTTACTTTTGTCTGTTGTATGTCTGTGAAATATATTTATGCAAAACTTAATAAAAAAAAATTAAAAAAACAAAACAAATGCACAGCATACCTTTCACAGCACTTTGATACCACTTTAATAATCACGGACAATCCTGGGAATTGGTAGAACCTATTTGGTGTTTCGCAACTTTCTGACTAGTTGCAGGACCTTAGCCAGACCTAGCAGAGTAAATGCAGAATCCACGGAAGCAATTGGCGACTTGGCTGCAGACGAAGCAGGAACCAGGCACTTGTAGTTAGGTGTTTATTATATACAGTGGACTATTTACAGGAACAGAACACGGATCTTTTGCTAGCTCTCTCTGACACGACTCACAACTTCTACAATCACTGACACAGAACTCTGAACACTGAACTCCTGAACTAACACATTCCAGTTAGTAGGCCATTAATTATCACTCCCTTGAGAGAGCTTGACCAATCAGGGAGCGGTCTTCATGTCTTTGTTATCACCAGGCAGTCTGCCAAACCTTAATTGACTCTGTGAGAGTAGCTGCACATACACAGTTTCCCAACACTGTAGCAATGTTATAAGGGTGCTGGGAACTGTAGTTCTGCAAGCGCTCTGTGTCCAACACCTTTTACTGTCAGGAAGTTCTTCCTAATGTTTAGGAGCATCCGGCTAAACATCAGGAAGAACTTTCTGGCAGTAAGAGCTGCTTAAAAGTGGACCGCACTACCTCAGAAGGTGGTGGGTTCTGCTTCCCTGGAGGTTGGTTTTTTTAAAAAAACTTCATTGTAAAACAATTTACATATAACAGCACAGACAAACAAAGCCAATACCTCAATGACAACTACAGTGGTACCTTGGGTTAAGAACTTAATTCGTTCTGGAGGTCCGTTCTTAACCTGAAACTGTAGACATGCAGAGGGCTGGGAGGCCAGCTGGCTACCCCCAGCTGGGTCATATCCTTCCAGTCTTCCCTCTGCGAAGACCATCGGCCTCTGCTCTGATGTAAATCAGCGACCCAGTCTTCAGAGCCAGGGTACACTATCAGCCGAGCGAACTGCGCACACAGAATAGGCGTGAGGCTTGTGGAAGCATACTATAATTACCGATTTATTAATCATAAACCAGGACAAAGGAACATGTCATCTCTCTCGCTCGTCTTCTCAGAGAGAACAGGAAAAGCAAAAGCTATACACAACGGAAGTTCCCAGCAAGCTGTGCTGGAATGTGAACAGACATGTGAGACGCAACAGTTCCACACGTCTGCTCTTTAAGGTGGAATGGAAATCTCATCAGAAACTGTTCTTAACCTGCGGTATCACTTTAGCTAATGGGGCCTCCCGCTGCTGCCGCACCACCACCACACGATTTCTGTTCTCATCCTGAAGCAAAGTTCTTAAGCCGAGGTACTATTTCTGGGTTAGCGGAGTCTGTAATTTGAAGCATATGTAACCTGAAGCGTCTGTAACCCGTGGTACCACGGGTAAACATGAACTAACAACACATCGTCTAACGTCACACACACTTTTGTTTTTTTTTTAATATAATTTTTTATTGAGTTTATGAAATACAAAATCCAACTTCCAATTACAAATTTCCATAGATCTAGTGGACTTCCCCCATCTTCCGAACCCTGCATTCTCTGTACATTCAAAACATCAGCAATTTGTTAACTTATTTCAAACACAATAATGTATCTTTCATTTTATCGTGATATCTTGTCTCTAGGACATTGTAGTCCAAATCCTTAAACTTTTAATTTCAACACAATAAAGTTATTTCATTACACCACCTCTGGCTTCTTGTACCTTATTTTCCATTTCGAAAGTTTACAAATGCTGAAGCTGTAGTTTCCTAAAAAGGAGCATTTTTTTAACATTCATACAACTTATAATGCTTTTTCAAATAGTCCTTAAATTTTTCCCAGACTTCCTCCGTTGCTTCTTCTCCCAAGTCTCGGATTCTGCCAGTCATCTCGGCCAGTTCCATATAGTCCATCAACTGCGTCTGCCATTCTTCCAGCGTGGGTAAATTTTGTGTCTTCCAGTGCTTTGCCATCAGGATCCTTGCTGCTGTGGTGGCGTACATAAAGAAAGTTCTATCTTTCTTGGCCACTCTCTGGTCTACCATGCCCAGGAGGAAGGCCTCCGGTTTCTTGGGTAAGGTAAATCTAAGTACCTTTTTTAATTCATTATGTATCATCTCCCAGAAGGCCTTCACTTTCGGGCAGGTCCACCAGAGGTGTAAGAATGTCCCTTCCTCCTCCTTACACTTCCAACATTTATTGTCCGACAGGTGGTATATCTTTGCAAGCTTGACTGGGGTCATGTACCACCGGTATACCATTTTCATAATATTTTCCTTCAAGGCACTACATGCCGTAAATTTCATCCTGGTGATCCATAACCTTTCCCAGTCTTCAAACATAATGTTATGCCCCAAATCCTGCGCCCACTTTATCATGGAGGATTTAACTATCTCATCCTGTGTATTCCATTTAAGCAGCAAGTTGTACATTCTCGAAATTAACTTAGATTTTGGCTCTAGCAACTCTGTCTCTAATTTCGATTTTTCCACCTGGAAACCCACTTTTTTGTCCGCTTTAAAAACTTCCTGAATTTGAGCATAGTGCAACCAATCTCGCACCTTGTTTTTTAACTTTTCCATACTCTGCAACCTCCAATTATCTCCAATTTTTTCAATTATTTCCCAGTATTTAGGCCAATGGGCCTCCATATTGAGTCTTTTACGTGCTTTGGCCTCCATCGGTGAGAGCCACCTCGGAGTTTTACTCTCCAATAAGTCTTTGTATTTTGTCCAGACCATAAAAATTGCTCTTCTGACAATATGGTTTTTGAACGATCTATGAACTTTAACCTTGTCATACCACAAATATGCATGCCACCCAAAAGCATTACCAAACCCTTCCAGATCGAGGACATCGGTGTTCTCCAATAAAATCCAATCTTTCAACCAGCAGAAGGCTGCAGATTCATAATATAACCTCAAGTCCGGCAGGGCAAACCCCCCTCTTTCTTTCGCATCAGTTAGTATTTTAAACTTTATTCGGGGCTTTTTGCCCTGCCAGACAAATTTAGAAATATCCCTCTGCCATCTTCCAAAGCATTCCACCTTGTCCACGATCTGGAGGGCCTGAAACAGAAATAACATTTTCGGCAATACATTCATCTTTATAGCAGCTATTCTACCCAACAAGGAAAGTTTCAATCTTGACCATGTTTCCAAATCTCTTTTGATCTCTGACCAACATTTCTCATAGTTATCTTTAAACAAATTCAAATTTTTGGAGGTCAGGTACACCCCTAAGTACTTTACTTTTTTAACCACATTTAGTTCTGTTTCTTTCCTGAACTCCTCTATTTCAGTAGTTGTCAAGTTTTTTGCTAGAACTTTAGTTTTTTGTTTGTTCAGCTTGAATCCCGCCACCCGACCAAAGTCAGAAATTAATTCTAACACTCTTTTAGTACTAGGGACTGGCTCCTGTAATGTTAATACCAAGTCATCTGCAAATGCTTTCAGTTTATATTGTTTCTCTCCGACCACAATTCCCTGTGCCAACCGGTCATTTCTGATCATGTTCAATAGCACCTCCAGGACTGAAATAAACAGCAGAGGAGACAAAGGGCACCCCTGTCGTGTCCCTTTTTCAATTTTGAACTCCTCTGTCACCACGTTGTTTACTATCAATTTAGCTTTTTGTTCTGAATAAATTGCTTCTATTCCATTTTCAAACCCCCGCCCTACTCCCATCCTTTCCAAATTTTTCTTCATAAACATCCAAGAGATATTGTCAAAGGCTTTCTCCGCATCAATAAAGATCAACACCGCTCTTGTATTTAAGTTTGTTTGTAAAAATTCCAAAATGTCAATGATGTTTCTTGTGTTGTCAAACAAATGCCTACCAGGGAGAAAGCCTGCTTGGTCCTTATGAATCACTTCATTTAATACTTTCTTAAACCTACTTGCCAAAATGTCTGCAAAAATTTTGTAATCCACATTTAGGAGTGAAATAGGACGGTAGTTTTTAAGTTGGGTTTTTTCAGTTTCTAATTTTGGTATCAACGTGATGAAAGCTTCTTTCCACGTTTCCGGTGCCTTCCTCCCCTCCATAATCTGGTTACAAACTTCCAACAGTGGTTGTATCAACGAATCCTTCAATACCTTATAATATTTGGAAGTAAGTCCATCAGGTCCTGGAGACTTGCCTAGTTGAAGGTTCTGAATGGCACATTCAATTTCTTGGTACGTAATATTACAGTTCAAGGTTGCTCTCATTTCCGGGGGTATTTTTTGTAGTCCATTAGTTATGAGAAATTGATCCACCTCCGAATCTTTTTGCGGCCCTTGTGAATAAAGTTCTTTGAAATATCTCTGGAAACATTTTCTAATTTCCTCGGGCTTCTGAACCATTCTCCCTTTAATCTCTAGATTTGTAACTGTATTAAGCTTTTGTCTCTTTTTCAACTGCCATGCTAGCAGTTTCCCACACTTGTTAGCTGATTCAAAAGATCTTTGTTTCATTTGTTTAATTTTCCATTCCACCTCTTGATTTATCAGCTTCGAATATTGTGCCTGGAAAAACTTCACTTCTCTCAACACTTCCTTCGATTTAGGCCTAGATCTCAATTTTTTCTCTCCTTCTCTTATTTTCTCCAAAATCTTCTCCTTCTTTTCATTCCAGAGCCTTTTTTTAATCGTATTCTGCTGTATTAGAAACCCTCTCATAACTGCTTTACTTGCGTCCCAGATTATTCTTTTTTCCACGGTTGTCTTTAAATTTATTTCAAAATAATCCTTTAAAGCTTTTTGGGCCTTCTTAACAATCTCCTGATCTCTTAACAGAGTGTCATTCATTTTCCATCTGAAAGATCCGGTTGTATTTAATCTCAGTCACACACACTTTTGACCTCCAATTCACCTCATTGTGCTTTCTACATATTCTTAACCTTTACTCATTTCCTTTTATATCTGTTACATATCCATTAAAAAATTCTACATTTATAGTTTTCTTAATATTCAAGATTCAACCTAGACCTGTCAGGAGATTTGCATTTTCACAATATTATTTTATATATTCTTTAAATGCCTGTTGTCTTTTTCCATGGACCATAAAGAAGGCTGATCGCCGAAGAATTGATGCTTTTGAATGTTGGTGCTGAAGGAGACTCTTGAGAGTCCCATGGACTGTAAGAAGATCAAACCTATCCATTCTGAGGGAAGTCAGCGCTGAATGCTCACTGGAAGGACAGATCCTGAAGCTGAGGCTCCAATACTTTGGCTACCTCGTGAGAAGAGGACTCTGGCAAAGTCCCTGATGTTGGGAAAGATGGAGGGCACTAGGAGAAGGGGAAGACAGAGGACGAGATGGTTGGACAGTGTTCTTGAAGCTACCAACATGAGTTTGACCAAACTGCGGGAGGCAGTGGAAGACAGGAGTGCCTGGCGTGCTCTGGTCCATGGGGTCACGAAGAGTCGGACACAACTAAACGACTAAACAACAACAACATTCTTTAAATGTTATCCATTCTTCACACACTTTCTGGTTTGAGTGTCCCCTTATTCTCTCAGTCATTTCCGCAAGTTCCAAGTATTCTATCATCTTCTATCATCTTCCCCCGGTGTTTTTAAGCAGAGGTTGGATGGCCACCTGTCATGGGTTTGTTTTAGACGAGATTCCTGCATATCAGGGGGTTGGACTAGATGACCGTCGGGGTCCCTTCAAACTCTACGATTCTATGGAGTCAGCACTGTTGCTGTGTTTCGTCCTGTATCGTGTTTTGGAGAGAGAGTGAAAAATTAGGCAGATCTGCCTTTAAATGCAGACTGGGTAATATTTCTCTTCCATCCCATTCCATATCCAGCATTGGAAAGCATGGAGCAAGATTGTGCTTCCGTGAGCTATTTCTGTACGGTGCAACAGAACTTTGAAATCAGAGCATGGGTGCTTTCAAGCAGCTGTGGCGCCTACTGGGCCCGATGAATTTTGCCACCTGGGGCATGGCGGGAGATGGGATGGAATTTGAATTATGTGGTTTATTTGTTAGTTTTTTTTTTACAGGATCTAGGATAATGGACCCCACCTTGAACAGAGTCTGCAGGTGTGCCTGAAATCTAATAATAATATTAATGGGTTTTCAGGGAGTTCATGTGAGAATTGTTTAATATATAATCAGTGGCTATATAAATATTTAAAGGTGTTATCACAATGCATCTCTTAATAATTGCATATTAGAGTCTTTCCCCCTTTTTTGCTCTACTTTCTCTCCCCCACCTCCCTCCCGCTCTGCTCTTCGCTGTTTTTTAAGAGCTCCGCAGGATGGATGAACAATTTACGTTAATCCAAAAATTGCTTCTGCGATGAGAATTTAAACAGCCGCACAGCTGCAAATATACCATTAAAGAGAGATCAACAATTTAAAAACAATTACAAATCACTTAACAAAAGACATAGATAATGTTCTTAAAGGCAAACACACATTGCACATTTTTAAAAGGAGATCCATTTATTTTAACCACTTGATGTTTTTCGAAAAGGAAATCGCCAGTTGTTTCTTGGGTTCTTTTTTTTTAAAATGCCACACCTTGAGGTGTACCAACATTTTAGCAAGAATTTCCTTGGATACCCTTTAAAGTGCTTTCAGACGAGTGTTTATTGTGGAAGCTGGGTTCTTCACAAGTTTCCTTCAACATCAATGTACTAGCCATTGTTAGGGTTGCCATAAGTCCAGGAATTCCTGGACATATCCTCTTTTGGCAGCCCGACATGTTCATCCAGGGGAATTTTACATTTTAAAGCAAATGTCCTGGATTTGGGGGTTTTCAGGACTATCAGGTGATTGCCCAGAGAAAGCTCAACAACTGGAATTTTACCTCTTGAAATATGGCAACCCTAGATTGTCACATATTTTCTTTCTAGGTTTAATCATGGAAAATCCAGTGAGCTATTAACAATTGTTGACAATGGCCCATTTGTAATATTACACTCCCCCCCCCACGCACACACAATCTGGAAGGACGGTACGCATAGTAATTTTTGTGTGAATCACTATTATATTCCACCTCTCTTCTGAGGACCTGGCACACCTGATTCTGCCCTCTCCAACTTATTATTATTAATAATTTTTTATTTATACCCCGCCCTTCCCAGTTCAGAAAACCGGGCTCAGGGCAGCTAACAACAAATTTAAAACACATAATTGATGCAACAAGCATAAAATACAGTATGAAACATGAATAACAATAAGTTCAGAATTCAAAAATCAATTTGGGGGGGGGGAAATCCATCCAATAAACATTAGATGATCCCCAGGGCTAGCTGGCTAAATTAGTCCTATGTGGGCCAGCAAGGAGACCAGGGGAGAATTAGCTGTGGGGTCCCAGAGTGGGTAATCTTCATAAAAAGGGGAGGGGGAGGGAAGGAAGGGGAATAAAAGATTCAAATTAAAGGCCAGGTGGAATACCTCTGTCTTACAGGCCCTGCAGAAGTAAGTTAAATCCTGCAGGGCCCTGGTCTCATGGGACAGAGCATTCCACCAGGTCGGAGCCATCACTGAGAAGGCCCTGGCCCTGGTAGAGGATAATTTGACTTCCTTAGGGACCGGGATCTCTAAACTATGATTATGCATGTACCTTAAGGTCCTCTGCAGGGCACACCAACATCTTAGGCTGAAAGATGGTGAGGGGTGCAAGGACACCCAGTGAGCTTCATGCCTGAGTGGGGATTTGAACCCTGGTCTCCTAGGTCCATATTCCACCTTCCAACCACTATACCTTATAATCTGAGACTCAGTTGCACAACCCCGTGGTTGCCAATGGCTGCCATATCTGATTTGCTTGAGGGATGTCACAGGTTTAATTTATGGCAGCTCCAAGTAGGGACAGATGAGAACCTCACCTGAAACTCTGGGGCATGGGAGCCAACTACAGGGAGCCATGGGGTGCTTGGGCAGCTACAATAATATAATTGCAGGGGCCGGGCACCCACAAAGTCAATGAGAAAAGTTGGCAGGCAGCAACAGCACTGCATCCGGGAGAGAAACAGTTCAGCTCCATCCTTTGCAGCCAGCCAGCGAGACACCCTTTTCTGGGGCCATCTCAGACTCAGAGACAGTGGCAGTGGGCACCCACCATCCTAACCCTAACCCTAACCCCTGCTCTGGGGAGAAGCTGCCGGTTAGTGCAGACAGTACCATAGCTGTCAACTTCAGGATTTGAAAATAAGGGATCAGCAGCCTCACCTGTCCCGGAGACAGTCTACGGGATATCTACCAATTCGGGATAGCAGCGGGAAGCACCGGGAAACGGCACTGAAATAAGGAAATTTCCCACAAAAAAAGGGAAGGTTGGCAGCTATGGACAGTACTGAGTTAGATTATCAACTCCTTATAAACCTTCAGTTGGTAGCCTTCATTAGGTAAAGAAAAGGTAAAGGACCCCTGGACCATTAAGACCATAGTCAGTCAAAGATGACTATGAGGTTCCAGTGCTCAGCTTGCTTTCAGGCTGATGGAGCTGGCCAGTTTGTCCACAGACAGCTTTCTGGGTCATGTGGCCAGCAGAACTAAACCGCTTCTGGTGTAACAAGACACCGTGATGGAAACCAGAGCGCATGGAAACGCTGTTTACCTTTCCGCCGCAGAGGTACCTACTTATCTAATTGCACTGGTGTGCTTTCGAACTGCTAGGTTGGCAGGAGCTGGGATAGAGCAATAGGAGCTCACGCCATTGCGGGGGTTTGAACCGCCGACCTTCCGATCGGCAATCCCAAGAGGCTCAGTGGTTTAGACCACAGCGCCACGCGCATCCCTTTTTAAAACCTTCTTTAAACCATGTGTTGGAGACAGAGGAAAGGCTGGAGGAGACAGCTGGGGAACCCCCAAGGGAAGAAAGCGCAGAGCCAAGGACTGGAGGTGGGATGATGGTGAGGGAGAAGCTGAAGAGGTATCAGGGTTTAGTGAGCGGGGGGAGTCTGTGACAGAGAGATGTCCCGAAGGAGGAGATGAGGGAGGCCAAAAGGCAGAGATGAGTCCAGCTGGTGAAGATGCCAGGGTATCTTCCCCTTCCTGCTGCAGCAAGCTGCCTATCCACAGGTCTCCTAGAATCAGGAGAGGCGTGAAGAGGGCAGAGGAGAGGCTAACATCACACAGGTCTAGTCTCAGATTGCATGGGGGAAATTCTGGAGAGGAGGGGACTTGGGCAGCTGTGGACCTTCAGTCTCAGCAACTGCTTCATGGGGGCAAGACCTACGGGAGATGAGTTGCTGTGCTCCTTAGTCTTAACCCTCCTTTGCACATTCTGTTTTTGCTAATAAAAAGAACTCCAAATTGCTAGAGGTGATTTAACGCTATCTTGCTCCATATGATCCTGGAACATCTTTTTATTTATTTGTTTTGCACTTCTGATTTCTTTTTTTATCCTTCCCCATTGAATTCGCATCAGCTCTTCTGGCTCGATCCCCTATTCAAACCCTGTGGTCTAAGTAGTATCTAAAAACGAAAGATCAATTCAGCCGGTTGCGAGGTCCATCTATCTATCTAATAATCAGAGAAGTCAAGCTGATGTTCTGAAATAGTTCCCACTGACCTGTTTAGACAAAACATAAACGAATCCCCGAGAGTCTTGTTTTCTTCCTTTCCTTTTCTTTTTTTGCAGTTCACTCTTAAATTAACTAATTAATAACAAAAGCAGTGTGGAACTGATTTACAGGTAATTTAATCAGAGGAGATAATTAAAACGATTGAAATTAATAAATTATTATTTAATTACTATTAGTTAATATTGTAATTTTCAAAGCCTAAATGACGCTGATGAAAGGTTTCCTCTCGGAAATAGCAGTGAAAATTAATTAGAAATTAATTTAATTTGACTGAAACATTCTCTTAGAAGAGTCCCTGCCCCCCCTTTTTTGCACAGTGTGTGTGTGTGTGTGTGTGTGCGCGCGCGCGCAATAAATAAACATAAGCTTGAATGCACCATCATATCTTCCTGGGGGAAATTATATCCACGTATTGCAAATGGATGGGTTTTCTGAGAAAGTGTGCACAGTTAATATTCCAGGAATCAATTTAGTATTAAGGAAAATAAAACAAGCTCAGCGGGAACTCCACTGCAATCTCACTATTTGGCTCCATGATATGGTTGAATATAATCCTTTCCTATCCTGCATTAGTGAAGCTTCTGAAAAGGAGCGCTGCGTTGGAATTGCACCCGAGAACTCCTTTCCCCCCAGATGCTCCATATGTGTGTGTGTGTGTGTGTGTATATAATATCCTTTCCTTTCTTTTACAGTAATTCCACAACTTGTCTGTCTATTGCCAACAAAGCTCAATGGCCATGTATGGCGTATATTAACATAGTGAGGACACACGTGGTGCTGTGGTCTAAACCGCTGAGCCTCTTGGGCTTGCTGATCGGAAGGTCAGCAGTTCGAATCCCCGTGACGGAGTGCTCTGTCCCAGCTCCTGCCAATCTAGCAGTCTGAAAGCACGCCAGTACAAGTAGACAAATAGGTACCACTATGGCAGGAAGGTAAACAGTGTTTCTGTGCACCCTGGTTTCCGTTGCACAAGAAGTGGTTGAGTCATACTGGCCACATGATCCAGATAGTTGTCTGTGGACAAATGTCGGCTCCCTCGGCCTGAAAGCGAGATGAGCACCGCAACCCCATAGTCCCCTTTGACTGGACTTAACCATCCAGGGGTCCTTTTTAAAATATACTGATACAGTGCATTCTAATAGTTAATAGGAACATAAGGCCACAAGAAGAGATTGCTGGATCAGGCCAATGTCCCATCTTGTCCAGCATCCTCCTCTCAGATGCATTTGGGAAACCTGCTAGAAGGATTCAAGCAGAAGAGTGGTGTAGTGGTTAAGAGCGGTGGACTCGTAATCTGGTGAACCGGGTTCGATTCCCTGCTCCTGGGTGACCTTGGGCTAGTCACACTTCTCTGAAGTCTCTCAGCCTCACTCACCTCACAGAGTGTTTGTTGTGGGGGAGGAAGGAAAAGGAGATTGCGAGCCGCTTTGAGACTCCTTTGAGTAGTGATAAAGTGGGATATCAAATCCAAACTCTTCTTCCTCCTCCTCTCCTCCTCCTCCTCCTCCTCTCCCCTCCTGTGGTTTCCATCAACAGGCATTGCGCCCCTCCAATTGTGGATGCAGAGTGTGGCCATTGATAGCTTTCTCCATGGAGCTATCTCATAACCAGTCAGACTTTTTGGTTGTCTAGCAGGACAATCCTGATGCCTGGATCTGTTTGGAGATGGTTATGACTGGGCAGAGGTCCCCTCCATTAAGTCTTCAGAAACCTCCACTGGTGGAATTCTGGCCAGAAATAGCCAGCTTTAAATCCTGAAATGGGGGGATTAGAGGGTGGAGGTGAAGCTCTCTGGAGATACTGCAGGATTGAGGGTCCCTCCATGGCAGCCTGGAGCTGGCCTAAATATTCCTCTTTCTCATTGCAACCAATGGTGTGTGTGTGTTAAAATATATCTATAAGTAAATAAGTCGGCCCACTTCCTCTTGCCCCAGGATTTCATTGCATTGTGTTTATAATTTGTATACCGCCTTTCTGTATTGCTGTATACAAGACCGTTCGCCCTATGGCCCTATGGCAGTACAAAAATGACATAATTGAAGCATAACTTTGAAATAAACAACTTCTACCGCATTAAGTATTATTTGACAATCCGTTAGAATATAATAGCCCACAATGAAATTAAATACCAGCAGATAATAATTAAACAGAAACTCACTCTTAAATCATTTCTAAACTATAATCCATAAAAAATAACAGCAGGTCGCAGCGCATAAAATAACACAATACAAACTGAAAAGCAAAGACACACAATTTATAAAAATTTATATATATATATATATCTGAACTCCTCTTCTCTCTTCCCAGCTGTTTCTGGAAGCGGTAGGAGATCCATAATTTGGCATGCACACACAAACCAAAAATACTTAGGATTTATCTGTAGCACAGACTCAGACTGGCAGAAGCTCCCTGGCTTTTCTCAGTATTTAGTGGTGGCCGGAACCTTGTTCAGCTTTAAAAGAGGGTTATGGAGCAAGTGGATGAAGAAAAGTTTTTTTCCTGCCTCTCTCATGCATGGACATCCAACGAAGATGAACATTGGAAGATTTCAGGACAGGGAGAAGAAAATATTTATTAACACAGTGCCTAGTCTAACTATGGAACTCACCTGCTCCCCTTGAGGCAGTGATGACCACCCATTTGGATGGCTTTAACAACAACGACAACAACAACAACGACAACAACAACAACAACAACAACAACAATTTATTAGTTGTACCCTGCCCATCTGGGGTGGGACTCCCCAGCCACTCTGGGCGGCTTCCAACGAAGATTAAAAATACATTGAAATGTCACGCATTAAAAAATTCCCTGAACAGGGCTGCCTTCAGATGTCTTCTAAATGTAACGTAGTTGTTTATCCCTTTGACATCTGATGGGAGGGCGTTAAACAGGGCGGGCACCACTACCAAGACGGCCCTCTGCCTGGTTCCCTGTAGCTTTGCTTCTCACAATGAGGGAACCGCCAGAAGGCCTTCGGAGCTGGACCTCAGTGTCCGGGCAGAACGATGGAGGTGGAGATGCTCCTTCAGGTATACTGGACCATTTAGGTCTTTAAAGGTCAGCACCAACACTTTGAATTGTGCTCGGAAACATACTGGGAGCCAATGAAGGTCTTTCAGGACTGGTGTTATATGGTCTCGGCAGCCGCCCCCAATCACCAGTCTAGCTGCTGCAATCTGAATTAGTTGTAGTTTCTGGGTCTTTAATTGAGGATTGGACAAATTCATGGAGGATATAACTATCAAGCCATGATGACTATGAGATGCCTCCTTGCTTGGAGGTAGCCAGTGCTTCTGAATCCCATTTGCTGGAAACTGCAGAAGGGGAGAAGGCTTTTGTGTTTGAATCCTGCTTGCAGGTTTCCCCCAGATATCTTCTTGGCCGCTGTTAGAACACGATGCTGGACTAGGTGGGGCATTGGCCATTGGCCTGATCCAGCCACCTCTTCTTATATGTTCTTATTAAACCACAGAGCCTAGGACTTGCCGATCAGAAGGTCGGTGGTTTGAATCCCTGCGACGGGGTGAGCTCCTTTTGCTCGGTCCCAGCTCCTGCCAACCTAGCAGTTCAAAAGCACGTCAAAGTGCAAGTAGATAAATAGGTACCGCTTCAGCAGGAAGGTAAATGGCATTTCCATGCGCTGCTCTGGTTCACCAGAAGCGACTTAGTTATGCTGGCCACATGACCCAAAAGCTGTACGCCAGCTCCCTCAGCCAATAAAGCGAGATAAGCATCGCAACCCCAGAGTTTTCCGCGACTGGACCTAATGGCCAGAAGGTGTCACAATGGTCACCATTGTTCTAGGTGGTCTTGGGGCTAGGGAAGGTTTTGTGGGTTTTTTCTGTGGGGGGAGAACATCTCAGTAGCTCATAACCATCCCACCATTGTAGCTAATAAAATCCAGAAGATAATGAGCCCTATTGAATCTTGATGATGATCATGATGGGCTAAAACAAAGATCGTGATGGGGTGGGGCTGGGGGAGCATAAAAACCCGCTCTTTTATTTCTTGGGAAACTAACAAGAGGAAAAACTTGTTTCTGAAAAATTGGATCGCAGCTGTAGTAGCAGATAAGACTGACATTCGGTTCTTCGAAAGAAGCAATCAATGTTGAATGTATCAGGTGAGTTCATTTCTCTTGCTCTGCTTTAATAGCTTATAAAGAAGATTGATTAGGTTCTTGTCTGACAGATCAATAGTGGAATGAAACTGAACTTCCCCTCTCTCTTCCCCAGCCCCCCTCTCCCCGCAAACATGGATTCTCCAAATACAAGGGGATGCAGGGAGATCTGATGGGGAGAGAAATGCCATAAACTTCAAATTAAAAATAAAAATCCTATACTAAACTAACCACGGCAACAAATAGTGTAATCGCGGCGGGCTACATTCATAATAACAGAAATGAAAAGAAGCAAAGAAAACGAAATGTTGGCGTCGGCAGTGCCAGGTGTAAAGTGAGTGACATTTTATCCCATATTTTTTCAGTGCAAAGAGCTGCAGCTTCCCATAGACTTGGGGAAGGGCTGTAGCTCCACGCTAGATCAGCTGCCTTGCATGCAGAAGTTCCCAGGTTTGATCCCCAGTATCTTCAGGTAGGACTGGGAGAGCTCCCAGTCTAGATGGTCTGACTCTACAAGTTGATGATGATGATGATAATAATTTATTTATACCCCACCCATCTGGCTGGGTTTCCCCAGACACTCTGGGCAGCTTCCAATAAAACACTAAAATACAATAACCTATTAAACATTAAATGCTTCCCTAAACAGGGCTGCCTTCAGATGTCTTCTAAAAGTCTGGTAGTTGTTGTTCTCTTTGACATCTGGTGGGAGGGCGTTCCACAGGGCGGGTGCCACTACCGAGAAGGCCCTCTTCCTAGTTCCCTGTAACTTGGCTTCTCGCAGCAAGGGAACTGCCAGAAGGCCCTCAGTGCTGGACCTCAGTGTCCGGGCAGAACGATGGAGGGAGAGACGCTCCTGCAGGTATACTGGACCGAGGCCGTTTAGAGCTTATGAATGAAAATTCACCTGCATTGTAATGCGAATTTTCCATTACACATTTTTGCATACAGTGGTACTGTTAGGGTACTGCCATCGGCTCAGAGGCGAGAGATAGAGGGGGAGTTGTGTTACAGGGAGCCTCCGAAAATCTTGCGAAGCAGTTCCTCTTCCAGCGAGGAGGAAAGCCCAACTTCCAGTGGTGAAGAGGTGCAAGGACCAGAGAATGCTAGAGAGAGCCTTAAGACTGCGCCTGAGCATGCTGGAGAGGAGGGAAGCACACCCTTGCCATCGCCCATCATGTGCAGTAGTTTGAGGTGCAGGGAGAGGCGGAAAAGGCTTGCGGTGATGAAACTTTTATGTTGGGGGAGGTACAAAAACAGACCACTCCCGGATTTTGCTAGCGATTGAGCCAGACATGAACTTATGACGCTCTTCACTGTAAATAGTTTGCACCAAAATAACGCCTGTAAAAGACAGGTCGGAGTCCTGCCTGGTTACTCTCAATGCAACAGCATTGACAGGTACCTTGGCTCTCAAACTGAATTCATTCCAGAAGTCCGTTCCAAAACCAAAGCGTTCCAAAACCAAGGCATGCTTTCCCATAGAAAGTAATGCAAAACGGATTAATCCGTTCCAGACTTTTTAAAACAACCCCTAAAACAGCAATTTATCTTGAATTTTACTATCGAACGAGACCATTGATCCATAAAATGAAAGCAATGATCAATGTACTGTACCATAAAATAAATAATACAATATTGTAGATGATAAAAATTAAAATTATTTTTTTTCTTACCTCCACTGATGATAGTCATGGTTTGGAGGGGAATGGCTTTTATCCATTTCCGCAGTCACACAATCCATCAATCAGTAGCTGAACTAGGTTCCATACAGTCACAAAAACAAATTAACTGAAAAAGCCTCAAAAACGAAAACACAAAATAAATAGCAAAAACAAAATCACCTAACTTAATTCATTCCAGAAGTCCGTTTGACTTCTGAGATGGTGTAGGTGCCCTGGGAAGAATAGCTGACAGTCTCATCGGACGTTTGGCTTCTGAAAAAAAATTGAAAACCAAAACACTTATTTCGGGGTTTTCAGCATTTGGGAACCAAGCCGTTTGAGTACCAAGGCATGTGAGAACCAAGGTACAACTGTACTTTTTTTTCTGCAAGCAATTCCTCCCAATATGATGCATTTTCCACGCTATTTTCACTAGTGTGTGCATTTTTCGCCGAATATACACATCGGTGTACACATTCCTTGTTTTGATACCCACACAGTTGCATTTGGAGAAATCTGGATTTCAAAGGGCGACTGCATTTGGGTTCGCATATTGGTTCAGAAAATACAAATTGGGTAAGGTAAAGGTAAAGGGACCCCTGGCCATTAGGTCCAGTTGTGGCCGACTCTGGGGTTGCAGCGCTCATCTCGCTTTATTGGCCGAGGGAGCCGGCGTACAGCTTCCGGGTCATGTGGCCAGCATGACTAAGCCGCTTCTGGCGAACCAGAGCAGCACACAGAAATGCCATTTACCTTCCTGCTGGAGCGGTACCTATTTATCTATTTGCATTTTGATGTGCTTTCGAACTGCTTGGTTGGCAGGAGCAGGGACCGAGCAACGGGAGCTCACCCCATCGCAGGTATTCGAACCGCAAACCTTCTGATCGGCAAGTCCTAGGCTCTGTGGTTTAACCCACAGCACCACCTGCGTCCCTACAAATTGGGTAGGTTTGTGTTAAAGTCATTTACCGTATTTTCCGCCCTATAGGACACACTTTCCCCCCTCCAAAAATGAAGGGGAAATGTGTGTGCGTCCTATGGGGCGAATACAGGCTTTCGCTGAAGCCTGGAGAGCGAGAGGGGTAGGTGCGCACCGACCCCTCTCGCTCTCCAGGCTTCGCAGATTTCTCCGCAAGCAGCGAGAGCGGTCCCGCTGCTTGCGGAGATTTGCCTGCAAGCTGAAGCCTGCACGCGCTGAGCTCAGCACGTCCAGGCTTCGCGGACCTCTCAGCAAGCAGCGGGAACCAGCACTGGGCTCCCACGGCTTGCAGAGAGCTGCCTGTTTGGGGGCTAGGGTCGGGGGAAGCTCCCCCGCCCCAGCCCCGCGGCTGGAGGGGAAATAATTTTTTCCCCTTTATTTCGCCCCCAAAAAACTAGGTGCGCCTTATGGGACGGTGCGTCCTATAGGGCAAAAAATACGGTAATTTAATTATCCTTAAATTTCTATGCTGCCCTTCATCCGAGGGTCAACAGTTCAAACTGAGCCGAATTTCTCCCCTGTCTCCAGCAGCAAAGCATTTTGGTTTTGACCTGTCCTATTTATTATTCTTATTCTTATTATTTCTGGTCCCACCATTGGTGCACAGATTCCAGGTGGATTTTCCCCTCCCCCCACCTCTCCTACAAATATGCACCCACCCCATACCTCCAGCTAGCAGGATGTGTGGCTGGGGGTGACCCAGAGAGGTGAGACACAAGTTTGTTTTGCTTTGTTTTTTTAAAAAGAAAAGGTTGCTTTCTGATAACCAGGCACAGGAAAGCATGTGTTACGGGGAGATAAATGCCTCGAGTGCACATTGAGATACAAGAAACAACCTGATGCTCTCTGTGGCCCGAAAAGAGTTTAATCTGAATGCAACGTGCAACGTACACCTTGCTGCGATTGCTGCATGAAAGGAACCGAAAGAAAGGAATGCTCACTTTTGAGGGAGGAAGAGAAAGGGAGATTCTGTGCAGCTTTAGGGCAGAAAATAAGTTTCTTTTCATTCCTATTCAGCAACAGGAAGCAGTCTTCTTCATGCCAAAGGTCCCAGGTTCAGTCCCAGGAATCACCAGGTAGGGTTGAGACAGGATCTTTCCCGAAACTCCAGAAAACTGATGCCCATCAGTGTAGACAAGACTGAGTTAAATGGACCAGCGACTCAGTAAAAGACAGCTTCCGATAATACATTTTTGCCCCTCTGTCATAATGCTAGGACCCAGGGCCATCCGATGACATTGAATGATGGGAAGTTCAGGACAGACAAGAGGAAATACTAAACCTCTCAGTCTAAACCACTGAGCCTCTGGGGATTGCCAGTCAGAAGGTTGGTGGTTTGAATCCCCACAGCGGGGTGAGCTCCCGTTGCTCTGTCCCAGCTCCTGCCAATCTAGCAGTTTGAAAGCACACTACAATTTATCTAGTACAAGTAGATAAATAGGTACCACTCCAGTGGGAAGGTAAATGGCATTTCCGTGCACTCTGGTTTCTGTCACGGTGTTCCATTGCACTAGAATTGGTTTAGTCCTGCTGGCCACATAACCCGGAAAGCTGTCTGTGGACAAACGCTGGCTCCCTCGGCCTGAAAGCAAGATGAGTGCTACAACCTCATAGTCACCTTTGATTGGACTTAACCATCCAGGGGTCCTTTACCTTAACTTTTTACCTTACTTTGCACACCACATTGTTCAACCATGGAGCTGAATTCCACAAGGCATGACAATCACTATGGATTTTTTAAAAAAAGGATTGAGAGGTATAATGATTCTAGGGGTTGCTCGTGCGTAAGTTGCCGCCACTCCTGGCTGGGTTACCTGCTTAAACCCTTTGTGTCTGGACAGCCCTTCACTTCGTGGCTGTCTCAGTTGCTGGCAGAATCCATCAGTGGGCGTTTCTTGAACTTCTTCCAGCAAAGAAGTTCTTTGACGCCAAGTCTCCTCCTACTCTCCCTGTGCGGAAGTCTTCTGCACAGGGAGGGTGTGGGCAGTGGAGGACCCGTGCTCTCCCCACTGGTCTCCGGTGAAGAGTCCTGGAGCCTCCTCTCTGATTCCCCCATCTGCTCCCCTTCTCCACTGGTGTTACGCTGATTTCCTTCCCTAGCAGATGGGCTGCCTCTTTCCCTACTGGGACCCTCTCCGGCATCCCTCTGGAGCCTTCCCTCCACCTCTAGCTCCGATGGCAGTTCCCTGACAAGAGGAATTCATGGAGGGATAATTTATGTTATTCATTTATTTCACAAAATTTATATGCCACTTGATGGTAAAACAAACAAAGCCAACCATTTCAAAGCAGTTTATGGAAATAATAGACAATAAAATTATTAGCAAAAACAAGTAAAGCATCCAGAAAATTTAAACCAGCAGTAAATCATCATCATCATCATTTTATTATTTGTACCCTGTCCATCTGACTGGGTTGCCCAACCACTCTGAGCAGCTTCCATGATATAACTGAAAACACTCTAAATATCTGGGTAGGCTCGTCTGAACAAAATGCTTATGGCAGAAACCAAAGAGAGCGCAGTGAAGTTTCGTGCCTGAAATCAAGAGGCAGGGAGTTCCAAAGGATAGGTGGTGCCATGCTTAAAAGTGGGTTTCTTACAGATGTGAAATGTGGCCTCTGTATCAGTGCCAGAGAAGTGCCATTTTCCTGCCTCGATTCTCCAACCTTTGGTTTTAAAGTAGGCTTCAGTCCAGAATCGGATGGTACCACTTTGCCCTCTGACTTTAAATCTAGGCACAGAGACATCTATATGGAATAACCACTTCTGATCTGCATCAGCAAATTGGGGCCCCCCAAAGCTAAGTCTCCCGTGCTCATGGGAACATTGACCTCCCCCCGCCCCATCCTTGCATGCATGTAAATAGTAAATACACCCCCCTGCTTCTCCTCTCCTGATTCCCCCCCCTTTTTCCTGCCCGTTCTGCAGGCTCTCAAAGCTGGCATGCCTGACACGTAATGCAGTTTGACAGTTCATTTGAAATAACTGTGCCAATAACCCTTAAAAGTGGTAATAAAATACACTTTGCTCTACTGTACAGATGATTAATACCACTACGGTAATTAAATTCCATTAGTCAGGGCGGAAGTGTGTGTGTGTGGGGGGGTGTGTGAGTGTGGAAGAGGGAGGTAGAGTTTCGGGTTCCTCGTGTGCTCCAGGAATCCTGCGCCAGGGATTCAGCAGATCTCTAGCGAGGGATTGGTAAGGCAGGGAAGACAAATGCTTCTGAAAAGCCACATCCCCCCCCCCACAGTTAAAGTCCCATGGAAGTTAACATTAACTTAGGACATCTGCTTGTTTTGAGCTATTGGCGCATCAGATCATTAGCAGGGAAGGCATGAATTGGTGTCTTTTTCTCGCTGTTGACGGAGAGGCCTCACAAATGGGGAGGTTTCGATGGGGAACAGAGGGAGCCAGCTTGGAACCAGCCCCTAAATTCCGCCTTCCAGAATTATGGCGAACTACATCACCTCTGACGAGAGGAAACAAAGATATTTTTTTTTGCCCCCTGGCTGAATTGTTCCCCAAGATCAGAACCAACATAACTTTGCTCCCTGCTGTTTTGTAAGCTTTCAAGTCTTCAAGACAGGCATTACTGCCATAGATGAACAGTTTGCCCCCTTTCAGATGGCTGCAGTAATGACCCACTGGGGACCTGGCGCTCACAATGTAACCAGGTGCAGCAACATAAGCATTTCATTAAATATTGAAGCCGTGCTTTGGAGTTACAGTGGCAAAAGGGAAATTTGGTCTGGCTCCAAAAAAAAAACACACACAAAAAAACTGGGTTTCTAACACACACACACACACACACACACACACACACACACACACAAACACACCACTTCTCTCTCTTTCAGTGTCCTCAAATACCAGAGAGCATTTGGGAATTTATTAATTTTTTTAAGCAGGCACGAGTCGCATGCTCTTCCTCATGTTCATTAGCCACAGTCTCAAAAGGTATTGTGGGCAATCAAGGTAATTCAGAAATCCACTTTACCTCTTGGTTCTTCTGGCATCCAGATCGTAACCGTATTTTTACACGGAAGTCCTGATTTCAGTGGGGTTAGCTGAACGCTCAAGGAATTTAGAGAGAGAGAGAGAGAATTGCAGGTTACTCTGAAAGCTAAGGGATGTGGGTGGCGCTGTGGGTTAAACCACAGAGCCTAGGGCTTGCTGATCAGAAGGTCGGTGGTTCGAATCCCCGCGACGGGGTGAGCTCCCGATGCTCAGTCCCTGCTCCTGCCAACCTAGCAGTTCGAAAGCATGTCAGAGTGCAAGTAGATAAATAGGTACCACTCCGGCAGGAAGGTAAATGGTGCTTCCATGCACTGCTCTGGTTCACCAGAAGCGGCTTAGTCATGCTGGCCACATGGCCCAGAAGCTGTACACTGGCTCCCTTGGCCAGTAAAGCAAGATGAGTGCCGCAACCCCAGAGTCAGCCATGACTGGACCTAATGGTCAGGGGTCCCTTTACCTTTACCTTACCTGAAAGATAAGCACAGGTGCATGGTACATATGCAGGGCCGTCTTAAGAATATTCTGCGCCGTGATGCAAAGATCTCTCCAGCACACACCCACACCCTGTTTCCCAGAGTTGCCTACCTTTCTCCGGCACTGCCGGCAGTTTTGTGGGGCTGGAGGAGGCGGGCAGCGTCTGGAGGGCAGCTCCTCCGGCAGTGAAGAGGCGGAGGCTCCGGGTGCGGCACTGCTTCGGAGCGGCATGGCGGAGGCAGGTGAGGGCAGCAAGCTGATGCCAGGAGGCGCTGCGCCCAGCCTCTGCCTCTTCCCTGGTTCCCTCCAGAACTTGGCGCCCTGGCGCCACTTGCCTCTATCGGCAAGACGCCCCATAAGCATCATCTGATGCTCAGGCCGTACATGATCCTGCACTGAAAGGAAGACAAGAATTGAAGAAGCAGCCTAGGACCCATGTACCTATGGGACTGCCTCTCCTGGTATGCCCCGCAGAGGACCTTAAGGTCCACAAATGACCTTAGGTTTAAGGTGCTGGTTTTAACCTTTAAAGCCCTATGCAGCCTAGGACCCATGTACCTATGGGACCGCCTCTCCTGGTATGCCCCGAGGAGGACCTTAAGGTCCACAAATGGCAACATTTTGGAAGTCCCAAGTTGCAAGGTTAGATTAGTCTCACCTAGGGCCAGGGCCTTTTCAGTACTGGCCCCGACTTGGTGGAATGCTCTGTCACAAGAGACTAGGCCCCTGCGGGACTTGACATCTTTCCACAGGGCCTGCAAAACAGAGCTGTTCCACCTGGCCTTTGGTTTGGACTCAGTCTGACCCTTACGTTTCCCTCCCCTTATGGTTTTGATCTACGGGCTACTTTTAAAATGAGGCTGCATTTTAAATTGCATTTTAACCTGTATTTTAAATTGCTTTTCCCCCTAATATGTTTTTACTGTAATTTTACTGGTGTTAGCCACCCTGAACCCGGCTCTGGCTGGGGAATAAATAACATTTATTATTATTATTTTAAAAGGAAAATATAGGGGTGCTCTGACTGCCTTAAGCAATTTGAAAGACACCTTTCTGGGGAAGTTAAGTCACCCCAGAACTGACCCTACTAAACATCTTCCAAGATAATAATGCCACTCACATCACAAAGAACTCATAACCCACCTACTCTCAGCAGCCAGAAACATCATAGCCAGACACTGGAGGGACCTGTCAGGAGTAAGCATGGACCAATGGTATCAAATAATATGGGAAACAGCCTTATTTGAAAAAACTAACCAATAAACTGAAACTGACACGGGGACAAATGGAAGAAGGCACCTTCACCCTGGTATGGTTCCCTTTTATCACATACACAGCCCAACAAGACAACGACAAGAATCCACCAACAGCATACGAATCAATATGGCTAACCTGATTCAAAAACACCCTCCCACCCCACTCACACATGAAAACAAAGTTCACCACAGCCAGTCACAAACAAACAACCACACCCTAGGCCAACCCCAACCTCTCTCACCACCAAAGGAACACAAACAAATAGTAAAGACAACCCGCACAAGCGACGGTGTCACAAAACCCCACACATACATTAAGTAAAATAGAAACATCGCCACCCGACTCCACCCCCACTCACCATTCCCCCCTCCACCTCTTTCTCCCTTTTCTTCCTAATGTAACACTAATGTCTCAGCAAATGAAGCTGATCTGTAGAAAATGTAACTTGAAAAAAGACGCAATGTGCATACTTTTGTAAACCAAGAAATCTTTAATAAAAAGAAGTGCCTGCAGACATCAAGAGATCTTCGTGCAAAATGCTAGTGTGATGACTACCGTCATCAGTGCAATGAAAGTTTATCTATAGCACCTAACATGCGCTCAGACAAGGAAGCTAAATGTGGGGTTCCAGACCTCCCTCTCAGGTCCCCTTTCCCTGGCGATGGCAGGGCTGTCATTTTGCCCATTTTCACCAAAAGCGCTGCCCTGCAACAGAAAAGAGAAAGACACAGTGGCATTGTTGTTGTTCAGTCCCAGCTCCTGCCAACCCAGCAGTTCGAAAGCATGCCAAAGTGCAAGTAGATAAATAGGTACCACTCCGGCGGGAAGGTAAATGGCGCTTCCGTGCGCTGCTCTGGTTTGCCAGAAGCGGCTTAGTCATGATGGCCACATGATCCAGAAAAACTGTCTACGGACAAACGTCGGCTCCCTTGGCCAGTAAAGCAAGATGAGCGCCGCAACCCCAAAGTCGTTCGTGACTGGACTTAACTGTCAGGGGTTCTTTATCTTTTTTTAACTGCAAGAGTGGCTGAGTTTCTGCCAATAGTATCTCTTAAAGTTGTGAATGGCACCGTTTAGCGGGAAAACACTCCAATGAAACTTTTTGTTGCTATATATCTTATATGGTTGCTTCTTTGTATATATATATTTTAAAAAATTGTACAGTGGTACCTCAGGTTAAGTACTTTATTCATTCCGGAGGCCCATTCTTAACCTGAAACTTTTCTTAACCTGAAGCACTACTTTAGCTAATGGGGCCTCCTGCTGCTGCCACGCTGCCGGAGCACGATTTCTGTTCTCATCCTGAAGCAAAGTTCTTAACCTGAAGCACTATTTCTGGGTTAGCGGAGTCTCTAACCTTAAGCATATGTAACCTGAAGCGTATGTAACCCGAGGTACCACTGTATATGGACATTTTACGGTGGTCTATATATGTAATGCCTAATAAAGGCTTGGAGAAAGAAAAAGTGCCACTGCTTATATGCACTTTCGTGCATTTTTGTACCCATTACTTGGTTGGAAAAGTGCAGGTTTCGAAGGATCGCTGTGTTTCGGTTCCGCAGCATTTCGGAAACTGCGAATTGCGTGGCTTCAGCTTTCAGTGTGAACAGGAAAGAATTACTCCTGCATCTCTAGAGGCTTCTGAACTGGGAGACAGCGTAGAACATGAGTCCCGTGATACCCAGCACATAATCACATTTTATTTCCACGCAAAGAGGCAAGAAAAGCCTCTCCTATTTCTTGATGACCTCTGTGCCACCAGCGGTACCCTCTTCTCAAAAGTGAGTTGTTGTTGTTTTTCTCCTTGGCAAGGGGCTGGCAGGGAAGGAGAAGGGACGCGATGCTCTTAAAAAAAACCATTTTCATGAAAATACTATAAACACAAATAAAAAAAACACGTTTTCATTATAGTATTTCAAAGAAAGCTAAACTAAACCCCATGGTAGTTTCTCTCTCTCCTTTCCATTCCTTTATTTCTTTTTTAAGCTGAATTGAGGGAGTTTCACTGGTTTGCAAGAACGGACAGATTTGTCAATCTGCTTTGTCGATCTGTGTGGGATCCCTTTATCCTGTGCAGAGTTGCTGGATCTCTTCCCCTGCAAAAAAAGTGAACAGAGAAATCTCCTAGCATATAAATCATTATGTACATCCAGTTTTGCTGTACTTAGAAGAGAAACTCTGGATTTGGGTGATTCTGAAAATGGAGGGGAGTGAAGTCTTGGTCTTCCCCTCCCTTGTTTTGTCTCAGGGTTCACATTTTCAGCTTTGCCGTCCTTTTGCATTTCCACGCTGCATGCCGATGAGCTGGTGCAACTTCATATTACCATGTTATTACGGATAGTATAGACCTCGTCTCCTTGAAAATAATGGCATGTGATTGCTTTACCCCATTACTTTTCGATGGGGACCAGTCCTGTGTCATCCTTAGGGACGGAAGCCCATTGAGAGTAATAGCCAGAGACTGCCCACCTTGTCACTGTGCTTTAAATTGGATCGGATTCATATAGAGCTTTAAAGGCTCAACGCAAAAGAAAAAAGAGGCGGGAAGATAAGTCTTGTTTTTTCAAGGTATAAAGTTGATCGGAAGTGGAGCTCTGTTTTAGCAAGGTGGGGGCTTGTGAAGCTGAAATAGAAATGGCAAAAATAATATTTGTACTCTTTTGTTCAAGGTCCGTCTCTCATTTTAAGATTTGACCATAACACTATTTTTAGGAAACCACTAGAACAACACTTTCTTTTCCTTAGGCAGAGGACCAAAATTGGTCTTTATTTGAGTTGGGTTTGGGGAGCAACCTTCTCTTCACCCCTACACTCCTCTAAACAAAGAGATGGATTTTTACAACCATAGAGTTTTAGTCCAACCCACTGCAATGCAGGAATCTCAGCTAAAGCACCCATGACAGATGTCCATCAATTCTCTGCTTAAAAACCTCAAAGGAAGTAAAGTCTCCACCCCTTCAGGGAGACCATTCCACTGTTGAACAGCTCTTGCTGTCAGTTTTCCTTGATCAGGAGTCAGCAAACGTTTTCAGCAGGGGGCCGATCCACTGTCCCTTAGACCTGGTGGGGGGGGGGACTGTATTTTTAAGGGGAAAAAAAGAGAATGAATTCCTATGCCCCACAAATAACCCAGAGATGTATACCAGCTGCACTGGCTCCTGGTGGAGTACCTAAATCTAGCCCTTTTCCTCAGTTTAAGGTCCCTGCAAAGGGTCTTGCTCTACAGGTCCGATTGCCACAAGATATTGTTTTGGGGGCTCCTGTCTGCTCCCTACAAACTCGGTGGTCTCGCAGCCCTTCCTTAAAAACAGTGCGGCCTCCGACTCCATGTTGTGAATGCAGGGATTCTCCTGCATCCTGAAGTGGTCCAATCCTTGGAGGGCTGTATCACGCGGGCTTTGCTGCTTGTTTGTTTCCTGGATGCATAGGCCAGCCCTAAGTTCCCAAAGCAGGATTGCTTGAGGCGGTGGAGGCAGCTGGGGCGTTTGCTGGGAAGCACCTGGGAATCCGCTTGGACATCACCAAGCTGCCCTTTAAACATCAGCTGTTTAATGCGGCAACCAACACCTGGGGACTGAGGCAGGCCAGCGTCAGCACACCTGATTCTCTTCCCCAAGGCTGCCTACCTGGCGTACAGCACAACTCTTATAGAAGGCGAGAGAATGACATTTCCCTGGAACGCTTAACCCATAGCTGTCAACTTATAGATTTTAAAACAAGGGACCAGCAGCCTCGGAAATAAGGGATCAGCAGCCAGAATAAGGGATCAACAATTAATTTGATAAAATACATATTTTGTTGCGTGCAAGTGGCTTTAGATACCTATTAGGTCCATAAATTACCATATAGCACATATTCAACACACAAAAAAAGCAACAATTTGTTATTGACAAAGGACAGCTGGACATAGAAAGGGCCCCATTACCTTCAGTAGCTTATTTAAGGGACATCATCAATAAGGGACAGCAGCGGGACATGGCGCTGGGATAAGGGACTGTCCCGCCAAATAAGGGACGCTTGACAGCTATGGCTTAACCATCAAGCTGCCTTTTCACACCTGAACACACCTCTTTTTCAGTGCCTAACACTTTCCTCGTATCTTCAGACCACATTTTTGATCCCTTATGCCAATCTTAAATCTAGCTTCTGGCTCAAAACATTAATATATTTTTAGAATAATAGTAGTGCGATGGCAATTAGTTTTTAGCTTTTGTTTTTAAAGGAGACAGATTTCATTTATCAGAGTACGCCAAGTACATAACATTGCATCTGGAAGAGGGGAGGGACGCGATCGGATATTGCACTTAGGTTAAAACAATGAAAAGCTAATTAGATACAGTGGAAATAACTCTAATGTATTAGCAATTACGTTTTAAATTATGTAGGTTGTGTAGGTTGGGTTAATACAAAAATGGGGCTTAATAGGATTGCAGCCTGACACTATTTTTCTCCCATAAAATATGGGGAATGGTGTCTTTTTTTAAAACAAAACAGAAAATGATTTTTCTCCCCACCCCCCACCCCCAGGAAATCTGCATTATAATGTACCCTGCTGTGAGTGATCTTACAGCTCAGGGGTAGAAAGCTCTGGTACCACTCCCCGTTATTTACAAAGGAATACTATTTCTTTAGTATTCCAGCTCTTTTGAAAAAGCACCTGTCAGCACTGAGGAATGGGGAGACATGAATTTTTACATCTAATGATGAATGTGAGGATTGGCTCGAGTCACCCCCCCCTTCATCGCCGCTGCTCTATTATTGTGACTGAGATCATAGTAAATTTTCAGATGGTTCTTGATTCATCCTGATTGCAAAGCAATGCCCTGGGTGGTGTGCTCTCCGTACTAAAATAATAATAGCGATTATTATTTATTTTTTTATCCCAACACTCTTCCACGGGTTTGAGGGCAATGTGTGTGGCGCCTATCCCCTTTCACTCTCAACTCTACCTGCAAGGTAGATTAAAAGGAGAGGTACCGATCATCAGCATTTAAATTAAAAGGGAGCGAGGAAATAAGGAAGGGGTGATGAAATCCACAAGCCCCTGACACCCCCTTCCCTATTTTAACTGGTGACCCTGCTCGGGTACATATTCCCTATCTCCTAAATACAAATCTTGGTAGACGTGTAATATTGGAGAAGTTTGGGGCTTTTGACGTTCCCCTCATATTGAGCTACAACGTCCAGTGTGGTTTGACGACCTGTCCCTCTTCCCAGGGAATTATGGGAACTGTCTCTCCATGAGAAGAGAGGGGTCTCCTCACAACTCTCCGCACCCTTGACCAACTACAGCTCCCAGAAGTCTTTGAGAGGAAAGCCATCATATCTCTGAAGTGTAGCTGGGTTCGCATGAGGCAAGACACAGTGATAAGAGCAAGAACCTTTATTGAACTAACAGAACTGGACCACAGGGGCAAAGCAACTGCTTATATACATTTCTGAAGGGCTGGGCCACTCCCACTCCCAACATGATTGGCTGTCACAACTTCCAAGCTGCGAATCATGACTCAGAGCTTAAGGGCCAGTGGCAGAGGCCCAAATCCTGAAATGTTCTGTGATTGGATGTCATGTATTGAATCAGAACACAGGGGCTGAGAATCCTTAGTCCAGACTTAAGCTCAGGCAAACACAGACCACTGAATACATAATATCCTCCAAGTGTCCCAATTTTCCAGAAACATTCCCAGCACCGTCCGTACGGCACCAAAGCAGCGTCGCCAGCAAACCACTATATACAGCACAAGTGCGGCGTTGCTACGTGCAGCGCATGCGTCATACATAGCGACGCTGCACATGCACCCTACATAGCGATGCCTGCCCTGGGTGTTATGACGCCTTCCTTCGCCCCTGATAACATGGAGACTAGCACTGCCCCATGGCCAATGTGCCTACAAGCCATGTTCCATCAGTGTGTGCATGCTGTTGTGTATGTGCAAATAACTCACCCATATGAGAAGGATCGCTTCACACACTGGCTGGGTAAAAAAATATTGTGTGTGTATGGAGGGGGCACAATGGGCAGGGTTGTGGGCTAAGATCTGGTTATTATAAGCAATAATTTAAGAACAATTTACCCCTGCTCTCCTCTTCCGGGCCTCTGCTTTGATTCCGTAAGCTTTCGTGACCTCACCCCAAGTGTACTGAAGATTTGTCACGTCCATAAAATGGCCACTTTTACAATTCAGTCACACCCGCCTTTCCATGTGGTCCCTGGAAGGTTCGCTGTGGGTCAGTACAGTCCAAATATGGTTAGTCTGCCCTGAGGTAGGAGGCCATTAGAAAGACCATCTGCCTTATGGCCTACAAATCCAGTCAGAATGGACAGCTCTGAGCTGCATGGACCAAATGGTCTGACTTCGTATAAAGCAATTAAAAAGCTAAAGGGACCCCTGACCATTAGGTCCAGTTGTGGCCGACTGCAGTTGCGGCGCTCATCTCGCTTTATTGGCCGAGGGAGCCGGCGTACAGCTTCCAGGTCATGTGGCCAGCATGGCTAAGCTGCTTTACCTTTCCACTGGAGTGGTACCTATTTATCTACTTGCACATTGACATGCTGACAAACTGCTAGGAGGGCAGGAGCAGGGACCGAGCAACGGGAGCTCACCCTGTCACAGGGATTCGAACCGCCGACCTTCTGATCGGCAAGTCCTAGGCTCTGTGGTTTAACTCACAGCGCCACCTGCGTCCCTCATAAAGCAATTACATATGTCACAAATGGTCCTCAGAAACTTACCGGAAGAGCTTGGCAGAAATTGCAGCCACGCACCCCATTCAGCATATAGGAATCATGCGTCTATCCCATGGGTCACCAAACTTTTTCAGCAGGGGGCCGGTCCACTGTCCCTCAGACCTTGTGGGTGGCCGAACTATATTTTAAAGAAAAAAAATGAACAAATTCTTATGCCCCACAAATAACCCAGAGATGCATTTTAAATAAAAGCACACATTCTACTCATGTAGAAACATGGCCCTCCGTGGGCCGGATTTAGAAGGTGATTGGGCCGGATCCAGCTCCTAGGCCTTAGTTTGCCTACCATGGTCTATCCCATCTGTCTCTTGAGGTCAGTGGCGGAGGAAGAGGAGTGCGGAGTGAACACACTGCCCCCGGCAGTGCGATCCCGGTAGGGTGCCATTGCGGCTACACCCCACCGGTGCTGGGTGCCACGCCCCTGCAGACGGTGCGCCACGCTCCCAGAGCATGCACCAGCCCCACCCCTGCCTACTCTCCGCTCCCCTGGTGCCGGAGCGTGAAGATCCGCCACTTCTTGAGGGTTTTTTTTTTTTTTTTTTGCTAAATAGTATGGCCACTGGTCCCATCACCTCCTGGCAAACAAAAAGGGAAGAAATGGAGGCAGTGAGAGATTTTACTTTCTTGGGCTCCATGATCACTGCAGATGGTGACAGCAGTCACGAAATTAAAAGATGCCTGCTTCCTGGGAGAAAAGCAATGACAAACCTAGAGAGCATCTTAAAAAGCAGAGACATCACCTGGCCGACAAAGGTCTGTATAGTAAAAGCTATGGTTTTCCCTGTAGTGATGTATGGAAGTGAGAGCTGGACCATAAAGAAGTCTGATCGCTGAAGAATTGATGCTTTTGAATTATGGTGCTGGAGGAGACTCTTGAGAGTCCCATGGACTGCAAGAAGATCAAACGTATCCATTCTTAAGGAAATCAGCCCTGAGTGCTCACTGGAAGGACAGATCCTGAAGCTGAGGCTCCAATACTTTGTCCACCTCATGAGAAGAGAAGACTCCCTGGAAAAGACCCTGATATTGGGAAAGATGGAGGGCACAAGGAGAAGGGGACAGCAGAGGACGAGATGGTTGGACAGTGTTCTCGAAACTACCAGCATGAGTTTGACCAAACTGCGGGAGGCAGTGGAAGACAGGAGTGCCTGTCGTGCTCTGGCCCATGGGGTCACGAAGAGTCGGACATGACTAAACGACTAAACAACAACAACAACAAAGTATTGATGGTCCAAACCTCTGAGCTCTGCTGCCTGAGTCGAAACGAGCGAGGCTTCCTTCGTTGCGCAAGCATGCCACTTATGCGCACCCTCTGAGCAACGGCTTCTCTAGAAGAGCTTTCTCCACTTGGTGGCATCTGCAGTGTCAAAATGAATGGGCGGAACAAGAGCAGGTTGGATGGCTTGCAATTCAGGTTCTGCGTAGCTGAACGTCAACGAGAGAGAGAGAGAGAGAGAGAGAGAGAGAGAGAGAGATGGGGGGGGGAATCCCAAGTTTATAACCCCCACCATGCACACCCAATTCTTTCCACTTTCTTGTCATGGATATATTAGCGAGCCGCGATGCATGCTAATTAGAAAGTTGGCTGTAACAAGAGTTCCTCTTGTGAATCCATTTAAGGACCAATTGTTTACTATCTATTTCTGTAAGTATAAAATTTTAATTACGGGAGTGACAGGAACTGTGTGTGATACAGTGCTCTGCATTCATCACTGGGAGAGGACCAGTTGCAGGAGCTGTTTGACTTTGGAGGGATCCTGACGCGCCTGCAATGCTGAGCAGCAGGTGCCCCATTAGTATGTACAGAAAAGCAATTAGGAAGCATATTGGATGAATGGGAAGTGCATTAATATTAGCGAGTGCATTTGTCAGTGGTTTTGATGCGAGACTCTCTCTTTTCTTTATGGAACATTAAGATTGTGCCTCTCATAAATTCTCCCCTTAAATTGCCATCTGTTCCCTTGTCATGCAGGAGCGAGGTGGAGAGGGAGAGAGAAAAGTTTTTTTTTTCTTGACAAAAAAAGGAAAGAAAAGAAAAATCAAAACAAGAGAAAGCGGAAGGAGCCGCCACCACTTGGAAGGATTTTGGGATTCACAATTGAGGCATCAGATGTGCAAAGTAATTACCTTTGAATGTGGTGTTAACTGTTGGGACAGCAGCTTCCTCCCTCCCCAGCCCTCTCTTTCAGTGATTAATTTTTTCAATTGTTTAAATAAGTTTTCCCCCCGATTTAAAAAGCTATATGATTAATTTTTTCAATTGTTTAAATAAGTTTTCCCCCCGATTTAAAAAGCTATATGATTAATTTTTTCAATTGTTTAAATAAGTTTCCCCCCCGATTTAAAAAGCTATATGAAATAGTTGCCATTGGACGTCATAGCGGTTGCAAGGAGAGGGAGAGAGACAGGGAGAGAGATGACTGGTTTGCCATCCTTTCCCCTGAATGGAAGGGATTTCTTGAGGACTAGTGGGTTTTAAAGTTCTCAGGGATTCAAGGAGAGTCTCGATGTGCTCCTACCTAGAGCTTCTCTGAGCTCTAAGCAGAAGGAGTGCACCAGTCGGCTCTAAGCAAAAGGAAACATACCGTACTTTCCCGTCTATAAGACGCCCCCATGTAATAAGATGCCCCCTATTTCTGGGGACTCAAATTTAAGGAAATGGGGAGAGATGGCACAGAGTTGTTGAGCTTTCTGGGGGGGGGGGGGTTGCCAAAAATTGCTCACCTGCACACATCACATAATCCACTGCTCTTCTGTTCCATTGCCGTCAGAAGCTGCCAATCACCCGCCCAGCTGCCGGAGCGTCAGCCAATCAACACAACCCATTAACACAGCAACCAATAATACGCACAATAGCTGCCAACAGATGCGACAGCAACCAATCAAACGTCCACCCTATGCAATACCCATGTATAAGACAGCCCTCACTTTTTAGCATTTCTTAAAGAAAAAACATAGTCTTATACATGGAAAAGTCTGGTAATTAATTTCTCTTTCTTCAAAGATTATTTTAAGTGATGTGGGGTAGGATTTCATCATTGGAGACTTCAGAGCTCGTATGATCAGCGGCAGTACAGTGGTAACTTGCTTCTCAAACTTTATCCGTTCCGGAAGTCCGTTCCAAAACCAAAGCATTCCAAAACCAAGGCGTGTTTTCCTTTGGAAAGTAATGCAACATGGATTAATCCGTTCCAGACTCTTAAAAACAACCCCTAAAACAGCAATTTAACATGAACTTTATTATCTAACGCGATCATTGATCCATAAAATGAAAGCAATAAACAACATACTGCAGTCGCACAATCAATCAATCAGTAGCTGAACTGGGTTCCACACAGTCACAAAAACAAAACAAAACACAAAAGCCACAAAAAACAAAACAAAATAAATAGCAAAAAGAGACAGACCTCAGCGTAACATTCTAAACCGAAGTGTGGCACCCAAATTGGAAGCGTAACACTCAAAACGGAGCACGTTTGGCTTCTGAAAAAAATTCGCAAACCGGAACACTTACTTCCGGGTTTGCAGTGTTTGGCTTCCAAGTTGTTTGAGTACCAAGGCGTTTGAGAACCAAGGTACCACTGTACAGGGGAATCCCCACTTACACAAGTGTTCCATTCCTGGTTGTTCTGCACACCAGCAACATGCACACAAGTCTGTTCCTCCCCATTCTGCCCCGTCCCCCTTTGGTGCTGAAAACGCCACTCATGCAAGTGCTGATCACACAAAAGTGGCCTGTAAATGCTGCTGACTCCCAGTGGCTGAAAGGGAAGCCTGGAAAAGAGAAGCCTGAGAGGAGATATGGTTGTTGTTGTTGTTGTTTAGTCGTTTAGACGTGTCCGACTCTTCGTGACCCCATGGACCAGAGCACGCCAGGCATTCCTGTCTTCCACTGCCTCCCACAGTTTGGTCAAACTCATGCTGGTAGCTTTGAGCTGGCCAACCATCTCATCCTCTGTCGTCCCCTTCTCCTTGTGCCCTCCATCTTTCTCAACATCAGGGGCACTTGGAGGGTCTGAGATTCTCATTTTGATCTTTTTCTTTTCCATTTGCAGATTAATGAGGAACAGGAGAGAGTGGATTTATGAGCAGCTACAAAAAAAATCTGGAATTAGACACCTGTCCATCCTAGCCTCATTCTGAGTCAAATTAGACCCTGTTTGAGTTTGCGACAGACTGAGTATGCTGCATTTGAAATTCTGGTATGGAGCAGAAGACTGGCAATCCCTTCCAATATGGTGGGGCAATCCCTTCTAATATCCCTTCTGATATGGTGGGGGTTACAAAAACTGTTAGGGTTTTCCCTGTCTTCCTTTCTTGAGAAACCCCCTCAAGATTTTTAGCGTTCCAAAACAATTGTTGTTTAGTCGTGTCTGACTCTTCGTGACCCCATGGAGCAGAGCATGCCAGGCACTCCTGTCTTCCACTGCCTCCTGCAGTTTGGTCAAACTCATGCTGGTAGCTTCGAGAACACTGTCCCACCATCTCGTCCTCTGTCGTCCCCTTCTCCTTGTGCCCTCCATCTTTCCCAACATCAGGGTCTTTTCCAGGGAGTCTTCTCTTCTCATGAGGTGGCCAAAGTACTGGAGCCTCAGCTTCAGGATCTGTCCTTCGGAGATATGGTAGCCATCTTCAAATCTCTGAAGGGTTGTCACATGGAGGAAAGAGCAAGCTTGTTTTCTCCTGTTGTGGAGGGTAGGACTCGAACCCATGGCTTCAAGTTACAAGAAAGAAGACTCCCACTAAACATCAGGAAAAACGGGGGGTGAAATCCCTAAAAAGGATGTTACTTTTTTCTGTATGCCACAACAGCTGAGAGAATATTACTAGCGAAGAATTGGAAGAAACAAGATTTGCCAACTATCGAAGAATGGCAGATGAAGATGATGGACCATATGGAACGTGCCAAACTGACTGGGAGACTCTGTGAGCAGAGAGAAGAGACGGTGGAAGAAGATTGGAAGAAGTTTAAAGAATATTTGGAAAAAAAATGTTAATATTTAAATTTTAGAATAGCTTTGGAAGTGGATATAGGTTGTAGGGTTAGAAGTAGAAGATAGTGTATTTTAAAATAGTATTATTTGTGAGTGAAAAAATGTGAAGATTTTTATGGTAAAAGTAAGCATCATAAAAAATGGTTAAAAATTATGATATATGTAAACTGCTAAATGTGAGGTAAAATGAAAATCAGATGGGGGGACTTGGGGAAGCTCATTTAACAATGTTTAGAAAATATAAGGATAAGACAAGAATTTGTTTGTATTGTTTGTTTTTCTGTTTTGTGTTGTTTAGTTGTGAAATTTTTTTGGGGGAAAAATAATAATAATAGTGCCACTGTATTCTGCTCTGGTCAGACCTCACCTGGAGTACTGTGTCCAGTTCTGGGCACCACAGTTCCAGAAGGACACTGACAAACTGGAACGTGTCCAGAGGAGGGCAACCAAAATGGTCAAAGGCCTGAAAACGATGCCTTATGAGGAACGGCTAAGGGAGCTGGGCATGTTTAGCCTGGAGGAGAGGAGGTTAAGGGGTGATATGATAGCCATGTTCAAATATATAAAAGGATGTCACATAGAGGAGGAAGAAAGGTTGTTTTTTGCTGCTCCAGAGAAGCGGACACGGAGCAATGGATCCAAACTACAAGAAAGAAGATTCCACCTAAACATTAGGAAGAACTTCCTGACAGTAAGAGCTGTTTGACAGTGGAATTTGCTGCCAAGGAGTGTGGTGGAGTCTCCTTCTTTGGAGGTCTTTAAGCAGAGGCTTGACAACCATATGTCAGGAGTGCTCTGATGGTGTTTCCTGCTTGGCAGGGGGTTGGGCTCGATGGCCCTTGTGGTCTCTTCCAACTCTATGATTCTATGATTCTATGAAACATCAGGCAAAGCTTTCCAACAGCAGGAGTTGTTTGACAGTGGACTCTCCTTCAATGCATGTATTTAAGCAGAGGTTGGATGGCCATCTGCAATAGATGCTTTAGTTGAGATCCATGCATTGCAGAGCGTTGGACTAGATGACCCTTAGGGTCCCTTCCAACTGTACAATTCTGTGATTCTTGTGGACTAGGTGGGCCATCAGAGCTCTTCTTATGATACATAGAACCTTTTCTTATCAGAAGCAGCAAGGGGAAGTTCTTCATGATCAATGAGAGTTTCATAAATGTTTTAGAGAAGGAAAGGGGAACCCTCAGGCTTGGAGGTGAAATGTGGTCCTCCAGGCCTCTATCTGGCCCTTGAGACTCTGCCGTGGGAATGGCGCACCCAAAATACTTTGCAAAGGATTAATGCTGTGCCATAGAATCTTGTGATGTCACACTCACACACACACACTGAAGCAGGTTTTCTTTCAGTTCGTTCAACAGTGTGTAGGGTTGCCATATTTCAAACAGCTTTTTTGGCAAAGTTGCTGAGCTTTTATTGTTGTTGTTGTTGTTGTTTAGTCGTTTAGTCGTGTCCGACTCTTCGTGACCCCATGGACCAGAGAACGCCAGGCACCTCTGTCCTCCACTGCCTCCCGCAGTTTAGTCAAACTCATGCTGGTAACCTCGAAAACACTATCCAACTATGAACTATGCCGAGCAGGGCACCAAAGCTATGAACTATGCCGAGCAGGGCACCAAAGATGAACAGGTCATAGTGGAGAGTTTTGACCAAACGTGATCCACCTGGAGGAGGAACCGGCAAGCCACTCCAGTATCCCTGCCAAGAAAACTCCATGGACAAAGACAACAGAGCTTTTATTAGTTCTGCCTAAAGTTGACAAAACCACCCAAAAGCAGTTTTTTAGCTATTTTTATGGAGTACAGTAGTACCTCGGGTTACATACGCTTCAGGTTACATACGCTTCAGGTTACATACGCTTCAGGTTACAGACTCCGCTAACCCAGAAATATTACCTCGGGTTAAGAACTTTGCTTCAGGATGAAAACAGAAATCGTGCTCTGGTGGCATGGCGACAGCAGGTGGCCCCATTAGCTAAAGTGGTGCTTCAGGTTAAGAACAGTTTCAGGTTAAGAACAGAACTCCGGAACAAATTAAGCACTTAACCCGAGGTACCACTATACAGTCATAGTGGTATATCTCGGGTTATAGCCGCTTCAGGTTGCATTTTTTCAGGTTGCAGACTGCGAAACGGGTTACTTCCGGTTTCGGCGGTCATGCACAGAAGCACTAAATCACGCTTTGTGCATGTGCAGAAGCGCAGGCGCAGCTTGCAAACACTGTGGGTTATGAACGTGCATTCCGCATGGATCACGTTCACAACCTGAGCGTTCACTGTATCAGCAAAAATGGAACTGCCGACACGGAGCTGCTATGCATCCGGATTTCCCCAGACATTTTCGTTTACCAATTTCTGCCCAGACACTGCTGCCGACTGCAGTATTCCGGATACGTCCAGGAAATCCCAGACATATGGCAACCCTAACTGTATGCAAGAGTTTTAACTGAGAACAGCAAGTGTGTTTGTGTTATGCTGCTGCCTGCCTCAGAGTCTGTGAAATATCAGGCAGCCTCAGATACAAATTCATGCAAATATGTTTCAGTAACGTTAAGTATTGCCTGCCTCTCATGTACGGTCAATCTGACGATAGCGGGTGCAGCAAGTAAAAGTCATGTGTTAGATGGTATATTACACCAGTAAAACTTGCAAAAATGTATAAAATATGTAAGAAATGTTGGAAATGTAAAGAAAAGGATGGCACTTTTTACCATATGTGGTGGGAATGTAAGAAAGTGAAGAGCTTCTGGGAATTGATATATAATGAACTGAAGAAAATGTTGAAATATACATTTGTTAAGAAACCAGAGGCCTTTCTTTTAGGAATTATAGGAAATGAAATAAATAGAAAGGATTGCAAACTTTTCCAATATGCAGTAACAGCGGCAAGAATATTACTGGCCCAGAAATGGATACAGGAACAAGTACCAACATTGGAGGAGTGGAGAATGAAGCTGATGGACTATGCAGAACTTGATAAACTGACTGGGAAGATCAGATATCTACGAGATCAAAAGTTTATTGAGGACTGGGGAAAGCTAGTGGAGTATTGGGAATGTATAAGTGATAATGAAATAACGTTAGTGGCATTTAAAGAAGCTCTGTAAAAACTTAATAAATATTGTAAGAAAGAAAAACAGGTGTGGAAGGGTATGTTAAAAGGCATTAGCAAATTCAGGAAATGTGTAATTAAAAAGTTTAATTTGGATGATTGTCAGAGAGGCTGAAGGAAGTCCAAAAACGAGAAAATTTGTTAAAGTTGTAAGGTGGTGTGATATGTAATTTTCTTGATGAAAATTAATAAAAAAAATTATTTTTTTAAAAAAGTAAAAGTCATGTGTTATTTTTAAACTTTGAAAGCAAGTGTGGCATGGTTTTCCTAGGAGAAAAGAGAACTATTAGAAAGGGTCAAACAACCCAGGGCAACTTCCACACAACTCAGCAAATATAATAACCACACAGCCTGTAGCTTTCATTGCCCCTGCTCTGTGCATCCCTGTAGTTTTCTAAACAGGCTGGAATATGTCCTTCAGTTGTGATAGTATCTCTTTAATACTTAGAGGAAGGATGGAGAATATGCCTGGCTACTCCCAACACTGTTATGGGGCTGTTTGAAGATTGCTGGCAGGGTAATGTGGCTCTCAAACTGGAAACACACACACACACACACACACACACACCGATTCCTGTTTTTAGAGAGCACACAGGGCTGGATTTAGGTTTGATGAGGTCCTAAGCTACTGAAGGTAATGGGGCCCTTTATATGTCCAGCTGTCCTTTGTCAACAACAAATTGTCGCTTTTTTTGTATTACAAGAAATCAATCAGTAGGCATAAGACCAGGGGTCCCCAAACTAAGACCCGCGGGCCGGATAAGGCCCGCGGGACTCGTTTACCTGGCCGCAGTGACCCCCACTGCCCGCTGCCACCACCCGCTCTTACCGGCACTGCACTGCGTGGCTGCCCACTTCTGGGTCAGAGGAGCACCAGAAATAACTTGTGCGCATGCGCAAGCATTATTTGCGCATGCACATTATTTCTGGTGCACATCTGGGTTGGAGGAGGCCCATGCACATGCGCACAAGCTATTTCTGGTGCTCCTCCAACCCAGAAGTGAGCCGGAAATAGCATGTGCGCACGCATATGGGCACTCACTCCCCCGCCCTCCGGCCCGCTGCGTGATCGGCACTGGAGACACCGGCCAAGGCGCGGTAAGTTTGCTGACCTCTGCATAAGACTCATACCCTTAGTCTATGCTGCCTGATCATCAGTCTACAAGCACTCTTTAATATTAGATAACAGGTACAACAGCTTGACCTACATTCAACTGTGCTGCCCTGCAGTCTGCAGCTGCATGCTGCATGTTGCCCTGCAACCAGCCCATGCAGAATGTAGGCACCCTGTATATAGAAATGAGCAAACCAGTGATATTTTAGGGAGCAGGCTAGCAGGCGGGGTCCATTACTTACATCATAGGAGCCTACAGAACACAAAACACTGTTTCTGTATGTAGGTTTTATTTTATTTGTTTTTTATCTTATATTTTGGAAGTGTACATCCAGGTTTTTTTCCTTTAATTTTTTTTGGGAGGTCCCCAAGAGAGTGGGGCCCTAAGCTATAGCTCTTTTAGCTTATACGTAAATCTGGCACTGGGAGCACAGTACAGTGGTACCTCGGTTTTTTAACATCTCCGTTGATGAACGTTTTGGTTTTCAAATGCCCAAAACCTGGAAGTAAATGTTTCCGTTTTGGAACACACCTTGGAAGTCAAATGGCTTCCGCTGAGTGTTTCTCAATTCTCCCAATTAAATTTGCAGACTGCCCTTGGTTTTCGAATGTTTCGGAACTCAAACGGTCTTCCAGAATGGATCACGTTTGAAAACTGAGGTTCCATGGTACCTGCTTCCGTGGATGTACATGATGTACTCCTGACGAGACGCTGCATTGTGTAGAAACACTTGAGAGGTCTCTTCTTTAAAAAATAAAATAGAATAGAATAAATGAAGAGCTTGCAATTGCTGTCCTTGATGGAGGCATCCACCCAGGCTGCTTCGTAAATTAAGCTTATTTTGGTGAACGCTTGAGGCAAGCGTTCTCTCCTTTGCTTGCTTGTTTGATAAATTAGCAGAGCGAGGAAAAGACTAAGAACACCTTGATGGACTACATGGAACTGGCGGAAATAACTGGCAGAATCCGAGACCAGGGAGAAGAGTCGGTGGAAGAAGATTGGAAGAAATTTAAAGATTATCTACAGAGACATTGTAAAATTAAGGAATGTTAGAAGGATGCTGGAATGAAGTTATGTGGTTTTGGCAGTAATGTTACAAAGGAGTATGTAAAAATGGATTGTTAACAGGTGAGAATGTAAAGTTACAATATATTAAGATAAATTATTAAGATAAAAACAAAGATGGAAAGGATTTGCTGAATTAACTAACTGAACTAGAATACAAAAAAGGGAGGTGTGAGGAGGTCAAGGAAACAAGCAAATGAAAGATAAGGTATTGAAAAATTGATTTGTTTTTAATTGTTTTTATTTTTCAGTATTTTGTATTTTTTGTTTTATTTTCTTTTATTTTTGTAATTTTGTTGAAACTTCAATAAATATATTTATTTATTTTTTTAAAAGAAAAGACTAAGAACACCTAACTGGGGGCACATATTATTTCTCTGGGGGAAATCCTAACCTCAAGATACCTGTTCTGCAGCGTCAAATTCTGCAGCATCAAATGTCTCAACGGACTTTTTAAACAGCAGGTTCAAAACTCACCTACGCAACCTGTTCGTTGGCCCCTTTGTTCACTTTGCGGTCAGCCGCAAAGTCTCTGGGAGGCGGAAATGTGTGGTTCACTCGTTGCCTTTTCTGGGACATTCTCTAACATCGCCTTGGCAGAATGGAAGTCCCTGCTAGTCGTCTCCTGCCTGTGTAGTTAGTAACACCACAAGCTTCAGGTCAGAAAGCAGGAGATTTTTGTGGTAGCACCACCCTAGCACAGACCCACCCTAGAAAGTAGCAAGTCTCAACACTACCACCACCCCCACTTTGCATGGCTCACCTATGAAGGTTTAAAGCACAGGTGTGGTAAATGGGTCCAGCTGGCTGGTCTCTCTGTTATCCCTTCCTCCAATCCCAATGGGCCAAGTTTGGTATGTGGGCGGGGCTGCACGCTTGTCAACCTACTGGTCGCCATAATGTTAGGTGACCCACATAACATATCAACGACCTGCTACGCAAGGGTCTTTGCGAGACCTGACCACTTGTGGAGTGCTATGCACAGGCCTTTCCGAGAATTGATGATCATGTGATTGATATTCTTGTGGAACCTTTGTACAGTCCTGATGGGTGATAGTTGTGAAGGCCTGTGCTTGGGACTTGCACACCCATTTCTGTCCTCCATCCAGGCCACGGAAAGAGGCATTATCAGAATTGAGTGACACAACCCAGCCAGGCTAAAACTCTTGAGGAAGGGTACAAACCTGGGGAGGTGAGAGGTGTGGAGAAGAAGAAGAAGAAGAAGAGTTTGGATTTGATATCCCGCTTTATCACTACCCTAAGGAGTCTCAAACTGGCTAACATTCTCCTTTCCCTTCCTCCCCCACAACAAACACTCTGTGAGGTGAGTGGGGCTGAGAGACTTCAGAGAAGTATGACTAGCCCAAGGTCACCCAGCAGCTGCATGTGGAGGAGCGGAGACGTGAACCCGCTTCACCAGATTACAAGTCTACCACTCTTAACCACTACACCACACTGAGAAGGGTGTGATGAAGTAGGAAGAGTAGCCTTACCTTACCAAATCCTGAGGGACAAATGGAGAGGCTTAGAAGGCTACATCTGCTCCCCAAACCTTAGGTTCCTTTCCCATGAACAAGCTTTTTTGCTGCATAACTTTTATTCATTTGCAAGCCTCCTACCCCCATGCCACACACATGTATTGATCCGGCAGTGTAAATTGTAAACCAGAAAAGACTGCATTTAATCATAAGAACAACAACATGTTATTATTTATACCCCGCCCATCTGGCTGGGTTTCCCCAGCCACTCTGGGCGGCTTCCAACAGGAGATTAAAAATATATTAAAACATCAGTCATTAGAAACTTGCCTAAACCGGGCTTCTAAATGTCAGATAGTTGTTTATCTCTTTGACATCTGGTGGGAGGGCGTTCCCCAGGTTCCACATGGTGAAGCTGAGGCTCCAATACTTTGGCCACCTCATGAGAAGAGAGGATCCCCTGTAAAAGACCCTGATGTTGGGAAAGATGGAGGGCACAAGGAGAAGGGGACGACAGAATACGAGATGGTTGCATAGTGTTCTTGAAGCTACTAGCATGAGTTTGACTAAACTGTGGGAGGCAGTGGAAGACAGGAGTGCCTGGCGTGCTCTGGTCCATGGGGTCACGAAGAGTCGGACACGTCTAAATGACTAAGCAACAACAACAACAAATGTCCTAAAAGCTGGTGCATAACACTGATGATCAAAGAGCTTCACGTTCAGTTAAATTCACTTGAGAATCCTGGGGAGGCCAAATGCTATGAGTTATTGTCTAAGTATCAGTTAATGGACACCCACAGTAAAATTTTCCCTATCAAATAATGCATCCCTGAGCTACATAAAGTTCTTTATCTACTTCCCCTCCCCCCTCCCGCCTATGATTTCAATGTGGCTAAAGAAAATACCTAACGCTCTGGTTGTCTGGCTTCCGTGGTGTTTCTTTTGTAAGTGACATTGCCTAATGTTTTTTTAATGGATCTTTAAATAATTTATCCTTAAACCTTTGTTTAATGGATTTTTTTTTTATTCCAGAGTTTGATACCTAAAGAGCCATGTCTGACAATTCATATTTTGCACTCTGACAATTCCTCCTCCCAACTCCAGTTAAATTAATAGTCGGCTTTCCGTGCTTTCAAGCTTAATTATAAGAACTCCTATTTAAGAGAAAGGTATTTATGTTGATACTTAATCGCTATTTGTGCAATGCGTGATTCACATCTCACTTTACGAGACGCATGTAGGGCTAATCCTTTTTAATATATATATATATATATGGGGGGATATGTTTGGCAGAATTACTTGATTTGATACAGCAGCAACACTTCTCATTAAGTTCACTAGAGCTGAATGATTTTAAGGGTAACACTTTAGCAGAGGCAACTCATAGCCTTGAGGACCCTGGAGAGAATAAGAATGTCCCAGCTGGGTCAGACCAAAGGCATGTCCACTCCAACATCCTGTTTTTCATAGTGGCCAACCAGATGATGAAGCGAAGCCCACAACCAGGACATTATGAAGGATGGAACAAGCTTGTTTTCTCCTGCTCCAGAGGATAGGACACAAACCAATGGCTTCCAGTTGCAAGAATAGAGATTCCATCGGGTAGAACTTTCTGATGACAAGAGCAGTTCGAAAGTGGAATGGTCTCCCTTGGAAGGCAATGGAGTCTCCTTCCTTGGAGGTTTTTAAGCAGAGGTTGGATGGCCATTTGGCATGTATGGTCTAGTTGAGATTTCTGCATAAACCTCAGGGTCCCTTCCAATTATTTGATTCTAGGAGTCTGATTCATCCACAGGGCAGTTCACAACATAAAAAATACAAAACAAGAACAGAAAACACATAATAAAAACAATAACAATAGCAATAACAAACACAATCTAAAAAAACCCCCACCCCCCAGCAAGCATATTTATTTTTTATTTTTAAATGAATATTTATTAGCATTTTCAAAAAAGGAAAAAACATATAAAAACAAAGACAAAATATAAACAAAAAGATAACAAAAATCCAAAACTTAAAAACAATTAAAAACACTTAAAAGTTCAAATACTTATTTTCTTTTAACTTGTTTCTCAGACCTCCTCACACCTCCCCTTCTTGTATTCCAATTTAAATTATTAGCTCAGCAAATCCTTAACTTACTTCTCCATTTTGACTTAATTTAATTTATTCTAACATGTTATTATTTTACTTTTCTTCTTTCTTCCATTTCCTCAATTTATATTTACAAACCTTATTTTCGTTTAGTTTAGACCATTTTAATAACCAGCAAGCATATTTAAAAGGACATAGAATGTTAATCCTCCAAAGGCCTGGTTAGAGACAAACATTTTCATCTCTAACTCATATAAAGATATGCAATGAAGGGGCCAGGTGGGCCACCCTAGGGCTGCATCAATAGGAGTATAGCATCTAGATCAAGGGAAATAATAGTGCCACTGTATTCTGCTCTGGTCAGACCTCACCTGGAGTACTGTGTCCAGTTCTGGGCACCACAGTTCAAGAAGGACACTGACAAACTGGAACGTGTCCAGAGGAAGGCAACTAAAATGGTCAAAGGCCTGGAAACGATGCCCTATGAGGAACGGCTAAGGGAGCTGGGGATGTTTAGCCTGGAGAAGAGGAGGTTAAGGGGTGATATGATAGCCATGTTCAAATATATAAAAGGATGTCACATAGAGGGGGGAGAAAGGTTGTTTTCTGCTGCTCCAGAGAAGCGGACACGGAGCAATGGTTCCAAACTACAAGAAAGAAGATTCCACCTAAACATTAGGAAGAACCTCCTGACAGTAAGAGCTGTTGGACAGTGGAATTTGCTGCCAAGGAGTGTGGTGGAGTCTCCTTCTTTGGAGGTCTTTAAGCAGAGGCTTGACAACCATATGTCAGGAGTGCTCTGATGGTGTTTCCTGCTTGGCAGGGGGTTGGACTCGATGGCCCTTGTGGTCTCTTCCAACTCTATGATTCTATGATTCTATGATTCTAACCCCATAGTTGCCTTTGACTGGACTTAACAATCCAGGGGTCCTTTACCTTTACCTTTTTACCTTGACGTATCTGGATTGAGCTTCAGTTTGGCTCTCATCCAGTTCATTACTGAGGCAAGACAATGGTCCAGCACTTTCACTCGCCTCACCTGCAGATGTGAAGGGGAAGTCGAGCTTGTGTGTCATCAGCGTATTGCTGACAACATACTTCAAAACTCAATATGACACCACTCAGTGGGTTTATGTCAATGTTAAGCAGCATAAGGGATAAAACTGAACCCCAAGGAACCCCACATTGAAGGCCCCACAGTGCTGAATAACACTCCCCAAGCATCACCCGTTGAAGATGGCCATCAGTGTAGGACCAGAACCACTGCAAAACAGTGCTGCCCACTGTGGCGATCACACAGGGCCCCTGGATGTTTTACTGTCTATTGATCCCTGTACCACCACTTTATTTCTCGCTGCCACCACCCAGGCCCTACCTGGTACAATACTGAGTCCAGTAAGGGTTAAATTGGAACATAAACTTCTGTTTATTCATTGCAGTTTAACAAGCGTGTGGTTTCATAAACGGTATCGGTCAATTACAATCATGGGGTGCCTATCCAGACCTATAACTTCCACTACCTGCTCTCACTCACTAAACCACCTCTCAGATACAGTGGTACCTCAGGTTACATACGCTTCAGGTTACAAACGCTTTAGGTTACTGACTCTGCCAACCCAGAAATAGTACCTCGGGTTAAGAACTTTGCTTCAGGATAAGAACAGAAATTGTGCTCCGGCTGCATGGCAGCAGCAGGAGGCCCCATTAGCTAAAGTGGTGCTTCAGGTTAAGAACAGTTTCAGGTTAAGAACAGACTTCGAGAACGAATTAAGTACTTAACCCGAGGTACCACTGTATTTACTTGTCTTCCTAGCCCCTAACTGTTCCTGACTCAGCTTATTTCGCTACACTAACTCAACCTACCCACAGACTCTATCCCAATTCACTCCCACTCCAACCAACCACCCAACTCCCAACGAACTGTCCTTTTGCCCCTCCCAGAGCTGGTCTTATAGTCCCTCTGGCTCCACCCCCTGGGTTCTGATTGGGTAACTTGTTTAACTATTTCACCTCCAGCACTCTCATATGTTAACATCACACCCACTGCCGGCTCCGATAGTCTCTCCTGGAGGGTACTGGCGTCAATTGTACCAAAAGTGATCGAGGAAGAAGTCAAGGAAGATTAACAGGGGTATATTACCCCTGTCCATCTCCTGAGAGAGGTCAACATATAAGGTGACCAGGGCAGTTTCTGTGTCAGCTGCTCCAGAAGGATACTATGGTTGAGGGCATCGAAAGCTGCTGAGAGGGAGAATTACACATTTCATGATTCCAACAATAGAAATATGTAGCAATTCATCATTATTCTGAAGAGTCCAGTGGCAGAGGGGCTTGCATGAGCAGCATCTTCCAAGCCAGTCCCACTGCCAGGACTAGCAAAGAGCAGGGAAGAATGAGACGACGTGTTACTTCAGCCTCCCTTCCCCTCAAGGACGCTGTGCATATTTTTATTTAATTTCGTACAAAGCGACGGCGCTGATTTGATGTGTTCCCTTCTCCCTCCTCTGTGTTCCTCTCTTTAAAAGTGTAAAGAGCCACATTTGGGATCAGAACAATGCAGGTAAAAGGGGTTCCCGCTGTGCACCTGATGTCTGATAGTTCTTATCTGCGCCACTGTTTGGCCCACCTGCTGGGGCAAGGGGGAGAGCTAAATGATGATGCCTTATACCTTCCCGACTAAAGACTAACACAGTCCCCAGCTGTGAGCATGTGATCAATTCTTAACTTTGGATTTTTTTTTATTTTTGTGGGGTGGGGAGGGGTGGTGGAAAACGAAAAAACAAAACCAAAACCCTGCTGCTGTAAGACACGCTCGCCTTCCTCTGCAAATGCCTCCTGCAACTCTGACATTAAAAGCTGGCTCTGATTACTCTTTGTGGGTCATGTTCTGCCATCACTGTCACAAGCAGTGTGCATCTGGTTAGCCACTGTGAGAAGAGAATGCTGGACTAGATGGGCTGTTGGTTTGATCCAGCAGGATCTTCTTAGGTTCTTGTGATAACAACAACAACAACAACAACAACAACAACAACAACAACAACAACACCTTTATCATTTATGTGCCAACCATCTGACTGGGTTGCCCTAGCCACTCTAAGTGGCTCACAACAAAATATTTAAAATGCAATAAAACACAAACCATTACAAATTTCCCTGAACAGGAAGTAGGAGGTTGTGGTTTTGTATTTTTTTAAATTGCTGCTCCAGGTCTTGGTTGGTACAGTTACCATACCTGAGGATCAGGCTCCCTAGCAGGTCTGTGGAATCGCAGTACAGTGGTACTTTTTTTTTTTTTTGTAGAGAAGTACTTTTATTTCCCCCTTCATGGATCACTGCCTTGTTGTGGTGAAGGGGCTTGAATAACTCAGAGAAGCTATGAGCTATGCCATGCAGGACCACCCAAGATGGTCAGGTCATAGTGGAGAGTTTTGAACAAACGTGATCCACCTGGAGCAGGAACCGGCAAGCCACTCCAGTATCCCTGCCAAGAAAACTCCATGGACAAAGACAACAGGCATATGAAAGTTATGACGCTGGAAGATGAGCCCCTCAGGTCGGAAGGCGTCCAACATGCTACCGAGGAAGAGCGGAGGACAAGTACAAGTAGATTCAGAGCTGATGAAGTGGCTGGGCCAAAGCTGAAAGGATGCTCAGTTGCGGATATGCCTGGAAGCGAAAGGAAAGTCCAATGCTGTAAAGAAAAATATTGCATAGGAACCTGGAATGTAAGAACCATGAACCTTGGTAAGTTGGATGTGGTAAAAAATGAGATGGCAAGAATAAATATTGACATCCTGGGCATCAGTGAACTAAAATGGATGGGAATGGGCGAATTCAGTTCGGATGACCATCATATCTACTACTGTGGGCAAGAATCCTGTAAAAGAAATGGAGTGGCCCTCATAGTCAACAAAAGAGTGGCGAAAGCTGTACTGGGATGCAGTCTCAAAAATGATAGAATGATCTCAATACGAATCCAAGGCAGACCTTTTAACATCACAGTAATCCAAGTTTATACACCAACTACTGGTGCTGAAGAAACTGAAATTGAGCAATTCTATGAAGACTTACAACACCTTATAGAAATGACACCAAAGAAGGATGTTCTTCTCATTATAGGGGATTGGAATGCTAAAGTAGGGAGTCAAGAGATAAAAGGAACAACTGGCAAGTTTGGCCTTGGAGTTCAAAACGAAGCAGGGAAAAGGCTAATAGAGTTCTGCCAAGAGAACAAGCTGGTCATCACAAACACTCTTTTCCAACAACACAAGAGACGACTCTACACATGGACATCACCAGATGGGCAGCATCAAAATCAGATTGATTATATTCTCTGCAGCCAAAGATGGAGAAGCTCTATACAGTCAGCAAAAACAAGACCTGGAGCTGACTGTGGCTCAGATCATCAGCTTCTTATAGCAAAATTCAAGTTTAAACTGAAAAAAGTAGGAAAAACCACTGGGCCAGTAAGATACAATCTAAGTCAAATCCCTTATGAATACACAGTGGAAGTGAGGAACAGGTTTAAGGAATTAGATTTGGTGGACAGAGTGCCTGAAGAACTATAGATGGAGGCTTGTAACATTATACAGGAGGCAGCAACTAAAACCATCCCAACGAAAAGGAAATGCAAGAAAGCAAAGTGGCTGTCCAACGAGGCCTTACAAATAGTGGGGGAGAGAAGGCAAGCAAAATGCGAGGGAGATAGTGAAAGATACAGGAAATTGAATGCAGATTTCCAAAAAATAGCAAGGAGAGACAAGAAGGCCTTCTTAAACGAGCAATGCAAAGAAATAGAGGAAAACAATAGAATGGGAAAAACCAGAGATCTGTTCAAGAAAATTGGAGATATGAAAGGAATATTTCGTACAAAGATTACCATAATAAAAGACAAAAGTGGAAAGGTCCTAACAGAAGCAGAAGACATTAAGAAGAGGTGGCAAGAATACACAGAGGAACTATACCAGAAAGAAATGGATGTCTCGTATACCCCAGGTAGTGTGGTTGCTGACCTTGAGCCAGACATCCTGGAGAGTGAAGTCAAATGGGCCTTAGAAAGCACTGCTAATAACAAGGCCAGTGGAAGTTATGATATTCCAGATTAACTACTTAAAATTTTAAAAGATGATGCAGTTTAGGTGCTACACTCAATATGCCAGCAAGTTTGGAAAACACAGCAGTGGCCAGAGGATTGGAGAAGATCAGTCTACATCCCAATCCCCAAGAAGGGCAGTGTCAAAGAATGCTCTAACTACCACACAATTGCACTCATTTCACACACTAGCAAGGTTATGCTTAAAATTCTACAAGGAAGGCTCAAGCAGTATGTGGACCGAGAACTCCCAGAAGTGCAAGCTGGATTTCGAAGGGGCAGAGGAACCAGAGACCAAATTGCAAACATGCGCTGGATTATGGAGAAAGTTAGAGAGTTCCAGAAAGACATCTACTTCTGCTTCATCAACTATGCAAAAGCCTTTGACTGTGTTGACCATAGCAAACTATGGCAAGTACTTAAATAAATGGGAGTGCCTGATCACCTCATCTGTCTCCTGAGAAATCTCTATGTGGGACAAGAAGCTACAGTTAGAACTGGATATGGAACAACTGACTGGTTCAAAATTGGGAAAGCAAGGCTGTATATTGTCTCCCTGCTTACTTAATTTATATGCAGAATTCATCATGCAAAAGGCTGGGCTGGATGAATCCAAAGCCGGAATTAAGATCGCCAGAAGAAATATCAACAACCTCAGATATGCAGATGACACAACCTTGATGGCAGAAAGTGAGGAGGAATTAAAGAACCTTTTAATGAGGGTGAAAGAGGAGAGCACAAAATATGGTCTGAAGCTCAACATCAAAAAAACGAAGATCATGGCCACTGGTCCCATCACCTCCTGGCAAATAGAAAGGGAAGAAATGGAGGCAGTGAGAGATTTTACTTTCTTGGGCTCCATGATCACTGCAGATGTTGACAGCAGTCACGAAATTAAAAGACGCCTGCTCCTTGGGAGAAAGGCGTTGGCAAACCTAGACAGCATCTGAAAAAGCAGAGATATCACCTTGCCAACAAAGGTCCATATAGTTAAAGCTATGGTTTTCCCTGTAGTGATGTATGGAAGTGAGAGCTGGACCATAAAGAAGGCTGATCGCCGAAGAATTGATGCTTTTGAATTATGGTGCTGGAGGAGACTCTTGAGAGTCCCATGGACTGCAAGAAGATCAAACGTATCCATTCTTAAGGAAATCAGCCCTGAGTGCTCACTGGAGGGACAGATCGTGAAACTGAGGCTCCAATACTTTGGCCACCTCATGAGAAGAGAAGATTCCCTGGAAAAGACCCTGATGTTGGGAAAGATGGAGGGCACAAGGAGAAGGGGACGACAGAGGATGAGATGGTTGGACAGTGTTCTCGAAGCTACAAACATGAGTCTGTCCAAACTGCGGGAGGCAGTGGAAGACAGGAGTGCCTGGTGTGCTCTGGTCCATGGGGTCACGAAGAGTCGGACACGAGTAAATGACTAAACAACAACAAACTTTTATTTTATTGTTTCATTCTGCTCTGACTGATCGGCAACAAAACTCTGGAAGTTAGTCGAAGAGACCGAATCCCATGTCCTTGTCAGACTCTTCAGACTCCTTCTTGGCCTCCATCTTGGCTAGGGCTGCTGCAGCGGGAGTTGCAGCCTCAACTGCCACAGGGGCAGCACTCACAAAAGCAGAGCGGTCAGCCAGGAAGGCCTTTACCTTGTCAGCTAATGGGAAAGAGTAATTAGTCTTTACAGCCACAGCCAGAACTTGTTTATATCCATTGATGATGGAGTGGGGCACAGAGGCAACTGTCGGGTAGCCAATTTGCAGGCACACACTGGCAACTTTGCGAACACCTTCCAAGAAGCATCCATGCAGGGTCTCTTCAGTGATGTCCAGGACTTCAGGGCTGTAAATGCTGCCATTATCAAACACCTGCTGGATGACAAGCCCAAAGGAGAAGGGTTAAGAACTTAATTCATTCTGGAGGTCCGTTCTTAACCTGAAACTGTTCTTAACCTGAAGCACCACTTTAGCTAATGTGGCCTCCCGCTGCTGCCGTGCCGCCACCGCCCGATTTCTGTTCTCATCCTGAAACAAGGTTCTTAACCAGAGGTACTACTTCTGGGTTTGTAACCTGAAGCATCTGTAACCTGAGGTACTACTGTGTACCCCATGTGGGGGCTTCCTGCATCTTGCCACTGGTGGTCGTTTTCTGCCCAGCTGGGCACAGCGGAGACCTGTGCCATGGTGGAACCCTCTCCTGGAGGTCAATGGAGAGTCACTTCTACCATATACCGTATTGGTCCGAATATAAGCCACACCTTTAAAAATGGAGGGAGAAAAAAAGAGAAAAATACCCGAATAAAAGCTGCTCCATTCCTCGCTTTTCCTGGCTGCATACTGGGGGGGAAGGGGGGACGGGACCGCGCTGCATTGCCGACACCCTTTCCCCTTCCTCGCTCTCTCCCTTCCCGGCCTTGGGGGAGAGGACAGGTGACTACGCACAGGGTAGGCGCCACTTTCCGCACTCCCGGCACTGTTTGCCCCTTGCTCCTGGCTGCATACCATAAGGTCGCCAATATAAGGTAAAGGTAAAGGGGTCCCTGACCATTAGGTCCAGGCGTGACCGACTCTGGGGTTGCGCGTTCATCTCGCTCTATAGGTCAAGGGAGCTGGCATTTGTCCACAGACAGCTTCCGGGTCATGTGGCCAGTATGACTAAACCGCTTCTGGCGAACCAAAGCAGCACATGGAAACGCCATTTACCTTCCCGCCGGAGCGGTACCTATTTATCTACTTGCACTTGTTTTTTTTTTATAAATATTTATTAGAATTTTTAGAAAAAGAATACAATAACAACACATATTATTACTTTGTTTTAACAAAATTTCATAATATCCTTAAACTTCCTCACGTCTCCCGCTCCCATTTACATCTTTAATAAATTTTTATCAAGCAAATTATCATCTTATTTCCAAATCTATAACCACTTGCTAAAATACCATAAAATAATTCTCCTACTAATTATTTCTCTTAATCTCTCTTGTCATCAATTCTTAATCTATTTTAATGATGGCCAATTATTTATAACCAAGCATCCTTCTTAACATTCCACTAAGTCACAATATTTCTGCAGGTAAATCTTGAATTTCTTCCAATCTTCTTCAATCCTCTCTTCTCCCAGGTCTCGGATTCTGCCAGTCATCTCCGCCAGTTGCATATAGTCCATCAGTTGCATCTGCCATTCTTCCAGTGTGGGTAGATCTTGAGTTTTCCAGTTCTTAGCGAGTAGTATCCTTGCTGCTGTTGTTGCGTACATGAAAAATGTTCTATCTTTCTTTAACACCTTCTGGTCGACTATGCCCAGAAGAAAGGCCTCTGGTTTCTTGGTAAAGGTATATTTAAACACCTTTTTCAACTCATTATATATCATTTCCCAGAAGGCCTTCACTTTAGGGCAAATCCACCAGAGGTGGAAGAATGTTCCTTCATTTTCTTTACATTTCCAACATTTATTATCAGACGAATGGTATATTTTGGCACTTTGACGTGCTTTTGAACTGCTAGGTTGGCAGGAGTAGGGACTGAGCAAAGGGAACTCACCCCGTCTTGGGGATTCGAACCGCCGACCTTCTGATCGGCAAGTCCTAGGCTCTGTGGTTTAACCCACAGCGCCACCTGCGTCCCTTGGTCGCCAATATAAGCTGCACTTTAACTTTTCACGGTTGGAATTTTGGGGAAAAGTGAGGCTTCTATTCAGGCCAATACGGTATATTCTCCACCCACCCACCCAAGCAAAGATCAAGGGGTCAGGACTGCACCGAAAAGCAGCACCACGGACAGTTCTGAAAAATGCTGAGTAGAACAAATAACACAGGATGATTCAACAACTGAAGGAGCTGTGTTCTGTCATGGAGATACCTTGGGAAAGAAATTGAGAGAAAGCAGTTCAATGAAAGGTTGGTTCCATGTGTGCGTTTGTATGTATGCGCAAAGTTTAGCAGAGAGTGAGCTTTTCGTCTTTGGGGAGGAAAGTTGCTTGTTCCCTTGCCCCTGGCTCCTCCTGCGCATTATGACAACTAAAAGACATAATGCATAAACTGACGCTGGTGCTTTTTGCAACTGAAATGACAGAAGCAATAGATTTATTTTTTTATTTTTTAACGGAAGCACCAGTAAACCTGAAAAGCAGCTGTTGCATTCTTTGAGGGCTTGTGGTATGTTAGGATTTTTGTTAAACACCCAGAACTCATAATATTCTTCTTACTGGCTCACTGAGCAGCAGAATAAGGGAGTGAGATGGAAGATTCCCCTAGGAATACACGTGGAGACAAAGAAGAACATTTATTTCATTTTAGCAATCAAATGGCATAATTGTTGGTTGGCGTTTTATTGACTTTTATCGTCAGGGGAAAGGAGAATAATTTTGGAATAAATGAACAGCGTTTAAAAATCACTAAGGACTAGATCCTTCCTCCCACCCCCATCTCTTGCCAAAGTCAGGGGGACAAATGGGTACTTTAGATACCTTATAAATGCCCGTTGTTCATCTCAGTGCTTCTGTTGCTTGTCTGCTTATACCTCTGGCATTACGACTGCAACTTGGCAGTGTCATAAACTCCTTTCTGCCTTGAATTTCCAAGTAATTGTGACATGCCAAGTTCACTTGCAGTCTGCTGGTCGCAACTGTCTAACTTCATGTGGTTAGAGCTGTCGGGGAGGACATTTTAAACCAAACTATGTAGTAAGTGATCGTCTGGTTCAACTCTTATTATAAGAGAGGCAGAGAGAGAGAGAGAGAGAGAGAGAGAGAGAGAGAGAGAGAGAGAGAGAGAGAGACTCCTTGCATCTCACAAAGTCATCGCTTCCCAAAGTGGGTGGTAGGATTACATAGTGAGGCCCTAAGAGGTGAGGGGACAGCAGAAGGTCTCCATGACTACCAGACTTTGTGGAATCTTTGTTGTTGTTTAGTCGTTTAGTTGTGTCCAACTCTTTTTTTCCCCTTTTCAAATAAAGTTTATTGATACAACAAGAAAAAAGAAAAAGAACACAAATACCAAATTACACACAAGAATAACCATAAACACATAATTTTCTTAGCAAATAATAAAACATCTATTGGTCTTAACACTAAAGACCCAACCTCCCGTCTATTCCATATTTCAAATTCATATTACTTATTGCCCATACACACTTTTATCATAATTAAACTTATTCTTAATAAATCTAATTTCTTATATCTACCTTGCAACTATTACTGAAGTTCCTCAAATGCTGTGACAGAATTTAAAGTTCTATATTTATTTTTCAGATATTCTTTGAAAACCTCCCATTTTGAAACAAATTCCTATTTTGATTTATTCTTTATTTTTTCTGATAAACCATCTAATTCGGCATATTCTGTCAGCTTTTGGATCCAATCTTGTACAGAGGGGATTTCATTACTCTTCCATTTTGCTGCCATCAAAACTCTTCATTACTCTTCCATTTTGCTGCCATAAAAAGATACCCTTCCTCTTTTGTGGAATATCCAAATCTGTTATTCCCAGGAGGTAAGCCTCTGGTTTTTTATTGAAAGAGATCTTTAGCATTTTTTGCAGTTCTGCATGGATACTCTCCCAGAATACCTGTATTTTCCTACATATCCACCACATATGGTAGAATGTTCCTGAGTCTCCACATCTCCAACAATTACTTGACACATTTTTATACAATTTTGAAAGTTTCCATGGTGTTAAATACCATCGATGTTGCATTTTTTGAAAGTTCTCTCTAATCGTGTAACAATTTGTGAATTTCCAATTGATCTTCCATAAATTTTCCCATTCCATAAATTTAATTGTTGTTGTTGTTTAGTTGTTTAGTTGTGTCCGACTCTTCGTGACCCCATGGACCAGAGCACGACAGGCACTCCTGTCTTCCACTGCCTTCCACAGTTTGGTCAAACTCATGCTGTTGGCTTCGAGAACATTGTCCCACCATCTCATCCTCTGTTGTCCCCTTCTCCTTGTGCCCCCCATCTTTCCCAACATTAGGGTCTGTTCCAGGGAGTCTTCTCTTCTCATGAGGTGGCCAAAGTATTGGAGCCTCAGTTTCAGGATCTGTCCTTCCAGTGAGCACTCAGGGCTGATTTCCTTCAGAATGGATGGGTTTGGTCTTCTTGCAGTCCATGGGACTCTCAAGAGTCTCCTCCAGCACCATAATTCAAGAGCATCAATTCTTCAGCGATCAGCCTTCTTTATGGTCCAGCTCTGGGATGTTAAATCACGAGAGAGCTTTGTGTGTCTACATGGCCACAGGCTCTCTATCCTGTATTTTTGCTAAGCTAGTCAACAGAAGCTGTCATATATTTATTATTTATTGTTCCCTCCCCACTGCAATGGGGGTCTTGTGCTAAACAGGATAATTTTCACACTGACGCACTGTGTACTGATTGTTTGGGGTTTCATTTTTTAAAAAAATCTCTCTAACTTTCCCTCCCCTCCATCCAATAATATCCCTCCACCTGTTTCCCTCGACCAGCTTCCTACCAGGCATTGTTTGTGTAATTATAAAATCAAAAGTGACGATATGGCCTCCCAACTGTGCTAGAAGGTAAAAACGAAAAAAGAGTGGGGTGGGAGGGAGGAAATATCAATACAAACATGTAGAAAGGAAATCTTAGGGAAGACGACAAAAATGGCTCAGGTCGTCTTGCATTTCCTGGGGATGCACAGCAAACATTTCAGGCGGATGTCAATCACTGACATTTCTGTAAAGGCTTCCCTGCTGAAATGCAGCCCGCATTGGGCTTTTTGAATCTCTTTCCGCTGTGTGGTTGCCACCATCTTGCGGTTCCTCCCAAGGAGCTCTGGGGTGAGTCCATGAGGCTATGAGAAAAGAGCTGTGCTGGATCAGTCAAAGGCTTCTCTTCTCCAGGATCCTGTGAGGGCAACTGCCCGGCGAACCTGCTCCCTCACAGCTCGCTGGCAGTCAAAGGTACGCAGGCTATAAATATGACAGTAATGCTGTCAATTAAAGCAGTGTTTCTCAAACTTGGGTCCCCAGCTGCTGTTAGACTTCCATTAATCCTAGTTAGCAGGAACGATGGGGGTGGAAACGCTCCTTCAGGTATACTCTGCTGTGTTTCAATCTTCTGGGAAGGCGTTCCACAGGGCGGGTGCCACTACCGAGAAGGCCCTCTGCCTGGTTCCCTGTAACCTCACTTCTTGCAGCGAGGGAACCGCCAGAAGGCCCTCGGAGCTGGACCTCAGTGTCCAGGCTGAACGATAGGGGTGGAGACGTTCCTTCAGGTATACAGGACCGAGGCCGTTTAGAGAGAATGAAAAATGGCTATGGCCTCAGCGGTACAACGGTGAGGTGAAGTTTCAAAGGGATCCAGGACAGCTTTGTGTAGGACTTGGACAGGATACCCCATGGAAACAGAGTGTCCAAAACACAGTGACAGCAGAGACACAGGAGCTCAGAGCTGGACAGAAGCAACAGAGATGTCCCAACAAGTTCTCCTGGCCCTCCCACCAAGCTTTTGATGACAAGATGTGGCATGCTCACTTGTGAAACTCCCTTGCATCACAGGAGTGCCAAGCTTGCAAGCCTGCCCTCCTTCAGGGTGGGGTGGGGTTCTAGGCTGATCAAAGCCTTTCCGAAGCCCCACCAAGGCCTTCTGCACTGCAAGATGGTTAGAGGAAATCTATGGGCTTTATTTACAAATGCCATGTATTAAGGGGATCATTGTGTACATGAGCGTAAATTCACATATTTTTGCTTGAGTCGGACCGTTAGCACCCGAACGCAGTTTTGGAAATATCATTTGTGCAAAGTTGGAAATGCCAGGCGAATCCACGTTCTTCTTTGAAATCGTCATTCGGAGAGCTTTCCCCCTTCTTCACTTTTTTAATTAAAAGTCTGTTTGGTTTATTAAAGCAGAATAAAATGCCACAAAAGAGCAAGTTTCCAAACTGGGATAATGAATTCCAAGTCTCACTGGCTTTAATTGTGCCAAGCTGAAAAGTGTCATAGAGGGTTCTGTGTGTTTGTGCGCACGGGTGAAGGAAAACCCGCAGTCATTTCCCACGCAAATCTCGATTCTTCCACTCCAAAATCAAACAACTGAAGGGTAGATGTAGACATTGCAAGAAACACGGATCTGCTGCTTCTTTGTCCCGCTCACCATTCTTCCTCATGTTCCTCCTCCACATTCTCTGGTGTTCCTTGAAAGCTTCTGTCACTCACACAGACCAGCCTGAAAATTCCTTTCCAATCAGTGGAGGATGGTCCATTAGGGAAAATGGGGCACTGCCCCACCAACCTTGTGTTAGATTTCTGTTATGCCACTGTGCAGTTTTTGGAGTCACAAGACTCTGTTTACATTCCAGACTGCTGGAAGTCTCACAGGAGACGGGAGACGGATGTTGATATTACTGGTTTCCTGTTTTTTTGTTCCTGTTGTTCACTGATTCACGGAGAGCGGATGCATATTCTTTCTGTCCTGTGTAGATAGAAAAAAACGTAGCAATGTAGCGCAAAATCTCTCTCCTTCTACTGCTGTTTGGAAACTCTGCGTAATGGGAGCGTGCCTGAAGCCTCATTTTTTTAAAAAATAATATTTATTGAAGTTTCAACAAAATTACAAAAATAAACTAAAATAATACAAAAAAATACAAAATACAGAAAAATAGAAACAATTAAAAACAAATCAATTTTTCCATATCTTATCCTTCATTTGCTTGTTTCCTTGACCTCCTCACACCTTCCTCTTTTGTATTCTAGTTCAGTTAGTTAATTCAGCAAATCCTTTCCATCTTTGTTTTTATCTTAATAATTTATCTTAATATATTGTAACTTTACGTTCTCACCTGATAACAATCCATTTTTACATACTCCTTTATAACATTACTGCTAAAACCACATAACTTCATTCCAGCATCCTTCTAACATTCCTTAATTTTACAATGTTTCTGCAGATAATCTTTAAATTTCTTCCAATCTTCTTCCACCGATTCTTCTCCCTGGTCTCGGATTCTGCCAGTCATTTCCGCCAGTTCCATGTAGTCCATCAACTTCATCTGCCATTCTTCCCGGGTGGGTAGATCTTGTGTCTTCCAATACTTTGTGATAAGTATCCTTGCTGCTGTTGTTGCATACATAAAGAAAGTTCTGTCCTTCTTTGGCACCAATTGGCTGACCATGCCCAGGAGAAAGGCCTCTGGTTTCTTCAGAAAGGTATATTTAAATATCTTTTTCATTTCATTGTAGATCATCTCCCAGAAAGCCTTAATCCTTGGAGGAGTGTGCCTGAAGCCTCATTAAAGGCTTAGGTCGTTAATCACCGTCGGAGGAGGAGAGCCTGATGGATTCCGAAGGACAGAGGAGGAGAGCTATTTCAGCTCGGTCTTACTAAACCTCCGACACCTTGACCTGCCATCAGCCAGCCCCCACCAGTCTGCCCACCCATGATCAAGTGTGCCATCTTACTCGTTGCCCCAAAATGGAGGAAGATGGGACAAAACTAGCATTAGGGGGCTCCACGTGTCCTTGGCTCTGCCTCTGCCTACTGTTGGGCTCCCAGCTTTCTACACCCCCAGTTCAATTTCACTTGCGACTCCATTCCAAGCACATCTCCATTCCAAACACACCTCTACGCTACCCACCCCATAATAGACATTTTTAGTTTCATTGCTTTTCATAATGTTTGCCATGGGTGTCCCCAGTGTGTGTCCATGGGAGGAGGAGACAATCCAGCTGGGTGAACCACCCTTTCCTTTAAAAAAGAAAGAATGGAAGTTTCTAGCATTCGTAGAACTGGGAGTGGCTCCCGGGACTATATAACACCGGTCCTGAGAGACCTGCATTGGCTCCCAGTACGTTTCTGAGCACCATTCAAAGTGTTGGTGCTGACTTTGAAAGCCCTAAATGGCCTCAGTCCTGTATACCTGAAGGGGCGTCTCCACCCCCATCGTTCAGCCTGGACACTGAGGTCCAGCTCCGAGAGCCTTCTGGCGGTTCCCTCACTGTGAGAAGCCAAGTTACAGGGAATCAGGCAGCGGGCCTTCTCAGCAGTAGCGCTTGCCCTGTGGAACGCTCTCCCATCAAATGTCAAGGAAATAAGCAACTATCATACTTTTAAAAGACATCTGACTGCAGCCCTGTTTAGGGAAGTTTTTAATGTTTAATGCTGTATTGTGTTTCTAATATTTGATTGGGAGCTGCCCAGCGTGACTGGGGAAACCCAGCCAGATGGATGGGGTACAAATAAATTATTATTATTATTATTATTATTATTATTAATGCACAATGTACAGGCACCATTCACACCATTTGTTTTGTGAGAAACTCGCCTGCTCCCGCCTTTCAGTGTTTTTAGCCAATGGAGGAGGTTGTAGCAGTGACTGAAATTTAGGAAAGCAGACCTGGTGAATCAGAGAAAGGGAAGACTAGAGCAGAAGACCTATTATCTAAATCAGTGTTCTTCAGCCTCAGTTCCTAGATAAAATGGACTACAGATCCTATCACGCCTGCCATTTCACTAATCTGACTGTGGATGATGGGAGTTGTAGTCCAACTTCTAGGGTCCCAGGATTGAAGAACCCTGCACTAGACTATTAGGTTTTGGTTTTAAGCCTTTGCTCCTCTGGCAGAGGAATGATTGCTGCCTTGAAGGAAACAAAATCGGTGTCCAGGTGTTTTCTGATGCTATTATGTTCATTTATTTATTTATTTTGAATATTTACTCTGCAAACACCCCCTCCAAATAAATTTCAGTGGGTGTCCACTGTGTTTGCATTTCTTTGTGACCTGTCCCAAGCCTTAAGAATTAAAATAATGTCATTTCTGTGCAAAATCAAAGCAACGGGGCTAAAATTGGTTATTACATTTAAAAGGAAATCATGGGCAGATGTTTAAATACTCACGCGGCAGTTTTTTATTTGTTTTCCTGGCTGCTTGGCATATTTCTGTGACATGCAAGGAACCCCCTTTATGATGGATTATAAAAATGAGGTAATGAGCCTGCGAAGGATAGCGACCAAACAGACTCCCAATTACATGAAAAATGACCGTAATAACCCCTTGTTGCAATATAGCTTGTCTGTTGGCAAAAAGCTTGATCCTCTTTCAAAAAAAGAAAAAGAGAGAAAAAGAGAGAAACCTTCAAGAAAACTACTGCATTAAACAAACAATTTTTTTTAAAAAAACCGCACACGCACATAACAACATCAATTTTCCCTGTGTGCGTGTGATCACACAAATGAATGTGGTCACTTTAAAAAGAGAGAGCGAGAGCGAGAGAGAAGTTAAATTGGTGTCCTGAAGGGAAGCTTACTAATCTGTGTAAAGTAGCTATTATGAAAATGTTTAGCCTTTTGAATGTATTTCAGACAGCGGCTGCCGTGCCAAAGTTTCCAGCCAAAAATTCACTAAGCAGATTTGTCAAAAGGCTGAAGCCATAATCTGTAAAACAGACATTGGCACAGAGATTAAAGATCAAGAGAATTATATAGGTTTTGTTACCATATGGCAAGATTCTCTCCCTTCCTTCCTTTTTAGCATTTTGTTCTTTTCTTTTCTTTTTTAAAAATGCTTTTTAAAGTGTGTGTGTGTGTGTGTGTATTTCTTTTGACAGTATTTCCAGGCTCTTGTTTTGCATCGACTTTGTTCTGTGAAATGCTGGAATTCTCTGACCCAGAGGGAGGAGGGAGGAAGGAAAGACTTCCATTATTTCATTCATGGACTTCATTCAGTAAATAGCAGCATCCTAGGTGATTGTGCAGAGGCCCCCTTTACATAAATGGGGTTCCCCATCACTGTGGCAGAACCACAACCCTTTGCAGCACCTTGTCAGCAAAAGAGGCACATGAGCTGTGCATGTCAGCGCCAGCATCCGGGACTTTAAAATGCGCCAACCTCCATGGCAGGAATGGCTGGTGCCCATTGGGACTGGTAGACCAGAAAGTGGGGAGGCCAACAGTAGGTGGCGCCAGAGGCTATGACAGACAGTATTCTTGTAGCCTTATTGGAGTTCACCGATTGGGTCTGCGTTGCTCCGGGACAGGAGGAAGGAAGTCAAATGACACCGAGGTTGGTTCAAAGAAAGAGTTTGTTCTGCTCTCCGGATAGCAGAAGGCACTTGCATGATCAAGTCCACAGCAAGTCCAAAGAAATGAGAAGTTTCATGCAGTATATGTATCCTCCAGACAACCTCTCCCCCTTCCCAAGCCACGTCAGCTTGTACACGCAGGTTGACATCACAGATGTTCTTGCTCTGGTATTCTTAACCATAAAAGGGAATTCCTTCCTGTACAGTGGTGCCTCGCAAGATGAAAAGAATCCGTTCCGCGAGTCTCTTCGTCTTGCGGTTTTTTTGCCTTGCGAAGCAAGCCCATTAGCGGCTTAGCGGATTAGTGCTATTAGCGGCTTAGCGGGCTTAGCGGATCAGCTGAAAAGCGGCTTAGCGGATCAGCTGATAAGCGGCTTAGCGGATCAGCTGTTAAGCGGCTTAGCGAATCAGGTGATAAGCAGCTTAGCGGATCAGCTGTTAAGCGGCTTAGCGGCTTAGCGGATCAGCTGTTAAGCAGCTTAGCGGATCAGCTGATAAGCGGCTTAGCGGCTTGGGAAAAAGGGGGGGAGGAAAAACCCCCAGCAGGAACTCGCAAGACATTTTCATCTTGTGAAGCAAGCCCATAGGAAATTCGTTTTGCGAAGCACCTCCAAAACGGAAAACCCTTTCGTCTAGCGGGTTTTCTGTCTTGCGAGGCATTCGTCTTGCGGGGCACCACTGTACTTCTAACCGTAAAAGGATCTTCCTCTTCCTACTCTTATCTTGGGGGAAGAGGTCGTCATCTCCGAGAACACACTCTGGCACTGTTCCCAGACTGGGTCTGTGCGTCTTTTGTGGTCAGCACATAAGATAAGGTACAGACGCATCATTCCTGCTCTACTGGAACTTGGCAAGGTCACTCATTGCCGCCACGGACTGATAAGGGAGAGAGCTTTGTTCTTGTTATGCATTTGCTCAACGGCTCAAGTTTATGCATTTTAGCTAAGGAAAAATAGGGATTTTGGTGCAGTTTAAAACTGCCTGCACAGTCAGTTTTGGGTTTTGGGAAACCCATTCCTTCATTCTGGCTTTGTCCCCATCCTCCTCCTTTATCCCCAACAATGAGACTAAGGAGGAGGAAGTAATGGCAAGTAATGCCACTCCCTGGACTGGTTGTAAGTAAGAAAACAGGCAGGTGGGAGCTGGCAGAGGGCAGACAAAGTTTAAGGGGCAATGCCTCAATCTCCGCAAATGGATCAGCTTCCATTGCTCTACAGATTGGGTGCAATTGCCTATTGGAAAATAAGACATAAATTGCTGCCTTTGAAGTGAGAGATGGAGGAACCTCAGATTTTCCCCATCTGGTAAGATCCACTTCAGGGGGAAAGGTTGGGTTTTCGCAAGGCATGGCTGCAAAAACATGAGAAAAGTTCCCAGACCTGGGGGAACTAATTTCGTGGACAGGCAGAGTCCCCAGATCCCGCGCGGTCCCCCCGTCATGTGGAATAACGACTCAAGACAACGTGCTATGGGATTAAATTGGCCACAACTTTATTAAATTTCAAATGTGGGTAGACCTTGGCTCAGGCATTGGGCGTTCTCCCTCCCCAGTCCCCAGCCGGCTCTGGAGAACATATGTTCAAGCAGAGATAGCCGCCCCCGTAACGCCGCCGCCACAGGGGAGAGCAATGACGACCTTTCAGCGTACGGTCAAAGCCTCCCTTCAGAAAACCCCTTTAACGGGGAACCCTGGTATTGCCGCCGCAAAGAGGAAGGTGGACAAAAGGATTCCGCCCAAGGCCTGATACCGCCAAAGTTGTGACGTTTTGCTACGGGGAAGGCGAAACCTGCCAATGCAGGGAAATTCCTTTCCGGCCCTTTAACAGCGACCTTAACGTAGCAGCGCCCGCATACCTGTGAAGAAAAGTTAACCTGCAAAATAAGACATTAACTGAGGGTGGGTAGGGTGGGAGAAGCTCTGGAGCCAATTGAGGATTCCCAGGTAAGATCCTCCCTCTATTGTGTGGGCAGGTAATCCCTCCCCTACCTGGCCTGGTCTCCTTGGCAATGCTTCCCCCAGGTGGGATTGGACAACTGACTGAGGTAGGCAGAGACCTCCAGGTATCCCACCTGAGGGAAGGCAAAGCCAAGCCTATGCTGTTGGAGCCGCTCCAGATATAGGGGCTGCACGCGTCCACGCAAAGGGCGCCCCCCGTTTTAAGCGGGGAGCGGTCATTGGTACACAATACAGTGGTACCTCGGTTTTTGAACAGCTTAGTTCACAAAAAAATTGGAACCCGAACACTGAAAACCAGAAGTAGGTGTTCTGGTTTTTGAACTTTCTTCGGAAGCCGAACCTGCTCCGTTTGAGTGTTTCCCATTGCGCTGCTAATTTGTGTCCCCCTATGTTTCCTGTTGCGATGCTAATTTGCGCCCCCCCCATTGTAATTCAAGCCTTCCGTTTCCGCATGCAGTGTTCTGAGGTGATATTTGGGAGTTAGATTTGGTGCTTTTGTTTTTGCTATTTATTTGCGTTTTTTGTTTTGAGGCTTCATCAGTTAATTTGTTTTTGTGACTGTGTGGATCCTAGTTCATCTACTTATTGATTGATTGATTGATTGATTGATGGATGGATGGATGGATGGATGGATGAATGGATGAATGGATTGTGTGACTGTGGAAATGGATAAAAGCCCCCTATCCAAACAATGACAATGCAGGTAAGAATTTTTTTTAATTTTAATTTTCATCATCCACAATACTGTTTTATTTATTTTATGGTACAGTACATTGTTTATTGCTTTCATTTTATGGATCAATAGTCTCATAACATAGTAAAATTCATGTTAAATTGCTGTTTATGGGGGGGTGCTTTTAAAAGTCTGGAACGGATTAATCCATTTTGCATTACTTTCTATGGGAAAACGCGCCTTGGTTTTGGAACGCTTTGGTTTTGGAATGGGCTATCCGGAACGGATTAAGTTTGAGAACCAAGGTACCAATGTATGATCAAAATCCTGCTCAAGCCGAAGTGTGGATGAGCCCTTAGCAACTACAGGTGGGTTCCAGGCACACACAGTTCTTCCCAGCCCCATCAATTTCAATAGGAGGGCTAATAAGGTGCAATAAATTGGACACAGTGCTTAAAGTGGGCTAGATCATGCTCTCCATGTTTCCTAGTCAGTAAAACATTCCATTCTTCTTCTTTTTGTGGTGGGGGTGAGGAGGTAGAGAGAGCACAGCCTCCCTTTACAGCATCCATACAGTGCCTCATCACCCAGATGTTAACAGCAGCACCAGCTCTCTTAATTGTAATTTAAGCTATCCCCGCCTGAGGGCCTGCAATCAAATTATTAGACTGTTGCGATGTCTGCGGATCCTGCTTGCACTTTCGCAAGAGGGGAGGGCGGGCGGAGGTTATATTCCGCAATGATGAGGAGCCCTGGCTTCTCCTGGGAAGCAAATGTACCATTATGAACTTATTAGGTCCTTGATTAGATCTACTACTGATTAGCAACTAGACGTTGCGAGGCAAAAATATTGTTTTTTGGGGGGGCTTTCCCCATTTGCATTGTGCAGTTCAAAGGAAGACCGGGGGGGGGGGGGAGGGAACAAAAATCTAACCCCGGCCAGGAAGTTCTTTGTTTGGTTTCCGAAGCTGTTTGTCGCAGGGCTGGCACGAATCTCCAATTGATCCTCTCGCTCACTTCGTAAACAAATAAATAAAATGAGCAGAATTTGGATGTGCATCTAAGAGTCTGCATTAAGAAATATTGGGTAGTTTCACATAGATGGCTTCTGGGGTGACCTATGGCTTTGGTTTTTTTTGGTATGGATTGCATATAGGTCACCATGTATGGGGGGCAGGGGGTCCTGCAAAAAGAGAAATAGCATTATATTATTAATTATCGCTTTGCCATGTGTGCACACAAATTGTGACTGCATGGGCAACTATGGATCTGACATCTTTCTTTGCTTCTTATGAAAACTATAGTTTTATTGGCTGCCCCCCACCCCATTAATATCTTAGATACCTTGATGGGTATTCCCCCCTCCCCAAGGGCTAAATGATATTGAGATGGTCTGGGTTTGTTGTTGTTGTTGTTTAGTTGTTTAGTTGTGTCCGACTCTTCGTGACCCCATGAACCAGAGCACTCCTGTCTTCCACTGCCTCCCGCAGTTTGGTCAAACTCATGCTCAAGCTATGGTTTTCCCAGTAGTGATGTATGGAAGTGAGAGCTGGACCATAAAGAAGGCTGATCGCCGAAGAATTGATGCTTTTGAATTATGGTGCTGGAGGAGACTCTTGAGAGTCCCATGGACTGCAAGAAGATCAAACCTATCCGTTCTGAAGGAAATCAGCCCTGAGTGCTCACTGGAAGGACAGATCCTGAAGCTGAGGCGCCAATACTTTGGACACGACTAAACGACTAAACAACAACAACAACTGATCCCGCAAGCTTGTCCTAAATTCCTACTTCCTGCCTTGTTTTTAGGCTCCCCAAAGGATGGTGGTCTAGATGGGTGTTTGACATGACCCAGCAGCCTTTTCTTCCGTTCTTCTGTTCTGTCCTGCTTGCAAGTTTTTCACAGGCATCTGACTGGCCAACCTGAGAGCCAGCTAGATGGTTCTTTGGCCTGATCCTGCAGACAGACTGTGCTTCGGTTCTTAACCTTGTACGATTGCATGCAGGCAAATGCCTGGAAAGAGCTTCAACACAGTGTGGGGAGGAAGGCAAATTTCACATTAGGATTTATAAGGAAAGGCTCTGGCTGATTAAAGATCCTCCTTGTTAATTGAGAACGCTCCCCCCGCCTTGTTCTTTTTGCTGTTGAATCTTGTATCCCAGCCACTTCCTCGTAGCTCTGTTTATATTTAATTCTGCATTTTTATGTCTTTTTGTTATGACCCATGTTCTCGCGTAATAAACACTGACATTTTTTAATGGCTGGGGTTAAGGAGGTATGGTCTAATTTTAATTCCTTTGAATGCTCAGTGTTTTATATATTAATGGGGATTTTATCTCCTTGGCTTCAATGGATTAGTCTCGCCGTCTGACCTGAACCCTGGGGCTGAATTAAAAATAAAAATAAAATAAAACTCTGAACTTGAATAGACCTCCATTCATACAGCAAGAGCAGGCACTACACTCTGAATGAGCTGTAGTATTAATATGTGTAGAACAGCAAGTCCAACTAATCCCATCCAGAACAGAAGTCTCTTTATTCCAGGGCTGGTTTCAGGGTTTTGGGTAGAGGAGGAGGACATCTTATTTCACCAGAGGGCCAAATTCCCTTCTGATCAATGTTCCAAGGCCCTCACATCAGAGGTGGATGGGGCCAGAGGCAAAAGTTGGCTGAGAAAGGCATGCAAATTTTACCTTACCACAGTAAACTAGGGCTGGATCTACACTGACCTGCTTATCGTTATTCCACCGCCCCATTAGAATATTAGATATGTTGTTCTAAAACGTCACAGGGCATATTTGTTGTAGGACCCTCATACCTATGGGACCGCCTCTCCTGGTATGCCCCGCAGAGGACCTCAAGGTCCATAAATAGCAACACCCTAGAGGTCCTGGGCCCTAAGGAAGTCAGATTAGCCTCAACCAGAGCCAGGGCCTTTTCAACACTGGCTCCAGCCTGGTGGAACGCTCTGTCTCATAGACCAGGGCACTGCAGGATCTGATTTCTTTCTGTAGACAGATTTGTTCTGCCTGGCCTTTTGCTTGGAATCAACTTAATCCCCTCCCCCTCTTTCCTTTCTCCTTTCTCCTTCTGTGATGGAATTCCTATTTGGGGACTTCCCTGGGGTTTCTCTGGCCCACATAGGACCAGTCTGAATAGTTGGCCTTGGTGAAGACTTGATGTTTTCATCCCCCAAAAGTTTTTGATTTGAGTTTCTACTGAAATGAGGCTGTATTTTAATGTTGTATTTTAAACTTGTTTTTAAGTTGTATCTTAATCAATTGTTTTATATCTGGTGTTAGCTGCCCTGAGCCCGGTCTTGGCTGGGGAGGGCAGGGTATAAATAAAATTATTATTATTATTATTATTATTATTATTATTATTATTATTATTATTATTATTATTTTAAAAAATCTTGGTGTTATGGACTGGGCAGAGGAGGAATGGTAGAGACAGCCTCCCCAGCCTGACCCTTCCGGAGAAGAAGAAGACACTTCAGAATTACAACGGGGTTTCAAGGAGGTTGCAGCTCAGAGGAAGATGAGAGGGAAAGTTGGGAAATCATGGAAGAGCAGGAGTTGGCAGAGCTGGAGCAGCTGGCTGACATGTTATCACTAGAAAGCATTCCAGACCCTCCACCTGCCAGAACCCGGCGAGCCTTAAAAGTAGGAGAACAAAGAGCTCGGAGAGAGATGGCTGTAGGGGTGGTGGTGCTCTTGACAGATGAGGAAGTGGGAGAGACGAGGGATGGAGATTTACTCAGGACAACACCATTACTCCAAGAGGCTGCACTCCCAAGCCTCTCTCTGTGAATATTGAATAAAAAGCAGATGGTAAGGACTTTTCCTTGTCTATATCCGTTTCTAGCTTGATCTCATCTAAGGGTGACCCTACCATTCCGCAGGCTGAGGCGGGCATCTCAGGTTACAGGTGCAGGGGGGTTGTGGAGGCTGGTCCATTAGGCCCACCCACCTCATCCTGTGATCACCTGTCTTCTTGCTGACAACCAGCCAGGCAAGGTGACACTGCCTGTCAACTTTCTATTTCTCAGCCCACGTTCACGACATACCTTTAAAAGCCCCATGATACCACTTTATCTCCTGCTAGGCTACTGCATCTCTGAAAAGCTGATTTCAGTCACATACCAGTGATGTAAATGGAGCATGTTTGCAGTATTTTATGTTGCTGTTGTTGCTGCTGCTGCTCTGTATCGTTTACTTCATTGCCCCCCACCCATTGCTCCCCACGGCAAATCTTTGATAGGAGTTAAACACTGGCGTCCGCATACCTTTAGGAATGTCTCTGCATCTGTAAGCGCTGGAAGCTGGTTTTCTTGTTCTAGGAAAAGAAAACAAAGATATCCAGGACCCTCAATCCCGTGACCGCCCTTGCCTTCCCCACCCCCAGATAATTCTGTCCTCCTCCTCCGAGAGCAACTAGGAATCGCAGTCCCGCAAAAGGCTGTTGCAAACAAGACGCGGTCTCACCCGCCTTCCTTCCAGTGTACTCTGAGGAAGAAGTAAATCTATTTTCTGTCACTCTCCTTTCCCATCACATATTTTAAGTCTATTAGAAAATTGTTGGCAATTGTGACTTGAGCCGTTTCTACATTGTTATCCTAATTAGATTGGATTATTCTTGCATTCAACCCCCTAGACCTTTTAGCTTGTAAACTGAATGCTTTTTATTAAGGTAATAATAGCCGGTCTTGTAATCGTGGCACTAAAATTAATACTTTAAGGACAGTTGATTTTTTTTAAAGAACGAAAAACTGCTTTGTATCGAAGAGCACAGGATTTATTACAAAAGACACTCTATGAAGTCTTCTTCTTCCTCCTCCTCTTCCTCCTCTTCTTCTTCTCCTTCTCCTTCTCCTTCTTCTCCTCTTTCCATTCCTGTTTCCCCTCCCCCTCTGCTCTCTGTTAGAAGTTGGAGAAAATAGTTTCCCTTATTATTCTTGGTTTGCCACACAAGCTCATAACTTTTCTGGACATTCATCTTCTTGAGCTGAAATTGTCCAGGGTATTTTAAGAAAAATCAATATGCATTGGACTCTAATATTGCCTGCCATTGGGAGAGAGAGCAGACCAATTATTCAGCACAAGGCACTGCCTTAATGAAATGCTATGCTTGAGAATATGACCGTAGCTCAGGTAGAAAGCTGCAAGCTCCTCTTTCTCACGCTATTTATTCATTTATATAAAGCTAAGTTCTGGCGTAAATTGGATTAAAGCTTTGTACTGAAATGCCCCTTCAAAATCTCTGAGTCCAAGGTCCATACTGTTACAGGAGCCATATAATACTCATTCCACACTAGTAAGGAATCGTTTTTTTTAGCACAGTGGCACCCACACTTTGGAACTCCCTGCCTATTGACAACACTGTATACTTTACATATGCCTGCTAAGAACATTTCTGCTTGGGCAAGCCTATCCAGGCATGTAGAATATGTTTTAATCTGGTTTTTTAGCTTATTGTTAGTTTTAATCATTAGGGTTGCCATATTTTGAAGAAGCAAATATCTGCCATATTTTTGAAGAGCAAAAAGGACACATTTACAGACTTCTACTATTAATGAGTCAATATGGCGACTCTCATTTTACATACCCATGGAAAAGAGGACATACCCTGGAAAAAGAGGACATATGGAAACCTTTTACATAGTTGATTCTAATTGCTTTTACCAATAATTTCACGGTTTTATTCTTTTTGTAAACAGCTTTCAGGTGGTTGTGGTTTTTAAATATATATATATAAATCAAGTGGTATATGTTGTTGTTGTTTAGTCGTTTAGTCGTGTCCGACTCTTCGTGACCCCATGGACCAGAGCACGCCAGGCACTCCTGTCTTCCACTGTCTCCCGCAGTTTGGTCAAACTCATGCTGGTAGCTTCGACAACACTGTCCAACCATCTCATCCTCTGCTGTCCCCTTCTACTTGTGCCCTCCATCTTTCCCAACATCAGGGTCTTTTCCAGGGAGTCTTCTCTTCTCATGAGGTGGCCAAAGTATTGGAGCCTCAGCTTCAGGATCTGTCCTTCCAGTGAGCACTCAGGGCTGATTTCCTCAAGAATGGAGAGGTTTGTTCTTCTTGCAGTCCATGGGACTCTCAAGAGTCTCCTCCAGCACCATAATTCAAAAGCATCAATTATTTGGTGATCAGCCTTCTTTATGGTAGCCACAAAGTGGTACAGTATATAATTTTAAATAAATACATTCCATCCTTGTCCCTGCTTTCACTGAAGAAATGTTGGAGGGTATGGAGTTATTTGAACCTTGAGGCAAGGAGATAAGTAAAGATAAGTAAGACATCTGAAGGCAGCCCTGTATAGGGAAGTTTTAAAATGTTTTATTATGTTTTCAAATATGTTGGAAGCCTTCCAGAGTGGCTGGGGCAACCCAGTCAGATGGGCAGGGAATAAATAATAAAAATATTATTGTTGTTGTTATGGAATTTCACATCCCTATTTTATTTGGAGAAGGGTCAGAGGGTTACAGGGAACCAGGCAGAGGGCCTTCTCGGTAGTGGCACCCGCCCTGTGGAACGCCCTGCCATCAGATAAATAAACAACTATCTTACTTTTAAAAGATATCTGAAGGCAGCTCTGTTTAGTTTTTAATGTTTTTAATGCTGTATTGTTTTAATATAATGCTGTATAGTTTTTAATGCTGTATTGTGTTTTTAATATTCAGCTGGGAGCCGCCCAGAGTGGTTGGGGAAACCCAGCCAGATGGGCGGGGTATAAACAATAAATTATTATTATTATATAGTATGAATTAGGAGTCCTTAGAGCAGAAATATACACTGTCCCATAATTATTCACAAAGACCTTGACCATTAGGTCCAGTCGTGGCCAACTCTGGGGCTCATCTCGCTTTATTGGCTGAGGGAGCCGGCATACAGCTTCCGGGTCATGTGGCCGGCATGACTAAGCCGATTCTGGTGAACCAGAGCAGCGCACAGAAATGCCATTTACATTCCCGCCGGAGCGATACCTATTTATCTACTTGTACTTTGAGGTGCTTTCAAACTGCTAGGTTGGCAGGAGCAGGGACCGAGCAATGGGAGCTCACCCCGTCTCAGGGATTTGAACCGCTGACCTTCTGATCGGAAGAAAGGAGGGATTTAAAGGCAATAAATAAACAACAAGAGCCTTGTTTGTCTCAAATAATAATAATAATAATAATAATAATAATAATAATAATAATAATTTACTTATACCCCAGCCACTCTGTGTGGCTCCCAACAGAATAAAACATCAAACATTAAAAACTTCCCTAAACAGGGCTGCCTTCAGATGTCTTCTAAAGGTCAGATAGTTGTTTACTTCCTTGACATCTGATGGGAGGGCGTTCCACAGGGCGGGTGCCACTACCGAGAAGGCCCTCTGCCTGGTTCCCTGTAACTTGGCTTCTCACAGCGAGGGATCCGCCAGAAGGCTCTCGGAGCTGGACCTCAGTGTCCAGGCTGAACGACCGGAGTGGAAAAGCTGCTTCAGGTCATCCAGGGCCATTCAAGTTGGTGGCCATCGCTGTTTCCGTTGTTAAATTATTTGCCGTGTTAAGAAGGACTTCCTTTTTGTTTTTCCTGAATCTCCCACTATTTAGCTGAGGAAGGTGAGATTCACTGGGTGATTGCGGGACAGCCACTTGCCTCTCAGCCTAATCTCTCTCCCTCGGTTTTTGTGGGGATTTGTTGAGGAGGGGAAGAGCCATGACCTCCTTGGGGAAAATATTGGGATGTGAATTCAATCATCGCCATCATCTCATATAACCTGCCCTGGACCATTTGGCAAAGGGAGGGGGATGAATACAGACAGTAAATCATTATTCAAGGGCGCAAAAATGTGCACATTTGTGGGAGAGTAACCTTTTTGTGGGATTCAGGTGGCGCTGTGTTCTAAACCACTGAGCCTAGGGCTTGCCGATCAGAAGCTTGGTGGTTCGAATCCCTGTAGCGGGGTGAGCTCCCATCAAGTGAGCTTCACAACCGAGTGTGGTTTGAACCTTGATCTCCCAGGTCCTAGTCACTGCACTCTAACCACTACACGCCCATTGGCTCAATGCAAAAATGATACACAGTACTGCATACTGCAAATGTGTTTGAGTGCAGCCAACAGTTCATAAAAGTACCAAAGTGGCTCAACAAGGAGCTGACTGGGTACAATTAATGCTAAAGGTAGTCAAGTTGCCCAAAGAGTTGCTAAAATAAAAATACTCAAGATGCTTGCAGATTCTCACGCAATACATGCTCATTCCTTGTCCAGAAAGTTGTCCATGTTTTCTTCCCACTATCCCTGCGAGCACGTCGGCAAGGTTAGTTTGCAATAAGTTCCCCCTCCCCCCATCGTTTGCATTTTAATACTATTTGATCTCATTTACATGTTTAAATTTGTTCCTGTAATAAAATTCATTAGTATGTTTATCATAACCACATAATGAATATAGCCCTTATGTAAAAAAAAGAAAAAAGGGGGGGAAATTGAAAGTACATTAGAGACATTACAAGCTGTTTGAAATTACAGCGCTTTGCATATTATACCTTATTAATTAAATTATAAATTATTTATTTATGTATTTCTTTAATCAGGGGCAACCACTAGAACAATATTATATTAGCAGAAGAAACACAATGCAACTCCAGAGCTAATTCACACACACACACACACACACACACACACACACACACACACACCAACTTTACATATAGAGGCGTGCTGATTCATTTTTGCCAAAGGGGGGGGGGTGTTTTTTTTGCAAATGCCACATTCCCTGCTGTGAGGCAGGATACATGAAATAGCTATTTAAAGGGCAGTGCTTTGGGGGGGGGGAAATATGTCTCACACAATGAAGAAAAATCCTTGTTAAGATAATATCTCCTTTTGTCTTCCCTTTTTATGAACATAATTAGATCAGATATGCAGATGGAAAAAAGAAAAATCAATAATTATTTATGCTAATGCCACGTCCTTAACATACAGAGCTGGTCTGTGCTTTCGGAGAGCAGGGCTGCGGGGGTGGATTTCCACCTACTTCCGTTGGATTTCTCCTCCATTGTCATTTGCAAAGGCTTGGGGAATACAAGACGAAGAAGAAGAAACAGACTTAACTATATCCTCTGCTAGGAAAGCCTCTCAGATGTTCATACGGCTGCACAGCTCTTTCGGATAACAAAAGTCCTCTATGTGTGTTGGCTCAGAGAACTGGACTATGGCGCATATGAAGAATGGCGACTGAGTCCCGATGCGGCTAATAATAATTATTATTATTTATTATTTATTATTTATACCCCGCCCATCTGGCTGGGTCCCCCCAGCCACTCTGGGTGCCTTCCAACAAAAAATAATAATACAATAACCTATTAAACACTAAAAGCTTCCCTAAAGAGGGCTGCCTTTAGATGCCTTCTAAAAGTTTGGTAGTTATTTTTCTCTTTGACATCTGGTGGGAGGGCGTTCCAGAGGGCAGGTGCCACTACCGAGAAGGCCCTCTGCCTGGTTCCCTGTAACCCTCTGACCCTTCTCGCAGTGAGGGAACCGTCAGAAGGCGCTCGGCGCTGGACCTCAGTGTCCGGTCAAAATGATGGGGGTGGAGATGCAACTTCAGGTATAATGGCCAAGTGAAATGTGCCACTTCAAAAAGGAAAAATGCCTAAACCCTGGAGAGATGCTGCTGGACAGTGTGTACAATACTGAGCTAGATGAGCCAACAGTCATCTATTAGCCTGGCTAGGGACACGGGTGGCACTGTGGTCTAAACCACAGACCCTCTTGACCCAGAAAAATGTCTGTGGACAAATGCCGGCTCTCTCGGCCTGAAAGCAAGATGAACGCCGCAACCCCATAGTCACCTTTGTCTGGACTTAACCATCCAGGGGTCCTTTACTTTACCTTTTACCTTTTTATCTATTAGCCTGGCTAGCTCAGTTGGTTAGAGCATGGTGCTGATATTGCCAAGGTTGCAAGTTTGATCCCTATATGGGACACCTGCACCAACTCTCTCTCTTTCATCTCTGCAAACAAGGATAGAAATTACTACTACTACTACTACTACTACTACTACTACTACTATTATTATTATTGTTATTATTTTATACCCTGCCCATCTGGCTGGTTTGCACAGCAGAGAGAGGACTGATCCAGAGCTCTTCTTCAAGAGGAGACCACAAGCCACCAGCCAGTGAAATGATAGAGGGTTGGGGTAGCCTCTTGGAGGTGGTGCAACGTTAAGCTTGAGCTTGCTTTTCCCTCCTCCCTCCCTTTCCTTTTTCCTCCAGTGTCATGACTTTTTAGATGGGAGGGGACCATCCTAGTACTGTTTGTTTTTTGTAGCCCATCCCTTTGGGGGTAAAAGTAAATAAATAAAATGGTACATACTTCAAATGGTCTTATGGAGAGTGGAACCTCCATTTTAGATGAAGACAAAGGGCCTTCTCGGTAGTGGCACCCACCCTGTGGAACACCCTCCAATCAGATGTCAAGGAAATAAACAACTATTTGACTTTTAGAAGACATCTGAAGGCAGCCCTCTTTAGGGAAGTTTTTAATGACTGATGTTTTATTGTGTTTTTAATTTTTTGTTGGAAGCCGCCCAGAGTGGCTGGGGAAACCCAGCCAGATGGCCAGGGTATAAATAAATAAATTATTATTATTATTATTATTATTATTATTATTATTATTATTACCTAGACTAGCATCCTGTTCTCACAATGGCCAACCAAGATGTTGATGGAAAACCTATGAGGATCCAGCAGCACAATTCTCATTTGTGATTCACAGCAATTGGCTTCTCACGGGTGTCTGATTGGCCACTGTAAGAATGGGATGCTGGCTGGATTCAACAAGGCTTTTCCTTATTTCTATGGAAGGAAGGTGGAACTAGCAGATCTCCAGATGTTGTCAGACTACAACTCCCATCATCCCTGAGCGCTGGCTGTGTTGGCTGAGACTGATGGGATTTGTAGTCCAATAACATCTGGAGGGCCACAGGCTCCTCATCCTTAATCTATAGCCATGGAAGTGTTTCATCCACTCCTCTCTGGAAATATAGAATAATGGGATGAACTACGGTACATATTACAAGGGATTTCTTTTTATCAGGCAAAACAGCTGCGGGTGTCTTCGGAATGAGCAAAGAACCAGAGGGATGGAAATTGGGTACTTAATCTTCTCCGCCCAGGAGAAAGTGTGTGTTTTATCTCACAAGGGAATTGGGGAGGGGAGCAAACAAATAAATACCTCGGAAGGAAACAGTTCTCTCAACCACAAGCTGAAGCCACCAGGACAGGCTGCAGCTCAGTGATAGGACACAGACAGTTCCAGGTTCAGACCTCAAATCATATACTGGCTCTGCCAGTCAGTGCAGACAATACTGAATTAGCTGGGGTGATGGTCTGTTTTGGGTTATGATTCCAATATAAATGCTTTACTTGACAAAAGAGAATTTGGGGGAGGGCGGGTGGCGCTGTGAGTTAAACCACAGAGCCTAGGACTTGCTGATCAGAAGGTCGGCGGTTCGAATCCCCATGACGGGATGAGCTCCCGTTGCTCGGTCCCTGCTCCTGCCAACCTAGCAGTTTGAAAGCACCTCAAAGTGCAAGTAGATAAATAGGTATCGCTCCGGCGGGAAGGTAAAGGCATTTCTGTGTGCTGCTCTGGTTTGCCAGAAGTGGCTTAGTCATGCTGGCCACATGACCCGGAAGCTGTACGCTGGCTCCCTCGGCCAATAAAGTGAGATGAGTGGCGCAACCCCAGAGTCGTCCGCGACTGGACCTAATGGTCAGGGGTCCCTTTACCTTTACCCTTTAACCTACTGAACACAGTGCTCATTATGTGCAGAGAAATGGCCTTTTGGCTCTGTTGACTTGCATAGAGTTAAATTGCTCATAACTTCAATGGATCATGGCTTGTGTGAACATGCTTTTTTTAAATTATTAAAGATTTCTTGGTTTACAAAAGTATGCACAATGTCTCTTTTTTCAAGTTACAATTTCTACAGATCAGTTTCATTTGCTGAGACACTAGAGTCACATTAGGAACACTGAAATCCTCTGCCTGTAGACCTGTCTGTAAGTCCCATTCAGCTGAGAGGGACTTCCTTCAGAGCAGACATGCTCAGGATTTCACTGCTACCCTTCCAAGAACATAAGAAGAGTAGCTAAATTTGCAGCTAGGAAACCAAATCATGTGCAATACTGACTCCTGAAATTAAAACAATGTCCAAACATTCAAAAGTGTTTACTTGCAGAACATATAGCTAAAGAAGTGTATATGCAAAGAATTTACATTGCATAGATCTAAGCATTTACATTGCACAGATCCAAGCTTCTTCCTTAAACATTCAAAGGAATGGCATCTTTCTCTTTCGCACTCAGCCTTCTGTAGATGACCCAGCTAGGGCATGCAGTTCCTTCTGAGATGTTTCCACTTTCTCCTTCCAGCAGACTTCTCCTTACTGTTTCTTTGGGAGAACATCAACTTCTGCACTTCTTTCTGTCATATACATTCGCACAGAAACATCGGCATTCCTCTATTGCAGGGATGTCCAATAGGTCGATTGTGATCTACTGGTAGATCGTGGGTCGATCTCTGGCTCCCTTTCCTCAGCATCATTGAAACTGACTCCTGTCTGACCACTGGAAGGGAAGATGGAGCTTTCTCTCTGTGGCTGTTTTCATTCAAATTGATATTATTGTGAGTGACTTTTTCCCTTTGACCCTTGCCTTTAACCACCCCCCCCCCAAAAAAAAATGGTACTTCCCTCCTAAGAAAGCATTTGTATAAAAACGGGGTTTTCCTCCTCCCTAAAAAAGCTCAACAACTTTGACCTAAACCCAAAAAATGGGGGTAGATCATTTTAATTCTGAAAGTGGATTGCAGTCTCTCTGGATTTGGCCATCTCTGCTCTATTGTGTTGAGAAAGAGAGGGAGGGAGAGAGTTATCAAACACCATCCCTTCTTCAGTGTTCATGGAGATGCAGTCATTACAGTCACTCACGCACAAAACAAAAATGGAGAATGTAATAAGAAACCTTCCATGTGACCAAAGTTAACCAAACACACAAGAGTTACTGGGGAACACACAGTACAGTGGTACCTTGGGTTACATATGCTTCAGGTTACAGACTCCGCTAAACCAGAAATAGTACTTCGGGTTAAGAACTTTGCTTCAGGATGAGAACAGAAATTGTGCAGCAGCGGCACAGTGGCAGCAGGAGGCCCTATTAGCTAAAGTGGTGCTTCAGGTTAAGAACAGTTTCAGGTTAAGAATGGACCTCTGGAACGAATGAAGTTCTTAACCCTTGGCCAATCGGTGTTAAAGAAGGATAGAACTTTTTTTATGTATGCAACAACAGCAGCAAGAATACTGATTGCAAAGTATTGAAAGACACAAGATCTACCCACCAGGGAAGAATGGCAGATGAAGGTGATGGATTATATGGAACTGGCGGAAATGACTGGCAGAATCCGAGACCAGGGAGAAGAATCGGAAGAAGAAGGTTGGAAGAAATTTAAAGACTATCTGCAGAAACATTGTAAAATTAAGGAATGTTAGAAGGATGCTGGAATGAAGTTATGTGGTTTTAGCAGCAATGTTATAAAGGTAAAAGGTAAAGGTACCCCTGCCCGTACGGGCCAGTCTTGCCAGACTCTGGGGTTGTGTGCCCATCTCACTTAAGAGGCCAGGGGCCAGCGCTGTCCGAAGACACTCCCGGGTCACATGGCCAGCGTGACATCGCTGCTCTGGCGAGCCAGAGCTGCACACGGAAACGCCGTTTACCTTCGCGCTAGAAAGCGGTCGCTATTTATCTACTTGCACCCGAGGGTGCTTTCGAACTGCTAGGTTGGCAGGCGCTGGGACCGAAAGACGGGAGCGCACCCTGCCGCGGGGATTCGAACCGCCGACCTTTCGATCGGCAAGCCGAGGTGCTGAGGCTTTTACCCACAGCGCCACCCGCGTCAATGTTATAAAGGAGTATGTAAAAATGGGTTGTTAACAGGTGAGAATGTAAAGTTACAATATATTAAGATAAATGATTAAGATAAAAACAAAGATGGAAAGGATTTGCTGAATTAACTAACTGTACTAGAATACAAAAAAGGGAGGTGTGAGGAGGTCAAGGAAACAAGTAAATGAAAGATAAGTTATGGAAAAATTGATTTGCTTTTAATTGTTTTTATTTTTCAGTATTTTGTATTTTTTTGTTTTATTATTCTTTTCTTATTTTTGCAATTTTCTGAAATTTCAATAAATTTTTTTTTTAAACGAATTAAGTTCTTAACCCGAGGTACCACTGTAATGCATTTAAGCACTCTCAATTTCAGTAAATTAAATCAGTGTACTGAACAATGAACTCAACAGCATTCTCCACTCCTGCACCTAGGACCCAGGCACTTGCTGCTTCCAACTCTGGAGGCTAGTCATAGCTACATGACTAGAAGATGTTAATAGCCTTCAGGGTTTGACCCTGCCTGCTGCCAGCTCTTGACCCACCCGCTCCTTGTATGCTGAGATATCTCCTCCAAAGTAGGTTCATACAGGAGCAGATGTTTTTTGAAAATACTTGTGCATAGATGCACATACCGTAAGTGACCTCTGAGCCATCTTCAGTATTCTCAACCTACCAAGCACAAAGACTTCTTACTCCTTGGCAGCGACTTGTCATTACACTCATCAAACCAGCCTCCCTCCCTCTCTCGCACAAGTAAGAACTTTTCTCCATTAGTCCCGAGTCGGACAGTAATATACCAAGAGATAACACAAGCCAAGCATCTTCTTCCTGGTTGACCGTTTCTGACTATCCCATGCACCCTCCAAACCCCATCTCCTCCCGACTGCTCCGAGTTAACTAAAATCTATGGATTGTGCATAAATTTGGGTGACAATTAAAAATCCCCGCCCCTCCCCCGTCCTGGTTCCAGTGAACAGTAATCTGTGCATAATTACATTCAAATGAGATATTAGCATTTTTTGTGCTTATTCTTTGTTAATTGCAGAGTTCACTCACCATGGTGATGCTTTTGATAGAATCGGGCAACCTTATTGACCTGATGCTGCGAGGCATGTTTGGCAATTCTGTTGTATTCTTCATTTTTTTTCCCCCTCTCTCTTCCTTTTGCATTTTGGCATTTTGAGGAGTCCCACTGCTTTTATTACATTCCTGACACTTTTGTTAATAAATCATTGCAAAGTTAATGAAAATTGCATTCAGGCATATCCAAAATAATTGTGTCCTTTGTCATGCTAATAAATTGAAAGATGTTGATCCAATGGCTGAATGCTTGCCCATTATGGGGAAGTTTGTGATATGTCTGCCTGTTGCTCTTGTGCTTTTGGGCTTGTGAGATCAGTCTACGAAGAAAAGTGTTCATTTCGGGGCTGGTTGTTTTCTTTAAAGCCCCCAAGTCAATACGTCTTAGCTGAAATGTTATACCACCAGCGAAGCTAAGGGGCCGTAGCTCTGTGGTAGAGCATCTGCTTTGCATGCAGAAGGTCTCAGGCATTACCTGGCATCTCCAGGTAATAATAATAATAATAATAATAATAATAATAATAATAATAATAATAATTTATTATTTATACCCCGTCCGTCTGTCTGGGCTTCCCCAGCCGCTCTAGGCGGCTTCCTAAAAAATATTAAAATACTGTAATACATCAAACATTAAAAGCTTCCCTAAACAGGGCTGCCTTCAGATGTCTTCTAAAAGTCTGGTAGTTGTTCTTCTCTTTGACATCTGGTGGGAGGGCGTTCCACAGGGCGGGTGCCACTACCGAGAAGGCCCTCTGCCTGGTTCCCTTTAACTTGACTTTTTGCACTGAGGAAACCGCCAGAAGGCCCTCGGTGCTGGACCTCAGTGTCTGGGTAGAACGATGGGGGTGGAGACGCTCCTTCAGATATACTGGACCGAGGCCATTTAGGGCTTTCAAGGTCAGCACCAACACTTTGAATTGTGCTCGGAAACGTACTGGGAGCCAATGTAGGTCTTTCAAGACTGGTGTTATGTGGTCTCCGCAGCCGCTCCCAGTCACCAGTCTAGCTGCCACATTCTGGATTAGTTGTAGTTTCCGGGTCACCATCAAGGTAGCCCCACGTAGAGCGCATTGCAGTAGTCCAAGCGGGAGATAACTAGAGCATGCACCACTCTGGCGAGAATGTCTGTGGGCAGGTAGGGTCTCAGCTTGCGTACCAGATGGAGCTGGTAAACAGCTGCCCTGGATACAGAATTGACCTGCACCTCCATGGACAGCTGCGAGTCCAAAATGACTCCCAGGCTGCGCACCTGGTCCTTCAGGGGCACAGTTACCCCATTCAGGACCAGGGAGTCCTCCACACCTGCTGGTAAGGCTAGGAATGTTCCCTGCCTGAAACCCTGGAGAGTTGCTTCCAGTCAATGTGGACAGTACTGAGATTGATGGACTAAGGATCTCACATCGCAATAATCCTTTGATTAAATGTGCAATCAGCAAAAGATAGGAGAATAATAATAATGATAATGATAATAATAATAATAATAATAATAATAATAATAATAATAATAATTTTGTATTTATATCCCGCCCTCCCCAGCTGAAGCCGGGCTCAGAGCAGCTAAAAGTAACACAGCATTCTAAAATCAATTCATTTTAAAATCAAATCAGAATCAAATTAATGGCAACCATTGGGCTAGAGTGCTATGAGGATTACCAAAGGAGGGGGTCAGACTGTGCCTTGGCCAAAGGCCTGGTGGAACAGCTCTGTCTTGAAGGCCCTGCGGAAAGATGTCAAGTCCCGCAGGGCCCTAGTCTCTTGTGACAGTGCGTTCCACTAGATTGGGGCCACAGCTGAAAAAGCCCTGGCTCTGGTTGAGGCCAGCCTAACCTCTCTGTGGCCCAGGACCTCCAAGATGTTTTTGTTTGAAGACCGTAAGTTCCTCTGTGGGACATACCAGGAGAGGAGTGGAAGAAGCATAAATGGAAGGAATATTTTTTTAAAAAATTAGGATGGAAAACCAGGGCAAATATAAAAGGAAATAGACCTGGAAGATATAGAACTGGGTGCAAATTAATGAATACATAACAATAAAAGAACTATAGAACAGTGTTTTAACATATGATCAGAGTGGAGAGACTCGTGTGGCTAAAGATGGAAAGACTTATTATTGTTTAATACAGAGGAATTGTTGTGTAAGCCACTGGTGACAAAGTTGATATGTTTGATTAGAGAAAAACCGCTGCTGATCTTTATTAATAACAATAATTAGAGAACCCCTTTTGGACTTTTTGTGTGTAAAGAAAATGAATGAATTTGAGACTGGCGAAATATTGCCTAACAGAAAGTAGATCAGTTGGATCTGATTTTAGAGTGATGTTTAAATAATTTCTTTTACATAACTGACAGAAGGAAAATCAAAAGTCATTTTTATTGAGGTTGAATCCTGACAAGACAGAAGCACTGTTTTGCAGGGACAGGAGGCGGGTGGGTGTGGAGGACTCCATGGTCCTGGATGGAGTCTCTCTCTTGGACTACTGCAATGCGCTCTATGTGGGGCTACCTTTGAAGGTGACCCAGAAACTACAACTAATCCAGAATGTGGCAGCTAGACTGGTGACTGGGAGCAGCCGCCGAGACCATATAACACCAGTCTTGAAAGACCTACACTGGCTCCCAGTATGTTTCCGAGCACAATTCAAAGTGTTGGTGCCGACCTTTAAAGCCCTAAATGGCCTCAGTCCAGTATACCTGAAGGAGCGTCTCCACCTCCATCGTTCTGCCCAGACACTGAGGTCCAGCTCTGAGGGCCTTCTGGCAGTTCCCTTGCTGCGAGAAGCCAAGTTACAGGGAACCAGGCTCAGGGCCTTCTCGGTAGTGGCACCTACCCTGTGGAACTCCCTCCCACCAGATGTCAGAGAGAAAAATAACTACCAAACTTATAGAAGACATCTGAAGGCAGCCCTGTTTAGGGAAGCTTTTAATGTTTAATAGGTTACTGTATTTTAGTGTTTTGTTGGATGGTGCCCAGAGTGGCTCGGGAAACCTAGCCAGATGGGCGGGGTATAAATAAATTATTATTATTATTATTATTATTATTATTATTATTATTATTATTATTATTTTATTATTATTATTATTATTTTCTTTCTTTCTTTCTTTCTTTCTTTCTTTCTTTCTTTCTTTCTTTCTTTCTTTCTTTCTTTCTTTCTTTTTCTTTGGTATCTTCTGCTTTTTGCTGTTTTGGGGGTTGAAGGATCACACACACATTACGTTGATGGGTGGTTGGTGAAGGACCCTGGGTGAGAGGCAGGAAGGGAGGACCCCCTCAGGGTGAGAGACTGGGAGAAGAAAGGAAAGCTCCCAGGTGAGAGCTGGGAGGCTCCACACCTTTCTGTGTGAGGACAAGAATTAAGAGCTACCTGTGAGAGAGGCCTCTGCATTTTCCTTTCACTCTCTCCTTCTGTTTTGGTTATTCTTTATATTCGCTTCTTTTATTGTATTTTTTAAAAGCTTTAATCAAATATTTATTTTTTGAAAAAGAAGTTAAAAACACATCGACCCCCCAGAATGCAAAATATAAATCAAATCAGCAGTTAAAAATATACCGCGCAAAACAAAATTACATATTGTAAGATATGCCAGCTTTACATAGCTGACAATACTTGCCTAAACAAAAATGCTTTTAGCAGGTGCTTACCTATATTGTTTTTATATTGACTCCAGGGCATTCTGACTACAGGACAATCGTTTTTCATTTTTCTTAATTTTCAGGAGCAGCATAAGTCATGACCCTTTAATGTATAGCTGTGGTGAAATGTGACTTGTTTAAAAATGTTTTCCCCCCTTTAATTTTAGTGCTAGATTCCATAAAGATTTCCATATGTTCAAGGCAAGTGATTGATTAATTTAAGATAGATGAGAGAGAGAGAGAGAGAGAGAGAGAGAGAGAGAGAGAGAGAGAGAGAGAGACTGGTCTCCCATCCAACCCCATGTTTGCCTCAGAATGCTATGAAGCATCACTTATTTTTTTTTATTGAAATAAATCTCACAGCATATTCAAAAGGTTAATTAAAGCATTAAAAACAACAACCATCCCCTCCTATTCTCTCCGTATCACTTAAGCTAGCATTGCCGTCTTATGCACTCTGACATCTGGTGTCATGTTCTGTTTATGGAACTGCTCCCCGACTAGTCAAAACCTAAAAGTTTTTGCCCTCCAGTTCTCTCTGAAGGGTCAAGTTGTCTTGAAGAAAACGAATCTGTCTGCTATCAATTTCTACATCATCGCTAACAATAAACATGCCAGGATTGGGGACCGCATTTTGTTATCTGACCGTTCTTGAAAGGCATGCAAGCGCACACACATAAAAAAGACAGCTTGATTTTCATTAGCTGCCTTGACCCTGCAGGGCTGAGAGCAAATGGGAAAAGAATGCATTTTGACAGGAAGTAAACTGAGGAAACATGACATGGACGCCAGCGCAGGGCCTTCTGTGCATCCCCAAGGTGTCATTTTTAATAAAGTGAAGTGTTTCCCCTCCTTCTCCTCTCCCTCTCTCCCTCTCTCCAAATGAGGAAGTCAAATTCTAAGTAAATCCCGAAAGTGCTTCTTGAAAGTGTCCAATTGCCAAGGACAGAAGCACAGACCTATAGAATTACAACCACCCTCCTGTTCTATTGAGACGACCTAAAAATAGGGAATAAATTTTGCATTGAGAGTACTATTATTGGCCAATTCCCAACATGCTTTTCAAATCATCCAGTGTTGAGCATTACAATAACAGGGCTGGTTTTGTTGTTTTTTTTGGAAGGCAATGATTAAAAAGAGGGCAAGAAGGGTCTGGATCAGGCCAATGGCCTGCGTAAGCCAAGCATCCTGTTCTCACAGTGGCCCACTGGGTGCCTCTGGGAAATCTTCAGGTAGTACCAGAATACAACACTCTTCCAGTACCTTCTACCTCCCTGGTAGGGGTGTGACAGGGCTTTGAATTTGGAAAACAAGCTTGCTCCCTCTTCCATGTGACAGCCCTTGAGATATTTGAAGATGGCTATCACATCTCCTCTCACTCTCCTCTTTTCCAGGCCAAACATATCCAGCTCCTTCAACTGTTCCTCATAAGGCTTGGTTTCCGAACCCATTATCACCTTCATCACCCTCCTCTGCATACATTCCTTGTCAATGTCCTTAGAATCATAGAATCATAGAGTTGGAAGAGACCACAAGGGCCACTGAGTCCAACTCCCTGCCAAGCAGGAAACACCATCAGAGCACTCCTGACATATGGTTGTCAAGCCTCTGCTTAAAGACCTCCAAAGAAGGAGACTCCACCACACTCCTTGGCAGCAAATTCCACTGTCAAACAGCTCTTACTGTCAGGAAGTTCTTCCTAATGTTTAGGTGGAATCTTCTTTCTTGTAGTTTGGATCCATTGCTCCGTGTCCGCTTCTCTGGAGCAGCAGAAAACAACCTTTCTCCCTCCTCTATGTGACATCCTTTTATATATTTGAACATGGCTATCATATCACCCCTTAACCTCCTCTTCTCCAGGCTAAACATGCCCAGCTCCCTTAGCCGTTCCTCATAAGGCATCATTTCCAGGCCTTTGACCATTTTGGTTGCCCTCCTCTGGACACGTTCCAGTTTGTCAGTGTCCTTCTTGAACTGTGGTGCCCAGAACTGGACACAGTTCTGGGCACCACAGTTCCTTCCTCAACTGTGGTGCCCAGAACTGGACACAGTATTCCAAGTGTGGTTTGACTAAAGCAAAATAATTACTTCCCTTGATCTGGACAGTATGCTTCTGTTGATGCAGCCTAGAATAGCATTCTGTTGATGCAGCCTAGAATAGCATTATTATTATTTTTTTGCTGCTGCTGCATCACACTGTTGGCTCATGTTAAGCTTGTGGTCCACTAAGACCCCCAGATCCTTTTCACATGTACTGTTGGCAAGCCAGATGTCCACCATCTTATATTTGCGCAGCTGGCTCTTCCTACTTGAGTGCAGAACCTGACATTTGTCCCTGTTGAACTTCATTTAGTTAGCGTCCTGTTCTCCAGTCTCTTGGAATTCCTTCTGACCAAAGATACATTGCTCTGTAAGATTGCAATCGTATGCACACATAGAGGCTTTTAAGTGCCATGCCATGTTAAGCCATTAGGCTTACTTCTAAGGAAGCATGCATAGGATCAAGACACAGGGTGGAATCCAACATCACACCAGATGAACTTTCTCCCCCTCTCGTCCTCTTGTGTGTCCCCTAAATCTGTTCTAGAGGCTCCTCCAACCCTCTGGAGCACATTTGGAGACAGTGCTGGATACTCAGGTGGAAAGAGAGGGAGTTCCATTACACAAGCAGAAGTCCTTGTGATGATGATAATAATAATAATAATAATAATAATAATAATAATAATAATAATAATAATTTATTATTTTTACCCCGCTCATCTGGCTTGGTTTCCCCAGCCACTCTGGGCGGCTCCCAATAGATTAAAAACAGAATAAAACATCAAACGTGAAAAACCTCCCTAAACAGGGCTGCCTTCAGATGTCTTCTAAAAGTCAAATAGTTGTTAATTTCCTTGACATCTGATGGGAGGGTGTTCCACTGGGCGGGCGCCACCACCGAGAAGGCCTTCTGCCTGGTTCCCTGTAACCTCACATCTCACAGTGAGGGAACTGCCAGAAGGCCATCGGAGCTGGACCTCACTGTCCGGGCAGAACAATCGGGGTGGAGACACTCCTGATTGTTGAATGCCACCTACAGATCTAGTTAGTTGCAGAAAAAAGGGGGAATATACAGTTGTACATAGGGATGGTCAAACCCAGTGCTATTTTTCCAGAAAAAGAGGCGTCAGAACTCACCCTTGTACACTTACAATGGCAATGGCACCCACTTGAGGGGTGAAGGAACTGAGTTCCAGTGAATGTCAGCTGAAAATAAAAAGCCCTGGTCAAACCTAACAATTTAAGTTTCTCATTTCCCCACTCTTATGTTCATTTCGCCACACTTCCACATCACTTTTTATTTTTTAAAATGTCCCCATGAAAATTCACCAGCATTGTAGTTTCCTAATATACACATTCGCACACGAGATTTCCCCCTAATATATATGTATATGCATATACTTGCAAAACAATTTCCCTAGCATAAATATAATATATGCATCTATACACATACATTGCCCTAATTTATGCACTTTTCTATGTGTTACTTGGGCAGGGAACAGCACTGCAAAATTTGCAGAAGCGCCAATTTCAAAAGGCGTCTGTGTTTCACTTTGCGTATAAGTTCCCGAAAGGGTAAAATAGCCAGGTTCATGTTTAAATGCAACCTGAATCTAATTCCTTCCTCCACCCCTGTGCCCAGCTAAGACTGAAGTAGCACAAACGAAATGGAATGGCTTTTATGTAACCTCCCGTTGAATATTTAAAATGTAAAGAAAGAGAAGAAGCTCTTTGTGTGTCTTCTTAAGAAATGGCAAGTCCTTAGGCCTCTGAACCCTGGGCATTCATCATGTCAACTTGACTCTGGAATGCTTTCGAACGCACACCCTGTCAACCACGGTCTTCTTTATTTTTAATTTTACTTTCAGTGTCAGAAAGTTGAAAAAGCATTATAGGTTCAAGCTTGCTGAACTGTAGCGCTGGCGCTAAAGCCACACTCTACGAAATTTCATTTAATGGCATATTGATGATGGTCGCAGGGGCACAAAACATCTGGTGAGTAAGGAGTGTGTATGCAGACATGTATACACACAATTATTAAAGGGAGGCTGTGGAAAGCGATATTTGACAGAAGTACTTTCATTATGAGATGCCTGATTTGGCCGCAGTGATGCGCACCTTACTTACATGCCGTTTGCATTATTGCAACATGCCCGATGTGGGGCTGCTTTTGAGAAGCGCTCAGAAACTTTAGCTGCCTCAAAGAGCTGCTGCCAGATTGTTGACCTTTGCTGGTTATAGGGAGCAGAAGACTCCCTTGCGGCAACAGCTCCACTTGCTACCAGTCTGTTTCTGGGCTGGTTATGATGTATCAGGTAAAAGGTAAAGGACCCCTGGACGGTTAAGTCCAGTCAAAGGCAACTATGGGCACTCATCTCACTTTCAGGCCAAGGGAGCCGGTGTTTGTGCACAGATAGCTTTCTAGGTCATATGGCCAGCATGACTAAACCGCTACTGGTGCACGGAGGACCGTGACGAGTACCAGAGTGCACTGAAATGCTGTTTACCTTCCCGCCTGAGCGGTACTTATTTATCTACTTGCACTGGTGTGCTTTTGAACTGCTAAGTTGGCAGGAGCTGGGACTAAGCAATGGGAGCTCACCCCGTTGTGGGGATTTGAACTGCTGACCTTCTGATCAGCAAGCCCAAGAGGCTCAGTGGTTTAGACCACAGTGCCACCGGCTTCTCTTATCAAGGGGCTTAGGTCCAAGCTAGCTGAAATACCAGAATGTCTCATACAAACCTGCGCGGGTTTTGAGATCTTCCAGGAGAAACTTTTATCTCGATCCTGCCACCCTCACAGGTGCACTTGTGCCAGACCAAGATGATCAAGAGCCTAGAAGCCAAGATAAAGAACTACACAACTTTTAGAAGACATCTGAAGGCAGCCCTGTTCAGGGAAGTTTTTAATGGCTGATGTTTTATTATGGTTTTTAATATTTTGTTGGGAGCCGCCCAGAGTGGCTGGGCAACCCAGTCAGATGGGTGGCATATAAATAAATGTGGTCTTGGTAGACCACAAACTTAACACGAGTCAACAGTGTGATGCAGCAGCAGCAGCAGCAGCAGCAGAAAAAAGCTATTCTAGGTGGCATCAACAGAAGTATGGTGTCTAGATCAAGGGAAGTAATAGTACCACTCTATTCTGCCTTAAGGTCCGTATAGTAAAAGCTATGGTTTTCCCAGTAGTGATGTATGGAAGTGAGAGCTGGACCATAAAGAAGGCTGATCGCCGAAGAATTGATGCTTTTGAATTATGGTGCTGGAGGAGACTCTTGAGAGTCCCATGGACTGCAAGAAGATCAAATCTATCCATTCGGAAGGAAATCAGCCCTGAGTGCTCACTGGAAGGACAGATCCTGAAGCTGAGGCTCCAATACTTTGGCCACCTCATGAGAAGAGAAGACTCCCTGGAGAAGACCCTGATGTTGGGAAAGATGGAGGGCACAAAGAGAAGGGGACGACAGAGGACGAGATGGTTGGATAGTGTCTTCGAAGCTACAAACATGAGTCTGACCAAACTGTGGGAGGCAGTGGAAGATAGAAGTGCCTGGCGTGCTCTGGTCCATGGGGTCACGAAGAGTCGGACACGACTAAACGACTAAACAACAAATTCTGCCTTAGTCAGACCACACCTGGAACAATGTGTCCAATTCTGGGCACCACAATTTAAGAAGGATGTTGACAAGCTGGAAGGTGTGCAGAAGAGGGCAACAAAGATGATCAAGGAAACTAAGCCTTATGAGGAGCGTTTGAAGGAACTGGGCATGTTTAGCCTGGAAAAGAGGAGACAGAGAGGAGATGTGATAGCCATCTTCAAATATATCAAGGGCTGTCACATGGAAGATGGAGCAAGCTTGTTTTCTCCTTCTCTGGAGGGTAGGACCAATGGCTTCAAGTTACAAGAAAGGAGATTCTGACATCAGGAAGAGCTTTCTGACAGTAAGAACTGTATGACAGTCAAATGGTCTCCCTTGGAAGGTGGTTGTGCTGGTCCCGGGGGGAAGGTTACTGCTACCATAGTCAAGGTTCAGTCCTGAGTCACTAGCCTGGAAATAGTCCACAAGGTGCGAGGCGAGGTCCGAAGCAGGGAGCCGGGCAGGGACAGGAACACTCGAAGATCAGAAGCAGGAAGCCGGGCGGGGAACAGGAACACTGGAGGAACAGGACTGGATGCTGGCCGATACAGCTCTTCAATGATGACGTTGCTCCCGCAACCTGGGACCGGGCTGACTGGCCTTTATCTTCTCTGAGGCCAGGGGCGGTCCCGGCCCCCAGGAGCCCCGCCTCCCCTGGCCTTAAGGCGAGCACTCCTCCTGGGAGAAACCAGTTCCCTTCGCCTCTCTGCCCTGAGCCTCTGCAGTTCAGGAGAGGCTGAAGGGTTACTGGGCCCAGGGGGAGACTCATCTGCAGGCACTGAGTCCCCAACCACCTCTGGGGCCAGAATGGATTCACCTGGTGCCTGCTCCTGAGGATCCGGCACAGGTGCAGGCACTTCAGAATCAAGGCCCTGCCCTAGTTCAGCCGGCCCTGGAGGCGGGGACTCCTGTGCAGGCTGGGATTCCTCCGGTTCACTCTCAGACTCGGAATCCCAGGCCATCACAGTGGTGGACTCTTCTTCCTTGGAGGTTTTTAAGCAGAGGTTGGATGGTCATCTCTCATGGGTGATTTAGTTGAGATTCCTGGACTACAGGGGGCTGGACTAGATGACCCTTGGGGGTCTGTTCCAACTCTAGGATTCTATGACTGTCAGGAGCTTGGCCTATACTTGAGTAGGACCTTCGCAGAGACACATGCCCGACTGGCATGTTCTCTCCCTCCTGGTCATTCGGTCAGGAGCTTCAAAAGCTTTCTTCTTCCCGAACATCACAGCGACCGATGGCAACAGACATCGGCACACTTAGGGATCCACAGAGTCTTTGCAGCTTGCATAACAGACCTCAGCAACTCAGCATTTTGGCTAATCTACTTTTATTTACATATAAACACACACGGAGCACTGCAACATGGCTCCCTCTCTCTCTAGCATCAGACAGTGAAGAGAAAAAACAAATTACAATAGCCTCACTTCACGGAACACAGTAACACAAACATCCTGTCTCCATCACTTCCCACTTTGTGGAGTCAAAACATATACCATATACCGTCATGTGATAGATAAAAATCCCATGACTGCAATCATGGAGCAGGAATTCTAACCAGGGGCGCCGACTTATAAAAAATATTGGGGGGACAGGGGCCCATACCGACTTATAAAAAATATTGGGGGGGCCCAAGACCTCCAAACCGCTGCTGCTGGGGGAACGAAAGGGGCGAGCCTCGGGCTGCCCCGACCTTAAGTGAACCTGTGAGGGCCCGCCCTTTGCGGCAGCCGATTGGCTGCCGCCATGGGCGGTGAATATTAATGAGCTAGGGGGAATCCCCGCTTTTCGCTGGGCTGACGCCAGCCCCGTGAGATTGTTGATGGGTCGAGAGCCCGCAACCCCACCCCCTCTCTAGATCGGGAGTGGCTTTGTTTTAACTCATTACTGAATGTATTTTAAAAGGTAACTATCGTCAAACAAGGAAAATAAAAAATACCAACATAATTTTGTGATTTTACAAAGCATAATATAACTAATAATTTTCTTAACGAATTTTTGAGGGGGCTCGGGCCCCCTCAGGCCCCATGGAGTCAGCGCCTATGATTCTAACAATGACTTGGTGGGGACACCGGAGAGGGCCTTCTTGGTGGCTGCCCCCAGATTCTGGAACTCCCTAGAGTAGCTAGACTGACTCTGTCCTTGTCCTTCAGCCAACAGGTGAAGACCTTATTCCCACAGACTTTTTGGAAGATGCTTTGAATGAACTATCTGGTGCCATGTTGTTTTCATTGTAATTATCTGTATGTTCTTAATAGTTATGCATGTTTTAATTCTACTAATATTTTAATTGCTTTTTAAATTATTCCACATCTACTCACCCCTATGTTTTAGCTGTTGTTATTATCCCTAAGCTGCCCCGAGCCTTTCAGGGAAAAAGGTGGGTTATAAATAAACAAAGAAACAGCTATATTAATGCAGAGCCAAGCTTGGTAATCCCAGCTAGACATCAGGAAGAACTTTCTCACAGTAAGAGCTGTTTCGCAGAGGAGTGGGGCAGGATCATCTGGGCAGGCTGGGGGACAGAAACACGAGAAAGACATGCAGGACGCCTTGGACTTCAATACTTCACTGCTGTGGGGATCAAGCCCCTCTTGAGATGCAATGCTGCGAACTCTATTCCTCCACCGGAACCTGTGCATATTTGCACCGGAACCCAGGTGCAAATATGCACAGGTGTCAAATAAACCAAATCTCTTAAAGCACTACAGTCTGTGCTGTGCTTTCATCTCCCAAAAGAAACATGACCCTTGATGAGTGCATGTAACCCCCTGCTTGGTTAGAGATTTGAGGGTGGCACACAACTGTATTTTCCTCTCTTGGAAGGTTGCTTCTTCTTCTGCCTTGACCTTTATCCCAGCTTTTTGGCTTCCTTTCTCTTCAGTAGAGCATGAGACTCATAATCTCAGGGGGTTAGAACCTTATGTTGGGCAAATTTTTCCCCCAGCATTGCAATGACTCTCAATGGTCCCTTAAAACTCTACAATCCTCCCCTTTCTTTCTTTCTTTCTTTCTTTCTTTCTTTCTTTCTTTCTTTCTTTCTTTCTTTCTTTCTTTCTTTCCTCCCTCCCTCCCTCCCTCCCTCCCTCCCTCCCTCCCTCCCTCCCTCCCTTCCTTCCTTCCTTCTGTCTCCAGCTCAAAACCACTGTCCCTCAACTGCCCTACTTTCTCCCAGAAATCAGTTTAGCAGGACCCAGGAAAAAGCCACCCTCACCTCCAATTTCTCAGTCATCCCCTTCTGTAACCGTAGGGCTTGTAAGCAAATTAAACAAAGCCTTGATGTGCTTCCATTTGTAGAGGAAATTATGTTTTGATGTATTGACATATCCCCCCCCCCACTTTCATTGTTCGCTCTCACTTTTTTTTAAAATAAATTGTTCTTCCCCTCCAGCCACCTGTGAACAACTCGGTGGAGGCACCTGAGAGTTAGTTCCTGCAATTGCCTAGCGCTCGCAATGTAACTAAATGCAACATTCCCATTACTGAGAGGTCTTATTCATAGAAACAACATACATTTCTGATGTCACTTATTATTTATTCATATTGAGACCCTAATGATGAATCTTTTTATTTTTTATTTTTTGTGTGGGGTGGGGAATAAGCCTTGGTTTCCATTTGCATTCTCTTGATGGTAGTGTTATTTAGGAATCCCTGCAAAATGCAGTCCTTTGACTTAGGAATGGATCTTTCTTTCTTTCTTTCTTTTTTGAAATTTAACAGCTCTTTTGGAAGTTTAATCAACTCTGGACTGCAAGATCATAATTGCTCAATAAGGGCATGAGTCTGTTCGGAGAAAATCAATGGGAGGCTTTCTGGTGACTGCAGGGCCTGAATTTCCTTTGCATTTAAATAGCTTTATTCTGCAGTCAACTCTGACATTTGTGTAGACAAAAGTATATCAGAAAGGAGACGGGGAGAAAAGATGCTAGATCTTCAAAGGTGGAGCGTCTCCAAACACCTACCAGAATCCAAGACAGTAATACTTCATGGACAACTTGCATGCTTCTCTTTCTTCAACTGGACTTCTATACCAGCAAAAATAATTGCATGTTGGGGAAAGCCTAGGGAAGTGTAAACTTTTCCGAAGTTTCTTTCTTGTACTTGCTGACCAAGAGGTTTATCCACAAGGGTGTATTTGTGTGAAGGTAGAATTTTCCAAATGATTATTTCATACATTATTCCCCACTCCCACCCCAATAACTCTGCATATGTCAGAAATCAGAATGGCAGCAGCCGGAAACTTGGAAACTTTTGACCTATTGAATCATAGAATTGTAGAGGGGGAAGGGACTTGGGGGGGGGGTTCATCTAGTCCAGGGGTAAGCAAACTTTTTCGGCAGGGGGCCGGTCCACTGTCCCTCAGACCTTGTGGGGGGCCGGACTATATTTTTTGGGGGGAAATAAACGAATTCCTATGCACCACAAATAACCCAGGGATGCGTTTTAAATAAAAGGACACATTCTACTCATGTAAAAACATGCTGATTCCCAGACGGCTGGATTTAGAAGGCGACTGGGCCGGATCCGGCCCCCGAGCCTTAGTTTGCCTACCCATGATCTAGTCCAACCTCTTGCAATGCAGGAATCCGTTGTGACATGCCTTGGATCAGACCCACCAAGCTGAAGACCAGTAGCCTATCCTATTCTGTCTCTTTCTGGTCTACCCCACAGGGTTGTTGTGTGCAGAAAGGAAAGTAAGCCCCACCTTTTTAAAACACCCCTGAGCTCATTTATAGTAACTAACCCTGCCTTCTGTCTCCTGAGTAATCAGCCCCATCAGGTTGAATGAGACCTTACTCCCAGGTAAAGTGCACATGCAGCTTCACCCTAAATGTCTTCCCATGTGCTGACATACCTGTACCCTTTTTGGTGCCTGTTAAAAACATTTTTTTTCATTTAGACAAGCCTATCCAGCTATCTGTGATATTGACATGTATTTAATCTGTGTTTTTTTAAAAAAGCTTGCCACTTATTTTATTATTTTTGGCTGTTTTAATCATTCCTTTTAACTGTTGTTTTTTTAATTGACCATTTTGTTGTTTTATTCTTTTTGTAAACCACTTTGCGGTTGCTGTTTCTACAGTCAAGTTGGACAGGAAGTCAAAGTTGAAGAAAAGATTTTGGAAGATAAAAAGGGGGGGAATATTTACTTTCATTATTATCATTTTCTGTGTGGGTGTGGGTGTTTGGGTGTCTGCACATATGTGTGTTGTTGTATGCAATGTTTGGGAGGAAATAAAACGGTAAATAACAAATAACACACTAAATATCGATGTATGTAATTTTTATTTCTTAATTATATTTAGTGGTAGTATGGCTGTATTGTTTTTTGTAACATAAAACCATTCAATAAAAATTATTTTTAAAAAATACAGTCAAGTTGGCTATACGTTTTATGAAACAAGCAAGCAAACAAACAAACATGGCTCCCAATGAAAAACCACAGAGAATCAATACAGTTGTGTATAGTTTCCCAACTGAAAGCAGAGGCCTGTCTTCATTCTTCATTGTTTCTGATGAGGAAGTAAGCAGATAATATTTTCTATACAAAGACACAAAGAGGAGAGAGAGAGAGAGAGAGAGAGAGAGAGAGAGAGAGAGAGAGAGAGAGAGAGAGAGAGAGAGAGAAAAGTATGGTGAATCTGTACTTATTCTTCTTCAAACAAACTGTTCCAGGCAAGAAGGGAGGAGTGGATTAATTGAGTAAGATTTCCATTGCAAAAGCACAGATGAGGCTATTTGCACATCCTTCCTTATTCTGTGAAATGGGCTTAATTATGTGGCAAGTCACCATTCCCTTTCCTTTTAAAATCCCCATGCATCTGACACTTGAGCCACCATGGAAAATATGCCCATATTTATATATATATTTTCTCTCAGTTTGGTGCTGCTGACAATCATCATCTTCTCAGATATGCAAAGCATTCCCAGAAAAATCTGATCATCTGAATCCATCCTTTCATTCTGCTGCGGGGGAAAGGTGGAGAGGCAGTACCATTCCCCATCAATCATGGTTGATACTCTCCTTTCACAATGCATCCTCAGGGATCATCCTGTGAATGTTGAACATAAACTAATTTCCCCACAGCCTTTCAGGTAATGGATTTCATGTTATTCAGAATATACAAAACCAAATCATCATTTGGCCTTTTTTTAAAGAAAGAAAGAAAGAAAGCTAGCTTGTAGTATATGAAACTGCTTCCCTTTGAATTCGGCTAATGGTCAATCTGTCCCAAGGATGCCTATGGGGCAGCACCTACGATCAGCATCCTTGGGCAGCGGATAATAATAATAATAATAATAATAATAATAATAATAATATAGGACCCTCGTACCTATGGGACGGCCTCTCTTGGTATGCCCCGCGGAGGACCTGATGGTCCAAAAATAACAACACTTTGGAGGTCCCAGGTTGCAAGGTGGTTAGATTGGTCTCAACTAGGGCCAGGGCCTTTTCAGTACTGGCCCCGACTTGGTGGAACACTCTGTCACAAGAGACCAGGGCTCTGCGGACTTGACATCTTTCCGCAGGGCCTGCAAGACAGAGCTGTTCTGCCTGGCCTTTGGTTTGGACTCAGTCTGACCCTTATGTTTCCCTCCCCTTATGGTTTTGAATTATGGGCTACTATTAAAATGAGGCTGCATTTTCAATTGTATTTTAACCCGTATTTTAATAAACTGGTTTTGGTTTTTTGTTTGTTCCCCCTATTATGTTTTATTGTAATTTTATTGGTGTTAGCCGCCCTGATCTCGGCTCTGGCCGGGGTATAAATATTATTTTATTTTATTTTATTTATACATACCCCACCCATCTGGCTGGGTTTCCCCAGCCACTCTGGGCAGCTCCCAACAAAATATTATTATTAATAATAAAAAAGCAACAAAACATCAAACATTAAAAGCTTCCCTAAGATGGGCTGCCTTCAGATGTGTTCTAAAAGTCAGATACAGTGGTACCTCGCAAGACGAATGCCTCGCAAGACGAAAGAGTTTTCCGTTTTTTGAGTCGTTCCGCAAGACGAATTTCCCTATGAGCTTGCTTCACAAGACGAAACGTCTTGCGAGTTCTTGCGAGTTTGTTTCCTTTTTCTTAAAGCCGCTAAGCCGTTAATAGCTGCTAAGCCGCTAATGGGCTTGCTTCGCAAGACGAAAAAACCGCAAGACGAAGATACTCACGGAACGGATTAATTTCGTCTTGCGAGGCACAACTGTAGTTGTTTATTTCCTTGATGTCTTATGGGAGGGTGTTCCACAGGGCGGGTGCCACTACGAAGAAGGCCCTCTGCCTGATTCCCTGTAGCTTCACTTCTCGCAATGAGGGAATCACCAGAAGGCCCTCGGAGCTGAATCTCAGTGTCCGGGAAGAACGATGGGGGTGGAGACGCTCCTTGCGGCCTCCTACCAAAAAACAATTCCCCATCCTGGCTCTCTCAGCACTGCTGGGCAGCTGAGCCTAGCTGCCAGTTAAATGTCCCAGAATGTCCCAGAGTGGTGCTATCTTGGGAGCAACTTTGGGAAATCTAAATGGCTACTTAAAACCATGGAGTTGGAAGGGACCACGAGGGTCATTTAATCCAACCCCCCGAAATGCAGAAAGATTTTGCCCAACGTGGAGCTTGAACCCACAACCCTGATTTTAAGAGTCTAATGTTCTAAGCCTCCTGATGTATATTTTGCTTAGTTTGGTCAGAATCAAGTATAAACTGCCAGGGTAACTCTACATACATTACTTCTGGTAAATGAGCCTCCATAGGCTGGGCCTTTGTGTGCCGGGCTTTTTAGACCCGTCTACCCATGTGCTAGTGACACGGGTGGCCCTGTGGGTTAAACCACAGAGCCTAGGACTTGCCGATCAGAAAGTTGGCAGTTCGAATCCCCGAGACAGGGTGAGCTCCCATTGCTCGGTCCCTGCTCCTGCCCACCTAGCAGTTTGAAAGCACGTCAAAGTGCAAGTAGATAAATAGGTACCACTCTGGCGGGAAGGTAAACGGCATATCTGTGCACTGCTTTGGTTCGCCAGAAGCGGCTTAGTCATGCTGGCCACATGACCCGGAAGCTGTACGCTGACTCCCTCAGCCAGTAAAGCAAGATGAGCGCCGTGACCCCAGAGTCGGCCACGACTGGACCTAATGGTCAGGGGGCCCTTTACCTTTACCCATGTACTATCTGAAACCCAAAGGGTGCATTGGTTGCCAGATGTGAAATATATTCACATTACTTTCAGTTCTCCTACATGGAGACTCAAGTCTGAGCCAGGTAGGGAGCTGTCCAGGGTGCTGACTTTATTCTGCTGACCCAAACCTGGGTTATTTCCTTGGGCCATAAGCTTTATACTGCTGAAAGAAGAAAAGCCCATGGTCCACTGCCTCTCCTCACTACTCACAACTCAGGGCTGCTGTTGCCGAGTCATGAGAATTTATTTGGAGCTCTTTGCTTCCCAAATAACAAGCCGCGTCATCCATTGTGCTCGGAGAAGTGTTTGTTTAAGTACTGGAGGTTATCCCAGTGGCAAGTTCATCTTTATTTGACAATAATGAAACATAAGTTTGATGTGTTTGCTTGAGTGAAATTGCCATCTGGTAAATAATATGTTTTGTGAGTGTTTATGACAATCATGATTTACGCCAAAATTGACTTTATCATGATTGCTGCAAATAACACTTGAGTGTCCTAACTTAGTTTGATATTTTCCCCTTCTTTGTTGAATTGAGTAAATGTATTTTGAGAAGCTTCCTGTATTTATATATTTTTTTATATAAAAAAAGGATTTTGCAGAATGTAAAGCTCACATTTTCAAAAGCAATAATTACAGCTGATTACACGGTCTTTCTACTTGGCTTGCAAAATAGGAGAGGAAAACAAAGTTGTTTATATCGTCGCAAGTACCGATGTTGATACACAGACTTTGCCTTTTGGCTGGTTCAAGTTTAGTACTTTCAAGTGCGAAAAAAAGTTTGACTTTCTGTCCTTCGTGAGGATAAAATGCAGAAATCAGCTCTGAAGTTAGTTTATTTCTGATGGATTTAAATGATTTGCCCCTCATGTATAGAATGTAGTATGGCCAGGGTGATATGGGAGGACATAAATTGGGCTCAGAAGTGATGATGATGATTTAAATTTGCATGCCACCCTATACCTGTAAGATCTCAGGGTAGTTCACAACAAAATCACAATATAAAAAACAAAACACATAATAAAAACAAAGACAACCCAATAATCTGAGACCCTAGCTGCACGCAGACTGTCTTGCCAGAGTGGTGCATGCTCTAGTTATCTCTCGCTTGGACTACTGCAATGCGCTCTACGTGGGGCTACCTTTGAAGGTGACCTGGAAACTGCAATTAATTAAACTGCGGCAGTTAGAATGGTGACTGGGAGTGGCCGCCAAGACCATATAACATCGGTCCTGAAAGATCTGCATTGGCTCCCAGTACAATTCAAAGTGTTGGTGCTGACCTTTAAAGCCCTAAACGGCCTTGGTCCAGTATACCTGAAGGAGTGTCTCAACCCCCATTGTTCAGCCTGGACACTGAGGTCCAGCGCTGAGGGCCTTGTGGCGGTTCCCTCCCTGAGAGAAGTGAGGTTACAGGGAACCAGGCAGAGGGCCTTCTCGGTAGTGGTGCCTGCCCTGTGGAATACCCTCCCAGCAGATGTCAAGGCAATAAACAACTATTTTACTTTTAAAAGACAACTGAAGGCAGCCCTATTTAGGTAGGTTTTTAATGTCTGATGCTGTATTGTTTTTAATATTTGGTGGAAGCCACCGAATTATTATTATTATTATTATTATTATTATTATTATTATTATTATCTGCTGTTCCACAGCACATTTTAAAAGGGTATCGGGTGTCAATCAGCCAAAGACCTGGTTGCAAAGGAATGTTTTTGCCTGGTGCCTAAAAGTTTATAATGAAGGCACCAGGCGAACTTCCCTGGGGAGAGCATTCCTCAAATAGGGAGCCACTGCAGAGAAGGCCCCGTTATGGTGTTGCCACCCTCTGGACCTCTCAAGGAGGAGGCACACGAAGGAGGGCCTCAGAGGATGATCTCAGGGTCTGGGTAGGTTCATATGGTGAGGGGCAGTCCTTGAGGTATTGAGGTCCTGAGCCGTTTAAGGCTTTTCCAGAGTTGATCTGTTGGTATGGGTTCGGGTGAAGGGGCACATCAAAGCAAGTGGCATCCGCCATAATTGTTCTGTGGGGTGGGGGGAAATACTCACTGAATGAAAAGTTGCTTCATGTTCTTTTATTGAACACCCTAGTTATGCCACCAGAATCTCTTAGTCCAAAGTCTGAAGGCTGTTTATGACAAAGAGAGCCATCATAGTGTTTCTGGATACTCCAGCAATGAAGATCCATTGCCTCTACGATCAATAGGTAAGTGCCCATTCACTTTACTTGGACATGGGGTTTTAGACCCGATGTTCAGGGTATACACTGGTTGTTTCATTGGCTACATGGATTTTTCTGACAACTCATCCAGATCTTCCATAGGTCATGCACATCTGCTTCATGGAAAGTTCCTACAACAGGTAAATACAGCGTAGACAGAAGGACCTCTAGGATTTTTTCTCTCCCATTCCATAATTTTCTGATGCAGTTTCTCACCTCATAAGTTGATAGAGAATGGATGTAAAAGAAACATTTGAGGGAGTTGGGTACTCTTAGCCTGGAGAAGACTGAGAGGTGCTATGATAGCCATCATAAAAAATCTAAAGGGCTGTCTCGAGGAAGAAGGAGCAAGCTTGTTTTCTGCTGCTCCTGAGGATAGGAACTGAATCAATGGTCTCAGATTACGAGAAAGGAGAATCCAGCTGAACCTTCACAACAGCTTTCTGACAGGAAGTGCTGTTTGACAGCGGAACAGACTCCCTCAGGAGGCTGTAAGAGCCAGTGTGGTGTAGTGGTTAAGAGCAGTGGCCTCGTAATCTGGTGAACCGGGTTCATGTCTCTGCTCCTCCACATGCAGCTGCTGGGTGACCTTGGACTAGTCACACTTCTCTGAAGTCTATCAGCTTCACTCACCTCACAGAGTGTTTCTTGTGGGGGAGGAAGGGAAAGGAGAATGTTAGCCGCTTTGAGACTCCTTCGGGTAGTGATAAAGCAGGATATCAAATCCTAACTCTCCTCCTCCTCCTCCTCCTCCTCCTCCTCCTCCTCCTCCTCCTCCTTCTTCCTTGGAGGGTTTAAAGCAGAGGTTGGTTGGCCACCTGTCATGGGTGCATTGCAGAGGGTTGGACGAGATGGCCCTCAGGTACTTTCCAACTCCACGATTGTTTGATTATGTGATTCTATTAAATTTGGCATAAAAATGTGGGGGCAGGGTGTCGGCTTGATGGGCCATTGGCCTCATCCATCAGGCTCTGCTCATGAGACTCTTGAGAGTCCCATGGACTGCAAGAAGATCAAACCTCTCCATTCTGAAGGAAATCAGCCCTGAGTGCTCACTGGAAGGACAGATCCTGAAGCTGAGGCTCCAATACTTTGGCCACCTCATGAGAAGAGAAGACTCCCTGGAAAAGCCCCCGATGTTGGGAAAGATGGAGGACACAAGGAGAAGGGGACGACAGAGGACAAGATGGTGGGACAATGTTCTCGAAGCTACCAGCATGAGTTTGACCAAACTGCGGGAGACAGTGGAAGACAGGAGTGCCTGACGTGCTCTGGTCCATGGGGTCACAAAGAGTCGGACACGACTAAACAACAACAATTAAATTTTGCATAGAAATGCGGGGGCAGGATGTCGGACTGATGGGCCATTGGTCTGATCTAGCAGGCTCTGCTCATGTTTTTACCAGAGAGCCAGAAAAGAGAGAGAAAGAGAGAGAGAGAGAGAGCGCGCTAGGAAAGGGAAGGGTGGCTCAGGTGACTGAAAGGATTCTGATTAGAAGCAAAAACGTCAAGCACATAACGCAGATAAATGCTTCAGGCTTCCTCTTCTTTTTTCAACACCACTCCAGAAATAAATGCAGCTTAATAATGTTGGTTTATTTTTTCAACTTTTCATTTATTTTTTTAAATGCAGCTTCTCAATTATGTATCAGCGATAGGTAGGGGGAGCAGCCAGACCCCCTTGTTAACGGCTTTAGGATTTAATGAAGGACTTTGAAGGGAATTTGAAAGCTAAGTTGCACTTGACATTTTGATATTCTCTGCACTTGGCAAGGGAAGATTTGTTTTTGTTTTTAAGAGAGAGAGAAAAAAATGAAAACTTATCTGTCTTCTCATAACAAGGACTCAAATGGGTGAGAGGTAGTTGCTGAATGGAAATAAGGAATAAATAATAATAATAATAATAATAATAATAATAATAATAATAATAATTTATGTATTCCCTGCCCATCTGGGCTTCTTCCAGTAAAATATTAAAATACAAGCATGCATCAAATATTAAAAGCTTCCCTAAACAGGGCTGCCTTCGGATGTCTTCTAAAAGTTAAATAGTTGTTTATTTCCTTGACATCTGGTGGGAGGGCGTTCCACAGGGCGGGCGCCGCTACTGAGAAGGCCCTCTGCCTGGTTCTCTGTAATCTCACTTCTCACAGGGAGGGAACCGCCAGAAGGCCCTTGGCGCTGGACCTCCGTGTCCGGGCAGAATCATGGTGCCTGCTCTATACCCAGAGGTCTCAGGGCAGTTCACAGAATAAAATGAAAATATAAAACCACAAAATACAGAATCAAAATAAAAACAACAACTAAATACCCGCTCTCTCACAAAACCCTCATATTAAAAGGGCAAAGGACATCAATCAAACCAACCAAAGGCCTGGTTAAAAAGGAAAGGTTTTGCCTAGTGCGTAAAGGTGCATATTGAAGGCACTAGGTGAACTTCCCTGGGGAGAGCATTCCACATATGGGGAGCCACTGCAGAGAAGGCCCCGTTCTCGTGTTGCTGCCCTCCGGACCTATCAAAAGTAGCACTTTGAATACTGATGCTTGGGAAAGTATGGATCCAAACATATAACACAGATTTTATTTTGTCTTCACAAGTAAGCTGTTTGTTTCTAGAGCCAAGTCATAGGGGGTCAAGAGGTCTCTGTTGCAGCACATTGTTAAACTATGGCGCTTGCAAACACAGGAGGCAGCGATGGCCACAAACTTCCATGGCTTTGAAAGAGGATTGGCCAAATTAATGAAGAACAAGTCTGTTCATGGTTATTAGTCATGGTGGGTATGTTCTACTTCCACTAATGAAGACAGTATGCTGCTGGATCCTAGCTGCTGGAAACAGGGCCGTCTTTTCCCTGGGGTGCAAGGGGTGCGGGACACCCGGGAACCAAATTCTGGGGGGTTCCCAGCACCCGGCGCTGAAGCCGCCTAAGCTCTTAACTATCTGCCCCAGGGGTAGGCTACCTAAGGCCCGTGGGCTGGATGTGGTCCAATCGCCTTCTCAATCCGGCCCGTGGATGGTCTGGGAATCAGTGTGTTTTTACATGAGTAGAATGTGTCCATTTACAATGCATCTCTGGGTTATTTGTGGGACATAGGAATTCGTTCATTTTTAATTTCCCCCCCAAATATAGTCCAGCCACCACATGGTCTGAGGAACGGTGGACCGGCCCACAGCTGAAAAAGGTTGCTGACCCCTGATCTACCTGTTATGAAATAATAAATAATTTTGATCAAGCTAGAAAAACAAAATACATATACAGTGGTACCTCAGGTTACAGACGCTTCAGGTTATAGAGGCTTCAGGTTACAGACTCTGCTCACCCAGAAGTAATACCTTGGGTTAAGAACTTTGCTTCAGGATGAGAACAGAAATCGCGTGGCAGCGGCGCAGCGGTAGCGGGAGTCCCCATTAGCTAAAGTGGTACCTCAGGTTAAGAACAGTTTCAGGTTAAGAACAGACCTCTGGAACGAATTAAGTACTTAACCCAAGGTACCACTGTATACCTAGGTATTACCGAAGTGTATACTTACTGTTTCACTAAAGGACTTTTGACTTTGTGTGCTCATTTACCAAAGATGCGCTGTGCCAGCAGCGGCACTTGTCATTCACAACAGCGGCGCTTGACTCAACGGCGGCACTTGTCATTCTCAACGGTGCCGTGCACGTGAAATTATCTCTTACACCAAAATATGTGGTGTCTTACATCAGCATAAGGTAAAGGTAAAGGGACCCCTGACCATTAGGTCTAGTCGTGACCGACTCATTTCGCTCTATAGGCCGAGGGAGCTTGTGTTTGTCCGCAGACAGCTTCCGGGTCATGTGGCCAGCATGACTAAGCCGCTTCTGGCAACCCAGAGCAGCATACGGAAATGCCGTTTACCTTCCCGCCAGAGCGGTACCTATTTATCTACTTGCACTTTGACGTGCTTTTGAACTGCTGGGTTGGCAGGAGCAGGGACCGAGCAATGGGAGCTTACCCCGTCGTGGGGATTCGAACTGCCGACCTTCTGATCGGCAAGCCCTAGGCTTGTGAGGGTTTACGCCTTCCCTAGGCTCCGTGGTTTAACTCACAGCGCCACCCGCGTCCCTGACATCAGCATAATACAAGTTAATTTTGGGGCTAAACTAAATTTGGGAGCGCTGGGCGGATCTTTGCACCCCGGCGGCAAATATGCTAAAGACGGCGCTTGCTGTAAAACTCTGGGAAGGAGAGTACTGCTGTGCTCATGCCCAGCTTGTGGGCTTCCTCACAGGCATCTAGTTAGCCACAGTGAGAACAGGATGCTGGGCTAGATGGGCTCTCATCAGAGAATCATAGATTTGTAGAGCTGAAAGGGACCCCAAGGGTCATCTAGTCCAAACCCCTGCAATGCAGGAATCTCAGCAAAAGCATCCATGACAGGTGGCCATCCGACCTCTGCTTAAAAACCTCCAAGGAAGGAGAGTCCACCACCTTCCGAGGAAGCCCATTCCACTGTCAAACAGCTCTTACGGTCAGAAAGTTTTTTCCTGACATCTAGCAGAGCTCTTCTTCTACTTCTTTTGAATTTTATTTATGTTACATTGGTAAACATTATCATATTACATCACAAGTCTTATTATAGTATAATTTTCAACATGTATATATATCTCTGTGGCATTTATTGGCTTTTCAGTGACCAAGGCAGCTTGGGCCCGATTAGCGGACCCCAACAATATCTTAGGAATGCACCAGTTGCTTCAAGAAGGAGGATTTCCTTTTTTTTATAAAAAAAAATACAATTTTTATTGAAATAATTCAACATTGATACATTTATACACACATATTACGGATATACAAAGACATACATTTCATACAATCCTTAAAAATATTCATACATAGAAGAAGAAGAGTTTGGATTTGATATCCCGCCTTTCACTCCCCTTCAGGAGTCTCAAAGCGGCTAACAATCTCCTTTCCCTTCCTCCCCCACAACAAACACTCTGTGAGGTGAGTGGGGCTGAGAGACTTCAGAGAAGTGTGACTGGCCCAAGGTCACCCAGCAGCTGCATGTGGAGGAGCGGAGACGCGAACCCAGTTCCCCAGATTATGAGACTACCGCTCTTTTTTTTTTTAATACATAATTTTTATTGTTTTAAATCATAACAAACAAAAAAGAACAGCAATTTACACCTTGTTATCACAAATTTCTTTCTATAAGACTTCCTTCAGTTTCCCCTCAAATCTTCCATACCTTAATTTAGTAAATTCACACAAATCCTAGCTTATATTGACATTATTTTCTCTTTCCTTCTTTTTCTCTTTAGACAATATTCCAGCCTTTTCACAGAGCTCTTTTAAACCCAACTAGCGTTATCTGACCTTCACTTATATTTTCCAGATATTCCACGAATTTCCCCCAATCCTCAATGAACCTTTGGTCTTTTAAATATCTAATTTTCCCTGTCAATCTATCCATCTCCGCGTATTCTAGTAGTTTTCCTCTCCATTCCTCAAGCGTCGGTATGTTCTGTTGTTTCCAGTTTTGGGCCAAGAGGACCCTTGCGGCCGTTGTTGCATATTGAAAGAATTTACTATCATTGTTCTTTATATCACTTCCTCCTAGGCCTAACAGAAAAGCCTCCGGCTTTTCCCCAAAGCTGTATCTTAATATACTCTTCATTTCATTATATACACTTTCCCAGAAACCTTTGATCTTTCTGCAGTCCCACCACATATGGAAGAAGGATCCCTCTTTTTCCCTGCATTTCCAGCATTTATTGCAGGTTTTATATATTTTTGCTAATTTTGCAGGTGTTATATACCAACGGTAGAACACCTTCATAAGGTTCTCTTTTAACGTTGTGCAAGCTGTGAATTTAAGATTTTTTTTCCAGAGTTTCTCCCATTCTTCATAGTATATATTATGGCCGATGTCCCTTGCCCAATGAATCATCACCGACTTCACTTCCTCATCTATCAAGTTATACTCTAATAGCATGTTATATGTTTTAGAAAGAATTTTATAATCATTATTTATTATTTCAGTCTGAAATTTAGATTCTTTATCCGCGTATCCTCTCTCTTTAACGTCTTGTCTAAACATTTCGTTTATTTGGAAATAGTGTAACCAATCATTAACTTTTTCTTTAACCTGGTCATAAGGTTTCAGTTTCCATGTCCCCCCTACTTTTGTTAACAGTTGTTCATAAGTTATCCAATCGCCTCTCATGTTTACTTTTTTCACGCTCATAACTTCCAATGGGGATAGCCAGTGTGGGACTTTGGGTTCTAGTAGAAATTTATTCCTCTCCCAAACTTCTATTAGAGGGCCTTTAAAGATATGCGTTGCGAAACCCTTATGTTTCCTCTTCCCTTGCCATAAATACGCGTGCCATCCTGCTCTGTTATCGAACCCCTCCAGATCTAATAATTCCTTATTTTCCAATTTTATCCACGTTTTCACCCAGCAAAGGCACGATGCCTCGTAATATAATTTCAAATCTGGCAGAGCAAATCCCCCTCTTTCTTTAGCTTCTGTTAACAGTTTAAACTTAATCCTTGGTTTTTTGCCCTGCCAGACATATTTTGAGATTCCTCTTTGCCACTCTTTAAATATCTTAGTGCCCTTAATTATCGGTAGGTTCTGGAACAGAAATAGCATTCTCGGAAGAACGTTCATCTTAATTAAAGCTATCCTACCCCAGAATGACAGTCTCAGCTTCCCCCACCTCTCCAAGTCCTTGACTACCGCTCTTAACCACTACACCACACTGGCTCTATACCAGCATTCAATCCCGCACATACTTCCTTTTCCCACCACCGTCCCTCACCCCACCCTGTGCTTGACTTCCAATCTGTTGTTGTTGTTTAGTCGTTTAGTCATGTCCGACTCTTCGTGACTCCATGGACCAGAGCACGCCAGGCACTCCTGTCTTCCACTGCCTCCTGCAGTTTGGTCAAACTCATGCTGGTAGCTTCAAGAACACTATCCAACCATCTTGTCCTCTGTCGTCCCCTTCTCCTTGTGCCCTCCATCTTTCCCAACATCAGGGTCTTTTCCAGGGAGTCTTCTCTTCTCCTGAGGTGGCCAAAGTATTGGAGCCTCAGTGTCAGGATCTGTCCTTCCAGGGAGCACTCAGGGCTGATTTCCTTCAGAATGGATAGGTTTGTTCTTCTTGCAGTCCATGGGACTCTCAAGAGTCTCCTCCAGCACCATAATTCAAAGCATCAATTCTTCGGCGATCAGCGGACCTTTGTTGGCAAGGTGATATCTCTGCTTTTTAACATGCTGTCTAGATTGACTTCCAATCTACTCAAATGCAATTTCTTTCCATCTCTATTACTTTCTTTCACACACTATTAAACCAACTTTCTACTTCTTTTTCTGTTATCCATATTATTTGATATTTCAGTATTTATAGCGGAACTTGTTTATTCTAATCGGAGTTCTGGTTTTTCAATATGATTTTGCAAATATTCCTTAAACACCTTCCAACTGAATTGGAAGGAAGGAGGATTTCCAATCACGTCATGCCCGCCTTCCCTCTAGTGTGATATTTCTTTGAAATTAATCACTGCCCACAATCCTCATAGACGATTCTACAGCAAGGATGGAGAGGCTGCGGTCCTCCAGACATTGCTGGAGTCCAACTTTCAGCCTTGCTAATGGTCACGGATGGTGCAAATTGTAGATCAATATCTGGAAGGACAAGGGTCCCCTCCTCTCTACCCCACAGGGTAGAATCATAGAATTGTAGAGCTGGAATTGACCGTGAGGATCATCTTAACCAACTCCCTGCAATACAGGGATCTTTTGCCCAATGCCTACAGCATCCTGCAAAGGTTGCCTGTAATGTAAATTTCACTGCCCTGATTTCCACTGGCATGGTGCCCAGTCAGACATGTTACGTAAAACAGATGCACGCAACTCATTCCGATGTGCATCTGCCCATGTTTCTGAATGATGTCCCCTTCCAACTCCCCAATTCTCCCCCCCCTTTTTGATTACGATCCAGGCCTGCTCTCATTACGTAAGTCTGCAGCTCCCCTTAAAAATAAAATAAAAAATAAAGTCACGTTTTTTTGAAATGTGACCTCTTTAAGTTGGTTTTTATGCATCAAAGCTACTTGACATTTGCCAAAACAAATTTGAGTCCCTTTGGAGGGATTTTTTATGACAAAAACACCATTGATCTGACAGCTGGCTCTCTGGGGAAGAGATATTGTAGCTGGCAGTAAAGACTTAATGCGTCTAAAGTCCTCCTTTACTAGTAGTCCCAAGGCAGGATGTCTAGGCCCCGGCAAAAGAATGGAAAGGGATTGGGGGGAGGGAAGGATGGAGAGAAGAGAAAGGAAAGGAGGTGGGGGAAGGGACGGCCAGGCTGGCACAGTGGCAGCTGGGAGTTTGACAGTGTTATGAAGAACTGCAACTGTTGATCAGTGAATTGTTACACTGTTGATGACAGCCTTGCAAATTAATTCTGAAATTAACTGAGGGGACTCAAAGAGGTCCCACTGTTTATCTGAAGGAAAGGAGGGCAATGTAAAAATTACCGCTGAAGCAGAAATGGAAATGGTTCCCTAGTTTTCTGCCACGGAGCAGCAGCTGGCAAGTGGCGGAGGAACGAGGGCTTCTGGAAATTGGCATCCACAGAAGGGAACTGGCTGGCTGGCTGGCAGAGGGGGGTGGCGAGAGAGAGAGAGAGAGAGAGGCGGAAAACAGGATATGGGTGAAGAGACAAAAAGCTCTGTGGCACCCGTGGTGTGTCAGGCTGCAGACCAAAGCTAGCTTTTGCTGTCTTCTATAAGAGTGTGAAAAGAGCGGCTCAGGATCACGCAAAAGGCCCATCTGGTCCAGCATCCTTTTGTTACAGACCCTCCAAGTATTCCTATTTTCTGGGGACAGTTCTGGATTTACAGAACTGATTTGATCCCGGAATGTCCCACTTTTCCTTAGGACGTCCCTTTGTTTGTCAGAGAAATGTTGGAGGGTATGTGACGCATGAGCCAAGGAGATAAGTAACCAGACAACCTTGAGAATACACCTGTATAGGAAAGAATTTTAATGTTTAATATTTTTGTTGTGGTTTTATACATGTTGGAAGCTGCCTAGAGGGGCTGGATCTGCCCAGTCACAAGGGCAGGGTATAAATAATAAAATTGTTGTTGTTGTTGTGGAACAGGGCATCCCTATTTTCATCAGAAAAATGTTGGAGGGTACGTTGTCAGAGTGGCCAACCTGATGCTTCCAAGGGAAGACTGCAAGCAGCACAGCACTCTTCCTCCTTGTGATTTCCAGCAGCTGCTATTCAGGGACACATCACTGCCACTGACCAGGGAGGAGGAACGTAGTCATTGTAGCTTCTCATCCATGAATTCATCTAATCCTCTTCTAAAGCCTTCCGGAAGGAGCGTCTCCATCCCCATCGTTCTGCCTGGACACTGAGGTCCAGCTCTGAGGGCCTTCTGGCAGTTCCCTCGCTGTGAGAAGACAAGTTTCAGGGAACCAGGCAGAGGGCCTTCTCGGTAGTGGCACCCGCCCTGTGGAACGCCCTCCCATCAGATGTCAAAGAGATAAACAACTACCAGATTTTTAGAAGACATCTGAAGGCAGCCCTGTTTAGGGAAGCTTTTAATGTTTAATAGATTATTGTATTTTAATATTCCGTTGGAAGCTGCCCAGAGTGGCTGGAGAAACCCAGCCAGATGGGTGGGGTATAAATAAATTATTATTATTATTATTATTATTATTATTATTATTATTATTATTATTAATGATTTATTATTATTATTATTATTATTATTATTATTATTATTATTATTATTATTCCTGGTTGGTGTCCATCACTACATCTTGAGTGAGGCTGAGCCAATCTCATCCGGCTCACAGAGTTAGCCAGCAAGCTAAGGATTCCATGACTCTTCTCCCCTGTTATGGTTCAAACATCTGCTATAAGGCCTCAAACGTGAACCCTATCTAGGTGTTCCTTCCTTGCACAGTACCAATTGTGTGTGTGTGTGTGTTTCTGCAGAGAGTGTGTATGTGTGTTCCCTGGCTCCTCCCCCTCTGCCATCTCACTGTTCCCAGCTTTATTGCTGTGCTGGGGGCCTCTGAGAGCTGTTGTGTAGTCCCCCGCCCCGTTCAGCTTAGACGCTCTCGTGGCTAGATTGTCCCATAGAAACGGGACAAAGCAGACTTAGAAATAATCGTATGTGACAGTAACATGTTGTTTCGTCGTGTCCGACTCTTCGTGACCCCATGGACCAGAGCACACCAGGCACTCCTGTCTTCCACTGCCTCTCACAGTTTGGTCAAACTCATGCTGGTAGCTTCGAGAACACTGTCCAACCATCTCGTCCTCTGTCGTCCCCTTCTCCTTGTGCCCTCCATCTTTCCCAACATCAGGGTCTTTTCCAGGGAGTCTTCTCTTCTCATGAGGTGGCCAAAGTCTTGGAGCCTCAGCTTCAGGTTCTGTCCTTCCAGGGTTGATTTCCTTCAGAATGGAGAGGCTTGATCTTCTTGCAGTCCATGGGACTCTCAAGAATCTCCTCCAGCACCAGAATTCAAAATCATCAATTCTTTGGCAGACGGTGACATAGACCAGCAATAGATGGATGGCACCCATTGGGGCTGGTTGGGTAGGAAGCAGGAAGACTAACAGTAGGTGGCCGCAGAGCCCATACCAGGTGGGGCCAAACCAATTCCAGTTCTGCCCACATGCTCTTCTCTGCTGAGTTCTACAAGGGCAAGACACAAGAGGAGGAAGCTGATGAGCAGCGCTAACCCTGGCTTTATAGAATTAGAAGGGACCATGAGAGTCACCTAGTCCAACCCCCTTCAATGCAGGCATCTTTTGTCCATTGTGGGACTTGAACCCACAGCCCTGTGATTAAGAGTCTCATGCTCTACCAACTCCTATTCCAGAAGGCCTTTGTCATAAGTAAGAAGGCAAGCAGGTGCGGTTGGCTCCTAATGGGAAAGCCTCAGCTAACTGGTCTGTCCCTCCCTCTTGGGTTGCAGCCCGTCCTAAAGTGATTCCCAGAATCCTAGAGTTGGAAGGGTATGTTGGAGTTGGAATCCCAGTAGTCCAACCCACTGCAATGAGTTGCAAAGGCAGGATTCCTACAATACAAATATAGGACTCAGAAAGCGAGGGAGAAGAGATGGGTCCCGTGTCTGGAAAGAATTATATTAGTCCATCATTCAGTTCCCAGAAAGCCCCCCAACAGCTCATGAAACCAATAGTTTTCTCCCACAATAGTTCGCCCACTCAGCTCACTGCCATTGAATATGGAGGCTCAACAAAGCCATGTCTTCGTCCCTCTAAAAACAAAAGCCCTGCGTCTTCCTCCCAAACTTTGCAAAACGCACACTTTGCTCCTCCTATGTGTGCCAAAGACTATGTACAGGGAAGCGCGGCTCGATCGCGCACTACTTTTGTAGTAGCCATTAGCATAGTCTTTTCCCATGGTCTGTGTACTTATTCTAAGCATGTGCTTTTTTACAATGCAGAACACAAGAGACTTGTTTTGTAAGATTAATGAAGGTCACCAATATTCTCCAAAGGATTCTGATAATTAAGGCTTTGTTTATCAAAAACAAGTTATATTAAGAGCAAAAAAGATTCATGGTAATTATTCATAATCTTAACAATTCAAGTGTAGCCACCTCATTTGTGCATTTAATTCTTCTTGTTAATGTTTTGCATAAATCTGCATAATTACTTGAGTTGCCTGTTGTAATTTTGACAGCTACTCCGTTCATGTGCACTAAAGTATATCAAAAGCTTGAGGTGCTGAATATTTATAATTTTACGTATGTTCTTGGGATAATATTTTTTCAGCAATTTTTTTTATAAAAAAATATAAAATTGACATGGTATACATGGAGCGATTGCCAAACACAGATTTCCACCATAGAGGGTACCTGATGGGAAAATGAGGCAGCTTGTTAAATATGCACTACCAGCTTTTGGAAGCATCTGATTGAAAAAATGTATAGACTTACGCACATGCGGCCTTTGTTCATACTCCTTTAGCTGCTCATACTCCATTGATAAGCATACCTGAATATATATATATGTTACTATTTTGCATACATTCCATTCCACCACCACCAATGATTCATTTCAGCCAATCACTGCTCTCATGTACGCACAGATTCAGCAGTCAGACATGACTAGTGTCTACATGCAGGCTTCACACCAGAAGTCCACAGAAGCATTATGTAGTATCTCTTTGTAGCACAAGGAAATGGTCATTCCTTTGTATAGTATAGATGCACTGCAGGACTCAAATCCAAGATGTGTTTCTGTCCCTAGAGGGGGCTCACAGCTTCGTGAGAAGATCGTGCAGGTCCTTTGTTGCTTGTGAATTGCTGCTCGCCTTCTTCTGGTGACTTTCAAACTAGTTTGTGCTGGGTACAAGCAACCTTGCATGCTTCCTGTTAGTAGACGGCAGGGTTGAGACTCACAGATAGTTCAGGGAAAACACACATCGTGGTTTCCCACTTAACACCCTAAACTCCACCCCTTCCTCCTGCTTCTTCTCTTTCTTCTCCCGCTTTTGAGCAGGAAGATGCTATGAAAGTAGCTCTTGTCATGGAGCGTAGAATCTGAAGTCATCCTTGTGAATATGAACTAACTGTGAAGAGCCATTTCCCTTTATCGATAGGACTCCTGCGTATTATATTTTACCTTTTAAAGTAATGTTAACGATGCATGAAAATGAGACAGAAGGGGTGATGAGTTAGGTAGTTCCAGCTCCCCAGTGTTGTTTTTTTAAAAACTCTGCCATGTAAAATATATAAGCTATAAGCCTAACAATTTTATTTTTAAAACCTATCAGTCTGAAGATACTAGAAACAAGTATTTTACACCTGCTGGTCCCGGGTTTGTCACTCAGACAAAGTACTCAGACTCTCATTTCGGGAGTTCCTGAAGATTTAAGTCAAAACATGGCTCAAACATGGATCAAGATACAGGTTGCAACAGAGTCAATAGTTCATGGCTCAGGACCGCAATACCTCAAGGACCACCTCTCCCCATATGAATTGACCCAGACCCTGTGATCATCATGTGAGGCCCTTCCTGTGCCTCCTCCATGAGAGGTCCAGGGGGTGGCAACATGAGAACAGGGCCTTTTCTACAGTGGCTCCTCATTTGTGGAATGCTCTCCCCAGGGAGGTTTGGCGGGCGCCTTCATTATACACCTTTAGGCATGAGGTGAAAGCATCATTCCTCTTTAACTAGGCCTTGGCTGGTTAATATTCTATGGCCATTTAAAAGTGCTTGTGGGAGGTTATTGTTCTGTTTTCTTTTAGCTATTTATTTTGTACTTTTATCCTGTATTTTTAGCTTGTGAACCACCCTAAGATCTTCAGATAAAGGGAGGTAGTATATAAATTTTAATAAGGAGGAAGAGGACTCTATGATACATGAGTAGGGACAGGAAAAGACGTCTCAACACCTGACGTCACCTCTTTGCATAGGTGGGCACAGTCATTCTGCTCTCATCCCAAGAGATGGGACAGGGCAAGCAAGCTGGCACTCCTCCTAGGGTGCATTTGACTGCTTGAGAACATAAGAGTCTGCTGAAACAGGCCAGTGGTCCTGCTCTCATCGGGCCAACCAGATGCCTGCAGGAATCCCCAAAGCAGAACATGAGTACAATAGCACTCTGTCCACCTGTGATTGATAGCAGATCCGCTCCACTTCCCAGTGGGGAGGAGTTGTGGTGGACCGCGTGATCACCCACTCCCCACTGGGGGCAGGGGACTTTGTCTTCCGTTGCCCGGGGGATCCCGGCCACATCAGAGCCTGGCCAGCCAATCCGCTGGCCGGGTCCGTTTAAGCAGAGGAGCAAGCCGGAGGGCTTCCTCTTTGGCTAGCTTCCTCAATCACCCACCCTCCCTCCCTATTTTGCAGGTTTTAGACATTGGTCTTGCTATGGACCTCGGTTGGTTGCCGTTAAGGAGCCTGGTAGGAATTTTTCCACTTGGCAAATTGCACTGGCCACTTGGTTTTCGCCTACCTCGTAGCAATCGTCACAACTTTGTTAGGGTTGCAGTTAGGCATTGTTTGACCTTGTGGTGGGGGAGGTGAGGTGTGGCCATCACCTGCCTCTCCAAGCTTAAGGGTATTCCGTTAAAGGAATCCGGGGGTGTTGATCTTGTCCAAAGCCTGGTGGGGGGCTAGGGCCATGACACGACCCCGATGGGAAAACCAGGGGGAGCTCGAGTTGGTCTGCATCGACAGGGCTTCGCCTTCCGGTGGTTTACCCTTACCGGACTTCCTGCACATCAGGCAGGAGTCAGATATGGTTGGGTCCATTCAATGCCTAAGCCAATACCACTCACATTCTGTAATCAATAAAGTTGTGGCCAAATTTGCCCAATAAAATAAACCTAATATCTGTGTCCTTGTGTGTGTTATTTCCCAACGAGGGGGTGGCTACGGGGTCTTGACACGCATCTGGTATTTGAGACATGCTGCCTTGGATACAAGATGCAGAACACAGCCATCATGGCTAGTCCTCTGTACTTCTGTGTCTTTGCCTGTTCCTCTTTTAGGGCCACCCACATTGGTGGCCTCCTGTGGGAATGCTGCCTGACTGCCAAGCGAACTCATGTTTAGCTAGAGCTCAGTGAGTTCTCCCAAAACCATGGCCTAAGCAGTTGCTTGAATGCAGGGAGTTCAGAAGCGGGCAAGTTGATGCGCCCGAGATTACCACCCGCATTTGTCCTCATCAGCTTCTATCTTCCATGACTTTCCCGTGTTGAGTGGAAGAGGTCTGTGAGAGGCATTTACTCCTGTTCACTTGGTGTCAAAAACAGCCCCTCTGCACAATGGGGGACCCAGCAGACCTTCCCTGCTCAACACAAGAAGGTTGGGGCCTGAGCAGGTGGGGACATTTGGGGCATGGCTCATGTGTGTCCACCTAACAGTGTGTCTCATGACACTAGAGCTCAGGGGCATCCCATGGAGCTGGAAGTGTCAGGACCAAAGAAAGAACTTCTTCAGGCAACACATAATTATGGAATTCACTGACACAAGTTGCAGTGGTGGGCACGCACTTTAAGAGAAGATCAGGCAGATTCATGGAACTAAAGGCTATCAATGGCTACTGTTGTGCTCAGGTCCTGTCTCTAGGATTCCCATAGTCATCTGGCTGGCCACAAGAGACCAGGATGCTGGACTAGATGGGCAACTGACCTGATCCAGAAGACTCTTCTTATGCGACTTTCGAATATCCTAAGTTGAGGGCCTACTGCAAGTTTTAACCTTGGCAACTGGGGCTCTCTCATTCTCCTTGCAGGCCTTTCCTCCTTCTCCTCCCACCACGGAACCTAACCAGTGAGAAAACTCTGGAATTCTTTTGAATCGCACAGGGTGTGGTTTGACTTAAGAGAAATTGCTTTCACATTCCAAGAATGACAACTTATGCACTGATGTATTACTTAGATCCTGACCTGCTTCCAGGAAGATGGATGGAGTAACGGATGCAGGTTTACAGAAATAATACAGGCGGATTTTTCATTTCACTTTCTGGTTTAAAAGGAGACAAAAAACAAACAAACCAGTCAATTGGAAGGAACGATATTACACTTCAGTCCAAGAGATCAGCTGAAGGTTCATTTCAGAATGAAAGGCAAATGGAAACAAATAAGCCCCATTCAGTTCAATTTACATTTTTCCTAAAACGAATGAATAGAGAATGAATGGGATTCCCATCTGTACCTTTTCCTTCCATTTGCAGATGAGGAGACTCACCTTTCATTGGAATGTAGGTACACAGGAAGCTGCCTTATAAAAAAAAGAAAGAAAGGTAGAGGCATATTTATTAGGAATTTTATATAAAGATATCCCAAAAGATAAAACTAACTTATTTCTATATGCGACAACAGCAGCAAGAATTTTGATTGCTAGCTATTGGAAAGAAGACAACATCCCAACAAAAAGAGAATGGTTGGGGGAACTTTCCGAGTACCTGGAACTAGCAAAACTGGCAGATATAATAAGGTGAAAATCCAAAACCATGGTTATGTAGCAATGGGAGTTCTTAAATGATTATTTACAAAACCAGGGCTTGACTATAAAAATCTGGTTGTGTTTAGAATAATCTTGTGCGTAATATAAAAAATACAAAGTGAGACATTAAGGAAATCCAAAGGGAAAATATGAAGAACAGAGGATCTGATGAACGGATTATTAAAAACGCGTGAGGCAAACGGTGGAAGTCTTTTAAAACAACAACAACACTTTTTAAGGTAGATAAGGACAAGATGAAATTATACAATTGAATATAAATATAGATGGGAAACGGCTATGTATAGTGAATACTTCTACTTTTAAAATTTCCATCTATGATCCTTTCCTTTTAATTCTTTATTTTTTCTTTGTTCTTTTTTTCTGATAACTTATCTTTCATTTCACTCCTTTATTGTGAATAGCATAAATAAATAACTGTAAATATGAAAAGAGGCAAAGTATTCTCTATTTTTTTCCCTTGGTTATATGTATTTTCTTTTTCCTTTGTATTTTCTTTTGTTGTAAATATGTATGTTTTCTAATTTGTACTTAATAAAAATTATTATTATTATTTAAAAAAAGGAAGCTGTCTTATACTGAGCCATGCCTTTGGTCCATCTAGCTCAGAATCATGGAACCGTAGAATTCTAGCATTGGAAGGGACCCTAGGGCCATCTAGTCCACCCCCCTGCAATGCAGGAATCTCAACTAAGGCACTCATGACATCATCTATGTTAACTGGTTTTCGGATAGGAATCTCTCCCACACCTACCTGAAGATAATGGGGGCTGAACCTGAGACCTTCTGTGTGGAAAGCAAGATACTCCATAGCTGAGCTGGAGCCTCTCAATGCTCTACATCTGAGTTACAGCCCTTTGCTGATGGTGGAAGGATCAGGGCTCATTTGTAAGGTTGTTCCATTTGGCTGTCATTTCCAGTGCCCGATTAAAGCCTGTGGAGGCCCCTAGGCATTCAAAATCTCAGGGATCCTGAGAGCCTTGTGTGTGTGCTCTAGTGCAGTGTTTCCCAATTGGGGGCCCCAGGATATACCAAGGGGGCCACAGGTAAAAAATGTGGAAGTGGGGGGGCCACGCCCAGAAGTGGAAACAAGAGGAGATACCGACGATAGAAGAATGGAGATTTGGACAAATTAACTGGGAAAATTAGATATATTAAAGACCAAAAGTTCATCAAGGACTGGGGAAAATTGGTGGATTATCTGAAAAACATATGTGGTGTAAACACAACGCTAGTGGGATTTCAAGAGGCACTGTAAAAAAACAAATAAGTATTGTTTATTAGAAATAATGGGAGTAAGGAGGAACAATGGCAATATGAAAAAAGGGAATGTGTATCAAAGGTATAAATATGGATGATTGTCAGAGACGCTGAAGGAAGTCCAAAACAGTCATAATTTGTTGTATTCGGGATAAAATGTATAACTGGATGAAAATTAATAAAATTTATGATCTTGGGGGGAAAAAAAGGAAGTGGGGGGGCACAGCACAATTGGCCAGCTATCCGCTTGGCCAATCACAGGTGGGTAAGAGGGCAGCCCACCAGGGCCTAGCGCTCCTATATGCTATGTGCGTTTTCTTGGAGCAGTTCTGGTTTGTTTCCAGAGGGAACTGCTGGGGCTCCCACTTTGACCAGTAGAGCCTGCTGTCCAGAACCCCCAGCTCAGGTAAGTGCGGTGGTGGGGTGGCAATGGGTAGGGCTGGGTGAGTCAGAGCTGCTTGTTGCTGCTGCCGTCAGAGCTGGACCCGGTGGCATCCTAACTCTGCAAGGTGCGGGGTGAAATCTACCCCGGTGCCTAGCTGAGTGGGGTCGTCTGGTGCTGCTGACTTAAATCTAGTAAATAGCTACGTGTTTACTCAGAAGACAGCCACAATGAGTTCTGTGGGCCTTACTCCCAGGTAAGGTATAGTGTTTTATCTAGGCAGCCAGGGCTCCTACAGATGACAAAATCTTTTTGCACCAGGTCATCGAGGACCACTTGCTTTTTAAAATTCTCCCATATACAGTGGTACCTCGGGTTAAGTACTTAATTTGTTCTGGAGGTCCGTTCTTAACCTGAAACTGTTCTTAACCTGAAGCACCATTTTAGCTAATGGGGCCTCCTGCTGCTGCCACTGCATGATTTCTGTTCTCATCCTGAAGCAAAGTTCTTAACCCAAGGTACTATTTCTGGGTTAGCGGAGTCTGTAACCCAAAGCGTATGTAACCTGAAGCGTATGTAACCCGAGGTACCACTATATACAGAACTCCCAGTGAACCTTTTGGACTGTAACTGTAGGTTTCCCCCTCTGTGTCAAATAACCGGGGTCACATAAGTGTTATTTACTTTTTATAATACATAGAAGATCAGCAGTTCGAATCCCTGCGACGGAGTGAGCTCCCGTTGCTCTGTCCCAGCTCCTGCCAACCTAGCAGTTTGAAAGCATGCCAACTCAAGTAGATAAATAGGCACCGCTGTGGCGGGAAGGTAAATGGCGTTTCCGTGAACTCTGGCTTCCGTCATGGTCTCCCATTGCGCCAGAAGCAGTTTAGTCATGCTGACCACATGCCTCGGAAAAACTGTCTGTGGACAAACGCCGGCTCCTTCAACCTGAAAGCAAGTTGAACGCTACAACCCCATAGTCGCCTTTCACTGGACTTATCCATCCAGGGATCCTTTATATTTACCTTGTCTTTCTAACTGGGCTTTTAGTGTTGCACCTCTGGCCCCCTGGTACTGGCTTTCAGCCAAAACTAGGCTCCCAAGCATGAATGATATGTAGCTATCTACTGAATATGTGTTTGTTTAAGAAGGCTTCAGCTGAGGTGTGGCCCAGTCATTTATAAAATAAAATACCATTCAACATTTCTCTGATAAGAATAGGAACATCCTAAGGAAAAGCGGGACATTCCAGGATCAAATCAGAAACCAGGATAGCTTCTGTAAGTCCAGAACTGTCCTTGGAAAATCTTATTCTTCTTTGGCGATCACTCGTAGCCAAGTAAGATTGTCTTCCATAAGCACGGTTTTAACAATGAATCTGTAAATGACTGTGGAGGCCAATTCTGGATCAACACATCCTTCCACAGTGGGGACATTGGTTCCCAGGTGGAAGTTGATCACAGTGTGGATTTGCCAAGTGTGCCTTCCACTTAGCATGTTTCTCCCTTGCGTTCTGAGTTCGAGTGTCTTCAAAGTCCATGACACCTTTGGTAAAGGCTGTTCTCCAACTGGAGCGCTCGCAGGCCAGTGTTTCCTAGTTGTCAGTGTTTACACTACTTTTTTTTAGATTTGCCTTGAGACAGTCTTTAAACCTCTTTTGTTGACCACCAGCATTATGCTTTCCATTTTTAAGTTCGGACTAGAGTAGTTGCTTTGGAAGGCAATAATCAGGCATCTGCACAACATGACCAGTCCAACAAAGTTGATGTTGAAGAATCATTGCTTCAACACTGGTGATCTTGGCTTCTTCCAGTACAATATTAGTTCGCCTGTCTTCCCAAGTGATGTGTAAGATTTTTTGGAGACACTGTTGATGGAATCTTTCAAGGAGTTGGAGATGGTGTTTGTAAGTGGTCCATGTTTCACAAGCATACAGTAGGGTTGGTAGTTTAATAGCTTTGTAAACAAGCATTTTGTTTTCCCTGCGAATGTCCAGGTCCTTAAACACTGTGCACTTCAATTGGGAGAAAGTCGCACATAGGAGCACCTTGCGGGTGTGAAATACTGACTGTACACCTGTGGATTTATTGCCCGTAGAGTGAATAGAGATAGTTTTAATTGTCTTTCGAATTTTCATTTCTTGGGATTCTTTTTTATACCTTGCATACCACTTTGACAGCCTCAGGCTGAGAAGAGGTTTACAAATCCGCAGACTCAATAAATGCATGCATATGTGAAATAAATTCTGTGCTCGGATATGGAAATTCAAATAATTCCTCCCCCTGCCTTTTTGCTTGCAGATACTTTCCAAAATGAAGGGGGGGGGGGCTGAACATCTAAAGTGGGCCGTTGCAATGCAAAATATATTAGGAGTTGATTTAGGAGTAAAAGGATCTGTTTTCTCAAAAAGAAAAAAGAAAAAACAACCACCAATATCTTTCACTCTAATGAGTACTCAAACGTAAGTCTGTGGGAAATTAAAAGGTTGCTTTAAGCAGGGAGAGGGGGGGCCATGTACCCAGTGTGTGATTCACATCATGGCAGGGGGGCAGAGAGGGGAGGGTGACTGCATTTAAATAAAAAATCAAAGCAAAAGGCATCAACTCTGCGGCTATATGCATTAATTAAAAGAAGTTTGTTAAACTAAATTTGAAAAAAAACTTCTTTAATTGTGTTTACCCAAAAGCCTTTTCTTCCTAATTTAAACAGCATAAACATCTGGACTAAAGCAATATTAGAATCATGGCAGTAGTCAAGCAAATCTTGTGGAAAATAATGAAATTAGATCCCTGGTGTTGTGACAAAGACAGGGCAGGATACATCAGTTCGATGTTAATAAAATTTCCATGAATGACTGAATACAATTAAGAAATTGTCAGTTGCGGCAATGAACTTTTGTAGCTCGTAGATGTTTGCATCATTTGATTATGCTGGCAATTTAAAATTGTTTGTTAGTGTCTGTGTTGGGATATTAATTATGACCTTTATTACAGCCCACAATTAAACCAGTCATACAGCAATGAGCTGCCTGCCTCGTGACAGGGGGAAATATCTGAACTGTTTGGAACGGGGGGCTTTTGCCAGGCGTCGGGTGACCCTGATCTTTCAAACTGGAAATGATTTGAAATAATGCAGGGTGTGACATAAAGAAATAAATAAGTCTGTGAATAAACAGACGCGGCTGAGTTGAGCCAACACTTCCATTTAACAGAGTGTTGTTGTTTTTAATGAAATGAGTAGTATTGTGGATGGAGTGTGGGACTGAATAGGGAGTCTAAGGTTCAACATGCCGCTCATCCATGAGACTAATCATAGCATAGACATAGCATAACTCGCTTACTCAGAGTAGACCCATTTAAATCAATGCACTGCTCTGTGTATGATTGCTGCTGGGTATTATTCTTGGCTACAGCTACACTGTGGAACTCCCTGCCTCTGGACATCGAGCAGGCAGTTACATTGTACTATTTTTCTTATTGCTGTTAGTCGCTCTGAGCCCGGCTTCAGCTTCGGAGGGTGGGATATAAATAAAATATTATTATGATGATGATTAAAGACAAAGCTACCCAGGTGCTTAGAAAGCTGAGGTAATTTTAATCTGTCTTAGTATTTTGACTTTTGGATGTTGCACATTTCCCAGTTTTGTCTTTTGTATATCACTTTGATTGAGGGCACAAGGAGAAGGGGACGACAGAGGACGAGATGGTTGGACAGTGTTCTCGAAGCTACCAGCATGAATTTGACCAAACTGCGGGAGGCAGTGGAAGACAGGAGTGCCTGGCATGCTCTGGTCCAGGGGGTCACGAAGAATCGGACATGACTAAACAACTAAACAACAACAACAACATATCACTTTGGGGTTGTTGTTGAGGGACACGGGTGGCGCTGTGATCTAAACCATCGAGCCTCTTGGGCTTGCCGATCGTAAGGTCAGCGGTTCGAATCCCCATGGCAGGCTAAGCTTCCGTTGCTCTGTCCCAGCTCCTGCCAACCTAGCAGTTTGAAACCACACCAGTGCAAGTAGATAAATAAGTACCGCTGTGGCAGGAAGGTAAATGGCGTTTCCATGGACTCTGGCTTCCATCACAGTGTCCCGTTGCACCAGAAGTGGTTTAGTCATGTTGGCCACATGACCCATAAAGCTGTCTGTGAACAAACACCAGCTCCCTCAGCCTGAAAGCAAGTTGAGCGCTGCAACCCCATAGTCGCCTTTGGCTGGACTCAACCGTCCAGGGGTCCTTTACCTTTCACCCTTTTTTGTTGTGGTTGTTGTTTACAATCAAGCAGTGTATATATTGTATGAAATAAGTGAGAAGCAATGAATCTTTGGGTGATTTCTTTGAGCATGTGAACAGGCAAATGGACAAGATGAGCTCTGCACCCCCAATGATACTGTGCACTCCAGATGTGTCCGCCCCCAAAGGGCGACTGGTGTTATTCTGAAGAGGGCTACCTTACTTGGGCTCAGAGTTTCTGGACTGATCAGTGTTCCAGTCCTAAAGTGAGAAACCATCCTTGTGGGCAAGGCTGCCACTCTCAAACTAACATGCACCGTACATCAGCTGGAAGGGCGCTTGCTGCGTCCCTGAAGGGGTGGGATTCATCCTGCACATTCACAACAGCTCCATCACACCTTCAACCAGAATGCCACCGAGAGGTCAAGATGAATGAGCAGGGCCACACTCTTGTTAGAATTCCTGCTCCATGATTGCAGTCATGGGATTGTTGTTCACATGACGGTACAGTGGTGCCTCGCAAGACGAAAATAATTCGTTCCGCGAGTCTTCTCGTCTTGCGATTTTTTCGTCTTGCGAAGCACGGTCCGTTGCAACTGCGCCTCTTCAAGCGGCTTTAGGAAAAAAGCGAACAAACTCGCAAGACGTTTTCGTCTTGCGAAGCAAGCCCATAGGGAAATTCTTCTAGCGAAGCGACGAAAAACCAAAAAACCCTTTCGTCTTGCGGGTTTTTCGTTTTGTGAGGCATTCGTCTTGCGGGGCACCACTGTATATGTTTTGACTCCACAGAGTGGGAAGTGACGGAGACAGGATGTTTGTGTTACTGGGTTCCGTGAAGTGGGACTATTGTCCTTTGTCCTTTTTCTCTTTGCTGTCTGATGCCAGAGAGAGAGGGAGCCATGTTGCAGTGCTCCGTGTGTGTTTATATGGAAATTAATGTAGATTAGCCAAAATGCTGAGTTGCTGAGGTCTGTAATCAACTGCACAAACTCTGTGGATTCCTAAGTGTGCCGGTGTCGGTTGGCATCGGTTGCTGTGATGTTCGGGCTGAAGAAAGCTTATGAATCTCCAGAACAATCGACCAGGAGGGAGGGAACATGTCAGTCGGGCATATGCCTCTGCCAGGGTCCCACTCAAGTGTAGGCTGAACTCCTGACAACCCTCTCCATCTCTCTCTTGGCAAATGTCATCTACCAGGGCGGTTTATGTGCTGGACTATCAGCACCTTGCCCCAAAAGAGGATATTCAACACTGGGCGAGAGTATTTTAATATTTCTGAGTCCAGAGATGCCTTCTTAAGGAAGGGGTGTGTCACTGCCTCCTTCAAGGCAGATGGCACCTCCCACTTTTCCAGTGAAGCATTAATAACCTTAAAACCATTGCTTTTTTCTCCTATAAAAATAAGTGCTGGTATTCACCATGAAGGTTGTTTTTAACAACAACAAAAAGAAGTGCTGGTACTGCGTACCCCTGAGTACTCCCTGGGGAAAGAACAGTGCTTAAAACCTTAAAAATATCTTAGTCTCTTCTGAATAGATAAGCTTCCCTGTGTTGTATGAATGGCCCCACAACGCCTAACAGATAAGAAGGACCAGATCATCAAGAAATCAGATAAATAGAAAGACAATACAGTGGTACCTTGGGTTAAGAACTTAATTCATTCTGGAGGTCCATTCTTAACCTGAAACTGTTCTTAACCTGAGGTACCACTTTAGCTAATCGGGCCTCCCACTGCCGCCATGCTGCCACCACACAATTTCTGTTCTCATCCTGAAGCAAAGTTCTTAACCTGAGGTACTATTTCTGGGTTAGCGGAGTCTGTAACCTGAGGCGTCTGTAACCCGAGGTGGTGTTGTTTAGTCGTTTAGTCGTGTCTGACTCTTCGTGACCCCATGGACCAGAGCACGCCAGGCTCTTCTGTCTTCCACTGCCTCCCGCAGTTTGGTCAAACTCATGCTGTTAGCACTGTACTATTTTACACATTCCAAAATTGGGCCTATTCTAATGGAGGTGCAATTCTATTGTTGCTGTTGTTGCAGCAGGTGATAAAGTCATACTGTGTCACTGCAAAATTGTCAGATTACTTATGTCCATGTAGAAACCTGAGTTTGGAAGTCAATCCTTGCCCAGTGAGAGCGGAACATGCCAGACTTTTCTGAATCAACATGACATTCTGTATGGCACTCAGACCCAAACTGAACCCGCAACCCTCTTCCATGCATTAAGAAAATGGAATCGATTGCCATGTAATTCATTGGAGCTCTTCGCTGCTGGATCACTACCCCTGCAGAGCCACAGGAGGGCGCTCAAGCACACGGGTGGCAGCTCTCGACAGTTGGGGTGGCAGATGGGCTGGCAAAACTCAGCTGTGGGGGTGGCGGATGGCGCAGCTCACTCCTCCGTCTTCTGAAGGAACTGTTTAGCGCTGGAGGCGAACGGGGAACTTGGTAAATGTTCAAATCTCTGTTGTTTTTGTTTTCCCACATACCGATGCCTGTCTTTCCGCGCCCCCTCCTCGTATTCCCTTGTGAAACGCAACCATAACTGAATGCTCAGATGAGCAACTGCCATCTCTGCAGCCCTACCAGGGAAATGTGAGATTGTCAGGTGAGATTGCAGAGGCCCTGCAAACACAGTGGAGTATCTAGGGACTGCACTGGGGAATCCTGAGGGTTGTATAGAGGGCATATTCCAGAGTCAGAAAGAGAGAAAAAGTTGGAAGGTGCCTTGTGACAATTCAGACCATGGGTCTGTTGAACTTGGGGTGGGTGCAACTGTCTATTTCCATTCTCTGTCCACTCTTCATTCATAAATCAATTATCTCCTGTTTCAGCATGCATTAAGATTTAAAATGCACTTGCAGTGATTTGAAATCATGGTATCATCGAGTTGGAAGGGACCGCAAGGGCCATCTAGTCCAACCCAATGCAATGCAGGAATCTCAGCTAAAACATCCATGACAGATAGCCATCCAACCTCTGCTGAGAATCCTCCAAGGAAGGAGAGTCCACAACCTCCCAAGGGAAACCGTTCCACTGTTAAACAGCTCTTACTAACAAAAAGAGGGACGCGGGTGGCGCTGTGGTCTAAACCTCTGAGCCTCTTGGGTTTGCCGATTGGATGGTCGGCGGTTCGAATCCACGCGACGGAGTGAGCTCCTGTTCCTTTGTCCCAGCTTCTGCCAGCCTAGCAGTTTGAAAGCATCCCAGCACAAGTAGATAAATAGGTACCACTGTGGCAGGAAGGTAAACGGCATTTCCATGCGCTCTGGCACTCATCATGGTGTCGCATTGTGCCAGAAGCAGTTTAGTCATGCTGGCACATGACCTGGAAAGCTGTCTGTGGACAAACACCGGCTCCCTCATCCTGAAAAGTGAGATGAGCATCACACCCCATAGTTGCTTTTGACTGGGCTTAACCATCCAGGGGTCCTTTACCTTTACCCTTTTATCTTTACTATCAAAAAAGTGTTCCTAATGTTTAGGAATCCCCTTTCTTGTAACCTGAAGCCGTTGGTTTGAGTGCATGCATACTTTTCTTAAAAAATTACAAAAAATCATAATCAGATATGTCTTTAGATACAGGTATTTTTTATTTAAATCTTTGAAATCTTTATCCATCTCAATGTACAGTCGTACCTTGGTTCTCAAATGCCTTGTGACTTGAACGTTTTGGCTCCCAAATGCCGCAAAAGCGTTCCAGTTTGTGAACGTTTTTTGGAAGCCAAACATCCGACACGACCTCTGCGGCTTCTGATTGGGTGCAGGAAGCTCCTGCAGCCGATCAGAAGCTGTGCCTTGGTTTTCGAACATTTTCGGAAGTCGATTGGACTTCCGGAACGGATTTCATTCAAGAACCAAGGTACGACTATACACATTTCTTAAATATTTTTTTTAAAAAAATCCTAAAACAGACTGTTGCTTATGCATTTTGCAACTTTTCTCCGAGCCAGAATCGCCATTGGAAAATATGAAAAATATGAAACCCTAAGTTATATGACCAAATAAAAGTCCCTTCCATCCTTACAGTTTACCCAGCACTGTCCAGTATGGCAGCAGATCCGCAGAACCTCAGCCAGAGAGGTCTTTCCCATCCTATGACTTTTAAAACTAGAGATGCCAGGATTGAACCTCAGACCTTCTGAATGCAAAAATCTACTGGTCTGCTCCTAGGCCAGATTTGAGGTTCTTGTGTGAATCCACAAAGCCCTGAATAATTTGGTTCTTTTGATCCCTTATGCTTCACCACGATCACTGAGGTCTTATGATGCAGCCGGTGGAGGCTGGTTCATCCAAGCAAGTGCCCCAACCGACTCAGTCTGCCCTCAGCCAGCATGGTGTAGTGGTTAAGAGTGGTGGACTCATAATCTGGTGAACCGGGTTTGATTCCCCGCTCCTCCACATGCAGCTGCTGGGTGACCTTGGGCTAGTCATACGTCTCTGAAATCTCTCAGCCTCACCTCACAGAGTGTTTCTTGTGCAGGAGGAAGGGAAAGGAGATTGTTAGCTGCTTTGAGACTCCTTAGGGTAGTGATAAAGCGGGATATCAAATACAGACTTTTCTTCTTCTTCTCACCCAGCCCCCACTTGCTTGCCTTCTAAGGTAAAGGTAAAGGGACCCCTGACCATTAGGTCCAGTCGTGATGGACTCTGGGGTTGTGGCACTCATCTCGCTTTATTGGCCAAGGGAGCCGGCGTACAGCTTCCAGGTCATGTGGCCAGCATGACTAAGCCGCTTCTGGTGAACCAGAGCAGCGCACGGAAATGCCGTTTCCCTTCCCGCCGGAACGGTACCTATTTATCTACTTGCACATTGACGTGCTTTCGAACTGCTAGGTTGGCAGGAGCTGCGAGCAAGCAACGGGAGCTCACCCTGTTGTGGGGATTTGAACTGCCCACCTTCTGATCGGCAAGTCCTAGGCTTGCCTTCTTATTTACAACCAACTAATAATTCCACAGGGATGAGGAGGAGGAGGACAAAACCTGGTACTTTGGACTACAAATCCCATCAGCTCCAGCCAGCATGGTCCAAAACACGTGGGCCAGAGGGTACCTGGTTGCCAACAGCTGAACTGCACACACTCAGTTATGTGCATGCATGTCAATCGAGGTAACAACTCTGGTCCTTGTATAATGGTTGTTGAATAAGTATTGAGATACCCAATGCCAACAAATACCTGTTTATTGCTCTGGCTCTTGTAAATACATATGCCTCGATTAAATCATTTCTAATTAACCACAGCCAGATTTTATTTCCGTGTGACGCCTTCACATTGTCAGCCTAGGTACAGTGACATTCAGGTTGCCTGATAAGTGGTAAATATATCTGTAGGTCAAACCGTACTTGTATGCCTTTCCAACTATTATCACTTCAGTTTTTGAATAACATTTATTCTGTAATTAATGGTTGTCAGCCTGTAATTTCCCCCTCTCCCAGTCATGACTTGGAACGCTTCACATTTTTCATTAATTTCCACAGTGTTTACAACATATACATGTAGTTATAGTGTAAGGATACTTTCTTTTTGTAAAAAATAAATAAATTAAAAATTAAATAACACGCTTTGTGTATAGTTCGTTCAATGTTTTTCCTCCTCCAAAGGAAGAAAAGCAGAGGAAGATTTCCTTCGATGATATGTCAGGCTGTCTCCTTAGAATGCCCTCTTTATTTTCCTCTCCTGACATTGCTTTCTTTTCTTTTCAAGAGTGTGAGCTGTGAGGTGGTAGTTCCTCTGTTTCCAATTGAACCCGTTGCTCGGAACTGCAGGTAGGGGAAAGGCTGCTCCACTCGCGTCCTGCTTGTGTGCTTCCCATGGACAACTGGCTAAGAGGATAAGAAGAGGCTGCTGGATGAGGCCAATGGTCCATTTAGTCCAGCATCCTGTTCTCACAGTGGCCAGCCAGTTGCCCACAGGGAACCCTCAAGCAGAATTTGAGCGCAAGAGGTTTCCAGGAAACATCACTGCCTCCATAATAATAATAATAATAATAATAATAATTTATTATTTGTACCCCGCCCATCTGGCTGGGTTTCCCCAGCCACTCTGGGCGGCTTCCAACAAAGATGAAAGATACACTAAAATGTCACATATTAAAAACTTCCCTGAACAGGGCTGCCTTCAGATGTCTTCTGAATGTCAGGTAGATGTTTATCCCTTTGACATCTGATGGGAGGGCGTTCCACAGGGCGGGCACCACTACCAAGAAGGCCCTCTGCCTGGTTCCCTGTAACTTGGCCTCTCGCAGTGAGGGAACCGCCAGAAGGCCCTCGGAGCTGGACCTCAGTGTCTGGGCAGAACGATGGGGGAGGAGACGCTCCTTCAGATATACTGCTGCTCATAGCCCTCTCCTTCAGGAATTTGTCCAAAGCCATATATGTTGGTGGCCGTCACATCCTCCTGGGGGAGTAAGTCCATTGCTTATTTATTTATTTCTTTTTAAATTTATTTATTTGGTTTTTCAGATTGAAGTTTTACAATCACATATCCCACATACAACATAAAAACAAGATTCCAAAGAATCTCCTGGACTTCCCTCCTTCCCCTTTGTGGGTCCTAGTGTTAATCATTTCCTCCTGCATCTTTTACGATGATCCAAATCTTTTACATCTCCATTATGTCCAAAATTCACCATTAAACTACAGGTGTTATTCCAATCTTACTAACGGTTTTAGCTGTTTACAATGGTTTTAAGATTAATTATAATTCCCCCCCATTCCTTATTTAAAATTTTGGTCTTCCTGATTTCTGATTCTTCCGTTCATTTTAGCCATTTCGGCATAATCCATCAACTTAATCTGCTATTCTTCTCTAGTATGAACTTTGTTTTCTTTCCACCTCTGGGCCAATAACATCCACGCAGCCGTGGTTGCATACATAAATAGTCTTTTCTGCTCCCATGGAATTTTGGCACCTAGAATTCCTAAAAGAAAGGCTTGGCTTCAGCTTTTTTTTTGTTTTAAACATTTTTTTCAACTCATTATATATCATTTCCCAAAATTCTTTTACTACCTTACATTTCCACCACATATGATAGAAGGTGCCTTCTTTTTCCTTACATTTCCAAAATACATTTGACCTGTAAGTCCATTGTTTAACACTACACTGTGTGAAAGCGTGTTCTCCCTAACAGAGAGCACGTGTTGCGGTTGGGGGAACAAGCCACCCTGCCGTTACCGGGCAGATTTGGTGAGGAACCCAAGCCTTTAAGTGGTTAAAATTGGGTTGCTGGGGAGTTTTGATTGTTGCCAGTTTGGAGGAGGGGTCAGAGTCTTTAAATACAGGGGCCAGACGTTGGACATCCTCTTGTCTATTTTGCACTGGATCACCCGCCCTCCCTCCCTTTAATAGGTTGTTTTTTTCTTGATCGCTTGACCTTGCTATGCCTGTCATGGGGTCGTCCGCCTTGGAGCGGGGGCCTGGTAGGAATTTTGCCATCTGGCTGATTGGCTGGTGCCATTTGGTTTTTGCCTACTGCGTAGCAAATCGTCACAACTTGTAAGGTTGGCGGTTAGGCATTGGTTAAATTGGTGCTTGGAGGGGTAAGTGCCTATCCCTCCAAATGATGCGGAAAGGGAATTCCGTTAAAGGAATCCAGGGGCTTGCCATTCTTTTTGTCCTTGTCCGTGGTGCAAGCCCCACAGGAACATAAGGGTGAGAAGTGAGGGTCTGATTCCCAGCTCCATTTCTCACCCAATACTTGTTTCCCACTCTGGCTTCCGTTGGTGTCCACAAGGCCACCTCTGTCCCTGAGGGCAAGGACAGATAGTCATAACCAATGCCGAAGCAACCATTCACATTTTTTGTATTTTGAATAAAGTTGTGGCCAAAATTATGCCAAAAACCTTAAACAAAAATTGATGTGTGAAGTGTGAATTTTTTGGGGGGTGGCATTGTGGGACTCAACACGCAAGAAGTATTTTCTTTTATCTGTCATGAATCTCCCAACAGTGGTTGGTCATGGTGAGGACTAGGTGGGTCTCGGGTTTTATCCAGCAGGTTTCTCCTTATGTTCTTAAATTCCACCTTGCATATGGAGGTCCTGAGGAGGCTTGAGCTTGCTTCAGCCCCACTCACCCTTGCCTGGAACACCACGCTGACTGTCAGGAGCGTCCTACATGTGAGTAGGAACCTGGCAGACACACGTGCCCTGCTGGCATGTTCTCTCCCTCCTGGTCGGTCGTTTGGGAGACTCAAAGTCTTTCTCCAGCCCGAACATCACAGCGACTGATGCCTCAGAGACATCAGCACACTTTAGGATCAGCAGAGTGTTTGCAGTCTGCATGACAGACTCAGTAGCACAGCAATATTGGCTAAACTACTTTATTTACTGTCAGGGAACTGCCATCGGAGCCAGAGGCGGAGGGAAGGCTCCAGAGGGATGCCGGAGAGGGTGCCAGTAGGGAGAGAGGCAGCCCATCTGCTGGGGAAGGAAATCAGCGTAGCACCAGTGGAGAAGGGGGGCAGATGGGGGAATTGGCGAGGGGGCTCCAGGACTCCTCGCCGGAGACCAGCGGGGAGAGCAAGGGTCCTCCGCTGCCCACACCCTCCCTGCGTAGAAGACTTCCGTGCAGGGAGAGTAGGAGGAGACTAGGCGTCAAAGAACTTCTTTGCTGGAAGAAGTTCAAGAAACGCCCACTGACGGATTCTGCCAGCGATTGAGACAGCCACGGATGGGTGGCTGTCCGGACAGAAAGGGTTCACCCAGGTAACCCAGCCAGGTGTGCTGACAACTTACGCACGAGCAACCCCTAGAACCATTGCATTTACATATAATACACTTAGAGCATTCCGACTTAGCTCCTTTCTCTTTCTCATCAGACAGCAAAGAGAGAGAACAAAGGACAATAGTCCCACACCACAGAAATACAGTAATACAAACATCCTGTATTTCATTCCACAATGCGGAATGAAAATATACACCGTCATTTGCTCAAAACAATCCCATGACTGCAAGCATGGGGAAAGAATCCTAACACTGACAATGGTGACAGCAACGAAAACACCAGCCATTGACACAACTACCTCTGAGTGAACATCTTCTCCCACTTCATGGAGCCCACTTGACTCCTTGGTCTATACCAGAGGTCAGGGCAATGAAACAAGTTGGGAGACATTTTGAACAGTGGAGGAAAACTCCTGAAGAAGACAAGTGAACAGTGTTCCTTACAAAGCCTACTGACTGGTAGCAGATACAAAGAAGGCATCTTAACCGTCTCCATTGCAACCTCATTGTCCCATCCAGGACAGCTTTCAGCTGGTAAGGCTAAAGAATACAGACAAGGTGTTTGGTTTGGTTTGGTTGACCTCCTGACTGGAGTGACTCTTGGTCAGTGATAGGAGTGTTCCCACATCTTCTTCTTCTTTGGCGATCACTCGTAGCTGAGTAAGATTGTCTTCCATAAACACAGTTTTCGCAATGAGTCCGTAAGTGACTGTGGAGGCCAATGTCAGATCTGAGTATAATCTTCAAGAGCACGGAGTTGCTTCTTTCCATTTTTTTCCTGCTGGTGGAAAATAAACCCTAAAAATCAAACCCTGTCCTGGAAATGTGAGAAAGGAAGAATTTTTGGCCACCTCTTTTGCCCTCGAATTCCTTCTGCCAGTATAACCAGAAGATCCCATTGACTCTTTGGGGAACACAAATTCTCTGCCCTGAGGGGAGTGGGGAAGGCATTCAAAATATGTGTTGGATGTGTGTTCAAATGACCCAATTCCACCTCATTTTGGAACAGGGGTGTGGAACCTCTTCGGATTTTGTGGGACGACTACTATTCCCATCATCCTTGGAACAACGTCATGCTGGCTGGGGGTGATGGGAGTTGGAGTCCAGCAGCACCTGGAGGGACACAGGTTAGCTATCCCTGCTTGAGAATTTGTCCCTGTCGTCAGCCTAAGAAACCCCACTCTAAAGGGAAGGGCTGTAGCTCAGTAATGGAACACCTGCTTGGCATGCAGAAGGCCTCAGGTTCAATTCCCGGCATTTCCAGGGAGCGAGCCATTCCTGAAACCCTGGACAGCCACTGCCAATCATTGCTGACTCAGTTTAAAGCAAATCATGCAAATGGGATGCAATGTAGTCTTAGAAACCATCCTTCTGTGTGGCTTTCCCCAGCCCGCTGCTACCTTTCCAGGTATAAATCTCAAGAAAATGATTGCGATTTGCAAGGCATATGTCCAAAGTTTACTGGTGGCGAGAGAAAACAAATGCCACTTTCATTAATGCTGGTTTTATGAATGAAAAGGCTGTTCCTACCTGATTGTAAATTGATTAGCACCGGAGGTATAACCTCATGCTTCTTTGTTCACTAATAAGCTAAGCAAATTAAATTAAGCGGGGTTGTCCTTTTCTCTTTTGCTACAAGGGAAATCCTGGGAGTTCCTGGAAGGCTATTTCTTATGTGGGAGAAGGCTGCCTTGACGGTCAGAAATAATTTCATACAACAGCCAGTTCGACAAATTTACGCTGATTGTCTGTATTTTGTTTTATTTTTTGAAAAAAATAGGGGGAGAGAGAGAGAGAGAGAAATAAATAAAAGAGAGCTCCTGGCCTGGAGACTAGAGTAAATCACAAAAGTGATCTCAAGTGAACAGAGATAGATTTCTGGTATATGGTGTGCAATGAAACCACTGACCTCTCTTACAAGTTCATGTCTTTCTCTAGAGAAACAGATGGGTAATAGCATAATGCCGAAATCATGCGCTACATAATATGGACCTCGTGACTGCAGACCTGATTGCTTGCCATATGGTAACTGAAGGGTTGAAAAAGAAAATGGGATGATATGCAAACCTTTTAAAAAACAACATTTTTATGGAATGGCCATTACATTAAAACCCAAACTCTGCAAATGGAAGGTGGAGGGTGGGGGGCGGAGAGGAGAAGGAACCGCAGTGAATAATGATGAAATAACAAAGCAATAAAGGGGAGGTAGAAGGAGCTGATCCGTACGGATTCCGCCCCCCCCCCAGTTGCTGTCAATATGCAAAACGACACAGGCCTTAAAGTTGCTGGCTGGCTGGCTTCATTTTGTCTCTCTGCGCGGTGTGATGGGCGTCGGGTGCAATTTGATGGGGTGTCGGGACACTGCAGGGCAGGGATCTTGAGAAAGGGAGTTATGGGGATTTGCAGTGCGTTAGGCGGTGGAGAAGGGATGCGGGTGGCTCTGTGGGTTAGACCACAGAGCCTAGGACTTGCTGATCAGAAGGTTGGCAGTTCGAATCCCCGCAACGGGGTGAGCTCCCGTTGCTTGGTCACTGCTCCTGCCAACCTAGCAGTTCGAAAGCACGTCAAAGTGCAAGTAGATAAATAGGTACCACTCCGGCAGGAAGGTAAACGGCATTTCCGTGCGCTGCTCTGGTTTGCCAGAAGCAGCTTAGTCATGCTGGGCCACATGACCCGGAAGCCGTACGCTGGCTCACTCGGCCAATAAAGCGAGATGAGCACCGCAACCCCAGAGTTGGTCACGACTGGACCTAATGGTCAGGGGTACCTTTACCTTTACCTAGGCAGTCGGGGAATTGAACATGGGGGAAATAGTCTAAGTGGATAGCTGTTGCTTTGCTGCCCATCTCAAGTGCATACCCTCTCGTTACTTTCAGAAGTAAATAGGACCATTCTTTGCTTAGCTCTATAATAGCCCCTTTCTTCTCATAGTGGACACCTGTGTCTTGACAGGGGATGGGAACTGGCTACCCCCAGCACATGAGCAGTGTCCAAAGACCTGTGCAATGATCTGACTCAGATTGAGTTCCTCTTCCGCATGAGTCAGAGATGCTTTGGAACGGGAAGCGCACTGAAACGGCGCTCTCTTTCCCTTTTGCATCACGTCAATGTCCAAAGTTGTGTTATGCGACAGCCCCTTTGGTGCAGCGGCAGTAAGTTTTGAATCTCTTTTAAGAGCCCATTCTGACCTACTTAAGAAGCAAGCAAAGACTGCATAATGTATTTAGGTCAAGCATTGTGTCTAAGCTTCTCATTGCTCTTGTCATCGCCCAGCTTACTGTGCAAACCACAAGCATATGACTGATATAAACATTCCTTTAGTCAAAGAATGCTATTTTCAACTGAAACACACACACACACCCTCTCTATTGCTGCAGCTAAGAAGACCTGGGTTTCCTTAGACCTCTTCCTTCTTAATGTGTTCTGCAAGCTTGGGAGTTTTCCAAATCTCAGGGCTGCCGGGAACGTCATCCAGGAAGGCCTCATATAGAATGGGAGCAGCTTAGATTCGGGAACAAACAAGGGAGTCAGCAATTTTATCAGGCCATGTAGGGCTCTTTTTACTGGTTCCTCAGGTCACCTGATCCCAGCTGGAATGAAACCACATTGGCTGTGATCTCCCTCCATTGTTGGAGGCAGTACACTTCTGAATACCAGTACCAGGTGTTCTTCTGTCATCTGTAATGTTGCCTCCCACCCCTTTAGTGCCGCCATATGTCCGGATTCTCCCGGACATTACTGGGATTTCAAAGGTGGAATTGATGTCTGGGGGCTGTGGGATTTCCGAAAGGCAGTGCTTTGTCCTGAATCTTAGGCAAGTCAATTGAAAAATCATGTTTCTGTGGCGCTTTTGTAAAAGAAACCTCAACGATTTTGGGGTCTTCCTAAAAAAACTTTCGAGGTGTCCTTGTTTTTACTTTTTGAAATATGGCAACCCTGCTCCACCTAAAGATCTAGTTTAAAGCTTGCCTGATCAGCTTCATGAGACACTTAGCATATTCTTGCCAACTGTGCTGGGCCCAGGGATAACCCATGAAATGTGGTCCAGGACCGGTCCAGAATCCGAAGGTTCCATTAGAAGCCAGTCCAACAGGGCCAAGGCAGGAAACCAGGCAAGGACAGGTACAGAATCTGGCATACAGCAATGTTGCTCCCGCAACCTGGGGCAGGGTCCGACAACCTTTTATCTTTGTCGGGGTAACGGCCGGTCCTGATTCCCCAGTGACTCACCTCCCTGTTTCTCCCAAAGGTGAGCACTCCTCCTGCAAGTACTCAGGTCTCTCCTTCTCTCAGACCTAAGTCTCTGTAGTTCAGGAGAAGTCAATGGATTACTAGACCCAGAGGCCGCCTCAGCCTCCCCTGACCCAACCAGGAGTGGAGCAGCTGTAAGTGATGGCCCAGCTGAAGGCAACAAGGTAATCCCCACATCTGGAGCCAGGGCAGGCTCAGGCCCCTGACTCGGCTCAGCTGGTCTTTGTTGCAGGGGGACCTGTGCAGACTGGGACTCTTCAGGATCAGGCCTCAGACTTGGTTCAGATGATGCCTGAGGCAAAGGATCCAGTGCAGACTGAGACTCCTCTGGTTCCAAGCCTGAGTCCGAGTCCTAGGCCATCACACCAATCACTGTGAGGTGCAGCCCATCTCTTTTCAGAAGCCCTTCCTCAAGGAAGCGGAGACCATGGTCCAAGAAGCCAAAACTTTCCTGAGGACACCACCTGCGCAGCCTGTGGTTTACTTCCAGTATTCTCCTCTCTCTTCCTGAGCCACAGTCTTCAATAGGAGGGACTGACCATCTGTGCCCCAAGGCCCTTCTGCTTCCTGCCTATGTCTCACAGTCCTTTGCTATACGCCAAAGGTTGTGTCTGGCAGTATCGCATATACCTGCATGAATCAGAAGCAAGGGATTGTGGTCAGTAGGCAGATGGCATGGCTGAATACAGGCTCGCTGTCAGGTTTTAGACCTAGCAGGTCAGGATTGGCGGTCTGGGTCCTTACTCAGTGGGACGAGCTGCTCAGATGGAGCAACTGAGCTTGAAACAACACTCCTACAGAGCTAGCCAGGCCCATCAGGTCACCTGGTCTGGCTGGGATGATGGGCTGCAGTACCATCTCTGGCCATTATATGGGTGGCGCCGCAGGACAGGAAACAGCTGGGCAGTAGCTCCTCTGGTCTGTGAGTTGCCTCAATAGCACAGGAAATGAGGCACCTGCTGCCCCCTTGAGCCAGTGTAGAGCAGTGGTTAGAGTGTCAGTCTAGAACCTGGGAGACCAGGGTTCAAATCCCCACTCGGCCTTGAAGTACACTGGAGGGGATCATGGACCAGCCACCAGATACTAGCCTAGGCTGTCTTCCAGGGTTGTGGTCTGGATCATATGGAAAGCACTGCATGCCGCCTTAAAGTCCTTAGTGAAAAGAGGCAGATATAAATACAGTAATAAAAATAAAATGAATTTGATAGAATGAGGGGTGAGCAGAGAGATTTCTGGCTCAATGTTGCAATGTTGATCGCTTATGGCTGTTTCTAAAAGCTTTTGCATGCTGTAGGTTGCCCAAAGACAACTGGTATTAGCTGGCTAACCAATTAATTAAATAACAACAAGTGCTGTAGCTTGGTGGTAGAACATCTGCTTTGCATACAGAAGGTTCCAGGTTCAGTCCCCAGCATGGGGGGCACCATATTTTTATTACCACTTAATTATATATTTTTTCCTTGTGGAAAAATTGTTAGGACATGAAAATATGTCTTGCTTGTGATTCCACACAGCAAGGGATGGAGAAATCATTCTGTTTCCAGACCACACCAGTCAGGTATCTTTTCACTCCAAAATCCATTCTGTTTCCGGGCTTGGAACCACTCTTCTCTGAAATCTTGGAGAGCCACTTCCAGCCCTTGCTGAGCTTGATAGACCAGGGGACTAACTTAATATTCGGCAGTTTCCTGTGTTCCTAGCTAAAACAGCTCTCAGCTCAGCCATGCATTCACTAGGTGGTCATAAGCAAGCTGCTATTTCTTAGCTTCATCAAAACCATCATCTCCTGAGCTGTAAAAGTGTGTTCCTTTACCTGGCAACGTGGTTTTAAGGCATTATTTAGATGATGTATGTGGAATGCTTTGAAGACTTGGTAAAAGTATTATATAATGCACTGTGATGTTACCATTATAGTATCAGGAGGGCAGGGAGCGAATATTACAGAACTACAGTGGTACCTCGGGTTACATACGCTTCAAGTTACAGACTCCGCCAATCCAGAAATAGTACCTCAGGTTAAGAACTTTGTTTCAGGATGAGAACAGAAATTGTGCTCCGGCAGCGCGGCTGCAGAAGGAGGCCCCATTAGCTAAAGTAGTACTTCAGGTTAAGAACAGTTTCAGGTTAAGAACAGACCTCCAGAACGAATTAAGTACTTAACCCGAGGAACCACTGTATGTAAGCATAGGCCTTCTGTCCTACACAATGGAGGCTGACCCATAAGGGCAAATGGGGCAACCTCGGTGTACTCTCAGCCAGCCCCTGCCTCCCCATCTTCTTACTGGTTGAGGCTGTTCCTGCCATTGGCCTTGGCTCCGCCTAATATTCATCTCCCTGCCTTCTGCCCTACCAGTCCCAATGGACACCAGCTCTCAATAGCCCCTAACTCTTTGGGATAATGAGTTTGAGTGCATAGAGCTGATTGCCTTGTACAACACAGACATGGGCCTGCAGTCTCTGGATCAGGCATAGGCAAACTTGGCCCTCCAGATGTTTTGGGACTACAACTCCCATGATCCCTAGCTAACAGGACCAGTGGTCAGGAATGATGGGAATTGTAGTCCCGAAACATCTGGAGGGCCGAGTTTGCCTATGCCTGCTCTGGATGGACAAAGCATAAAGTTTTCCCCAAGCTGGTCTTCTTCTCAACAGTCCCAGCTTCATGTATGTTCCAAACATTAGGACAAAATGAGTACACTTGGACCTTGGAGCACAGAGTGTATGTGACACTGGTGGGAGAGAGAGAGAGAGAGATGTCCGTTCTTCTGTGGAATCAGATGGATGGACAATAACCAGGGGCACTGAAGGAGAGAGCCAGGGATAGCGTGTACAGCCCCCAGGATATGAGCTTAGCTTCTGGCGCCATTAGAAAACTGAACATTAGAACAACTGAAGGCTGGGCTCAGGTTTGAGAAGGTTTGGTGTGTCGCCTCACTCCAGCAAACTTACCTAGGGTGGTGGAGGACATCAGCAGCATTGCAATCAACATTGGCTAACCGTCAAGCGTAGATCTGGGAACCACTGCTCAATTCGATACTACAAAGTGATGCTTCATTGGAGGCACTGTGGGAAATTAATATGGGAACTCATGTCTCAGTCCATTGTTTAGAGGGAGACCCATAGCAGATGGCAGAGAGTGGCGGATCCTGTTTGGTCCCTGGCAATTTCAGAAGGATGCTATGCCCTGACATCAGATACTGGATGCCACGGATAGAGAGTAGCATTTGACGAAATTCAAAATGTGCAATTCACGTGCACACATGCTAGGAAGTGCACAGACCACATGATTTGGTTTAGACCTTGATTCAACACTTCAGAAAACAGTTCACTGTGGTCCAAGGCACTTTATATATTTATAATTTTTATTTTGGGACTGAACTGGATGAAATCTGCAGGTATGTGTCACAATTTCAGAAAGACAGAAGAGCAGTTTTCCTGCAAGGGCTGTTATTACAGGGTTCTTTTTTGGGGGGGGGGGTGAATGTAAAAAAAAAAAAGAATCACTTAATCCCTTCACAGTGCTGAAAGCTTGAGTCATAGCCTGGAGTGTATAGCAATTAATTGTATGTGCAGATGTGGTTGAAGAGGACTGAAGAATCCACTGGTCTCAGGAGCTCAGAAGCCTTTCAACCCAGTTCAAACTCCAGAGTCCCTACCACAAGTAAGCAGAAATTTTGAGTCCTGAGCCTCAGCCTCCTTCTTATTGTAACATTCATTCTAGCAAAAGAATTGAAGGCATGCCAAGGCACCATCTTCAAAGATACACAAATCAATTCCTCTTTTATTATTATTATTATTATTATTACCGTAATAGAATTGGCATGAGGGAAGCTGAAAATCAAATGCATTCAACTGCGGGGGTTTTTTTAAAAAAAGTGGTGATAAAAAAGTGAAGAGAATTACATAAAAGAGGCAGGCAAAACTTCAAAAGTACATCAGATAGGATTGGAATAAATAGCTTTTAGCGTTTGCTTACTGCAAAGGCCACTAATGTAGCAAGCTGGTCTGTGGGTGTTGTATTTGAGCTCCCGAATGCAGTTCTCTTCAGCTGAGCTTGTGAAGTAGCTGTTGTTTTTATCTTATGGTAGCGTTGCAATTTGCTTGTTTGTTCACATATTTATTTACATGCACATCCTCGCTTCCTCAAAGGGTTCAACGGGATATATCCCAATGGATTTGTGTCGTTGAAGAGACCCTCTGCCTAAAGTCATGTTCTGAAGTTTGCATACAGGTGCCGGTGCATATTTATTTAGCTGCTGTGTATGGTTCAGAATGAAGAACTTCAGATCTAGAAGCCAAACTGACCCTCAGAATTCTCCCCAGGCCATAACCCTCACAAGCCTAGGGCTTGCCGATCAGAAGGTTGGCGGTTCGAATCCCCACGGCGGGGTGAGCTCCCATTGCTCGGTCCCTGCTCCTGCCAACCTAGCAGTTCGAAAGCACGTCAAAGTGCAAGTAGATAAATAGGTACCACTCTGGTGGGAAGGTAAATGGCGTTTCAGTGCTGTCAGGGTTTCTGGGAGAGAGGAGGAGATGACAGAGGAGACGGAGAGCGAGTGGGAGGAGGGGCAGAAGGATGAGGAAGAAGATGACGGAATTCTGAGGGAATCCACGAGTCTGAGCAGCGAGTCAGAGGATTCTCAAAAGGGGGTTACCTTAATCAAGCAAAGGGGAGGAGAAGGGAGAAGCGGAGAGGAGCCCAGTGGAAGACAGAGGAAGCAAGAGACGTCTCAGCCGGAACGGAGTAAAGGGGGTGGAGTCGTCAGCCTCTCGGAGGGAGCAGGATTAGGAGAGAACAGAGAGAGGGGGTTGGAGCAGGGTGTTCAGCCGGAAAGGGTGGAGAGCAGAGCAGGGGGTGGTGTAGCGGTCGAAAGAAAGGTCAGCAGCAACGTACGCGCGCCAAGTTCAAACGTAGAGGCGCGCGGAAGTGGAGAGAGCTCAGGGGAGGAGCCCGGCCCTAAAGCCAGAAAGAGGGGGGAAGAGGCGGCAGAGGATTCAGCCTCAGGCGAGTCACGGAGAGAGGGAACCCAGGGGGGCAGGAAGACCCTGCGGAAAAGAAAGGAGAGGAAGAGGTGGTCTAGAGCCAGGCTATTAAGTTGGTGCGGAAGAGGGGAGGAGTCAGAGGGGACTTCAGCGGTCTAACGTGGCAGACGTACGGCCACAATGCTGAACTGTATGAGAAGCAGAAATCTTCAATAAACTTTTCCTGTAAATAAGCTGCAACGGAGTGAGGTCTCTTGTGAGCTGGGACCAGACCTGGGTGGCCGTGACAGTAAGTCCCCTCTCTCAAAGCAAAAATTTTTTTTTGCGAAGCTCACGAACGGGAGCAGCCATGAGCGCTGAGGAGCAGCTGGTTGCATTGCGGAATCAGGTTACCGCTCTCACATCGGCAGTCATTGCTTCGCAGAAGAAGAATGACGACTTGGAGAAGACGTGCCAGGATTTGCAGGCAAGGTGGGAGCGCGCGGACAAGGCGGGGGCCCCAGGATCCAGAGCGGAGGGCATTGCGCTTGGACGGAGGGGGGGTGCCCTAGTTCCGCATTTTAATGGCAACTTGCAAGACTATCCCAATTTCAGAGCGGACGTTGTATATGCACTGCACTTACTCCGTCACGATTTTAAAGATGAGGAGGAGAGAGTGGGGTTCATTGTTTCGCACCTGCATGGGGAGGCCAGGGCTTGGCTACGCAATTTGTGGCGCGAAGATGGACCGGCCCGTCGCGATTCAACTGCGTTCATCAAAGCGATGGATTCTTGTTTTCAATCCTCTGTGGATGTGGACATTGCGCGCCGTCAAATGCACGGGCTGAGGCAGGGGAAAGCGACTGTGCGCCAATACCACTCTAAATTTTTTGCATTGCTCACCGCCTTAGATTGGCCAAAGGACAGTAAACCGGTCAGAGATCTTTTTTGGGAGGGATTGAGCCCCCCCATCAAGGATGAGATCGCTAGGGGGGACAGACCCCAGACCCTAGAAGACGTGGTGCAACGGGCTTTAGCTCTTGGAATTCGACATGAGGGGCGTCCGTGGCATGAGGAGGACGGGCCCCAAGCGCGTGCGCAAGCAAGGACTCTCCCTTTTGGGCACAGGGACTTCAGCCGTGCGCACCCCTCGCCAATGGGGAAGGACAGAGAGGAGCCAATGGAGATTGGTGGTGCTAGGGCTCAGAAGCCATCCCAGAGCCCTGTCCCTGGTGCAGCCAAAGCGAAGCCTCCTAGAGGAACCAGGAAGTGTTACATCTGTGACAGTGCGCACCATATGGCGAAAGAGTGCCCCCAGAGGCTCCAGAAGCACACTGCAGCGCTGGCAACTGTAACAGCAGAGGTGCAACCAGGGGAGCAGCTTCAGGGAAACGACAGTGCCTGGCTGGAAGCAGAGCTACTGGGGCTCAGCCAGGCGGATCTGTAGACAAGCCCCCAGCATCACTGCAGAGCGTGGACCCTTTGCCTCCCAAACCGGCAGTTCTGCTCACAGCAACACTCCAGTTGCCTGATGGGAGACTCCTCGAGGTTCCAATAACGATCGATTCGGGAAGCAACGCCGACTTCATGGGACTGCAGTTCGTTAAGCAGCACAACATGGCGCTCCTGCCTGCAACGACGCCTCTGAACGTGGTCACGGTGGACGGCAGGAAGTTGCTGGGGGGGCAAGTGGTGCAGCAAACCCCTCCCATGATGATGCAGATTGGCAACCATCGAGAGCTTATTAGTTTCAATGTCACCCACTTATCGGACACACCCATCGTGTTAGGCATGAGTTGGCTGGAGAGGCACAGTCCCGCGGTTGCGTGGTACCAGAGGCAGATCAACTTTTGTTCATCGTATTGTGCTCAGCATTGCTTTCAGACCGATCAGGGAGGAGAAGCTGAGCAGCCATTGCATCTGGGTATGGTGCAAACAGTGCCTCACAAGTACCAGGACTTCTTGGAGGTTTTCTGTGAGAAGGAAGCTGACAAGTTGCCGCCTCATAGACCTTACGACTGCGCGATTGATTTAGTGCCAGGGGCGCAATTGCCTGCTGCCAAGCTGTACTCCATGTCGGAGGACGAAATGCAAGAGCTTCGGGAGTTCATAGACCATAACCTCAAGCGCGGTTTCATCCAGGAATCTAAAGCAGCGGGAGGCAGCCCTGTTTTCTTTGTGAAGAAGAAGGACACGCCCCAAAAAAGGCTTATAGTGGATTACAGGTTCATCAACAGCTTGACTAAGCCCAAAACTTTCCCCATGCCCAAGATTGACGACCTTTTAGCGACCGTCAGGAGGGGCAAGATTTTCACCAAGCTGGACCTACGTGGAGCTTACAATCTCATCCGCATCCGGAAAGGAGATGAGTGGAAGACCGCCATGTTCACCCCTCTGGGCACATACGAATACAGAGTCATGCCTTTCGGCCTCCAAAATGGCAGCCACGTTTTTCAAGCATTTATGCACCACGTGCTAGCAGGTCTCCTCTACAAAAAGTGTGTCTGCTTTCTCGACGATATCCTGATTTTCTCGGAATCGCCGGAGGATCACGATAAGGACGTGAGGGAGGTCCTGCAGAGGCTGAAGGAACACAGGCTGTACGCCAAGTTGGAAAAGTGCCAGTTTGATGTCAGAGAGGTTGATTTCCTTGGCTACAAGTTGTCCGACGAGGGACTGGCCATGGACAGGGCTAAGGTTCAAGCGCTGTTGGACTGGAAAAGCCCTCGAAATCGGAAAGAGGTCCAGAGGTTCATCGGCTTTGCCAATTTTTACCGCAAGTTTATTAAAGGTTTTGCGAACGCGACGGCGGCGATCACTGACACCCTCAGTTCCAAGAAGAAGAAGTTCGTCTGGACCGAACAAGCGGAGCGGTCCTTCCGGACGCTTAAGGGTCTTTTCGCCTCCGAAGAGCAGCTGCTCCACGTGAATCCCGGCAGACCCATGCGGGTAGAGACCGATGCGTCGGATAGAGCGGTTGGGGCCGTTCTTTTGCAAGAGGATTCACAAGGCAACTGGCGACCGGGTGCGTTCTACTCCCGGAAGCTCAGCAAGACGGAGCGCAATTATACCATATGGGACAGGGAGTTGTTGGCCATTCATGCAGCTTTCAAGGCGTGGCGACACTTCTTAATAGGAGCCAAGCACACGGTGCAAGTCCGCACGGATCACAAGAACTTAGAGTATTGGCGGACGGCTAAGTTGCAGACCCAGCGACACATGCGCTGGGCGGAGTTCTTTGCGGACTTCGACTTCAAAATAGAATACATCCCAGGAGACTCCAATGTTATTGCAGACGCGCTGTCCCGAAAGCCGCAATACTTGGAGGAAGCAGCTCCAATCGCAGCAAAGCACATTTTCGCACCGCAGGCGTGGACGTGCGCTACCATCGCAGTCGACCTGGACGCGGTGCGACGCGCGTTGCAAAGGGATCAGTTTGCACAGTCTAAGATGGAGGAGCTACGCGGAGGGTCGCGACACAACGATGAGTTTCAATTACAAGATGGACTTTTGACTCGTAAGGGTGCCCTTTACGTGCCCACCGACGAGCTTCGAGCCAAGGTTCTGCAACAGTTGCATGACGCCCCTAGTGCAGGCCATTTCGGCAAAGAAAAGACGATGGAGTTGGTGGCTAGAGACTTTTGGTGGCCCCAGATGAGAGGAGAGGTGGCGGACTACGTCGCCAGGTGTGATATCTGCCAGAGGTCCAAACCAGTGCACCAGAAGCAGGCAGGATTGCTAGAACCGCTGGAGACACCGCAGCAACCATGGGAGAGGGTAGCGTTGGACTTTGTTACAGACCTGCCCAGCTCCAGAGGTAAGACGGCGGTGTTAGTGGTGGTGGACTTGTTCACCAAGATGGCGCACTTCATCCCTTGTGCCAAGGTGGCGACGGCAGAACAGACCGCAAAGCTCTTCATCGATCACGTCTTCAGAGTGCATGGACTTCCGCAGTCCGTCTTGTCCGACAGGGGGCGCCAGTTTGTTTCCACTTTCTGGCGAAAGCTTCTGGGCATCTTGCACGTCAAAATCAACCTGACATCGGCGAGGCATCCACAAACCAACGGTCAAGCGGAGAGGGTCAACGCGATCATGCAGCAGTACCTGCGGTGCTACGCCAACCAGCGACCTGCGGCGTGGGTGGACTATCTGCCGATGGCTGAATTCGCCTACAACAACACGAAACACGCTTCCACCGGGGTGACGCCTTTCTTCGCGAACAATGGCCGTCATCCCAGAACCTTCCCGAGATTTGCGGCACCAGGAGGGGGGGGGCCTCAAGATGCCGACCAGTTTGCAGCGGAGTTGCAAGAGGTGCACGAGGAGCTGCGGAGACATTTGGAGCTGGCAAAACAGGCGTATAAGGTGCAGGCCGATAAGCACAGGAGGGCGGGAGAGGACATCCAGGTTGGGGACTGGGTGTGGTTAGCAGCCCACGCGATGCCGGCCAGGTCATTGGCCAAGAAGAAGTTAGGACACAGGCAGCTAGGGCCATATCAAGTTGAGGCTAAGATCAATCCGGTGGCTTTTCGTATAGCCCTTCCGGAAGGTTCCAGGGTGCACCCGGTCTTTCATAGGTCGGTGCTCACTCCCTACAAAACCCCACACAGGTTTCAAGAGTCAGGAGCACCCCCAGAGCCACGTAGGAGGGCGCCTGAGAGGGGGGAATCGCCAAGACCAGAACCTCTTAACGAGGTCACAGAGATACTGGACTCGAGATGGGGGGAGGAGGGAGTTGAATATTTTCTCGCCAGGGAGGGCACACCAGCCGCTGCTAATAGTTGGGTGCCAGGCTACGAGTTAGACGAACCCCTTTTGAAAGAAGAGTTCCATGCACTTTTCCCACATAGACCCATGCCAGCTGAGTACTTTGATGACTGGCTTTTCACACCCACATTGTCAGATAGCACGTTCAGGGGTTTCTCTTCCCCCGAGGAGAGAACACCAGAATCAAGCCCGCCCAGGGGATCGTGCTCGGGGGTGGACACGGAAACCCCTTATTGGTGGGAGGAGCAGCCAGAGGAGGAATGGCGTAAGAGGTGGCTGATAGGTCCTTGGCGGGCAGCACCGGAGGAAGTAGCGATGGAAGCAGAGACTGAGAAGCATTTGGGGGAAGAACCCGACTTCGAATACACTTACACAGAACTGCCAGCAGAGAACATTGACGTAGACGACCTGTATCCTGAGCCTACCCCCGAAGAGCCGCAGTTTCCACAACCGGTCCCCGGCGAGCGGGAGGGGGGAAGGGGGGGCTTCGAGGGGGGGATGGATGTCAGGGTTTCTGGGAGAGAGGAGGAGATGACAGAGGAGACGGAGAGCGAGTGGGAGGAGGGGCAGAAGGATGAGGAAGAAGATGACGGAATTCTGAGGGAATCCACGAGTCTGAGCAGCGAGTCAGAGGATTCTCAAAAGGGGGTTACCTTAATCAAGCAAAGGGGAGGAGAAGGGAGAAGCGGAGAGGAGCCCAGTGGAAGACAGAGGAAGCAAGAGACGTCTCAGCCGGAACGGAGTAAAGGGGGTGGAGTCGTCAGCCTCTCGGAGGGAGCAGGATTAGGAGAGAACAGAGAGAGGGGGTTGGAGCAGGGTGTTCAGCCGGAAAGGGTGGAGAGCAGAGCAGGGGGTGGTGTAGCGGTCGAAAGAAAGGTCAGCAGCAACGTACGCGCGCCAAGTTCAAACGTAGAGGCGCGCGGAAGTGGAGAGAGCTCAGGGGAGGAGCCCGGCCCTAAAGCCAGAAAGAGGGGGGAAGAGGCGGCAGAGGATTCAGCCTCAGGCGAGTCACGGAGAGAGGGAACCCAGGGGGGCAGGAAGACCCTGCGGAAAAGAAAGGAGAGGAAGAGGTGGTCTAGAGCCAGGCTATTAAGTTGGTGCGGAAGAGGGGAGGAGTCAGAGGGGACTTCAGCGGTCTAACGTGGCAGACGTACGGCCACAATGCTGAACTGTATGAGAAGCAGAAATCTTCAATAAACTTTTCCTGTAAATAAGCTGCAACGGAGTGAGGTCTCTTGTGAGCTGGGACCAGACCTGGGTGGCCGTGACAAGTGCGCTGCTCTGGTTCGCCAGAAGCGGCTTAGTTATGCTGGCCACATGACCCGGAAGCTGTACGCTGGCTCCCTCGGCCAATAAAGCGACATGAGTGCCGCAACCCCACAGTCATCTGTGACTGGACCTAATGGTCAGGGGTCCCTTTACCTTTACCTGAGTGTTATTGCTTCGTTGGAATCTGTCGTTGAACTCTGATAATGCTTCTTCCTTGCCTGGATGGAGGAAAGAGGTGTGTGTGTGTGTTTGTGTGTAATGTAGCCTATCATACAAAGTTTACATTCATTCCCCTTCCCACTTTTTGCATCTTGTCCCACCCATCAGTGACACATGGTCCCTTGAAGAGGGAACACAACTCTTTGCATCCCTACCATACACAAATAGATGAACTTTAAAGCTAGGGAGCCATGCATATTCGACAAAATACAAATGTAATTTCTTACAAACGAATAGTATCACACATGAAAATTATGCCTAAAGGGAAAGACTGTGTGACAAAAACAATACCACTAAACATTTTACCTCCTACGTAAAAAACACCACCTGATAGTACCCTAACAATGCAGATATTTTTGGACTGTTGTTGTTTCTTTAAGAGTGACGGGTTTTGCAACCACAGAAGATAGTATTTTACAATGCGAAATCAGACTGCAAGTCTAAATAAAGTCGAAAAGTATCTTCAGTCTTACTTGACTGTCATTTCTCCTTTAAGGAAGTCATTTTTTTTTTATAGCAGCTGAAGGAAATATTGGCTAACGTATTTTCCTACATAATCCCACAGGAGAGGAAAGCAAATGCGCCTTATTTATTTATATCAGATCTTTCCTCCAGTGGTTCCAAGGAGGAACAACCTTGTGAAGTAGGGTAGGTTGAGAGATAGAGAATGGTCCAAGGTCACCAGGTAAGCTTTCTAACCAAATGGCGCCATGAAGTTGGGTCTTATATGTTCTAGTCCAGGCTTCCTCAAACTCAGCCCTCCAGATGTTTTTGGCCTACAACTCCCATGATCCCTAGCTAGCAGGACCAGTGGTCAGGGATGATGGGAATTGTAGTCTCAAAAACATATGGAGGGCTGAGTTTGAGGAAGCCTGTTCTAGCCCAACATCACAAGGTACTGGGACTTAGTGCTGCTTCTTCTTCCCACACCAGTCTGAGCACAGATGAAAGCTTCCACCCACATGGGTCATCCTGAGACAAAGTTCACATCCCTCATATATGAGGCCCAGCCCTTGAAAGGTCAGTTGCTGGATCATAATGATGAAAATGGGCATTGTCCTTCTTGGATCCAGCTCAGTTTTTCAGAAAGCTCCCAACCGAGTGCAGCAATCTTTGAACTGGTGCCTTCCAGATACCTTGAACTATGACTCCCATCAGCTCCAGCCAGCAATAGAGGTTCTATTCATGAGAACATGAGAGCCAGTGTGGTGTAGTGGTTAAGAGTGGCAGACTCGTAATCTGGTGAACCGGGTTCGCGTCTCCGCTCCTCCACATGCAGCTGCTGGGTGGCCTTGGGCCAGTCATACATCTTTGAAGTCTCTCAGCCCCACTCACCTCACAGAGTGTTTGTTGTGGGGGAGGAAGGGAAAGGAGAATGTTAGCCGCTTTGAGACTCCTTAAAGGGAGTGAAAAGGCGGGATATCAAATCCAAACTCTTCTTCTTCTTCCACCACCAAGTCAGACCATCCAGCTCAGAATTGCCCACACTCTCTGGCAGAAGGGCTACAGGCAGAAGTCTCTCCCGGCTGTACCTGGAGACGCCAGCAGGGCCATAGCTAGTGGGGGGTGAGGCTGGCCCCCACCAGGGGTGTAGGGGAGGGCACAAAACTGGCTAAAAATATGTCAATCATCATCATCATCTATTACTTATACCCCACCCATCTGGCTGGGCTTCCCTAGTCACTCTGGGCGGCTTCCAACAGAATATTAAAATACAATAATCTATTAAACATTAAAAGCTTCCCTAAACAGGGCTGCCTTCAGATGTCTTCTAAAAGTCTGGTAGTTGTTTTTCTCTTTGACATCTGGTGGGAGGGTGCCACTACTGAGAAGGCCCTCTGCCTGGTTCCCTGTAACTTGACTTCTCGCAGCAAGGGAACCGCCAGAATGCCCTCGGCGCTGGACCTCAGTGTCCGGGCAGAATGATGGGGGTGGAGACGTTCCTTCAGGTATACTGGGCCGAGGCCGTTTAGGGCTTTAAAGAGTAGGTTTACACTTTGAATTGTGCTCAGAAACATACTGGGAGCCAATGTAGGTCTTTCAAGACTGGTGTTATGTAGTCTCGGCGGCCACTCCCAGTCACCAGTCTCGCTGCTGCGTTCTGGATTAGTTGTAGTGTCCGGGTCACCTTTAAAGCATCCATGACATATGTCCAGCCAACCTCTGCTTAAAAACCTGCATTGAAGGAGATTCCACATTCTCCCGAGGGAGACCATTTCACTGCCAAAGTTTGACAACTGGAGAATTAAGCTTGTTGTGGAGGTGGATCTGGACTGATGTGGGATGGGGCATCTCAAAGAGGAATTTGGGGATGTGGTCACTAGGACTGGATAAAACTGTCAAATTCACTTCCCCATCATTTCTCATTCTTCCAGCCATAAGCGGTTAGTTCCCCACGTTCTTGCATCAATTTGCAACAAAGAATTTAAAAAGGTCTCGTCAAAACATGCCAACATTTTAATTGCACATTTCTCCTGTTTGAATGCAGTTTTGCCTAAAATGCAAATACTTGCAAGAATTCTTCTCTGATACGATGCATTTTTGTATGGCTAGTTTTGGTAATAGATGGTTTTTTTAAAATGCACACTTTCCCCTTTTATATGCACTTTGGGGATACATTATTCAGTTGGAGAACTGCATCACAAAACTCAGAGATGTGCGAATTTAGAAAGACAGCTGCAATTCAGTTCGACTGTTGTTCTTGTTTTCCAGAAGGAAGTGTGAATTAGGTAAACACCAACTAAACCACATTTTTGTCTTACCCCTATCAGCCACAAGTGATGTGCATGATGGATACAGGCTAATAATATTTATTAATTCTTTAGAACATCATGTGTGCCATTGTTGTATCATATATTATAAACCACATTGGGCACTCCTTGACATGTTCCCAGATCTAAATGGGAATAACCACGAAGTCATTGTCAGCAAGAGACCCTAGTTATGTAACAGAGCCAAACAGTTATTTGGAGCAGAATAAAAGGTGGGATTTAGCTCCCCTTGAGACATATGCTTGTTTTTAAACACCATTTTATTTTGATTGGCGGGTGGTTTTGTGCATTGTTTTGTAAAGCGCTTTGTCACCGTCTGCAGTGAAAAGTGGTCTATAAATATTGGAAGTAAATCATGAGTTTATAGCTGGTTCCAGACATGTATTTTGAGGAAGAATCTTCTAAAAGCTGCCTCTCCACACATCCTCTGAATTAATTTGAAGTGTAGACCACCTAGTGACATCAACTTACATTTTTTTAAAGGCTTTTACTTTTCATGCTTAGCACTTTTTGTTTTCTAAAGAATTAGCAAAGTGATTCTCATGAGCTCAAGAAATACAGTAATAAGCATCTGATGACAAATATCCTTGTTATCTATCATCTATCTATCTATCCCTCTATCTATCTATCTATCTATCTATCTATCTATCTATCTATCTTTCTATCTATCTATCTATCTATCATCTATCTATCCACCCATCCATGCAAACACTTCTATTTTTACTGTGCATTATTACAGGACAAAAAAAAAAAAAAGACAAACCAACTGAACACCACAAGGAAGAATGAGATGAACTCGATTGGCAGAACAAGGGAACGGAATCCGTTTGTCATGCCAGATTTCGGTTTTGTTATTGACATCTTTTAGTGGCGTTTTGATGCCTGTAATTAAATTGCTAATTATGTGTCTCTGTTGCGGTGGTCATGGTTTTATTACTTAATTGCAGCAAGTTTTGCTCTCCGGCACTAACGGTATTTGTTTAACCTCCGTCAATGTTGCACTGGAGTCCATTCTCTCTCTCTCGCTCTCTCTTTCTCTCCCATATGCAAAGTCTTTTCGACGCAGCACTATTGACAGCTGTGATTTACCCAAACCCAGCATCAAAACAATTCAGAGTTCCTTGCTGTAAATTAATTTTTGTTTCGTGCTAAAGAAATCTTGAATTATGGACGGGATGAAAAAAAAGAGAGAGCGCAGTCTTTAAACAATAAATGTAAAGATAAGCAGAAAGAGGAGAGTGGGGTTGCATGGAGTAACCACATGAAACTGCATCACTGCCCCAAAAACAGAATGATGAGTTGGCTTGAGGGAATGTGGAAATAAATGTAGTCGTTCCTGCATTGATTCCTCCTGCTTGCTTTTGTGTATTTTAAAAACACATTCGATAAGGTGAGATGCAATTCAATTGCCTCTTTTCTTTCATATTTCCTTTACTTTTGAATTTTGGTGCATCCTCCCCCCCCTTCCTTCTTTGTCAGTCTGCTCCAACACATTCATTAATTTCTTTCTCTCCCTCATTGGTGTTATTTTATGCAAACCGCAAGATATTCTTTTCCCCTGCTTCTCCCCTCGCTGAAGATTGCCTCTTTATTTTATTTTGAAATATTTGTATATTTATTTCATTAAATGAGATAATGCTTTTTCTTATTAACATAATTTCCAGTACATTAAACATATTTCTCCGCAGACAGAAGAGAGGAATCAAATTAAATGACAGTTAAATCACTTGCAGCCATTTCAACTGTTAAAAGAATTAAAATGCCTCTTTCTTCTTCTTCTTCTTCTTCTTCTTCTTCTTCTTCTTCTTCTTCTTCTTCTTCTTCTTCTTCTTCTTCTTCTTCTTCTTCTTCCTCTTTGTGATCACGAGATGGGTGCCGTAAAAGGAAATGAAATACTAAAGCAGAAGAATTGGAAACATAAAGAAATAATGACTGACTTACTGCAGTAATGCCACTGAGAGGAACTGGGGGGTGTGTGTGTGTGTGTTGGAGACGCCACAAATGAAAAGGGGAAAAAATAATAATATAGCTGTTTTGAAAGTTATCAAAATTCATTTTTTATTGATGAAGTCCATGCAATTCTAATACTAAGTAAATGGCAAAGAAAGAAAGAGAGAAAATCAATGCCATAAATACCGGATGCTGAAAGGAGGAATAAATACTTTGCGTTTGGAGGGCCATTATTCTAAACAGCTTTAATTTTTAAATAATTTATACTTCAACATATATAACAGGGAGGAGGGGAGAACGGAACAAAAGAACTCCTTGTTTCGTTATTATTTTTTTGAAAAACTGATCAGGCATATGAAATAATTCAGTAACATATAGCCTGGGCCTGTGATCGTTCTAAGAGAATTTATTTCCTTGCATTCCGTTTTCTATTATTTGTAAAGTCAGGACTTCATAGAATCATAGAATTGTAAGAGTTCAAAGGGTGATCCAGTCCAACACCTGAAATGCAGGAATTGCAACTATAGCACCCATGATAGGTGGCCGTCCAACCTCTTTTGAAAAACCTCCAGTGAAGGAGAGTCTGTTCCACTGTCAAACAGCTCTTAATGTCAGAATAGTCTTCCTGATGTTTAGTCAGAATCTCCTTTCTTGTAACTTGAAGCCATTGCCTCGAGTCCTGCCCTCCAGAACTGGAGAAAACAAGCTTGCTCCATCCTCCATGTGAAAGCTGTTTAGATATTTGAAGAGGGCTATCATATCTCCTCCCAGTCTCCTCTTTCCCAGGCTAAACATACCCAACTCCCTCAATCGTTCCTCATAAGGCTTGGTTTCCAGACCCCTGACCATGTTGGTTGCCCTCCTCTGCACTCCATTCCAACTTGTCAACATCCTTCTTCATTTGTGGTGCCCAGAACTGGCATCACAGTAAGGAAGTAGGCAAAAACTGCAGTTATAACATGAACATGGTGTATAAACACCTTACAAACTCTCCTAAAGGTTGCATGCTGTCAACCACAATCTGCTTGAGCCCACATTTACCCAATGTGCATTGCACATGAACACCACTTCGGTGACCTAGAATGGTGTCCCGTATTATTTTCTGGGAAATATCCACGTTCTTGGGAGTTTCCAGGTGCCATTTTCCAAATGTGGCCATCAAATTGTGAATTATGCATAGTGTCCCTGTTGCTGAACTCCAGCTCCCATCAGCCCCACCAGCATGGCGAAGAGTCGATGATGATAGGAACTGTAGCTGAACATTAAGGTATCATGGCCAATGTCCACTGGTATGCTCCGTGTGATCAGTCCAGAACTTTAAGCTAAAGGACTCAAAGGGTGATATGATTAATGGAGAACCATGTTTTTCTATTAAAAAAAGGAATCAACCTTGAGATGGAGTAGACTATAAGTTTCAGTGTATGCATAGATCTTCCTGCTCCATCTTGTACGTGCAGGCTGCTCTTGCTGGATATTGTATGCTTTCATCAGCAATCAAAGAATAATGTTCTCATTGTTGTTGTTTAGTCGTTTAGTCGTGTCCGACTCTTCGTGACCCCATGGACCAGAGCACGTCACGCACTCCTGCCTTCCACTGCCTCCCGCAGTTTGGTCAAACTCATGCTGGTAGCTTCGAGAACACTATCCAACCATCTTGTCCTCTGTCGTCCCCTTCTCCTTGTGCCCTCCATCTTTCCCAACATCAGGGTCTTTTCCAGGGAGTCTTCTCTTCTCATGAGGTGGCCAAAGTATTGGAGCCTCAGCTTCAGGATGTGTCCTTCCAGTGAACACTCAGGGCTCATTTCCTTCCGAATGGATAGGCTTGATCTTCTTGCAGTCCATGGGACTCTCAAGAGTCTCCTCCAGCACCATAATTCAAAAGCATCAATTCTTCGGCGATCAGCCTTCTTGATGGTCCAGCTCTCACTTCCATACATCACTACTGAGGAAACCATAGCTTTAACTATATGGACCTTTGTTGGCAAGGTGATGTCTCTGCTTTTTAAGATGCTGTCTAGGTTTGTCATTGCTTTTCTCCCAAGAATAATAACCAAAGAATTATTCTGCAGGAGCTGGTCATTGACTTGGTTTGCACAAAAGTACACCCAGAAAGAAGAATAGAACGAATGAAAGAAAGGCATTTGACAAATTATGAATTTTGTTTTCATTCCCAGGCCTCCCAATGCTTGCTTGCAATGCGATCAATGGATTGCACAGGGAGCAGGTAAATAACTCTGGTTACAAGGTGGGTTGCCTCTCCATAAGTCCCGAAGAAATGGTTGCTGAGGACAAACAGCCCTCAGCTGCAAACAGGCATCATTTGCAGAGCAGGTTATTATCACTTCAGAAGGAGGAGTATATAATAGATACAACCCTTGGTGTTTTTTTAATTGCTCACATCTCATCGACACAAGTGGGATGTTCACAGAATTTCTCTGAGATTTACCACCTTTCAAAGGCTTTTGACTTTTCGAAGCTCTGGATCAATCTTTAATTGATCAACTAGACCTGGAAGGGTGGAAAGCCTTTGACCGTTGAGCCAATTGCGTATTAAGTACCATTTTCATCTTCTGCCTGCCGGTTTGTTCATCTGCAGTATCTACAGTAGGGCATGTCGTGTTTCAGCAGCAGACTCTCAGCTTCTGCTCTGCCGAGTACCAGTAAATGAGGGAGGGGAACCCAATAGCCTAACGAGGGGGTTTCATAAGAGAGTGCTATTTTTTTTTTAAAAAAAGGTTTTTATGCATAAATAAGGAAAGCAAAAGCAACAGATACGAAAAGAAAAAGAGAGAGTACATCAGGCATATATAAGTGTACTATTCCCATGGATACATAATCAGAAGTAATCCATATTGCATTTTATGCATTCACTCCAAATTTCCAAGGATACCGTTGTAGATGATATGCACTGGTAGCATGTATAATAAAAGTTCCACCATGTGGCCTGTAAAATGCCCATATTTTCTATCCCTGGTAGAGATTGCAAATTATAAACTACAGTCATACCTCAGGTTACCGATGCTTCATGTTGCGTTTTTTCAGTTACAGATGTGCCGAAACCTGGAATTACTGGAATGGGTTACTTCCGGGTTTCGGCAGTCACCCATGCGCAGAAGTGCTAAATCGCGCTTTGCGCATGTGCAGAAGCACCAGATCGCAACCTGCGTGTGCGCAGACACGCTGCTGTGGATTGCAAATGCTGTGGGTTGTGAACGTGCCTCCTGCACGGATAACGTTCGCAACCCGAGCGTCCATTGTATAAGTGTCCTAAGGGAAAGTGGGACATTCTGGGATCAAATCAGAAGCTGGGATGGTTTCCGTAAATTTTGGACTGTCCCTGGAAAATAGGAACACTTGGAGGCAGGGGCGCCATCTCTAGAAGGTCCTGGAGGTCTAGAAGGTCCAAAGAAATTGTTGTGGGTGATCAGCTCCCAAAAGCAGGGCCCCCAACACAATTTCCAATGCCTTGCGAAGCACTGGAAGTCACGTTTGAGGCCTCACAAGACCTCAGAGATGCTGTCTTTGCCTTGCGAGGACTCTGAGCCTGACTTCCGGTGCCACCGGAAGTCAGGTTCTGAGGGCACGGGGCACATGGCATCATGACTACGAACAGTTTCAGGGTCAGATGACACACCCCTGGAATCATTAGAAGTCTACCACATCAAATAGTGAGGAGCATATTTCTCTATATACTCCTGCCTGGGTGCATCTTATGGGTGAGGGGTTGTGGCCTCTTCTCTGTGTCCCAACTTTGGGGCCTATACATTATGTGCAGATGTGGGAGAGGACCTCCACAACTGTAGCACCCTGGCTGTTGTATTGTCATTCTACAGATAGAACTGCCATTTCTCATCCATATCCCATTCAACACACTGCTATTCAGTGCCATCCACCCACATCACCAAGCATTGATGTATATATATATATATATATGTGATGAATACAGTGGTGCCTCGCAAGACGAAATTAATCCGTTCCGCGAGTCTTTTCGTCTTGCAGTTTTTTCGTCTTGCGAAGCACAGCTATTAGCGGCTTAGCAGCTATTAGCGGCTTAGCGGCTATTAGCGGCTTAGCGGCTATTAATGGCTTAGCGGCTTAGTGGCTTTAAGAAAAAGGAAACAAACTTGCAAGAACCCGCAAGACGTTTTGTCTTGTGAAGCAAGCCCATAGGGAAATTCGTCTTGCGGAACGACTCAAAAAACGGAAAACTCTTTTGTCTTGCGCATTTTTTGTCTTGCGAGGCATTTGTCTTGCGAGGTACCACTGTATGTATACACACACACACACACACACAGTGAACCATCTCAGGTGCCTTACTTTGTCATTTGAATAAACATGCACAGAATGTTTTAGATTGGGGAGAAGGGCTTACCTTCGTGGACTACAACTCCCATCATCCCTGACCATTGATCCTGGCCAATGGAAGTTTCACAGAAGGGAGTGAATTATGCAACATGGGAACAGCTGCAGAAATGCTTTCTTCTGTGTCGCCACCAACCATCTTTCTGATGTTGATGGGGCCAAGAGAGATGCTCAGCAGAGGATCTCAGCACCTGGGCAGGTTTGTGTAAGGTAGAATCACAGGATCACAGAATTGTAGAGTTGGAAGGGAATGTGAGGATGATCTGGTCCCGTGGTTCCCAACGTGGGGCAAATGCTCCACAGGGGGGACAATTTGATTTTAGAGAGGGGCAATTTGAGAATGAGTTATTGACAGTTAATGGCCTTTGAGGCTTCCTCCACGTGAAGAGGAGTTCACTTTTTGAATAATAAGAATTATATGTCCGGGGGGGGGGGCATCATGATTTTAGAGATGCTTAGGTGGGGCATGGCCAAAAAAAGGTCGGGAACCGCTGATCTAGTACAACTCCCTTGCAATGCAGGAATCTTTCATCCAACGTGGAGCTCAAAGCCACAACCCTGAGATTAAGAGTCTTATGCTCTATACATTCTTTTGGGTCACCTGGGCCCAAGTCATATAGGGCTTTATAGGTCATAACCACTGTCTGGTGGCCAGTGAAATTGTTTTAACAGGAGAGTAATATGTTTCTTGTAGCTGGCTTCAGTCAGCAGCCTGGTCATAGCATTCTTAACCAGCTGAAGTTTCTGAACACATTTCCAAGACAGACCTATATACAGTGCATTGTTGTTGTTGTTTAGTTGTTTAGTCGTGTCTGACTCTTCGTGACCCCATGGACCAGAGCACACCAGGCACTCCTGTCTTCCACTGCCTTCCAGAGTTTCATCAAACTCATGTTAGTAGCTTCGAGAACACTGTCCAACCAGTTTATCCTCTGTTGTCCACTTCTCCTTGTGCCCTCCATCTTTCCCAACATCAGGGTCTTTTCCAGGGAGCCTTCTCTTCTCATGAGGTGGCCAAAGTATTGGAGCCTCAGCTTTAGGATCTGTCCTTCTAGTGAGCACTCAGGGCTAATTTCCTTAAGAATGGAAAGGTTTGATCTTCTTGCAGTCCATGGGACTCTCAAGAGTCTCCTCCAGCACCATAATTCAAAAGCATCAATTCTTCGGCAATCAGCCTTCTTTATGGTCCAGCTCTCACTTCCATACATCACTACTGGGGAAACCATAACTTTAACTATATGGACCTTTGTCGGCAAGGTGATGTCTGTACTTTTTAAGATGCTGTCTAGGTTTGTCATCACTTTTCTCCCAAGAAGCAGGCTTTTTAAAATTTTGTGACTGCTGTCATCAACTGCAGTGATCATGGAGCCCAAGCAAGTAAAATCTGTCACTGCCTCCATTTCTTCCCCTTCTGTTTGCCAGGAGGTGGTGGGCCCAGTGGCCATGATCTTCGGGGTTTTTTATGTTGAGCTTCAGACCAGATTCTGCACTCTCCTCTTTCACCCTCATTCTTGCATTCATCAATGCATACAGTGCATTACAGTTGTCCAACCAAGATCTACCGTATTTTTCATCCCATAGGATGCACCTTGTTGTTATTGGGGGAAATAAAGGAAATTTCCCCCCCCCCTTTATTTCCCCCCCGAAACCAGGTCGGGGAAACCGAACCAGGTCGAGGAACAGCAGGATGGCGGCACTGCGCCTCCCTGCTGTCCCCCGAGCTTGTGGGGCTGGCCAATGTCTGCCCGGTGCGCGGGGCGCTCTACTTCAGCGCGCCCTGCCTGCCAGGCGGCAGGCTGCTATCCACAGTGTGGGGAGCCCTGTGGGGAACTCCTGCAGGGCTCCCCACACTGCAGATGTCTGTCCAGTGCGCGGGGCGCTCTGCTTCAGGGTGCCCCGCGCACCGGGTGGCAGGCTGCTATCCGCAGCGTGGGGAGCCCTGCGGGGAACTCCTGCAGGGCTCCCCACGCTGCAGATGTCTGCCCAGCGTGAGGGGTGTTCTGCTTCAGGGCGCCCCTCGCGCGGGGCGGCAGGCTGCTATCCACAGCCTAGACAGCCCTACGGGAACTCCTGCAGGGCTGCCTAGGCTGTGGGTGTGTTCCTGAAGCCTGGAGAGCGAGAGGGGTTGGTGCGCACGGACCCCTCTCACTCTCCAAGCTTCAGCGAAAGCCTGCATTCGCCCCATAGGACTCACCCAGATTTCCCCTTCATTTTTGGAGGGGGAAAAGTGTGTCCTATAGGGCGAAAAATACGGTAACTAAGGCACATGTCGCTGAGTCTTGATTCTAGTTCCCCTCCTCTGGTTTTGACATGGCTTTCACATCACCTCTGCCACTCTTAACACGTTTTTTAAGCCTAAGAGACTATGGTCTATCTAGAGGCATGAGTCTATGTCGGTAGCAGAGGATTGAAATTTAGAGTGAGATTTGAATATCCAAGCCTGGCTTTCTGTGTAGATTTGAGAAGTGAATCACCTCCTCAAGCCTGCTCATGTCATTTGCTGAAGCACCAAGCAAGCTCTGTCTTGGGCTCAAATCTTGCCCCCACATTTCCATGGGATTTTAGCAGCCCCACAGTGCAGGATCAAAGCCTTGGTCCTTCTCGTCTCTTCCGATTGCCTCATCTGCTCTGAGATTGCCAACTCCTCTTTGAAGTGGAAATAATTAGGATTCCACTATGGTCGAGTATTTTATTAATTACATATCTGTTGAGAGACATGTGGGCCAGTCACAAAATCAGCCGGGCAAGTCTGTGTTTAGAGATTTGTAGACTGAAGATTTAGCATAAACAGAGCTATGTTGAACCTATTCACTCATAACCCGCCACAGAGATAACAAGGAGAATTCTGCTCCCTGTATGTGATGCGTAGAACAATGCTGAGTAAATATTCACCATCAATATATAATATCTGTTGCTTTTTTTTTGCAGTTCACTTTTCATTTCATTTGATAATGTGTCCAGCAAACGAAGTGGTCCAGGGTAGGGAGGGGGGCAACACCTCCAAACAAATGCATGCCCCCCCAATGCAATTGCATATATTCAATCACTGTTAAATGGAGGCAGTGCAAGGCAAAGCTTCAAACCCCCCCCCCCACTAGTTTTGGTGCGTGATAAAAGGAGAAGGTGCTATCAATCTTTATTGTCTGTCTCGCTTACTGTAATTGCATTCAATAGTCCACTGATTCTGATGTCTGTGCTAATGTCGGAAACACGGAAGAACCAGATGCTCAGATTTGAGCATATGTATCCACTGGCCACTTCAATACTCAAAGTCGCTGGGTTTGATGATAAATTGTTAACGCCACAGATTATGAACAGCTGAACACACGGGATGCGAGGGACGTCGCGGCTCGGCCCCCTCAAAAAGCAAAACTGACATCATGACGCCAGCCATAGGACACCACCTCTCTTGTAAAAAAAAAACATTTCAGATTGCTAAAGGTGCCAGTGGTTTTGCTGTGTTGTCGCAGATAATACCTGAGGTGCTTCAGAGACCTTGGAATATTTTGCATGCATTATTATAGGAATGCATGCAACATCCTTGTAAGGAAGTCGTCTTCTTAGAATTGGAGAGCTGGAAGGGACCACTAGGCTCATCTAGGAGCAACATTGTGGGAGGGGGGTTTATAGCTATACCCCCCCCCCCGGCCTTGAAAGCTGCTGCAAGACTATAAGCAACATCGTGGGAGGGGGTTTCTAGGACCAAGGGGAAACTGCCATGCTCTCTCATTATTTCTGCTATTGGATACTGGATGTTGATGTAATCTTGTTATATTTATAGTACTGGAAGGTTGCTTTTGGTATGTTATTATTTTTCTTATTGTGTTGTTTTGGAATGTTAGTGTGAAATTGCTTTTGTGTGTTCAGACCCAGAGACCTCCCCCCCCTAAAAAAAATACACATTTGACTCAAATTTTAGTTTTGGTTTTTGGCAGAATTTAGGCCACAATTACAGAAAAGTGAGTGGTTGCACAGGCTATGGTTTGACTAGAGGGAAGAAGAAGAAGAAGAAGAAGAAGAAGAAGAGGAGTTTGGATTTGATATCCCACCTTTTCACTCCCTTTAAGGAGTCTCAAAGCGGCTAACATTCTCTTTTCCCTTCCTCCCCCACAACAAACACTCTGTGAGGTGAGTCAGGCTGAGAGACGTCAGAGAAGTGTGACCAGCCCAAGGTCACCCAGCAGCTGCATGTGGAGGAGCGGAGACGCAAACCCGGTTCCCCAGATTACAAGACTACAGTGGTGCCCCGCAAGACGAATGCCTCACAAAACGAAAAACGCGCAAGACGAAAGGGTTTTTTGTTTTTTGTGCCGCTTCGCTAGATGAATTCCCCTATGGGCTTGCTTTGCAAGATGAAACGTCTTGCGAGTTCTTGCGAGTTTTTTTTCCTTTTTCTTAAAGCCGCTAAGCCATTAATAGCCGCTAAGCCGCTAAGCCACTAATAGCCGCAAAGCCACTAAGCCGCTAATAGCCGTGCTTCGCAAGATGAAAAAACCGCAAGACGAAGAGACTCGCGGAACGGATTAATTTCGTCTTGCAAGGCACCACTGTACTGCTCTTAACCACTACGCCACACTGGCTTCCTACACCTTTGCAGGTAGTGCTGACCCAGAGCTCTATCATAGGTCAGCCAAGGGTGAACACCTGAGGCAGGTGAAAAGCCTGGGAACAGACTCTGTTCACTCTCCAGATGCTCACCTAGACTCAGGCATGGGCACAACCCCCTCCCAGGGGTTGACCAAACCAAGTTGGATTCTTGGATTCCTTTAATGGAATACCCTTCACATAGGGATGGCGAGAGCGTTCTCCCATTCCTATCACATGAACCAGAGGCTATCTGCAACCTTACAAGTTGTGATGAATTGCTACATGCCAAATGGCCACAGCCAATCGGACAAGTGGGGAAAATTACTGCCATGCCCCTGTCCCAACGACAGATGACATGACGGCATAGCAAGGTCAATCGCAAAATGCCCTAAAAGTAGGGAGAGGTGGGCGGGTGTTCCGATGCCAAAAGAGGAAGCTCTGGGACATGTGCATGGGTTTATACAGGTCCCTCAATCCATTTAGAATGCACCTCACTGGCCAGATTAAACCCAATATCAAGGGGCCTCCCAATCGGGTGTTGTGGCTATCCAGTAGACCCACCCACAACCATTTTGGTCTTGTTAAGTAGGTGGGCAGGGGGAGAGAAGAAGTTGGAATGAATAAATCACCATTAAAAGAGCAGATTCTTTGAGCATCCCTAAGACAACATGTGTAGGGTGTGTCCCATTGATTTCAATAGGACCTAAGCATATTTAACTTTCCCTCATTGAGGGTCAATATATGGAATAAAGTCACAGTGAAATTAAGACTTCTGTTTAGCCCCCAAGCTGGAATCAGTTGCTTAACTTATTATTATTATTTTGCATTTTCTAAATTAGGACTCAGGCATTTAGAACTGGGAAGGAAATCTATGCAGCTTTTGGGTGAGCATCTCAGTTACAATGGAGCTGAGCTCAGCTTCACCCCATTGAAATAAATGGGTCTAGTGCCTTGATCCTGACCATGTTTAACTGGAAGTAAGTGCCATTTATTTCAGTGGCGTCCTCTAAGTGGATGGATTTCAGATTACATCCTAAATCGACTTAAGTGATCCAACATAAGCAGCCAATGGATTAGGCTACTTAGGATATTTTGCAAATTACATCAAGATAAGTATTATTTGTTGTCTGCAATTTGTCGCTTTGTTTATTAATGGCTAGGAAAAGAAATTGATTTAGCTGAGTGCTCCAAAAATTAAAATTGTTTTGTTAAATTCACATTACCTACAGTTGCTTTATTTTTTCCCCTTGATCTATTCAAATTAATCAATTAAAGTGCACAGATGTTCAATTAAACCTATAAAAATTTTGCATGGCTGCAGCTGTTTCTCAAGACTCATTGTTGGAATTTTTTTTAAAACATATCTAGCAACGACTCACTCTCAGAAGAAATTAAATTAATTACTCTTTGCAGGATTGTTTTTTCCATTGATGAATTAAAAGAAATTAGAAGTAACCTATAAGGAGATGTGTGCAGCTTTCTACATTTATTAATTAGAATGATAGACTGGCATATGAAAAATATGGCAGGCATCACACAAAAACCTTTAAGTCCCGTTGATTTCAGTGGAGGAGTTAAGCACTTGCTTAACTATTTCCTAGTAAAATCAATGGGAGCTGCAATCAGTGGGAGTGCTTAATAAGGCTGCTGATCAGTTAGATCATTTTAATCATTTCCCTTTGAACCAATGAATCGGTAATTGATTATATTTGAATAAATGCACATATTCCCAAGCCCTCCACCGAGGTGCCTTTTTTGAGCTATTGGTTCAAATTGGACCACCTTAATTAACATGGTTTCTGCCATTGGGTAATCAACTGAAGTCACAGTTGATTAATCTGTCAACAAAACGGATGAAATTTTAAAACGGAAGTAAATCTTACTGGGTTTGATGGGGATTGCTCCAGATACTTATGGGCAGGATTGCACCTTAAAAATATATATTTGGATGGATCATACTGAGAGGGGAGCGGGGACACGAAAATGGAAAATAGTTCCACATCTACGTTGCCACTCTTCATTTCTGAAAGGCTTGAAGTGACAGCAATTAATATTGCCCTGGAGATCAATGGATACGAAAGGCACAGTGATTATCAGAAGCCAATATATATGTGATTTGTATGAGAGTGTCCTTAGATATAAATTTTAAATGACCTAACACTGATTTTGAAGGGATGTGGGTGGTGCTGTGGGTTAAACCACAGAGCCTAGGACTTGCTGATCAGAAGGTCAGCGGTTCGAATCCCTGCGACAGGGTGAGCTCCCGTTGCTCGGTCCCTGCTCCTGCCAACCTAGCAGTTCAAAAGCACGGCAAAGTGCAAGTAGATAAATAAGTACCACTCTGGTGGGAGGGTAAACGGCATTTCCGTGAGCTGCTCTGGTTCACCAGAAGCGGCTTAGTCATGCTGGCCACATGACCCGGAAGCTGTACGCCGGCTCCCTCGACCAATAAAGCGAGATGAGTGCCGCAACCCCAGAGTCAGTCATGACTGGACCTAATGGTCAGGGGTCCCTTTACCTTTACCTTAACACTGATTTTGGAAGTGGAGGTTTAATGGTCTTTTGGCAGAAATATCACTGGGCACCTTAAGGACTAAGGTCACATCCACACAATACATCTGACACTTTAACAGTCTTGTCCCCCTGAGAGCCATACACACATAGCACTTGGCACTACTTAGCATCTGTCTGTTTCAGGAGACAATGGAGGAATCTACCTTTGGGGGTGAGGTCAAGCTTTTGGATGGCTGCAGCACCTGCTGTGGCTTCAGAGAGCGATACAGGAGAGACATGTTTTGCTGCATCTGGGGCAGGTGAAGGTGTCTGCTTGTTCTGCTGCAGAAGTACCATGGTTTTTCTTCTTTCTGCACTCATCCCAGCAGTCATTCTTCCCCTGGTTATGCTATGGATACAAGACTTGAGTGCCTGTCTCCAGGCAGAGTCACAAATTCTGGGCTGCATCAATAGGAGTATAGCATCTAGATCAAGGGAAGTAATAGTGCCACTGTATTCTGCTCTGGTCAGACCTCACCTGGAGTACTGTGTCCAGTTCTGGGCACCACAGTTCAAGAAGGACACTGACAAACTGGAACGTGTCCAGAGGAGGGCAACCAAAATGGTCAAAGGCCTGGAAACGATGCCTTATGAGGAACGGCTAAGGGAGATGGGCATGTTTAGCCTGGAGAAGAGGAGGTTAAGGGGTGATAAAGGGATGTCACATAGAGGAGGGAGAAAGGTTGTTTTCTGCTGCTCCAGAGAAGCGGACACGGAGCAATGGAACCCAGCTACAAGAAAGAAGATTCCACCTAAACATTAGGAAGAACTTCCTGACAGTAAGAGCTGTTCGACAGTGGAATTTGCTGCCAAGGAGTGTGGTGGAGTCTCCTTCTTTGGAGGTCTTTAAGCAGAGGCTTGACAACCATATGTCAGGAGTGCTCTGATGGTGTTTCCTGCTTGGCCCCTTGGACTCGATGGCCCTTGTGGTCTCTTCCAACTCTATGATTCTATGATTCTATGAAATAAGGGAAAGCCTGAGTGGATTTTAGAATATGATTGGTTTTAGCAAGATTCTTGCATGTCAGAATCTTCACAGACCCTCCAAGAGTCTCTATTTCCAGGGACACTCCCAGATTTACAGAAGCCATCCTGGTCTTTGATTTGATCCAGAATGCCCCACTTCTCCTTAGGACACCCCTATTTTCATTGCAGAAATGTTGGGGGTTATGGTATGTGACCCCTGAGCCAAGGAGATACAATCTTTAGAAGACACCTGAACATTAAATGTTTAGTGCTTTATTATGTGCTTATATATGTTGGAAGCCACCCAGAGTGGCTGGAGAAACCTAATCAGATGGGTGGGATAGTCTTCTTCGTCTTCTTCTTCTTCTTCTTCTTCTTCTTCTTCTTCTTCTTCTTCTTCTTCTTCTTCTTCTTCTTCTTCAACATCCCTATTTTCATCAGAGAAATGTTGGAGGATATGCCTTCACTGCGTAAGGGCAACAATTTCTGTGAAGATGAGGAGGCCAAAATGTAGGTTTGACATATTTCAAAGAGTAAAAATCAGGACACCTCCCATTTTCTTAGTGTCCTTGCTGAAGATCCAGGACAAACCTCCACCATCCGGAAATTTCCCTGGATGTTACTTTCGCTTTTGAAATCCCAGCAATGTCCAGAAAATCCCAGACGTTTGGCTGCCCTATCAAATGAATCTGGGGCAAGAGCTCTGGGGTAGCAGACCATGAAAGGCAAAGGCTGTAGCTTAGTGGTAGAACATCTGCCTTGACTGAAGAAGGTTCTAGATTCAAGCACTGGCATCTCCAAGTAGGACTGGGAATGTCCTTTTGCCTGAAACCCTGGATAGCCGCTGCCACTCAGTGCCCTGAGCTAGAAGGGCCATTGATCTAACTCAGCAGAAGGCATCTTCCTATGTTCTTATGAAGACCAGCAAAGGCAGATAATTAATGACAGGCCTTTTTTAAATTTTTAAAAAATGGAGTGAGGAGAAACTGCAGCAACAAGCCTCATGACCCATGGACTGAATAACACAGAGCCTTCCCCTCCTCCTCCCTTTTTAAATTTACACTCAAGGGGTTGAACTGGAAATTTCAACAGACGCCATCTTGGAAGCACTCAGAGCCTCGACAGATGGAATCTTACTGTTCCTGAGGGACTACGAAATGCTGCCTTCGTCCCAGCGGGAATGCCTCGCGGTTAACGTAATGGAAATATAGTGCAGGGATTTTATGTGACTTTCTGATCAGTTAAGGTCCCCCCTCACCACCACCGCCACCCAATAAACTCTGGAATAGATAAAAGAGGAAGATAATATCACGACAATGTCAGTGCACCAGTGGAAAATGGAGAGAAATAATAAAGGCAAGAACAATCCCCGATTTAACCAGGATGAGAGGCTGGTAGCAGTTTGACAGGTTTCCTTCCCACTCACGGAAGGAGGGGAAGCACTTAGCTGACTGAATGAAAAGGCCTCTTATTTCAGAGCTGGAAATGAGCAGCCTGCCTTCAGTTTGGTGCCGCTGTGTATGAAACCGTGGGCAGTTCCCGCTGATAGATGTTATGTAAAGTTAAATGAGGCATTTTCCTTCCCCTTATTCTGCATACAATTTCCCTTCTGCCTTTTGGGCCACAGAGGAACCCACAATTCTGTGGGAATGCAAGGAATTGTGGGTATACTGGTTTTGGTTTCTAGGACCAAATGTGCTGCCTGCCATGTGCAGAAGAGGCTACCTTTGAAGGTGACTCGGAAACTACAACTAATCCAGAATGTGGCTGCTAGACTGGTGACTGGGAGTAGCCACCAGGACCATATAACACCAGTCCTGAAAGACTTACATTGGCTCCCATTATATTTCCGATCATAATTCAAAGTGTTGGTGCTGACCTTTAAAGCCCTAAATTGACTCAGCCCTGTATACCTGAAGGAGCATCTCCACCCCCATCCTCCAGCCTGGACACTGAGGTCCAGGTCTGAGGGCCTTCTGATGGTTCCCTCACTGCCAGAAGTGAAGCTACAGGGAAGCAGGCAGAGGGCCTTCTTGGTAGTGGCACCCGCCCTGTGGCATACCCTCCCAGCAGATGTCAAGGAGATAAGTAACTATACCACCTTTAGAAGACATCTGAATTCAGCCCTTCATGCATAAGGTCCATACATGTGTATGTGTCGGTTCCACCTGTCTGTTCATAGAGTCCAATAATTCACATGAAGGGTTGTTCCAGTTCCAGTTCCACGGAATCCTTTCAGGCTAATATTCTGGAAATCCTTGTCTTAGATTCTGTGAAAGGATTCTGTGGGACTGGAACCGGCGACAACCCTTCATGTGGATTATTAGACTCTATGAACAGACAGGTGGAATAGACACTTATACATGTATGGACCTTATGCATGAACTGACTAGAGAATGAACTGATCTACTGGGTCTTCTGCTTTTTTCGTTGAACTTTATGAAACTTCCATTAAAATCTACAATTTGATACAATGAATAGTATACTTTATTTATTCAAAAGTACAGCCAGTTATATATTGTGTGTTTATTGAATAAAATTCATGGCATCTTCAGGTAGGACTGGTAGACACTCCTGGCTAAAACCCTGGACAGTCACTGCTGGTCAGTGTTGATAATACTGAAGCGATGTGGAGTCTTAGACGAATCGCCTTGCTTGGTACATCAGTGAAATCGCACCTGCTAAAGAGGAAAGAAACCCCTTAAAGATTCGAGTGCAGGAAATTATTCCAATTACATTAATATTTACATGTTTTCTGTAAAAAAATAAGGAGATGCCATCTTGTGGCAGGAAAGATTTGTGAGTTGTGACTGGTTTTTTTAAAAATACTCCAAAATATACGTTCCTTGTTGTTTGTATGTGGCGTGTTTTCGGGAAATGGATAAAAACACATTACTTTAAGAAAACATTGCACAAATTCTTTATAATGAACTGAAGAAACCTGAGAAGTGCAGTAGTAAGGTAATTGTCGGGAATACAGTAATAAGCAAAACACTGTGTTGTTTAAAAGGGCCTGTTCTTAAAATAGATACACTCCAGCCCAAGTCAAGCAACTGAAAGTTCCTAATGGTGCAACACTATAGATTTCTAAAGGGGAGGGAGGTGCACAGATTCCAGGATTCCCCTTGTACCTCTATTTTTTAAAAAAAACCTGATCTGTTCTTGACACACTTTGTGTTCTCTCTGCTCTGATTTGTGCTCCAGGTTCTGAGCTGCTCTGTATAAAACGGAGCTCTACGTTACCCCATTCAGTATAATGGGGAATTTAGAATTGGCCATAACCTTTCCACTATCTGGACAAAGTGGATGAAATGTGCAGACACAGGTGTCCCTCTGGTATGGATTAAGCCTGCCAAACTGTACAGATACAACCAGGGGTTTTCATGCAGGACACCTTTGTTTTTTAAGAAAGAAAGGAATAATCTATAATATATCACGGGACTCCTGCATGTCTAGTGAGGCTTGGGATTCCTACTGTGGAGGGGCGAGGGAGGTATGGCGGTGGGGGCAGATGTCATAGGCAAAGGGGATCGAGATACGGATATGCTCGTACCCCTTCCAATCTGCGCCCCATCCCGAGAGACGAGGGTAGGGTGAGCAAAGATTACTCACCTCCGTCACTGGTGTTGTGCAATGCCAGGTCTATAGGCAACAAAACCGCCACCCTGCGAGATTTCTTCATCTCGCAGGGGGTCGACCTGGCTTGTGTGACGGAGACCTGGGTGCGCGAAGGGGATACTGTTACTTTACGAGAGATGGCGCCCCCGGGTTTCTCCGTCCTCCACCAGTCGCGGACTGTGGGCCGGGGGGGAGGGGTGGAATTATTAATCCGGGAAGATTGTTCTCTCAGAGCTCTACCATCGCCATCGATCCCCGGCATTGAATGTGTTGGCCTAGTGTGGGGCTCCGAGGTGAGCTTGGCTGTCTGGCTGGTGTACCGGCCACCTAGCGCACCAGCAGCCACCCTGTCAGGCCTGCTGGAGGCGGTGGCCGGCTGGGCCTTGGAGTTCCCTAACCTATTGGTATTGGGGGACTTCAACATCCATGCTGATGCCACTCCCTCCTCACAGGCTCTGGACCTGGTGTCTTCCATGGCGACACTAGGGCTCTCCCAGTTTGTTTCGGGCCCCACACATCAAGCAGGCCACACGCTGGATTTGATCTTTGGCGCTGGTATAGATGTGATCATGTTTCCTTCGATGAAGGTGCCATGGTCTGATCACTACGCTCTGAAAGCCAGGATTGACGTTCCACCCCCACCCTGCTTAGGTGGCGAGCCGATTTGGGCTCACCCGCAGAGGCTGATGGACCCTGATAGATTCCGTCAAGCCTTGCGGGACCTTTCTCCCCCTGGCGACTCATTGACTGAGCTTGTTGAGGGCTGGAATATCCATCTCCTGGCAGCCATCAATGAGATCGCACCTAAGCGCCCTCTGCGACCCCGCAGAAACCGGGCTCCCTGGTTTACCGAGGAGCTCCGGAAAATGAAGCAGGACCTCAGACGGCTAGAGCGAGTATGGCGGCGTGCCCGTGACGGAGCTTCAAGAACATCTTATAGGGTTTTTATGAAAACCTACGAGATGGCTGTGAAGGCCGCTAAGAAGTCCTACTTCTCGGCCTCCATTGCATCCGCTAGCTCTCGCCCGGCGCAATTATTTAGTATAATTCGGTCTTTAATGTCCCTCGAAGGACAGCCAAATTTAAATAACAATTTGACACACAGCTGTGAGGCATTTGCGAGCTTTTTTGCGGAGAAGGTCTTGTTGCTCCGCCATGACCTCCCTGCCAATTTGGATACAATAAAGGAACTGGAGGCCCCTCGACTGTCCTCGGGTCCAGTATTGGACCACTTCGACCGGATATCCCCAGCCAATGTGGACAGACTCCTCCAAGCTGGAAAGCCCACCACCTGTCCTCTTGACCCGTGCCCGTCTTGGCTGATTAGAGCGTGTCCAGACGAGGTGCGGGCCCTCCTGGGGGATATCATTAATTTGTCCCTTGGCACGGGGACATTCCCAGGGGAACTGAAGGAGGCAGTGGCGCGCCCGCTCTTAAAGAAAACATCATTAGATCCTTTAGATCTATCCAATTACCGCCCGGTTTCGAATCTTCCGTTCCTGGGTAAGGTGATTGAGAGAGCGGTTGCTGAACAGCTTGGTGGGTTTCTGGATGAAACATCGGCTCTGGATCCATTCCAGTCCGGCTTCCGCGCTGGTCATGGGACCGAGACGGCTCTGGTTGCCCTAACAGATGATCTTCGTAGACAGCTGGATCGAGGCGGGTCGGGGCTGCTGATTCTTCTAGATTTGTCAGCAGCTTTTGACATGGTCGATCACGAACTTCTGGACCACCGCCTTGCCGACGTGGGGATCCAGGGCACAGTCCTTCAATGGCTGCGCTCGTTTCTCTCTGGTCGGGGACAGAGGGTGGCGCTTGGGGGGGAATTGTCATCACGCCACTCCTTGGTGTGTGGAGTGCCTCAGGGTGCGATTCTCTCCCCGATGCTTTTTAACATCTTTATGCGCCCCCTCGCCCAGCTTGTCTGGAGTTTTGGGCTGGGCTGCCATCAGTATGCTGATGACACCCAACTCTATCTGTTGATGGATGGCCATCCTGACTCGGCCCCAGACACACTGATCAGATGCTTGGAAGCTGTGGCTGGATGGTTACGTGGGAGCCGGTTGAAGTTAAATCCTTCGAAGACAGAGGTCCTCTGGCTGGGACGGGATGATATGGGACTGAGGGGGCAACTCCCATCTCTTGCGGGGGTGCAATTAGTGCCAGCACCGTCCGTTAAGAGTTTGGGTGTAATCTTCGATACCTCCCTCTCCATGGAGGCGCAGATTGCAGCTATTACAAAGGCGGCATTTTTTCATCTCCGCCAAGCTAAGCAGTTGGCTCCTTACCTCTCTCGCCCTGACCTAGCTACTGTGATCCACGCGACGGTCACCTCCAGACTGGATTATTGTAACTCGCTCTACGTGGGGCTGCCCTTGAGACTGACCCAAAAACTCCAGCAGGTGCAGAATGCCGCAGCGAGACTCCTTACGGGGTCTTCGCTGCGAGATCACATTCATCCGGTGCTATACCAGCTGCACTGGCTCCCGGTGGAGTACAGGATCAGGTTTAAGGTGCTGGTTTTAACCTTCAAAGCCCTATACGGCCTAGGACCCTCGTACCTACGGGACCGCCTCTCCTGGTATGCCCCACAGAGGAACTTACGGTCTTCAAACAAAAACACCTTGAAGGTCCCAGGCCACAGAGAGGTTAGGCTGGCCTCAACTAGAGCCAGGGCTTTTTCGGCTGCGGCTCCAACCTGGTGGAATGCTCTGTCACAAGAAACAAGGGCCCTGCAGGACTTGACATCTTTCCGTAGGGCTTGCAAGACAGAGCTGTTCCGCCAGGCCTTTGGTTAGGGCGCAGCCTGACTCCCTCCTTTGGCAACCTTTACAAAACTTTATGGTTGCCATCAATCTTGATTTTAATTAATTTTTATAATGTTTTTATAATGTTGCACTATTTTGGTGTTGTTAGCCGCCCTGAGCCTGGCTTCGGCTGGGGAGGGCGGGATATAAATAAAATTTATTATTATTATTATTAGTGAGAGAACTGAATCCAGGAGCTAGCATGGATGCAGCATTCCCTCTTTTATACAAAAGTGATTCATTGTGAAACAATTTGGCTCTCGGTCAAAATTCATTTCAATGTATTAAAGCAAATGAAAGTTTTAATAGATGTACAGTTTTAATAGAGAGCCAGTGTGGTGTAGCGGTTAAGAGCGGTAGTCTCGTAATCTGGTGAACCGGCTTCGCGTCTCCGCTCCTCCACATGTAGCTGCTGGGTGACCTTGGGCCAGTCACACTTCTTTGAAGTCTCTCAGCCCCACTCACCTCACAGAGTGTTTGTTGAGGGGGAGGAAGGAAAAGGAGAATGTTAGCCGCTTTGAGACTCCTTAAAGGGAGTGAAAGGCGGGATATCAAATCCAAACTCCTCCTCCTCCTCCTCCTCCTCCTCTTCTTCTTCTTCTTCTTCTTCTTCTTCTTCTTCTTCTTCTGCATCAGGTGCAACTGTGCCATGTAGTCCTACTCAGAGTAGACCCATTGAACTCAATGAACATAAATTCATTAACTTCAATGGATCTACTCTGAGTAGGACTTGAATGGCATGCCACCCTATGATTTTGTAGACTCTTCTGAGTAGGAACTTTATGAGATAAACACACAGGCATGAGTCAACTCGGGTTTGTGGGGGAGATAGTTATTTTCAGGATCTCAAGATCAGGGCCTCCACCCTTCTTACCAACAGAGCCTCATAAAATGCCTGAGGTCATCACCAGGGTTGGTCAAGAATCTGGAAAGTTCCTCCCCACCGCCCCTCAAGAATAATAATAATAGAAAATCCTTTGCTTTAATTATCAAGCCACCTCTAATTATTATTGCTACTAATTTGCCACTGAAACAGCGTTTCCTTGGGAGAATGACCTATTCATTGAAAAGGGGAGAAAATACTAATTTTTAAAATCACCTCCATCTCAAGAGCTGTAATTGAGGTTAGGAAATTCTGGTGGATTAACAGGTTACCACTATTGTTTCAATATGGGGGGGAGGGGGCTGCGTGGCGAGGTTCTCGGCTGAGTTGTATAAGTGCTCGACCCCTGAGCACGTGCAGCGAGCTCAAGTGATTTTTTAAGTGAAGGCCCTAAGCTCCATATTAGAAATTAATCATGAGATGTTTTGGTGATAACATCGTCCTCATTTGGAAATGTAATTTATTAATCAGCATAATACCTGTTTCAAAGCAATGTGCAGTCCCTAGTAATAAGCTGATGGTAGCAGACGTCTTTCTTCCACGGTGTTGGCTGTTGCAGCAGTAGAACAAGGAGACAAATACACACACACACACACACACTGTGGGGTGAATTGCAGGGCTGGGAGGCTTCCTATATTTGTTGAATCAATTAATGGTTTTAAAACTCTAACGATCAATTAAAGTATCACAGGGATGGAAGGGGCACTGTAGACCAGGCTTCCTCAAACTCGGACCTCCAGATGTTTTTGGCCTACAACTCCCATGATCCCTAGCTAGCATGACCAGTGGTCAGGGATGATGGGAATTGTAGTCTCAAAACATCTGGAGGGCTGAGCTTGAGGAAGCCTACTGTAGACCATCTACTTCAATGGCCTTCAACTCTTGACAGGACATCCCAAAGGACACAGGAAGTCCTCTTCTACTGAAGATGGACTGTTGGTCAGCATTGTCTACATCAATGGACAGTGACTCTGGGATTCCAGGCAGAAGTCATCTGGAGATGTTTGGGACTAGACCTGGAACCTTCTACATGCAAAGCAGTTATGCTACCACTGAGCTGCAGTCCTTGTCCAAAGGGCTGGAGCAATATAGCTCATTTACACCATTTTGTTTACCTAACTTGCCCACATTCAATTTATAGTATCATAGAATCACAGAACTGTAGAGTTCAAAGGGGACCCGAGAGTCATCTAGTCATCCAGCCCCCCAGAAGTTCCCACAAGTCATACATTTGTCCGAGGTCAGAAATGGAAACCATGCAACGTAATATGAATGGTACTCACTTGTGGTTTTTTAGTCTGTGAACTTTAAGCCAATAGCTGTTTTCTCTTCTCCCGAAATGTGTTGAAATTAATTACACAGTTCATGGCGTAGGGTGGTATTCAATGAAACCCTTCTCAAAGTAGACCTACTGAAATCAATGAAACTAAGTTAGTCATGCCCATTAACCTCAGTGGGACTACTCTGAGCATCACTAACATTAAATACCACCCATAAGTTTTGGCCACAGCGGTGACAAATAGCATTGGTTTTAGCAGAAGCTGAACTGTAGTGGAATCAAAACGACGGTGGTTGCTACGAACACAAAACGGGACAGAAATTGCTGCCTCCTTACAGCCCTGGTTCTGCGTGTGCATGTATAGGATCGAGCTAGGACTACAGTAAACTAAAGCTTCCAAGAGTTTGTGAGTTTGAAACAGACAGGCAAGAAATGAACCCACGAAGGAAGGGAGCTGCAGCCATAAGCGACAGAGAGAGAAAGTTAATGATTCAGTGTTAATTCCTGGAATTTTCCCTCAAATGCAAAAAAAAAAAAAAAAAAAAGAGGAGGAGGAGGAGGAGAGAAGATGGTAATTATTTTTCATGTCTGAAATTTCTCAGTTCTCTTTTAAATATTGCATATTCCTGGCTGCATTGACAGCTTGCTCTAGCTTGAGGACATGCCTGGGTGATAACTATTCATGAGAGGAACAGCTGAAGAAGAGTCGCCTTGCTCCTGCTTGGCAAGTACCGGCGATTTCGATGCTCTGAAGTTGTACCCTGTGGCCATGCAACGTTATTTCCCAAAAGATCCCTGCAGTTGTGGGGTCAAAGGAGATTCCTGCATCTCAAAACTTGCTTGGGTCATCAGTGGCAGGCAGTCCCTGAGCTTGGAGAGGCAAACGTTGAACCTTGGTGATCTCTCCTGTACCTACGGTGGCAGCTCAGGTCCTTGTGTTCCATCTGGGTGGGATTCCTGCCACTTCTAGCCTTCCCCTTTCTTCTTGGGAGTGCAGGAATCTGCCTTATACAGAAACACACCCGTTGTTCTGTCAAGCTCTGCATTGTCTTCATGCAGCATGGAACACCCTGTGGCGATCACACAGGGTCCCTGGATGTTTCACCGTCTTTTGATCCCTGTGCCACCACTTTATTTCTCACTGCCACCACCCAGGCCCTACCTGGGACAATACTGAGTCCAGTCAGGGTTAAAGTGGAACATAAACTTCTGTTTATTTATTGCAGTTTAACAAGCGTGTGGTTTCATAAACGGTATCGGTCAATTGCAATCATGGGCTGCCTATCCAGACCTATAACTTCCGCTACCTGCTCTCACTCACTAAACCACCTCTCAGATATTTACTTGTCTTCCTAGCCCCTAACTGTTCCTGACTCAGCCTATTTCGTTACACTAACTCAACCTACCCACAAACTCTAGCCCAATTCACTCCCATTCCAACTAACCACCCAACTCCCAACAAACTCCTCCCTTTGCCCCTCCCAGAGCTGGTTTTATAGTCCCACTGACTCCACCCCCTGGGTCCTGACTGGGCAACCTGTTTAACTAGTTCACCTCCAGCACTCTCGCATATGTTAACGTCACATACCCTCCTACAGGAGGACTTTTTTTAAAGCCACTTCTGGACTACAGAGGAGGTGGGGTTGCGGGCGTCACGGCCCCACCATGCGTGCAGCGGCTGGAGCCCAGCCCTCGCGTGATTGGGGGGATTCCCGGCCGTGTCACCCCCTGGCCAGCCAATCGGCTGGTTCAGGGGGCGTGGCCTGCTCTATTTAAGGCAGGACGTGGCCGGGGATCCCCTTCTTTGCCACTCATCAGCTGTTCCTGCTTTTCCCACCCTCCCACCCCACAAGGTTTTTGTTCCTGGACCTTGCTATGGACCTTGGTTGGTCACCGTTGAGGGGCCTGGTAGGAATTTTTCCACTTGGCAAATTGGCACCGGCCACTTGGTTTTCGCCTACCTCGTAGCAAATCGTCACAACTTTTGTGGTACTGGTGGTTAGGCATTGGTATAGTTCTGTAATTGGAAGAGGGGAGGTAGTGCCATCACCTGCCCCGCATATTGAAGGATAGTCCGTTAAAGGATTCTGGGGGGCGTGGCCCTGTCCGAAGCCTGGGGAGGTGAGGGCCTAAGGCACACCCCCTATCGGTGACCCCAGGGGAGCTCCTAGTTGATGTGCATCAGCAGGACTCCCCCTACTGGTGGTTAACCCTACTGGTGGTTAACAGACTTCAAGCGGACGGGCTGAAGTCAGATATAGTCGTTTAGGACCAATGCCTAAGCCAATACCACTCATCACCTGTAACCAATAAAGTTGTGACTTTATTTAGCCCATTAACCTTAATAATTGTGTCATGTGTCATTATTTCCACGGGGGCGGGGGCGGGGGCAGGAACTCAGCATGCAAATACTACAGGAGGACTTTTTAAAAGGATTGGACAAATTCAGGCAGGATTGTGGCTACTAGCCTCAATGGTGATGCTCTTGCCTCCATGCTCAGAGGCAGTAATACTTCTGAATGCCATGTGCTGGAGACTGCAGGAGGGGAAGAATGCTCTTGTGCTCAGGGTCTGTTGGGGGGTTTCTTACAGGCTTCTGGTTGGCCACTGTGAGAACAGGATACTGGACTATGATTGACCATTGGCCTGATTCTTATGTTTTTATTGTCTACACTGATCGTCAGCAGCTCACCAGGGTTTCATTCCCAACCCTAGCTGAGGAAACTGGGGGTTGAAGCATCTGCATGCAAGGTAGATGATCTACTATGGTCCTTCTCAGGGCACTGTCTTTCCTTCTGTGCTCAGATCTTTTGGGATCTTAGGAAGTTGCCTTATGTTGAGTCACCCCATTGGCTCATCTACCTTGGTATTGTCTACAATACCTGATCTGTCCACAGTGATGGATGGCCACACCGACTCAGCCACGAACACACTGACCAGATGCTTGGAAGCTGTGGCTGGATGGTTTCATGGGAGCCAATTGAAACTAAATCCTTCGAAGACAGAGGTCCTATGGCTGGGTCGGGATAGCATGGGGATGAGGGACCAACTCCCTTCTCTTGCGGGGGCCCAATTAGTGCCATTGCCTTCCGTTAAGAGTTTGGGTGTAATCCTTGACGCCTCCCTTTCCATGGAGGCGCAAGTTACAGCAACAGACTAGGTGACATTTTTCCACCTTCGCCGCATCAAGCAGTTGGTCCCTTACATTTCCTGCCCCGACCTGGCCACAGTGATCCATGCAACGGTCACCTCCAGGCTTGATTATTGTAACTCACTCTATGCGGGGCTTCCTTTGAAGCTGGCCCAGAAACTCCAGCGGGTGCAGAATGCCGCGGTGATCTAGACTGTATATATGTATAATCAATGGAAAACCAATAAAAATTTATATGGAAAAAAAAAGAATGCCGCGGTGAGGCTCCTTACGGGGTCCTTGCCACGGGATCACATTCATCCAATGCTTTACCAACTGCACTGGCTTCCGGTGGAGTACAAGGTCAGGTTTAAGGTGCTGGTTTTGACCTTTAAAGCCCTATGTGGCCTAGGACCCATGTCCCTATGGGACCACCACTCCTGGTATGCCCCATGGAGGACCTTAAAGTCCACAGATGACAACATTTTGGAGGTCCCAGGTCACAAGTGGTTAGATTGGTCTCAACTAGGGCCAGGGCCTTTTCAGTACTGGCCCCAACTTGGTGGAACGCTCTGTCACAAGAGACCAGGGCCCTGCGGGACTTGACATCTTTCTGCAGGGCCTGCAAGACAGAGCTGTTCCGCCTGGCCTTTGGTTTGGACTCAGGCTGACCCTTATGTTTCCCCTCCCCTTATGGTTTTGATCTATGGACTACTTTTAAAAGGAGGCTGCATTTTAAATTGCATTTTAATCTGTATTTTAAATTGGTTTCCCCCCCCCCTTTTTATGATTTTACTGTAACTTTACTGGTGTTAGCCACCCTGAGCATAGCTCTGGCCGGGGAGGGCAGTGTATAATTTTTTTGAAAATATTATTGCTATTATTATTATTAGTGCTATTATTATTATTATTATTATTATTATTATTATTATTATTATTACTACTACTACAATGCTGGCTTCTTTGTTGACCACCTCCTGAGATTTTTGCTTCTAGGTGATCTATAACAATAAATATGCAAATGGATGGATAGCTCAGTTGGTTAGAGTGCAGTGCTGATAATGCCAAGGGTACAGGTTTGATCCCCGTACTGTATGGGACAGCTGCAAGGTGTTGGAATAGATGGTTTACAGGGTCCCTTCTAACTCTATGATTCTGTGAAATAAACGCAGTCCTGCTTTTAAGAGAGGGTGACATTGTAGGCATGAAAAACTCTGCCTGTAACAAATGCTTTGACAGAGCAGTGGGAACCTTGGATGAACCTGGCAGCATGACCAGCTGAGACATGTGGCTACTGACTGCCTTTTCACAACCCTCCCCTTTCTGAGCCTCAGTCTCCAAATCCATAAAATGGCACTACCTCCTGACCAAGGGGCCTGGCAAATGAGTGAAAAAAAGGCAACCGACTACAGAGGAGAGGATAAAACCACTATCTATTAAGCAAATTTGAGGAATGACACGTACATCAATCTATTAAAAGTAATTAAAACCATTCCCATTTAACGTTGGAAGGAAATTCCATATGTCAGATTTATCATCCCCTCAGAAACTTCAGCTGGAAATCAAATGTTCCTCTGTTTTCTCTTCATCTCCCATTCTCTCCCCCACTTCCCCATATGGCTCCTGAAACATTTCTCTGTTTCAATGGTTTTTAAAGCTTATTCCTCATAGCTCCTAGAGCATTCATTTTAGCATGTGCTATTTTTGTTATTCAAATTAGTAGGCAGGGGAAAAAACAAACAGCTGGGCATTTGAATCTTATACTTTAGTCTCCACCCTGCCAACCAACACGGCTCACATTACCTGCTCCCTTCCTACCATCAATCTAGAAATAACCAAGGACTCATCACTTCTTATCAGGATTCAACACACTTGTATAAATGACCTTAAATGTCACTCAGGGCAAAACTATATGTTATTACATTATTTGCACGTAAAACAACAATAACCCCAATGTGTTCTTTGGTTGTCCAGTTTTATTTTCGCAGCAAAACAAAACAGTGGCAGGATCCCGTTCCACAATGTGTTACCAGTTCAAGGCCACATGCACGTCATATATTTTAAACATGGCAACACCCCGTGTTATATTTATTTTTTATAATGATTTTTTAATATTTTTTCCATTTTATAATATTTAAACACATCCTCATTTATCCAATTTACTTCTTTTGCTCTTAAGAGCGTAACGACTCCCCCTCTTGGTTTTCAAAACTGATCTTTATAACATCGCATTTGTACATCTTCCAATTTATGTTTCCCTCATTTAGAATATCACAATTTTTAAATAAACATAAAAAGGTATAAACAGTAATCCTTATAAGTCTTCTTACAATCCCGCTAGTGTTGTTAATTGTTTACAGTTGTCCTTCAAATATTGTATAAATTTGCTCCAGTCCTTTTGGAATGCTTGATCATGCTGATTTCGGATTTTTCCGGTCAGCTTTGCCGGTTCTGTAAAGTTTCATCTGCCACTCTTCTTTCGTTGATATTTCTTCTTGTTTCCATTTGGGGGCTGAAAGAATTCTAGCTGCTGTTGTTGCATACATTTTTTTTTTAATCTCCTTTTGGTATCCCCCACTTTGCCCAATAAAATCACTGAGAGAAGTGAGGTTACAGGGAACCAGGCAGAGGGCCTTCTCGGTAGTGGCACCCACCCTGTGGAATGCCTTCCCATCAGATGTCAAGGAAATAAACAACTATCTGATTTCTAGAAAACATTAGGGAAGTTTTTAATGATTGATGTTTTATCGCATTGTTGTTGTTGTTCTGTTGGAAGCTGCCCAGTGACTGGGGAAACCAAGCCAGATGGGCAGGGTACAAATATATTATTATTATTATTATTATTATTATTATTATTATTATTATCATCATCATCATCATCAGACAGACCATTTTTTAAAACATCCATTCCCCCACCCCAGGGGTCTGCAACCTTTCAGACAAAAAGAGCCACTTGGACTAGTTTCCGAAGAAGAAAAAACTGGGAGCCGCAAAACTCGTCATTATAAAAATAACTTTTTTATCACTTTTTTATTATGGTATTTCTTTGTTTGACCCCTCAGAATTACTCCTCCTCATAGAAATAAATGTTAAATTAACAAGTTACCTTTGTGTGTGTGTGTGTTCTTCACTCCCCTTCAAAACAGTGACCAGCGTACATGCCCCCTTTCAACGCAGTGACCAGCGTACATGCTCCATACAATGTAGCGGGCGGGTGGGAAGGTGACGTCGGGACGGTGCGTGACTAACGCACGCACCGCCCCCATGCGACGTCACAGCCAGTACAGCGCCCGCCACAGTGGGGAGTGTCGGGGCACACAATGCGCCTCCTCCCCTCGCTAGTATCCGCCCCGGAGCCGCGGCAAAGGTGTAAAAGAGCCACATGCAGCTCCGGAGCCGTGGGTCGCCGACCCCTGTCCCACCCCAAGTATGCAGCAACAGCTACTTCACAACTGCTGCCACCTCAGGGCATGTTATTTGCTGAGCCTTTATTGAGTTCCTATTTAGCCACGCAGTCCTAACCTTCTCTACTCAGAGGTAAGTCCTGTTGAATTCATTGGGGCTGACTCCCAGGGAAGTTGGGCCAAGACTGCAGTGTGAATACAGAGCAAGCCCAAGTATAGAAAGCTGGAGGAACGCAGGTTCAAGGTAAACCAGCATACATTGCCCCTGTTCCAAACTCCATTCAGTATCAGGGTTGCTGCTGGCTGAGCTAGTCTAACCCTGACAGAGTGAAAATGGAAGAATTTGATTTGCAGCATTTTTTTTTTCTGGTGCAAATTCTGCCATGTTGCCAGGTCACAAGACTCAGCCAAGCAGTGTTAGGATCCAGAGCAAGTCCCTCTGGGCTGGTCTTGATTTTCCTGCTCCCTGGAAGACCCATTTTTCATGGCTTATGTTGGCATAAGATCTGCTATTCTTGGCTCAGTTGGCTGAGCTCACCTGAGCTGAAATAAGGGGGTTAGCGCAGCATAGGAATCAGCTGTTGGAACCTAATTCACTCATCCCAGTGGATCTTGGGTTTGGATTGGTCCCTAAGTCTGTTCTGATTTTTTTTTAGTTTTCTCTAATTTTTATGATGATGATTTTATTCATTAAATTCAACGTGAGCGAGTGAGAGAGTGAGTTTGTGGCATGTTTGATTTTATCCATGCCTATTTCATATCAGCAGGGTAATCTACATGAAAGAAGGGTGGTCTGGAAATGTTTTGCATGCAGACAGAAATAAAATGAATTATTTGGGGATGAGCCTGTTTGCTTCCAAAACTGATAGGCGCTGGAGCTCAGCAATAAAAGGATTTATGATAATAGGAGCAATAATAACACTGGTAGAGGTATTCCTGGGCCTGATCAAGGGAGCTCCTTTAAGGAGTTGAATGCAAACAGAAGTTGTGTGGTATTTGTTTTGCAAATGTCAATTCCATGTGTACGTGTGGGGGTGTTGATGTTCAAAGTGGTGTAAGCAGGTTAAATCTTCGGCAGGGGAAGGAAGTTAAAAATCTCCATTTGGGCTTTTAATTAGTCACATGATTCTATTATTATTATTATTATTATTATTATTATTATTATTATTAGTCAGATTTGTCTCCAGGCGGGGCCTATCAAAGAGTGCAGGAAAAGGTCCACTGCACTCCTGGAAAGTCTCCAGATCATCTGATGCATGTGAAGAGGTTAGCCATTAATATTGCCTTCAATACAGCTAAATTATTTGGCTTTGGAATCGCTCGCAGATTCTATTAAAGACCCCTACGGAGGGTGTCTGCTTGAAATAGTCATTTTAATTCATCCGGGTACACTAAGGTGTTGCCTTCCTTTCATTAATAAAATGGAAACTCATAAAGAAAACCAGATTATCCTGAATTTATGATCAAGTAATTTTGTTTCTCTTAGCTCTGGTAATAATTGCAGAACATCATTCCTATCTATTTTCTACCTCACCCCCCACACACACCTCCTCCTCTCTTTATTTTTTAACACACCTAGACAATTTTAATTTCTCATGTTTATTTATCTTTTCTTCCCTTTTAATTTGACAGAGAAAGCTATCTAAGACCCCAGGAGGCAAACCGAAAGAGCCAGGAATGAGTTCTTTCCATCTTCGGTTTAATGAAATAATAAGTAATTGATTTATATTTATGGGCGGTGTAAACATTCAGGAAAATTCTTTTGCACATCAACCTTTCTGATGGTTCCATGAACAGGACTTGCTTTATCTTGGAGACCCTAATCCAATCGGTTGGCCCATGTTGCTCCCTGAGAGGTGGTGCAAACTGTGAATTCCACTGTGAAGTGGAAAATCTTACCTTGCTACAAGTTTTGACCACTGCAGCAGCAGCATCTGTAGCAGAAGTATGGAACCTCAGGCCTGGAGAATGATTGTATGAGCACTTCCAAAAACACCACTAGGTTTCCCTGGCTATGGTGAAAAATCTGATGCTGCCTTCATGGAAATCTTAGCAGCTGGAGAATTCACTCATAGAATCATAGAATCATAGAGATGGAAGAGACCACAAGGGCCATTGAGTCCAACCCCCTGCCAAGCAGGAAACACCATCAGAGCACTCCTGACATATGGTTGTCAAGCCTCTGCTTAAAGATCTCCAAAGAAGGAGACTCCACCACACTCCTTGGCAGCAAATTCCACTGTCGAACAGCTCTTACTGTCAGGAAGTTCTTCCTAATGTTTAGGTGGAATCTTCTTTCTTGTAGTTTGGATCCATTGTTCCGTGTCCGCTTCTCTGGAGCAGCAGAAAACAACCTTTCTCCCTCCTCTATGTGACATCCTTTTATATATTTGAACATGGCTATCATATCACCCCTTAACCTCCTCTTCTCCAGGCTAAACATGCCCAGCTCCCTTAGCCATTCCTCATGTCCTACTTGATATCAAAGAGTAAGCTGATAGTAAACCACACCGCTCAAAGCTGGAGTTAACACTTTATTAGCAAAAACAAGATCTGCACAGACTTGGCTAAGTGTCTAGTGAGCACAGCAGCTCATCCCCAGTAGGTCTTACACCATGAGTCAGTTGCTGAGATTGAAAGTCCCTGCCTCTCCACAGCTGCCTAAGTCCCTCCTTTCTAGAGCTTTCCCCCCAAGCAAACAGAGACTGTGCCCGTGTGCAGCCGGCCACTGCTCCAATCATTTCAGCCCTCTTCTTGTTCTGTGAGACAAGAGGGGAGGGGAGCTTGCCACAGCAGGAGGGTCACCTATGATTCTTCACCAGCCCGACTTTTCTCTGCCTCTTGGTCTCTCTCCTCCCATGTGTCGGCTTCAGCTTCTGCCTTCAGATTCTGGACTCCTCTCTGCCACAGACGCTCCCAACTCACTAAGCCCTGTTTCCCCTTCAGCTTCCAACATCTCCTCACAGTCTTCTCCCTCTTCTCCCTATGACCACGCATTGTTGTCCCACCACCACTACCCAAACTCTGAGCCTTCTTCCCTTATTGGTTCCCCAGCTGGTTCCTCAGCTGGTTCCCCACCACCACCACCATTCCTCTGCATCTAACCAGTCAGTACATGAACTGGAGGGTTTTCCATAGGTATCTGGTTGGCCACTCAGACTGCTCATCCCACAGAACCAGACTCTTCTTGCGTGTTCAAATCCAGAACCCAACCCCCTAAATAAATTCACACTTGACTCAAATTTTTGGTTTGGTTTTTGGCAGAATTTAGGCCACAACTTTATTGATTACAGAAAGTGACTGGTTGCATAGGCTCTGGTTCGACTAGCTCCCTACACCCTTGCAGGTAGCACTGACCCAGGGTTCCAGCATAGGTCAGCCAAGGGTGAACACTTGGATAAGCGGAAAGCTGAGAACGGGCTAACTCCGCCACCCAAATGTCCCCCTGGACTCAGGCATGGGCACAACCCCCTCCCAGGGGTTGACCAAAATATCGAGTCCCTGGATTCCTTTAATGGAAAACCCTTCACATAGGGTTGGCGAGAGCGTTCTCCCATCCCTATCACCTGAACCAGAGCCTATCCACAACCTTACAAGTTGTGACGATTTGCTACACAGCAGGCAAAACTCAAATGGCCACAGCCAGTCAGCCAAGTGGGGAAAGTTCCTGCCGTGCCCCTGTCCCAATGACAGATGACACACAACGGCATAGCAAGGTCAAGCGCAACAAGCCCTAAAAGTAGGGAGAAGTGGGCGGGTGTTCCAAATGCACACACCAAAAGAGGAAACTCTGGGTCACATGCACGCTTTATCACTACCCAAAGAAGTCTCAAAGTGGCTCACAATCTCCTTTCCCTTCCTCCCCCACAACAAACACTGTGAGGTGAGTGGGGCTGAGAGACTTCAAAGAAATGTGACTAACCCAAGGTTACCCAGCAGCTGCATGTGGAGGAGAGGAGACATGAACCCGGTTCACCAGATTACGAGTCTACCGCTCTTAACCACTACACCATACTGGCTCTATTGTTTAATAGACTATTGTATTTTAATATTCTGTTGGAAGCCGCCCAGAGTGGCTGGGGAAACCCAACCAGATGCGTGGGGTATAAATAAATTGTTGGTGGTGGTGGTGGTGTTAAAACTTGTGTAGTTCTTTATCTCCTTGACATCTGATGGAAGGGTATTCAACAGAGAGGGAGCCACTGTTGAGAAGGCCCTCTATCAGGTTCCCTGTAACCTCACTTCTTGCAGTGAGGGAACTGCCAGAAGGGCCTCGGGGCTGGACCCCAGTATCCGGGCTGAACACTGGGTGGAGATGCTCCTTCAGGTATACAGGGCTGAATCTGTTTTGGGCTTTAAAGGTCAGCCCCAACACTTTGAATTGTTCTGGAAGCCAATGTAGATATAGGCTATGTGCTACTTCCATGGTCAGAGGCAGTAATGATTCTGAATAATAGTTGCTGGAAACCACAGGAGGGGAGCTGCTCTTCTGTTTGGGTTCTACTTGCGGGTTTCCTGCTTACATCTGGTTGGCCAGTGTAAGAACAGGTTGCTGGCCTTAACCGGCCATTGGTCAGACCCAGCAGGCTCTTCTTCAGTTCTTGAGGCTAGGCTCCCATTGTGTGAAAGCCAACCTATAGACAATCACTGAGATGTATAGGAGAAGGTCCAGGCACATTTTCTCTGCTGCTTCCATAAAAATATCAAATTGAAAATATTTCTGTTCAGCAAATTCAGCAAGTCTAAATTAATAAAGCATTTGGTTTTATTGGCTTTCAATGCTTGAGCAGGTTAAGGATGTGTAAGCAGGAAAAGATTCCATTTTGGTGAAGAGGAGGTGAAATGTCCATGACGCCAACAGAGCCATTAAGAAAGATTAGGCCATCTCTGGAAACTGCTTAACTTTGAGATTAGCAAAAAAAATTATAATGAAGGCTACTAATTAAAAGAAAGAAAACAATTTTTGAAAGAAAGCAGATCTATCCTCCATTTAACCCAAGAGTTTATGGATATATTATATATAAACATACTCTGGAGTCAATTGAAGTTGTACAAGTGCAAGATCTGCTGAATCAAAATATGGACATTAGAGTTTCTTTTTGAACGTTGGCTTAATGGGTGTCCTGGTAGTAGTTAGGCCTTGAAAGAGCAGACTTTGGGGACAGGGTTACAAAACATGGCAAATGTTTTTAGATGTTAAGACAGAAGAAGAACCTTCTGGATCATGCCAATGGATCCTCTCAACCAGTATCCTGCTCTCAAAGTAGCCAGCTAGATGCCTCTTTGCCTGGGATAGAATTGTTGCCTGGTCAACAATAGAAAGTGTCCTTTCATACCGCATCACGGTGTGGTACGCTGGTTTGACATCAACTGATAGGAAGTGCCTACAGAGGGTGATGAATACAGCACAAAATATTATGGGCTGTCCCATGAATCCGCTGGATGAAATAGCGGAAGAACGCTGCCTCAGGAGAGTGAGGAAAATTCTCAGGGATGATTCACACCCTGGCCGGCACTTTCTTGATCTCCTGCCCTCAGGTAGAAGATACAGAAACATGATTAGTCGCACCAACAGGGTAAAGAACAGCTTCTGTCTGTGGGCTGTTACTCTGCTTAATAAAAAGATAACAACAGGGCAACTGACTTTCGGGTTTGGTGGGTGTGTGTCAGTAAACGAGGGGAATTAAGACTAAGAGAGCTGAGTGGGGGGTGCTTGTGTAATCTCACTGTACACAAGTTGTACAAGTGACGATAAAATATTTCAATTCAATATTCATAGAATTACAGGCTTCTGATATGATCTTGGAATGTCCCAGGATGTGGTCAGAGCTCAGAGTAGAGCACTGTGATCTAAACCACTGAGCCTCTTGGGCTTGCTGATCAGAAGGTCAGAGGAAGGGGGGTGGGGGTGGTCTACCCCGAGTGTCACCACTGAAGGGGGTGACAAAATGACAGGTGGCACTCACCACGGGGCCTGCAGCACGCCCAAGCCACGCATCTCTCCTGGGAGTGACGCAGTGGCTTGGGCATCTACAGGCTCTTTGCTGCTCCAAACGGTCTGCCCGCCACCTCCCCCTTAGCTGTAGGGTGGCTGAGTAGGAGGAGGTGGGCAGACTCCTCGGCGGCCCTGCGGGCGGCTGGCCCTGCCCCTTGGTGCATGGCATGCATGCTGCCTAGGCGCTTGATCGGCTTGCTATGCCACTGGCCACACGTGCCCTAATTTTTATCAAATGTTGGAAGGTCTGGTTGATTTTTAAGGGGGGGTTCTTCCTTTGACCTAACCTCCCTACGACACATTTCCTCTCTGATTTCATGAAAGAAAGAAAGAAAGAAAGAAAGAAAGAAAGAAAGAAAGAAAGAAAAGACCACCAGCTGGTAAGCACACGGTAAGCAACATCCTCACCTCCTGGCGGTTACAGGAATGTCTACCTGAGGACTCCAGCCGGGGGTTTTCAGGAAGCACAGGAATCCAGGAGGGCTGCAGAGGACAGATCACTGGAGAGATGATCTGTGGAATGAAAGAAAGGCCACTCACAAAAACCCTCTGCTCACCTTGCAAGTTTGATAAGCCTAACAGACCCTGCACCGTGTTCACAAGAATTTCATGAAGCATTTCCCTCCCCTTAGCAATTTGCAAGTGCAATCCACTCCCCTTGTATATGGATGGAGAATGATTGGGAGGAAAGAGCCAGCTAATTTTTTTTGACGTATCCTTTAGAACCTCATTGCCCACCTCCCAAATATTTGTAAATGTTATTTCGAAACCTGTTTACTGTCTCCGGCACTGGCTTTTTCCATGGCTGCCTTCCTTCCTCTTGCGAGGATCCTTTCGATTTCTTCTGCATGCCTTAATAAGTGCGCTTGACAAATGTTTTACATTTACGGGAGTTTTAAAAGGCAGGTGCGATGTGACATATCAGAAGAAGCAAATTAAACCCTTGTAAAGCACAGCTGGAATGCTAAAAAATCTGTATTTGTAATTTAAATACGTGACACTATCGCACTGTAAAAATCGGTTCATAATTAGAAAACATCTGTTTCCTTCTCCATCCTCTGTGCCCCCCCAATATAATGTCTAATAGTATATTTAAATAATTTAGAATGCAATAAGACCGAGAAGTCAAGCAATAGTGAGTTATTCAGGGCGTTCATTTTCCTTTTTTTGTTTCAAGGTTCTGCTCTGACATTGTGGAAGGTAATTCTCAGTTCAGGATATAATAACCATTGATGAGAAGCATACACCAGACACAGGTACCACGGCGACCTTTCTGTGAGTGATAGGAAAATCCAAGATTTTGTAGATGGTGTCAACAAGAAGGATTTATACAGTGTTGTTTTCCCTCTTACTTGTATAGTTATGGATAGACTCCGACTTGATTACTTTAACAGCACAACGAATGTGGCAGGGTCATAAATACAGCCGTGTTTATCAAGCGCTTTACATTCTGGAAATCTACTTGAGCTAGCTCAAGATCTCGAATTTATTTTCATTTCGTTTTATTGTGAATAAAAATATTAATCAAAATAAACACTCAGCCATCAACCGAGCCTTGACAATAGGGATCGTGCATTGCAAAGTAAGCAAACTGCTTGTTCTTTAAGTAACAAAAAACAAAACAAAAAGGACATTGAAAGAGTCCGCTGGATCAGGCCAGTGGTCCATCTAGCCCAGCATCCTGGCTATTCATTATTTTCACCCTGTGGGGAAGGGATGAGGAGAAGAAAAATAGGAAGGAGAGGGAGTGCATGGACATGGGTGGCAAGAGGTTGTCATGCAATCTGATTGAAGACCCAAAGGCACAACAAGTTATTTGAACATACCGGTAGATAAATATATAGATGTCATGAATATTTCTATATAAAGCAATATTTGGCAGGTACAAGGTTTAAATGGGAACAAGTGTTCATCTATAGTGTGTTCTCCCTGAAATGAGAGCGTGTGTTGTGGTGGGGTCTGCCGAGCCATCCCTCTGTTGCCAGGCAGGGTTAAAAGAAGGCTGACCTGGGGCAATGATTGGATGGCCGGGTTGCTGGGGCAAATTGCATGTTGCAATGTGGTGGGTGAGACCGAAGGCTTTAAATATTGGGGCACTCAGCTTATTGTTTTCTCTTTCTCTGAGTGCATCGGATCACCCGCCCGCCCGCCCGCCCGCCCTGAGTTCTGGTTGACCTTGCCATGCTTGTCATGGGGCCGTCTGCCGTTGGGGCAGGGGCCTGGTAGGAATTTTGTACATTGGGCTGATTGGCTGGTGCCATTTGGTTTTTGTCTACTACATAGCAATTCATCACAACTTGTAAGGTTGCGGTTAGGTAAAGGTAAAGGGACCCCTGACCATTAGGTCCAGTCGTGACCGACTCTGGGGTTGCGGTGCTCATCTCGCTTTATTGGCCGAGGGAGCAGGTGTACAGCTTCCGGGTCATGTGGCCAGCATGAATAAGCTGCTTCTGGTGAACCAGAGCAGCACACGGAAACGCCGTTTACCTTCCCGTCGGAGTGGTACCTATTTATCTACTTGCACTTTGACGTGCTTTTGAACTGCTAGGTTGGCAGGAACAGGGACTGAGCAACAGGAGCTCACCCCGTCGCGGGAATTCGAACCGCCAACTTTCTGATCGGCAAGTCCTAGGCTCTGTGGTTTAACCCACAGCGCCACCCGCGTCCCAAGGTTGCGGTTAGGCATTGGTCATAAAAATTGATTGCAGGAGGGGTAAGGATAGGCTGGGCCTGCCCCTCCAATGGTGGTACAGAAGCGAATTCTGTTAAAGGAATCCAGGGGCTTGCCATGATTTCGTCCAATCCCTGAAATGGGACTAGGGCCGGCAAGCCCTGGGGAGCACATGGGTGAGCAGTGAGGGCCTGTGACTCAGTTCCACCACTCCCCAATATTGTTTTCCCTTCACTGGCTTCCGAGGGAGTTCGGAAGTCAGTTCTGTCCCAGGCGGGGAGACAGATAGTCTTAAACAATGCCTAAGCAACCACTCACAGATATGTATTTTAATAAAGTTGTGGCCAAAAATTATGCCAAAAACCTTAAACAAAAAATTATGTGTGAGTTATTTGAGGGGTGGCTTGGGGATCTCGACACACAACTCATAATAAACCACCGAAGAACTGCAGAATATTCAGGTTCTGCATTTCAACCTAATATTTGCAAGTGGTGGATGAGTTTTTCTGCGATATGTAATACAACGTGGCAAACAGATAGCTCAGTCAGTACAGCATGAGACTCTTAATCTCAGGTTCCTGGGTTCGAGCCCCATGGTAGGCAAAAGATTCCTACATTGCAGGGGGTGGGACTAGATGGTCCCTTTCAGTTCTACAATTCTGTGATTCTGTGATTCTATGATCCAGGTGCTCAGAGGCTTGAGACATTTTTCCTGTTCTGGGCAATTACAAATCTGGAAAGCAGCAAGAAGTAAATAACAGGAGGCTTCAAAACAAAGAGTTACTCCCTTTAAAAATAGACAGTAAGCACAAGACATGGTTCACATGTATGGTGTGACCAACAGTGACACAAATTTCAGAAATTAATGCCAAAAGGTGTAAACTGTTGGGCAGGGCCACCAAATGTGCCAGTATGTCCCAGTGGAGCAACAATCAACCAACAAAGCTCATTACCTGTTCCCTGACTGGGTGCCAGTCTGACTGGAGTGTAAAACCATTTTAATAGAATTTCCCCAATGATAGCTGAAATAGTGCTAGAGGTTTTTTTAGACCGGATCCTATTCCAGCTAATTGTGTCAACTTCATTTCAAAAGCCCTGTTCCCAAATGGATTTCAAGGCTAACAAAGGAGAACAAGGAGATGAGAAGCTTTGTGTAATATGGGAAACCAAACCCTTCATCTAAGTAGCAGGCGAAATTAAAATGGTTTCAAATTGTGACAGCGGTCTGAAAACCTAAGAGATGAAATGAACTGACTTATTTGATACCTTCTCAGCCAGTTGCATGTGATCCCTTTTCATTTCTCAGTAATCTGATGACGTGGGGCAATAGCTTGGTCACAGAAGAAGGGAACCCCATTTTTTTAAGTATATGAGAAAATGTTATCTTTTGATTTAAACAGGGGGTGGTAAGGAAAAAAGAATGAGTGGGTAGACCAAAGTAAAAAATGTTTTAGACCATTACAGTGGTACCTCGAGTTACAGACACTTCAGGTTACACACGCCTCAGGTTACAGACTCCGCTAACCCAGAAATAGTACCTTGGGTTAAGAACTTTGCTTCAGCATGAGAACAGAAATCGTGTTCTGGCAGCACGGCAGCAGCGGGAGACCCCATTAGATAAAGTGGTACCTCAGGTTAAGAACAGTTTCAGGTTAAGAACAGACTTCCAGAATGAATTATGTTCTTAACCCGAGGTACCACTGTACTGTTGTTGCAAACCACTTTGATATTTTTAAAATGAATATTAGTACAGTGGTACCTTGGGTTAAGAACTTAATTCATTAAGGAGATCCGTTCTTAACCTGAAACTGTTCTTAACCTGAGGTACCACTTTAGCTAATGGGGCCTCCCACTGCCACCGCACCGCCGGAGCACGATTTCTGTTCTCATCCTGAAGCAAAGTTCTTAACCCAAGGTACTATTTCTGGGTTAGCGGAGTCTGTAACCTGAGGCGTCTGTAACTTGAAGCATCTGTAACCCGAGGTACCACTGTATAAACACACCCAGGTACATAAGAGAAATAGAGTGAATGTTGATACTCACAGACTAATTAATGAAAAAATCAGTTCTGGGACCTATATTCTAAAACAAAGAGTTTGGCTGCAAAGGTGAATGAAAGAGGCCAATAGATAGCAGAAGCCTAGTGTCTCCCTGCTCTGGGCACTGCTACAAATTCCTTTTCCCTCCTCTATTCATCTCATCCAGCTCCGGGCTCAGCAAGGCAACAACAGAATGCCCCAGGTTCAGATCTCTGGTGAAAAGGATCAAGTGCATGGAAGATCTCTGCCTGAGAATGAATGAATGAATCTCTATTTGCGTCAGCCCTCGGCCATAGCAACAAAACAAGAACGCGATATACAAAGAACAGAAATATAAAAATTGATTATATATAAAAAAATGCTTTAGGCTCTAGAATCAACAGTCAAATTGTGGACCTTATTCTGATTTCCCCAGCTAAAATCCTTGCAACCTTTGCTTTCACCTGCTCATCTTGATCTGTCAAGAGAGAGGGCATTGTGGCAGTGGTTGGCCGACCTGGAATGGACAACAAAAGAGGGATGATAATCTCATTCCTCAAGTCTTTATAAAGAGTGCAAGACAGAAGGGCATGTGCCACCAATTCGGTACTGCCATCTCAACAGGGACATAAGCGTTTTTCATGTGGAATCTGTTGGAATCGTCCCTCAAGTACAGCTGAGGGCAATACATTCAATCTCGCGAGGGTAAAAGCTTGTCTATATTTTAGAATTGCTAGGTTATGCAGATAGGGTGCCAGAGAGTCGAAATGGGTAGGTGGAAAATAGTCATACCATGGGCAAAATTTCCTTATTGTGGTCAGTGTGGTGTAGTGGTTAAGAGCGGTAGACTCGTAATCTGGGGAACCGGGTTCGCGTCTCTGCTCCTCCACATGCAGCTGCTGGGTGACCTTGGGCCAGTCACACGTCTTTGAAGTCTCTCAGCCCCACTCACCTCACAGAGTGTTTGTTGTGGGGGAGGAAGGGAAAGGAGAATGTTAGCCGCTTTGAGACTCCTTAAAGGGAGTGAAAGGCGGGATATGTCTGTAGCTGCCCTCCATCAGATTAAACAATGCTGGGCTGGTTGATCAAAAAGGCTGGCTTATTCCCACCTAAATATTAGGTACTGAGGGCAAACAACAAGGGAACCTTTGTGTCTTTCTTGTGAACCAAAATGATCAAGGTGGTGGAGTGAATTCCTTCTGTAGAAAGGTTGACACATTTGGGACTTTTTAGTTTAGAGAAAAACCAAGTAAGAGAGGGGGGAAAGATAGAAACATTTGATGTGCGTGGAGAAAACAGATACAGAGAAAAATGTTTCTCCCTCCCACATAACACTAGAAATTGTGGACATCCATGAAGCTGAGCATTGGAAGACCCAGGACACATAAAATAAAATACTTCTTTTACAGAGCACATAGTTAAACCATGGAACTCACTCCCACAGTGTGATGGCCTGGGACTCGGGCTCGGGCTCGGAACCAGAGGAGTCTCAGTCTGCACCATATCCTTTGCCTCAGGCATCATCTGAACCAAGCCTGGGGTCTGATCCTGAAGAGTCCCAGTCTGCACAGGTGTCCCTGCAACAAACACCAGCTGGGCCGAGTCAGGGGCCTGAGCCTGCCCTGGCTCCAGAGGCAGGGATTACCTTGTTGCCTTCAGCTGGGCCATCACTTACAGCTGCTCCACTACCAGTTTGGTCAGAGGTGGCTGAGGCGGTCCCTGGGTCTAGTAACCCACTGATGTCTCCCGAGCTGCAGAGGCTAAGGTCTGAGAGAAGGAGAGACCTGAGTACTTGCAGGAAGCGTGCTCACCTTCAGGTGAAACAGGGAGGTGAGTCGCCGGGGGATGAGGACCGGCCAGTACCCCAACAAAGATAAAAGGCTGTTGGACCATGCACCAGGTTGTGGGAGCAACATTGCTGTATGTCAGATCCTGCCTGAGATCCTGCCCCTGTCCTTGCCTGGTTTCCTGCCTCGGCCCTGTCAGAATGACTCTGAGAAGAACCTTCGGATTCTGGACCGGACCTGGACCGCGTTTCTCGGGTTACCCCCGGGCCCAGCACACACAGGAAGCACTAATGAGCACCAGCATGGATGGCTTTAAAAGTAGATTAGACAAATTCATGGAGGAGAGAACTATTGATGGCTATTAACCATGAGAGCTAGGCTCTGCTTCATAAGTTGGAGGCAGCAATAGTTACTGTAAGCCATTGGGGATGGAAGACTTCTATTGCACTCAGGTTCTGCTCGCAGGTTTCCATACCTGGTTGGCAACTGTGAGAACAGGATGTTAGACTACATGGGGTGCTGGCCTGATCCAGCAAACTCATCCTATGTTCTTAGGGAGCTGGCTGCCCACTCTGTTGGACAGAGAAAGCTGAGAGGGTTGGACCATCGGTCGGTTGAGCAAAGGACCCCTTCCTTAGTCATAACTTTCCGGAAGGTTCCCACCTTGAATGTTGATCTGTTTCTGTCTCAATCTTCATTGCCTCTCCACAACCTCTGCTCCTTCAGCCTACAGCTACCTATTTCATCATCTTCCACATTGTGGGCCAGGGGCAAATAATGGCAGAATATCTCGCTAAAGAAGGGGGTACTTAATCAGCAATCAAGATTCAATTTGTTTTAATTTTAGCAGGTGTTTGTGAGGTGCATTGATGGGAGAGATAATATGCACTGCTTTCATTAGCTCTCTTGTTTTTTGCGCTTGAACATTTAAGAGCCAGATGTTTGGAGGTGAGCTGATCAGAATATTAAGTCCCCAGAGGTTGGTTTCCACAGTGTTTTACATTTCTCTCTTTATCTCCACCGCCTCACCCTGAGCTGCGAGGTGCAAGAGCTCGCACTGACAAAGTACAATTTCAGCTCCGCCATTCGGCAAGGAGCTTCAAAACGAGTGGCTAATTCCCCCTCTCCAATACTTTTATTCTAATAATCTGCAATTAATTCTTGGTCCTCAGGTCAGACTCATTTCCCGTTTCCTAACCGTTTCAGCTGTTAGAAAGCGCCTTTGTAGAAATGGCTGGAGTTTTTACCAGGTTTTTATTTCATTTCACCAATCCTGTAAAAGAAAGAAAGAAAAGGAACCCAGCTAACGCATAGCGTACAAAGGAACTGATCTCATCACTGGTGAACGCTAAATATCTCAGGCAGATCAGGTCTGTGGAATGCACCAGCTAGGTTGTGACAAGGTCAAAACATATGGATGAGAGCATTGTTGGCCAAAACGCCTTTAAAAAAACAGTAAAGCAGTGAATCTTTCAGGTACAAAAAGGTACCAGAGTTTGTGTGTGTGTGTGTGTGTGTGTGTGTGTGTGTATATACACAGAGATAAACAGAAATCATATATAAAAATTAGCACTGGGGAACACAATTTCATTTCGTTTCATTTTGCACAGATAATTCTAATGGTTTTGTCACTTTCAGATACACCTTGACTCTTAATGCCTTTGCAGGAGTTTTTATATATCTTGTTGCCATTTATATACTGCTCTTTGTACAATATCAAACAAGTAAAATATAAATTAAACACAATAGCAAATAAATTAAGGCAATGCATTGCAATTCCCTAAGGTAGCTCGCCACTACAAAGCATTGAATTGGAGGGGTATGTTCCTCTACTGGGACATCTACTGGCATAGAAACTGCCCTGGTCACCTTATATGTTGACCTCTGTTGGGAGAGAGACAGGGGTGATGTATCCCTGTTAATCTTCCTTGACCTCTCAGTCTTCCTTGGTCTTTTGATACCATTAACCATGGTATCCCCAAGTTGGGGGTGGACAGCATTGCGGGGCCCCTCAGTGTTCAATTCTATCCCCCATGTTGTTTAATATCTATATGAAGCTGCTGAGTGGGGTCATCCACAGTTTGGAGTGTGTTGTCAGCAGTATGCTGATTATACACAACTCTGTTTCTCATTTACATCTACAACAAATGTGCTGGCCTCGGTAATGGACTTAAAAAGAGCCAATAAACTTAATTCAGATATGACAAAGGCTGGATGGATGGGAGAGTGCTTGCTTTTGGGGGGGGGGTTACACTCCCTCAAAAGGAGCAGCTAGATAGCTTGGGGGTGCTTCTTGTTCCCTTTCTGTCATTTGAGACCCAGGTGGCCTTGGTGACATGGAACGACCTTGGTCCAGTATACCTAAAGAAGCATCTCCATGAGAGCCAGTGTGGTGTAGTGGTTAAGAGCAGTGGACTCGTTATCTGGGGAACCAGGTTCGCTTCCCCGCTCCTCCACATGCAGCTGCTGGGTGACCTTGGGCCAGTCACACTTCATTGAAGTCTCTCAGCCCCACTCACCTCACAGAGTGTTTGTTGTGGGGGAGGAAGGGAAAGGAGAATGTTAGCCGCTTTGAGACTCCTTCGGGTAGTGATAAAGCAGGATATCAAATCCAAACTCTTCTTCTTCTTCTTCTTCTTCTTCTTCTTCTTCTTCTTCTTCTTCTTCTTCTTCAGGCCCATCGTTCAGCCCGGACACTGAGATCCAGCGCCGAGGGCCTTCTGGTGGTTCCCTCACTGCGAGAAGCCAAGTTACAGGGAATCAGGCAAAGGGCCTTCTTGGTAGTGGCACCCGCCATGTGGAGCACCTTTCCACCAGATGTCAAAGAGAACAACAACTACCAGATTTTTAGAAGGCAGACCTCTTTAGGGAAGCTTTTAATGTTTAATAGACTATTGTATTTTAATATTTTGTTGGAAGCCGGCCAGAGTGGCTGGGGAAACCCTAGCCAGATGGGCGGGGTAGAAATAATAAATTATTATTATTATTCTTTCACCTTCAGCTGGTAGCCCAGCTAATCACCATCACCATCATTTTATTATTCATACCCCAACCATCTGTCTGTTCTTTTAAAGGGCCATTGCCTTATTTTGTAACTGCTGGCTCCTATGGCATGGGGACAGTGAGAGACGAATTGAAAGGGCGTGCTCTCAGCAGGAATAGCCAAGCAAGAGCCTACCCTCTAACATGGATGGCCTAGGAATGGGGGTGGGTGGGGGGCAATGGCTTCCTTGGTGAAGCCTCTGAGCAAGATGGAGGACTGAGGCCACAGAACATGACAGCAACCCCCACTTCTGCCATTGCTGCTCTCCTAGAATGAAACAGGGGTGAATACTGTGAGCTGATATTCATTCTATTCAGGAAAGAGCAGTGACTAGCCAGCAATGGTTGGGGAAATTCCACCACCTTCACTGAATGAATGAATTTTATTATTTCGGTCACAGTTCCAGCCCACATACAATATCAAGGAATTCATAAAACACAATTGTTGTTGTTGTTGTTTAGTCGTTTAGTCGTGTCCGACTCTTCATGACCCCATTGACCAGAGCACGCCAGGCACTCCTGTCTTCCACTGCCTCCCGCAGTTTCTTCCTTTTTTTGATGTTTGAATTTGCAATTAGGTATAACAGGGACAATACAGAGATAGCAACAGTTAAAAATATATATAAATTAAAGCTTAGTCATTAACATATAACCTAAAATTATCATTTAAACCTTAATCATTATGGTAGTACAGCTTGTTCCCTACGTTTTATAGCAATCACACAGAATTTGGCTACCCTTAACATGATATCAGGATCCTTGTCCTCTACCAGGGATTTTAAACGTTGAAGTTTGGATTCATTTGGAGATATTTGCATAGCAGGGGTAATAAATACCGAGCATATAACCCCGTAGAAACGGCAGTGTAACAAGGCATGAGAGACAGTTTCTACCTCCATCAAGCTGCAGGGGCAGACCGCGTATGGTTTACCCTCAAATCTGCCCTGCAATAAGGCAGATGGCAGCACGTTGAATCTAGCGAGGGTGAATAACTGTCTGTATTTAGGTTTTGTAATTTTGACAAATAATTTGCTGGGGTAAATCCTCTCCCATTATCTTTTATTGCTGGGTGTTTATTCATCTCACTCACATGGCATTGTAGTTCCATGTCCCAAATTCATTGGCAGATTATTGCTCTAACCTACAGCTATTAGGGCCTCACCACTTTCACTATCCTGGTCTCTTCAGCTCAGATGGCGGCAGTGATGATTGTCACTGTCTCACCTTACTTTCCTACAGCACCATGTGAACACAGAAGCCACCATCAGCCATGGTGTCCTTCTGACATTTCCCATAATATGCCGCCTTGTTTATCAATCCAACCAGGAATAGACCCTTTGCTTGGCTTTTAGGTTGAAACACTTCATTAGCGTTCCTACACTATTAGTTGGTGTTGAGTTTAACTGTCAAGACTTCCTATAATGAAGCCTAGGCTTTATAGTTTGGTAAGGTGCTAAGAGAAAATAATATAAGAACCACCTGCTGGGTATGGCCAGCATCATGTTCTCACAGTGGCCAATCAGATGCCCTAATGAGAAGTCTCTAAGGATCATCTCCTGTGGCTTCCACCAATATTACTGCCTCCGACTGTGGAGGCATAGTCACCATGGCAAAGAGGAGAGTTAAGAGATCCTTTGCCCCTTCATAGAATGACCACCTCTTGGATTCTCTGGGTAGAGAGGATGGCTATGAAAGCAATGAAGTGTGCAGTGCTAAATCTAAGATTGAGTGTGTGCGCCCACATACACAAACACAAGCATGCACATAGAAGGCATATGCATTGTGCAGTGGTACCTCGGGTTACATACGCTTCAGGTTACATACGCTTCACGTTACAGACTCCGCTAACCCAGAAATAGTACCTTGGGTTAAGAACTTTGCTTCAGGATTAGAACAGAAATCGTGCAGCGGTGGCGCAGCGGAAGCAGGAGGCCCTATTAGCTAAAGTGGTGCTTCAGGTTAAGAACAGTTTCAGGTTAAGAACGGACCTCTGAAACGAGTTCAGTACTTAACCTAGTACTTAACTGTATTAGCAATTGTATCTGGCTGGCCACTGTGGGAACAGGATGCTGGAATAGATAGACCATTGGCCGGATCCAGTGAGCTATTCTTATTTTCTTATTTCTCCACATCCATCCTTTCATTGCCTCTGTCGTTTCCCCAGATATCGAACTTTAGATTGTAAAACCCTTGGGGCAGAGACCTCTCCTCGTTCGCTGTTTGCTCCATAAATTGTTAAGCCGGCTCATGCTGCTGGATTAATCAGCATTAGCATTCAGAATATACATCCAGCTTTGCTTACATTGGCGTGTGTTATTGTTGTTTCTTTGCCCACATAGATTTCCTTCCGGCCGCGAGTTCGGACCATTTAATACTGCAAAATAAGCCGGCAATAAAGTGCTAATAGACTTGCCAATGGCAAATGTTATAATCTTCCCTCCAGCATCCCCCTCCACCCCCATTAATTGTTCTCTGTTTACTTTGATACCCGAGGATTGCTCTGTTTTACAAGCGCATTGCCTAATTGTGTCACCTTGTACTGTAAGTGTGTCAGAGGGGAAACATTTGCAAGTGATTAGCTATGGACCTATGTGTTGCCAAATGTACGAGGTGCCTAGCCTTTTAGGATATAATTGTGATCTTTTAATATGTGCCCGTTGACCCAGGCTTGTTATTATCTATTATAGTTTATAATAATGTATCTCTTTATGATTAAATGATGAGGCCCGGCAGAACACTATGATTAGCATTTCAGTTATTTATAGATTATGTCAGAGCGGTAATAAACATAAAATGCTGTTAATGTGTGGCTAATGAAATCTGGACATGAACAAGTTTATGAATTGATATAATTCATTTGAGTGTTCTAACAGGAGCTGCTAGTTCTTCTCATAATTCAAAAGCTTAGCAGGGTTCACCGATTAGGTGGTAGACTAATTTGCAACGAAAAGTCAATGGGTTTCCATCGTCTTGGGCTATCATACACAGCATGGCTGATTGCATAAGGACTATACAAAGTAATTCTCATAAATATATTTATTAAGCTTAATCTGTTTTGTGGGGGGGAGGAGAGGAGACGGAGGTGGAATCTGCTCTGCGCGGCAGACTACGAGGGGGAAAGGCATCACGGCGGGCTTGGGAGCTGGTAAGAAAATCAACCCTGTCCGGATCAATGGTATTGCCATTTGCTCCTTATTTATTTATTTAAAAGCCAGTGATTCACGATGAAGCGTAAACAAGGCCATAAAGCAGAATGCCCATGCTTTACATTGGAAATACATCTCTCTGCCCGCCACTCACCCCGGCCACTTCTTCTCCCCAGCTTTCCCAAGCACAGAGAAAGTTGAGGGAAGTTATTCTTAAGCTTTATTATGGGGAACTGCAGGTCCAAGGATGAATATGGTCCTCTGGGTCTTGCCATTTGGCCCTCGGGTCTCCACACAGGCCCCTCCCCTCCCCAGGTCTCACTATTCACTTCCCGTACTCCTTGAGAGCCAGTGTGGTGTAGTGTTTAAGAGCGGTAGACTCGTAATCTGGTGAACCGGGTTTGTGTCTCTGCTCGTCCACATGCAGCTGCTGGGTGACCTTGGGCCAGTCACACTTCTTTGAAGTCTCTCAGCCCCACTCACCTCACAGAGTGTTTGTTGTGGGGGAGGAAGGGAAAGGAGAATGTTAGCCGCTTTGAGACTCCTTCAGGTAGTGATAAAGTGGGATATCAAATCCAAACTCCTCTTCTTCTTGTCCCTTCCAGCATATTTTTTGCTGGGATGCATCCTAAAATCATGATACAGTGGTACCTTGGGTTAAGAACTTAATTCATTCTGGAGGTCCGTACTTAACCTGAAACTGTTCTTAACCTGAAGCACCACTTTAGCTAATGGGGCCTCCCACTGCCACCGCACCACAGCTGCGTGATTTCTGTTCTCTCCTGAAGCAAACCTCTTAACCCAAGGTAATGTTTCTGGGTTAGCGGAGTCTGTAACCTGAAGCGTATGTAACCCGAGGTACCACTGTAATGCCTCTTGCTTGATTGGATGGATGGGTGAAGAGGTGCCTTATACTGTGTGGTGTGCTTTGATTCCTCTAGCTTGCCACTGTCTACACTAACTGGCAGTACCTTTCCAGAATTTCAGGCAGGGAACACTCCCAGACCATACCTGGAGATGCCTGGGGTCAAGCATGGGAGCATCTGTATGCAAAATAGCTGCTGTACCATTGAGGGAGACAGGTGGTGCTGTGGTCTAAACCACAAAGTCTAGGGCTTGCCAATCAAAAGGTTGGCGGTTTGAATCCCCGCGACGGGGTGAGCTCCCGTTGTTCAGTCGCAGCTCCTCCCAACCTAACAGTTCAAAAGCACGTCAAAGTACAAGTAGACACCGTAAATAGGTACCACTCCAGCGGGAAGGTAAACAGTGTTTCTGTGCGCTGCTCTGGTTCGCCAGAAGCAGCTTAGTCATGCTGGCCACATGACCCTGAAGCTGTACGCCGGCTCCCTTGGCAAGTAAAGTGAGATGAGCGCTGCAACCCCAGAGTCGTTCGTGACTGGACCTAATGGTCAGGGGTCCCTTTACATTTTACCATTGAGTTATGGCCCTTCCTGAATGTGAGGTTACCAAACAGTAATGTGACAGTAATGTTGAAGGCATGTTATACCCAGGAAAGTATGGTAAATACAAATGCACTCTCCCCTCTACCGTCAACTGGTATTCAGAATCATTGCTGCCTCCAACTGTGGAGGCAGAAATAACATTCCTGGCTAGCAGCCATTTAACAACAACAACAACAACAACAACAACAACAAAAACAACAATTTATTTATACCCCACCCATCTGGCTGGGTTTCCCCAGCCACTCTGGGCGGCTTCCAACAGAATATTAAAATACAATAAACTATTAAACATTAAAAGCTTCTCTAAACAGATAGATAGATATATAGGCCTCTTCCTGCATAAAGGTACTTTTTAAAGACAATCTATACCCATGTTTGAAAAGTAGCTTCCACATATGCCCGTGGGGTTTGATGGCCTATAAAGAGAATTGGATTAATTTGTGGAGAACGCACCTATTTGGCACTTGTTTGCTATGATACCTAAAGGAAATACATCCAAAATGTGTTCCAGAAAGTGCATCTGGAGGAAGACCTCTAGATATAGGGCGGTATATAAATTCAATGAATCACCATCATCATTCTCTTCCTTATTTTTTAGCCTAACTCAACCACTGTGTGCCTTGAACTCTAATCTTCCTAATCAGTTTCTCCCTCTGTGTGTGCTTGTGTTGCTTCTCAGTATCATTTGCAAGCTACAGCCATCCCTTCCTTGCTGTACGTAAATCTTTCCCTTCTGCTTCTGTACAAACATACAAGACTCCTGGCATTATCATGCGCAGCCTGATGTTCCAACTATATTTCCTTGATACTTGCCGAAAAGGGCTGTGTCAAAATCAAAGCATCCCAGAGCCTTTAAGGCTGCATTGTGGATACCTAAGGAGGTCTGTTCTATTATACTTTCATTGGGTACTGGGAAACTGGCTTGGTCAGCATCTCATGGCCTCTTTCATTTTGTAAACATGACACGGGGGGGGGGGGGGCTAAGCATCACTCAAAGAGCTTGAGTGCATTGCATTGGTCTGCAATGTTGTTGTTTAGCTGTTTAGCCGTGTCTGACTCTTCGTGACCCCATGGACCAGAGCACACCAGGCACTTCTGTCTTCCACTGCCTCCCGCAGTTTGGTCCAGCTCTCACTTCCATACATCACTACTGGGGAAACCATAGCTTTTACTATATGGACCCTTTGTTGGCAAGGTGATGTCTCTACTTTTTAAGTGGTCTGCAATAAGGATGGATAAATCTGTCATTTTTGGTTCCCCTTGATTTCTCATCCCCCCCCCAACTTAAGTTCAGTTCTCGTTCTCTACATTTCCACATCAGTTTGTGATGATGATGATTTTGCACTTTATTTATTTATTATTAATGTTGCAATACATATATGAAATTTTTACATATTGATACATATACATTATATTCGTAAATTCACATTTTCACATATCATTATGTACCAACATTTATCCATTTCTTATTTCTTGCCCTTTGACCTCCGTCCACCCATGCATGACTTCCTTGTTATTATTTTGTAACTTTATTATTGAGATTCTAATTTTGTATCTTAGTAATTAAACATTCAATCTTATATATCTGCTTAGCTTAACTTAACTTGACTTACGTTTGTGAAATCAGTCTATACCTATCAATAAGTTCTTGTTGGCGCATCTTTTGTTCATGTATTCTTCTACACATTTCCATTCCTGTTTGAGATTTTGATTAGATTGCATTCTAATTGTTGCCGTCATTTTTGCTAATTCAATCATTTCAAAAAGCTTATATTGCCAATCTTTTGTTGGTACGTCTTCTGATTTCTATTATTATTATTATTATTATTATTATTATTATTATTATTATTATCATTAGAAGTCATCATGAACATTCACCAGCATTTCTCCCAATGTACACATTTTGATTCATCCCCCCCCCCCAATACACATTCAATTGTAATTCATTTCCCCCTAATATCGTGCATTCTTTGTACAGGTGTATGCATCTTAATGAACATGTTATCTAGCGCATGCAATTTTATGCCCATCCTTGGTTGGAGAACTGCATTGCAAAATTCAGAGAAGTGCAAATTTCAACAGATGGTTGTGTTTTGGCACACACATCATTTCAGGAAATGCAAATTCGGTAGAGTCATCTTTCAGTGCAAACTGACCCAGATTTCTCCCCCATCCCTAGGTGGCAGTAGGGCTGCTGCCCACGAACACACACCCGTGTCACTGGTGGCATACTTGGTATGGGCTATAGGTGTGTTCTGCCTTTAAGTTTTTATAACAGATCACAATCCTCTTCTGTGCTGGACTGTGTGCTTCAATGAACCAAGAGGTCCAGAGGTTGCAATTGTGAGGCATTGTGCTGCAACTATGCTGCTTTGTTGTGTTGTATCCAGAGCAGGCCCAGCAGAATACTGCTTGCACTGAATCACTTCCATTTCCTCTCCTCTGGAGCTGATCTTGAGAACACAGGACCTGCAGAGAAGTGGAGAGCAAGAATCAGTTTCATTCTCCCAGTGCACATGCCTTGAACTAGAGGAATGGGAGCATTAGATACTGCCCATTATGTCTGTTGATGCTGTTGTTATTTTGGAACCCACACAAATGTATAGAATATAGAGGGCTGAAGGGCACTGTTGGCATTTGATGGCATACAGAATGTTTGATGTTGTTGCCCTTCAGCCCTCTATATTGGACAAACAGGCCAAACCCTATGCCGAAGGATAAATGGACATAAATCTGATATCAGGAATCACAAGACAGAAAAACCAGTAGGAGAACACTTCAATCTCCCAGGACATTCTATACAAGATCTCAAAGGAGCTGTCTTATTACAAAAGAATTTCAGAAATAGACTGGAAAAAGAAGTTGCTGAATTGCAACTTATTACCAAACGTAAAACCATGGAGAGACCTGGTCTGAATAGAGACGTTGGATTCTTATCTCATTATACATGATAAATCTATTTTTAGCCATCTCACCCCTTGCTTTTTCCTGTAAGACCAATTGCAGTCGTTAACAGTCGTCAACAGGTTTACCACACCTATCAGCCAGTCACCTATTCCCACCACCCTTCTGAGTAATACCCCTCCCCACCCTCTCACTATATATAAAAGGGTCTGGTGACTTCTTTTTCAGTGTATCTGAAGACGTGTGCATGCACACGAAAGCTCATACCAATAACAAACTTAGTTGGTCTCTAAGGTGCTACTGGAATTAATTTGTTTGTTTGTTTGTTTCGACTACGGCAGACTAACACGGCTACCTACCTGTAACTAGACTATGGATAGTTATAGTTTGACATTTCTTTCTTTCCTATGTGTTAAAAAGTCAGGGTCGTCTGGTGACACTGATTGGCTATTCATTCAGGATGATCAAAAAGAAAAAAAAATTCTCACCTTGATTATGTCCCTTCTTTGCTTGCCATATTTTTTCTAAACTAGGTGGTTAAGGGGGGGCATTGTAGAGGTGTGTAAAATTATGTGTGGTGTAAAAGGTGAAGGTAAAGGGACCCCTGACCATTAGGTCTAGTCTTGGCTGACTCTGGATCTGCGGTACTCATCTCGCTTTATTGGCCGAGGGAGCCGGTGTACATGTGGCCAGCCTGACTAAGCCACTTCTGGTGAACCAGAGCAGCACACGGAAACGCCGTTTACCTTCCCGCTGGAGTGGTACCTATTTATCTACTTGTATTTTGATGTGCTTTCGAACTGCTAGGTTGGCAGGAGCAGGGACCGAGCAATGGGAGCTCACTCTGTCACGGGGATTCAAACCACCTACCTTCTGATCGGCAAGTCCTAGGCTCTGTGGCTTAACCCACAGCACCACCTGAATCCCTATGTGTGGTGTAGAGATGGTTAAATAGAGAGGTTTTTTTTAACCCTCTCATAACTCTAGAACCAGGAGTCGTCCAATGAAGCTGAATGTTGGGGAGTCAGGAAATATAATTCATTTACTCACACACCATGTAGTTAAAGCATGGAATTTGCCTCAAAAAATCTTTAATTAATTAATTAAATTTATATGCCACCCTTCATCAAAAGATCTCAGGGCTGTTCAAAGAGTAAAATACAATACAAGTATATAATTAAACCAAAACAACAAAACAATCCTTCCCACAGACATATTTAAAAGGCTGTAAAATTTTAAGCAACCAAAGGCCTGGTTGAAGAGGAACATTTTCGCTTGGTGCCTAAAATATATATAATGAAGGATGCAGGTGAATCTCCCTGGGGAGAGCATTCTACAAATGGGGAGCCACTACAGAAATGGCCCGTTCTTGTGCGGTCACCCTCTGGACCTCACATGGAGGATGCACATGAAGAAGACCCTCAGATGATGAATGCAGAGGCGGTCCTTGAGGTATGGATGTCCTGAGCCATTGAAGGTTTTTTAGGACCAAACCAGCACTTTGAATTGCAATTTGTGTGGATATAAAAGTGGAGGGTCATGGAGGATGAAGCTATCAACGGGTAGTTTTCCGGTGTCTGAGGCTGAGTGCTAGTTACTGGGAGAATGCAAGTGAGGAGAGTGTTGTTGTGCTCAGATCCTGCTTCAAGGCATCTGCTTGGGCACTGTAGGAACAGATGAGCCTTGGGCCTGATCCAGCAGAGCTCCTCTCATCTCCTTATTTATCAATTTTGAATTGCCACTTGGGAGTGGGGTTGGTCATTAGCTTAGACGGCTTTCAAAGATGGTACATGGGTGAGGGGAGCTGAGCCTTCTCCTATATTACTATGATCGGGTTTCAAAAATATGGTCCTAGGAACTATAGTATGGCCGTCTTTGGTGATCATTCATAGCCAAGTATGGTTGTCTTCCATGAATATGGTCTTAAAAGTGAGGCTGTGACTGTGGAGGCCAATTCTGGATCCACACGTCCTTCCACAGTGAGGACATAGGTTTCTAGGCAGGAGTTGATCACAGTGTGGATTTCCCAAGTGTGCCTTCCTCTTAGCATGTTTCTCCCTTGAATTCTGAGTTTAGGTGTCTTCAAAGCCCATGACACCTTTGGTAAAGGCTGTTCTCCAACTGGAGCACTCGCAGGCCAGTGTTTCCCAATTGTTGGTGTTTATACTACATTTTTAAAGATTTGCCTTGAGAAAGTCTTTAAACCTCTTTTGTTGACCACCTGTATTACACTTTCAGTCTAATGAAGATGATGTTGAAGAATCATTGCTTCGACACTGGTGATCCTTGCTTCTTTTAGTACACTGGTATTTGTACGCCTGTCTTCCCAAGTGATGTGTAAATTTTTTCAGAGACACCATTGATGGAATCTTTCGAGGAGTTGGAGATGGCATTTATAAGTGGCCCATGTTTCACAATGGCCCTAGGAGCTATAGAGGCAGTGCAGTCCAGAACCGTACGCCTCATTCTGCGTAATGTTTACAATGGCTCTTTATGCAGCAGGTCTGTTCTGCATGGCCAAGTGGGTGCAGAATCTCATACTACACACACAGCAATATCAGAGCAATCTGTACACTCCAGGGTGAAAGGCCTGCCACAAAATATTGGGGCTGATATCATTTTGAAGGAAGCATTAAGCAACGAGACAGATTTCCTCCCAGCACTGAGGGCAACGGCTAATTATTCAGTGTCCTTTGGACCGGGGTATCTCATAGTTCACAACTAAAGGTTGAGAAGATAAATTTGTTTTCTCCTTATGTGGGTTTGATCGAGCGACTATCGAGTGTGAGAAAATGATGGTGCCACCCAATGCGAGCAGTTGAAGCTCTGATGAAATGGCCGAGGGAGCAGTTTATCAGCGTTTGTTTAGCTCTGGAAAATAAAATATGTGAGCTACATTTGAATGGGACACTCCATCCACGGGAATCGTGTGTTCCATCACTCCGACAAAGCAGGAACGCTTTCTGCAGATAATATATAAAAGAGGCATTGTAGTGTAACAATATCTGCATGTTGCTTAGCAGTGGGTGGTCTGGTGTGTGCCCCCCGCCCCCCTTGGATACATTATTGATTCTGTATAACAAGAGCTGTTTCAACTCTGCTGCAGGTGTGTGTGTGTGTGTGTGCGCACATCATGTACCTCTAACATGCCGGCTTTATGATCCGCCACCTTAGGATGCACATATCTGTCAATTGCAGTTACTCCGAGCTTCCCATTTTCCCAACCTTTGCTTTACCACACACCGTATTTTTCGCTCCATAAGAAACACTTTTTTCCTCCTAAAAAGTAAGGGGAAATGTGAGTGCGTCTTATGGAGTGAATGGCGCTGTGCAGAGAGGTAGAGCTGTGCAGCACCCCTTCAGTGAAGCAGGAGGAGGAACGGAGCCCCTTCTGTTCCTCCTCCCACTTCTCTGAAGGGGCGCTGCACAGCTCTCCCTCTCCGTGCAGCACCTGTCCTGTAAAGCTGGAGAAGGGTCTCCTTCTGTTCCTTCTCCAGCTTTGGGGCGCTGCGCAGTTCTCCCTCTCTGCGCAGCGCCCCTTCAGCGATGCGCCAGTCCTGGCTTCTGCCTTAGCCGTGCGCAGCCTCTTCGGGCAGCGGGAGCCTTCATCCCACTGCCCTGAAGGGTGTGGTTATCCCAGAAGCCAGAACAGCCACACGGTACCCCAGAAGCCAGATCCCTCTAGCTGTTCTGACTTCTGGGATTCAGAATAACTTTTTCTTGTTTTCCTCCTCCCAAAATTGGTGCGCCTTATGGTGTGGTGCGTCTTTTGGAGCAAAAAATACGGTACATATTATTTTTTAAGTCCTCATGGAAATTTTTCAGCATTTTTATGCACAGTTCTCTTAATGTACACATTTTTGGAATGCCATTTCCCTCATGCAAACGTTTTTGAAAGCAACTTTCCCTGATCTAATGCACTTCATATATTTTCACTAATGAATGCAATTTTTTATGCACAGTTTTCTCTATAAACACCATCTCTATTGTATTTTCATTGTCAATCCAAGGCCTTCCCATTTCAACAAACCTTTTAAGGGTGTGTGTTTTTTTGTCCTAGTCTGTCTTTGAAATCACCCCCACCTGAAATTGTTTCAGTTTGTTTTTAATATTGGAAATGCTTTCTGTGGTGTGTGTTTTTTTAATTGCTGATACTTTTATTCTCAAATTGCCTTGATATGTTTCAGAGGAAGTGGTTCATAAATAGAATGAAATCAATCAATATTAAATAAATATTACAAATATTACTTCTTTTTGCTGTTGGGGAACATCACAAAATTCAGAGAAGTCTTCTGTTTTTAAGGATAGCTGTGTTTTGGTTCACACATCCAGGAAGCGTAAATTCACATCACCAGGTAAACAAAACCAACTGCCCCCCTCCGCATTTCCACCTGTGAACGGTATACAAAATCTTCCTCAATATGCAAAATTCTAATATGAAATTTACTGCTGTAAGATGCAGCGATGGCTCCAGCAGGTCAGATGGCTTGCTTAAAAATGGAATAAGACAATTAATGGAGAAATGATCAATCACGATCTATCAGCTTTGATATCTGATGGAAATCTCCATGTTCAAAAATGGTACATCTCTGAATGCCAATCACCATTGTTAGGGGGTGTTTTTTTGGGGAGCTGAACCACAAATCCTTTGTTCTAAGCCTCAGATCTCATGCCCCTTTCCTTACCTTTATATAATTATAATTAATATTAGTAATAATAATAATAATTCCTAGTTTGCTTTCAGGACTGGAAACATCACCCACCCAGTTCCTGAACTTCTGGTTCTAGAGCAGAGAGATTAGAGCTTCACAGGTACAGTTCCAACATTGAAATGTGCCCCTCACCCAAAACTGGAGAAATGGAGTGGGCGGCACTGTGGTCTAAACCACTGAGCCTCTTGGGCTTGCTGATCAAAAGGTTGGTGGTTCGAATCTATGTGACTGGGTGATCTCCTGTTGCTCTGCCCCAGCTCCTGCCAACCTAGCAGTTCAAAAGCACGTCAAAGTGCAAGTAGATAAACAGGTTCCGCTGCAGTGGGAAGGTAAATGGCATTTCCATGTGCTCTGGCACTCGTCATCGTGTCCCGTTGTCCCAGGAGCAGTTTAGCCATGCTAGCCACATGACCCAGAAAACTGTCTGTGGACAAATACCAGCTCCCTCAGCCTAAAAAGTAAGATGAGTGTTGCAACCCCATAGTTGCCTTTGACTGGGCTTAACCGTCCAGCGGTCCTTTTTTCAAGCAGCAATGTGTAGATGCAATGTGGATACAGTTGGTATGAGCCATGTAGCATTTCAGGAAGAGATATTTTGTGAATAGTGGCTCTCAAAACAAATGAATGCCTAATGCAGTGGAGAGGTATCTGGGACCCTCAGATGTTGCTGTTCTCCTATCAGCTCTAGCCAGTGTGGCCGATGGGAAAGGACTGTGGCCCAGGGGTGGGTCATCTGTCTTGCCTGCAGAAGGTCACAGGTTCAACCCCCAACATCTCAAGATAGGGCTAGGAGAGAACCCCTCTAGATACCCTGGAGAACCACCACCACTCATTGTGGGCAATATGCTCAGTTTGGGCTGATGGGAGCTGTAGTCCAGCAATATCTAGAAGGGCCAAAGTTCCCCCATAGAGTATATGCTTTACAACAAGTTTGTAAGGTGGGACAAGAAGTCTGTAAGGTGGTATCCGTGGGATGGTGTGTGTGAATCACTTTTGAAGACTCTTGAGAGCTGTTTACACAGATAAAAATGCTATGGAATTCATGGAGGGACACAAGACAGGTGTGAGAGGGACTTAAAAGACCTCATTGCTATGGCCTTAGCAAGGAATTTGACGGAAATAACATCAAACTAGTATTTTAGCCTGGTTTTGCCATTTTAATTCAAATCAGGGTTGGCCCTTTTCGGGTTTTGGTAATGTTTGAGATTTTTATTTTTATTTTGCTGTGTTTTATATAGTTTTCAGTGGTATTTTATTGCACATTTGACAAGGCTTTCAAATCCGCTTTGGGAATATTTGTTTCTTTTAAGGAAGTATACAAATTAACGTGTGTGTGTGTGTGTCCATTCAACCTTATGTACTCACACCTCTGCTTTTAATCTTCCACCTAGCAGTTCGAAAGCATGTCAAAGTGCAAGTAGATAAATAGGTATCACTCTGGCGGGAAGGTAAACAGCATTTCCGTGTGCTGCTCTGGTTTGCCAGAAGTGGCTTAGTCATGCTGGCCACATGACCCGGAAGCTGAACGCCGGCTCCCTCAGCCGATAAAGCGAGATGAGCGCCACAACCCCAGAGTCGGTCACGACTGGACCTAATGGTCGGGGTCCCTTTACCTTCACCCTGGATGATGCAATGGGAGACCTGGGTTCAGGACCATAAACAGTGAAGCGAGGGCCAGATTGCCAAAGAAAGAGATAGGAAGCAATCCAGCTAATGGGGGAACAACAGCTGACCTTTCGTTATGTTCTCTTTTCCGGGGAGTGGAGTTTTATGAGGAGAGACGCACTGTTCTGGTTTGGCAGAGAGCGTGGAAAAGGGGAGGTCATGGTCAAGGTGGGGCGCTGACGTTAGTGATGCTCGTGATAAGTTAGTAAACACCCAAAAGAGGTTTAAAGACTTTCTCAAGGCAAATCTTAAAAAATGTAGTATAAACACCAACAATTGGGAAACACTGGCCTGCGAGTGCTCAAATAGGAGAACAGCCTTTACCAATGGTGTCATGGGCTTTGAAGACACTCAAACTCAGGAATCAAGAGAAAAATGTGCTAAGAGGAAGGCACACTAGGCAAATCCACACCGTGATCAACTCTTGTCCAGAAACCAATGTCCTCACTGTGGAAGGATGTGTGGATCCAGATTTGGCCTCCACAGTCACTTACGGACTCACTGTTGAACCATGTTTATGGAAGACTTACTCAGCTATGAGGGATCGCCAAAGAAAGACACAGCAGCAATTGCAGAACATTCCATTGCATACAGTATTGCAGTTGCATTGCACGGGGCTGGTACTGGAGATTAACACCTGTTAGTTACTACCTACATAGGTGAGATTTATATACAGCTTAAGAACATAAGAACACAGAGGTGCCAAGTTGCAAGAGAGATTGAGGGCGGCAACATTGCATGCGATTTTGCATGTGTGGCATCCTGACGTTTTGTCAGGACATTGGGAGGAGCCAGAGAGTGGAATGCAATGGCAGTGAGGCTTTAGTGACCAGCAACTTTTCTTGCCACTACCATAACGCTGGGCAACAATTTTTTACTTTTTGAATGTTGTCTAGAGTTCTACAATTGATTTAGGGTATTTTTTTCACTGCTGAATCAGGAAATGGCATCCGTTTCTCTCCATCAGGTCATGTTTTTGTGCTATGTTGATTTGAAAAAAAATCAGATCTTGTGACAAAATCGATTACATTTTTGTGGCACATATCATCCTAAATATGTTTTTAAGAGAGAAAAAAAATGTTTTTCCAACAACATATATTGATTACCTGATAGAAACATCGATTACTGTAAACTGAATGGTGGGCATTGATAAAGGTAAGTACACATAAATTGGATGCTACTTCACCCTTTTTCAAACTTCAGGGCTTGAACTTCCATTTCTTGGAACTCCTGGAATGCTCAGCGGCAGGGAGGTCTCTCTTCAGAGTCCAACAGTAGTCAGCCATCATGATTGTGTCCCAGCAACCCTGATACCTGGTCTCCATCTCTTTCATGTCCTGATGGAATCTCTCCCCCTGCTTGTCACTCATTGAACCCAGGTTCTCAGGAAACCAGTCCATATGTGGAAATAGGTAGTGCATCTTGATGCTCAAGTTGCAGCCCAGGTTTCTGAAAGCAGCCAGCATGTTATTGACAAGTTCTGCGTAGTTTCTGGCCTTATTGTTGCCAAGAAAGTTCTTCACTACCAGAACAAATACCTTCCACGCTTCCAGTTCCACTTTGTTCATTGAGTTTCTGAACTCTGGATCTCTGATGAGCTGACGGCTCTGAGGATTGTCAAAGATGCCAGCTTTCAACTTCTCCATGGTCAATCCTGGAAAAGCCTGGCACAAGTAAGTGAAGCAGTCACAAGAATGGATGCATCCTAAAACATATTCCTTAGATGTCAGCAGCCAGGGTGATGAGGTGCTTCTGGTGCATCTGACATAAACTGCCTTATGAAGTTGCCAGATGTGCCTCTGTGCAGAAGGAATTCCACAACTTAAAACCATTTTGGGGTATCTAAGTCGTGTGTACTTTTGCTTTTAACCTTTCTGTTTTTTCTTTTTCTACAGCAGGTTCGCGCTGGCTGCTCAGCTGGCTCCTCTGCCTCCCACACTTCCTGGCGCAACATTTTTTGGAAGTTGTTGCATGAGGACATCTTCTGATGGGATTACCAGAGGTGTGGTTGTTCAGGCAGCTGCCTGCAGAGTTCTGGAGAGCGCCAAAGGATTTGGTTAATAATAATAATAGTAATAATAATAAATAAATAAATAAATAATAAATAAATAAATAAATAAATAAATAATTGTATTTATACCCCACCCTCCCCGGTTATAAATGAAAGCAATGGAAGAAAGAAAGAAAGAAAGAAAGAAAGAAAGGAAGGAAGGAAGGAAGGAAGGAAGGAAGGAAGGAAGGAAGGAAGGAAGGAAGGAAGGAAGGAAGGAAGGAAGGAAGGAAGGGGGAAAAAGAAAGAAAGAAAGAAAGAAAGAAAGAAAGAAAGAAAGAAAGAAAGAAAGAAAGAGATGTTAAATGGTAATCCAAAGTTTGTATATCAGCCAAAGATATTTGTGTGCCTTGAGTATCCTATCAACTAAATTCATTCTGGTGTGAGAAGAGAGGGAGGAAATACCTCTCTCTCTCTCTCTCTCTCTCTCTCTCTCTCTCTCTCTCTCTCTCCATCCTCTGTGCTAAGTAAATTTTATAAGACTCTAACACAAAGACATACGCAGACACACACCATCCTTTTAAACTAAAATCAGTTGCCCATTCCCAGCTCAGCAATCTCCTGCATCCAAAACTGTACACAGTTTTCCAAGTGTGGTCCAACCTCTGAGATATATACTGTATATATAGACATGGCTGTACTGGGCATTATAACACTGATACGCCATGGTGTGATCTTGCACACAATTTGGGAATTACCTTTCTGCTCACAGGGTTACCGTGGCTCGATTATGTGTACCTATTTTAAGAAGTGTGCTGTAATTTCTTCACCGCTTGCCCTGATTATTGCCAAAAACTAATTAAATTTTGTCATTTTAGTCATGCGCAATTTTTTTCTCTTACAGAAACCTCGCTCCTCTCTCTTTAACCTACTTCTGGGGCTTTCAAATATCTGTGGCCATGTTCCGTTCTGTTTCCTGACTTTCCCTACTCCGGCTCTTCTCCACCCCTATCCAACCCTGATTAAATTAACTCCTGAATAATACACCATATTGCGTACAGGGGGGAAAGTAAGGGAGGGAGAAACTTTCTCTCCCCCCCCCCAATTTCTTAATAGAAGACTGATTTTTATTATATTACTGGAGAAATAAGATTGCTCTTGCCGTCTCAATAAATCACCCATGTATCTCCGTGCTTCTTTCGCCCCCTCCCCTAAATTAAATTTTTATTTAAATAAAAGTGTTATGTTTGTATTTGAACTGACAGCTAAATCTGATAATTAGAGTGCATGAAGTTAGCTTTGATTGGCATTGTAATTGGATTGTCATTGGGCTGAAAACCTATTATCTTTGGATCATGCCCCATGAAATCTGTTGAAGTAACTTTCCTGCCAGTCATTAAAGCCACCATCTTGGCTTACAAATGAGGTTTTAAAAGCCTTCTTTCTTTCTCTCTCTCACCACTGGGAATGTAATTTAAACCGCCGCAATTGCACTCCCATTAATTAAAATTATATTAAAATTATGGTTCATTTTCTAAATATTTTTTTCCATATTTTATTAGACATCCTTATTACTAAATGCTTTGGGAGGAAAAATTAGACAGCTCTGCTAGCAAAATTATATTTTGAGATAATCTCTCCTGAAAAACACATGCTACTCGTCATCAGCAGGGGGTGGGGATTAGTCAACGTGTTGATCATTAAAGGATGCGCCATTGGGGCTGTGTTTCATTTGCATCTTTCGTGAACCCAGTACAGTACAGTAATAATAATCTTTCAAAAATGTGTTATTTACGGATATGTGTGTTTCTGTAATAAATGATACGGCATGCTAGTGATGAAGAAAGATGGTTAAAATCCATTGCTTAAACTTGATATGGACTATTAAGCTCCTAATTGTTCTCAAAGTTACTTGTGAAACCTGGGTTCATGCATGTACTGCAAAATTAACCTGCTCCTACCTCCTTCCCTATGGTGGTCTTCAGGGTTAAGAACATAAGGAAGAGCTCTCCAAACAGACCAAAGGTCCAGCCAGCCCAGTATACTGCTTCCAATATTGTCCAGATAGATGCTTTAAGGGACAAAGGCAACAGTCTCTCTCTCCCTCCCTCTTTTAAATTTATGTATTTGGTTTTTCAAATTACAGTTTTGCAATCACATATCCAACAAACAACATAAAAACAAGATTCCGAAGAAGAAGAAGAAGAAGAAGAAGAAGAAGAAGAAGAAGAAGAAGAAGAAAGAAGCAGCAGCAGCTGTGGTTAATTAGAAATGATTTGATCGAGGCATATGTATTTACAAGAGCCAGAGCAATAAACAGGTATTTGTTGGCATTGGGTATCTCAATACTTATTCAACAACCATTATACAAGGACCAGAGCCATTACCTCGAAGCAACATGCATGCACATAACTGAGTGTGTGCAGTTCAGCCATTGGCAACCAGGAACCCTCTGGCCCACGTGTTTTGGACCATGCTGGCTGGAGCTGATGGGATTTGTAGTCCAAAGTACCAGGTTTGTTCTCCTCCTCATCATCATCCCTGTGGAATTATTAGTTGGTTGTAAGTAAGGAGGCAAGCAAGTGAGAAGAAGTGTTTGGATTTGATATCCCGCTTTATCACTACCCTAAGGAGTCTCAAAGTGGCTCACAATCTCCTTTTCCCTTCCTCCCCCACAACAAACACTCTGTGAGGTGAGTGGGGCTGAGAGACTTCAAAGAAGTGTGACTAGCCCAAGGTCACCCAGCAGCTGCATGTGGAGGAGTGGGGAAGCGAACCCGGTTCCCCAGATTACGAGTCTATCGCTCTTAACCACTACACCACTTCCCTCCTCCCCTTGTGAGTCATTTCCTCCCGTATCTTTTATAATAATTCAGATCTTTTACATCTCCATTATATCCAAAGTTCACCATTAAACTACAAGTGTTACCCCAATCCTACTAAGAATGTTAACTGTTTACAATGGTGTGTTTTTTTAAGATTAATTATAAAATTTTCCCCATTCTTTATTAAAAAATTTGGTCTTCCTGATTTCTGATTCTTCTGGTCATTTTTTGTCATTTTGACATAATCCATCAACGTCATCTGCCCTGGTCGCATACATAAATAGTCTTTTCTGTTCCTGTGGGATTTTGGCACCTAAAATTCCTAAAAGAAAGGCTTCTGGTTTTTTTAAGGAAAAGTTATTTTAAACTTTTTTTTCCAATTCAGTGTCTTCCCATTGTCTTCATCAACTTTTTAAAGGCATGCTCCCTCTCTGATGATGGAGGTTCTATTTAGTTGCTTGATAAACATTGACACGCCTCTCTTCCATGAATTAAGAAAGAGCTTAGCCTTCATCTTGGTCCATATTCTTCCTGGGCATGATGATTCAAATGTTGGTGTAATATGCTTTGCATTTATACCCCACTTTGGTGCTGTGAGTTAAACCACAGAGCCTAGGACTTGCCGATCAGAAGGTCGACGGTTCAAATCCCCGCGATGGGGTGAGCTACCGTTGCTCAGTCCCTGCTCCTGCCAACCTAGCAGTTCAAAAGCATGTCAAAGTGCAAATAGATAAATAGGTACTGCTGCAGCAGGGAGGTAAATGGTGTTTCCGTGCGCTGTTCTGGTTCACCAGAAGCGGCTTAGTCATGCTGGCCACATGACGCAGCTGTACTGCGGCCCCCTCGGCCAATAAAGCGAGATGAGCGCTGCAACCCCAGAGTCGGTCACGACTGGACTAAATGGTCAGGGGTCCCTTTACCTTTCCTCCAAGAAGCTCAAGGTTCTCCATTCTTGATTCTCCACACCCTGCCCATATAGCAGCCTTGTGAGAGTTGACAGATTGTGACTACTCCAAGGTCATACAATGAGTTTCATAGCTGACTGGGGATTTCAACCCTGTTCTCTTAGGTCCAACACTCTAACCGTTGCAGCACACTGGCCCCAATCCCCTCTCAGTTCAGAGGAATACCAGGAAGAGGAAGAAGCATTGCCAAGGGAGTCGCCATCCCCTGCACCAGGACCACCCAGGCCAGAGGACACGGATTCACTTAACTCCTCAGATCCAACAGCCAACACAGTGCTCACCTCTCCCACACTGTGGGAGCCAGTGGTTGCTGTATTGAGCAATAGTCCTTCAAGAAAACACACATCTGCTCAGAGGGGGAAGGTTAACAGCAGGTCACGACCAGCCAGCTTTTTGTGATGTGGCATAGCTTACTTTGACTTGACTCAAGGACTTTACTCTTCTACACCTTTAAGTGTTGCTGCTCCTTCTCCTTTCAGTGCCAGGTTAAGATTTCTTTGCTCTTTCAGACCCTTAAAGAGCTGGGTGTACGTCTATATGGTATGGATGATGGTTTCAGCACATGTATTTGGTGGTGCTCATAGTTCTTTCTTGTCTAAAATTTTAGACAAGACTCAGGACTTTGCATGCAGAAGGTTCCATGTTCAATCCTGTTTAAATAAGAGTAGCAAAACCACAGCTAGGTAAAGGTAAAGGGACTCCTGACTATTAGGTCCAGTCGTGGTCGACTCTGGGGTTGAGGTGCTCATCTCGCTTTATTGGCCGAGGGAGCCGGCGTACAGCTTCCGGGTCATGTGGCCAGCATGACTAAGCCGCTTCTGGCGAACCAGAGCAGTGCACGGAAACGACGTTTATCTTCCTGCCAGAGCGGTACCTATTGATCTACTTGCACTTTGACGTGCTTTCAAACTGCTAGGTTGGCAGGAGCTGGGACCGAGCAACGAGAGCTCACCCCGTCGTGGGGATTCGAACCGCTGACCTTCTGATCGGCAAGTCCTAGACTCTGTGATTTAACCCACAGCGCCACCTGAAAATCGCAGCTAAGAAGCTCAAAATCATATATATGACTGGCACCCTTCTTCGGAAATTAAACCAATGTCCAGACTTCAACATCCAAAAACTTTACTTGCAGAAACTTATAGGTGAATTAAAACATAATATTTACAGTCACATGCTCATCTAAGCATGGGTTTACAGTCTCTTTCTAACTTCCAAACAACTGTATTTTCCTCTCTTTCTGGAGCTCAGCACTCAGCCTTCTGTATCTCAGTTAGGCCATGCCTTGTAGCTCCTGTAAAGGATTTCCCCTTTCCCCTTCTCCTGCCGCTTTGCTCTCTTTCTTTCAAGCAGAGAAGAAGCACTCCAACGCTCTGTTCAACTTAGCAGTGATCACAGTGGAGTCTAAAATGCAGTCATCTTGCTTCACATTAAACGGGGTCTCTCCTTCACTAGATACCTCCCATGTGACCAATGTTAGCCAGTCACATGAGAACAACTGGAAAACTTTAACATCGCAGGGGACCTTTACCCTTTACCTTTACTAGAGAAGTCTCTAGAATTCAGTTACCAACCAATCAAATTTAATCACATATTAACGCGTACATTAGGGAAGCTTTTAATGTTTGTTGCATTACAGTATTTTAATATTTTGTTGGAAGCTGCCCAGAGTGGCTGGGGGGAAGCACAGCCAGATGGGTGGGGTATAAATACATTATTATTATTATTATTATTATTATTATTATTATTATTATTATTATAGAAACATTTACCATGGACTGCAAGAAGATCAAACCTCTCCATTCTGAAGGAAATCAGCCCTGAGTGCTCACTGGAAGGACAGATCCTGAAGCTGAGGCTCCAATACTTTGGCCACCTCATGAGAAGAGAAGACTCCCTGGAAAAGACCCTGATGTTGGGAAAGATGGAGGGCACAAGGAGAAGGGGACGACGGAGGACGAGATGGTGGGACAGTGTTCTCGAAGCTACCAGCATGAGTATGACCAAACTGCAGGAGGGAGTGGAAGACAGGAGTGCCTGGTGTGCTCTGGTCCATGGGGTCACGAAGAGTCGGACACAACTAAACGACTAAACAACAACAACAAGGATTTAAAATTTCAGTGAATTAAATTACTATGCTTAACAAATCCCTGGCACTTCCAACTGGGTTTGCTATGCCCCCTGCCTGAAACCTAGAGAGCCACTGCCAGGCAGCGTAGAAAATACTGAATTAGATAGACCAATGGTGTGACTCAGTAGGAGGCAACTTCTTCTGAAGTTGCAAGAGCTTTAAACATTCTAAAGCTGTACATATATGCCACATATGATTAATTAGGGTCACAGCATTTAATTGACGGAACCAATTAAAAATGTTTTGGCTGGTTCCCCCAATTTGTTGGGCTGCAATTTGTTGTTTTCTTTTACTATTATTCTGCTTCTGTGCAAGCGCTTACAAATATCGCAGCCCAGAAGGGTCATTCGCCATAAATTTATTTATAGCATTTCTGAGGCTCTTCATAAAGTAATATTCTGTAGGCATCGCATTGGGTAAAGGTAATAAAATGTGACAAAACAAAACTACAGTGAACTTGAGAGAAAAGCAATATGGAGTCCAGGAAGTTCTCCAGGAAGTCACTGTAGGGGCCTTCAGATGACACCATCCATGTATATAATCCCATTGTATTGGCTGGTTGGGTCCTGTGACTCTTCCCACCTCACCAACCTCCTTTGTCCTGCAACCCCTCTTAGGTAAAGGTAAAGGGACCCCTGACCATTAGGTCCAGTCACGGCCGACTCTGGGGTTGCGACGCTCATCTCGCTTTATTGGCTGAGGGAGCCGGTGTACAGCTTCCGGGTCATGTGGCCAGCATGACTAAGCTGCTTCTGGTGAACCAGAGCAGCACACGGAAATGCCATTTACCTTCCCGCCAGAAGGTTTGACATGCTTTCAAACTGCTAGGTTGGCAGGAGCAGGGACCGAGCAATGGGAGCTCACCCCGTCATGGGGATTCAAACCGCCGACCTTCTGATCAGCAAGTCCTAGGCTCTGTGGTTTAACCCACAGCGCCACCACGTCCCTATTACAAATACGAATTCTTTAAATGCTGAGGCATGTCATCTTTCTGAGGTGGCTTGTAGTGGGAATATTGGAGTGACAACTTGGGCCTTGGATACCTTACTGAACCTTGATGTGAAGAACCTGTGGACCTTCAGACATCAATGTAGTCCATCATAAGCAATGGTCAGGGAAGATGAGGGTTTTCCTTGTAACTTCTGGAAGTATAGGTGCCATCCATGAGGGGTTGTGAGGGCCCAGGCACTCACAAATTTTCAATGAAGGAGACGTGCGCCCCAGTTCTATGTGGCAACACATGCACACCAAGGGCCATGCTCGTATCATGTGCACTCACCACGGGACATCCACACAACACATTGGCACACCCCTGTGATGGCATGAGTGATGTCAACATGCCACAGGGTGTGCCAACATCACACATGCACATGCCACGGCAATGTTGGCATATCCCGGGCCCCCTCTGTTGCAGGGGCAAGGCAGCGCACCTGTCTGGAAGATCCCAGGTTCTCCACACTTACCTTAACTGTTCTCTTACAATCTGGTGAAGCAGCAGTTACTGCTCAATAGATCGTGACTTAATCCTCGAGAAGTCTCTCCAGACCTTGCTTAAGTCCTTCATGTGGAACACGGAGGAGACGACAACAAGCAGGAAGAGGAAGGCGTTTATGGTCCCATGATGACGATCATATTACTGGAAATCATTATATCAGTTCACGCTTCATCGGCGTCTCCTTTATCGAACCATCATGCCTTTTCTCAAGTGACTTTTAAAATTTTTATAGTAACTCTTAAGCAGAAAATGGTTTTTATTTTATTTTTTGGTAGTCATTCTGAACCTTTTCTTTAAAAGTACTGAAAATACAACTCTTAAATATACAAAGAGCCCATGAATGTGTTTTATGGTGTGGCTATATTTAGTTTACCTGTTCATTTTATCAAATGCAAGGATTCAAGTAGCTTAATGCATGATTTCTCAACTTCAGCCAGATGAGTCCCAAATGATTCGGCATCCAGAGAATGTCCAGCAACTCAATTCAAAAGTTATATTTTAATTATTATTTTTTATTAAATTTGTGTGCCACCCTATACCCACGGATTTCCCTGTATTGGGAAGTTGTTGGTTTTTTAAAAAGAATTACTATGGTTTTTTTTGCGAGTTGAGGTCCCCAAGTGACCCCCCAAATAACTCACAACGCACACTTAATTTTTGTTTAAGGTTTTTGGCATAATTTTGGCCACAACTTTATTTAAATACAAAACCGTGAGTGGTTGTTTAGGCATTGGTTAAGACTATCTGTCCCCCCGCCTGGGGACAGAACTGACTTCCGGGCACCACCGAAAGACAGTGCGGGGGAAAGCAAGTTGGGGAGAAATGGAGCTGAGTCACAGACCCTCAATTCTCATCTGAAGGCTTGCCGGCCCTAGTCCCATTCCAGGGATTGGACGAAAAGATGGCAAGCCCCAGGATTCCTTTAACAGAATTCCCTTTCCGCAGCAACCATGGAGGGGCAGGCCCAGCCTATCCTAACCCCTCCTCCACCAATTTATAACCAATGCCTAACCGCAACCTTACAAGTTGTGACGATTTGCTACGCAGTAGGCAAAAACCAAATGGCCCAGACAATCAGCCAGATGGACAAAATTCCTACCAAGCCCCTGCCCCAACGGCACACGACCCCATGACAGGCATAGCAAAGTCAATGCAACAACCCCTTACTCAAGGGCGGGTGGGCGGGTGATCTGTTGCACGCAGCAAAGAGAAAGCTCCAGGCTGCGTGCAGAGTATTTAAACATTTTACCCCTCCCACCAAAATTGCAACATAACTTTTACCCCAGCAACCCAGTGAACCAATCACTGCCCCAGGCCATCTTTAGAGACCCTGCCTGGTAACAGAGGGGTGGCTCAGCAGACCCCACCGCAACACGTGCTCTCCATGAAGGAGAACACGCTATATGTACTGTAAGCCACCCAGAGTGGCTACAGAAACCCAGCCAGATGGGTGGGATACTACTGCTGCTGCTGCTGCTGCTGCTATTTCAGGACCCTCGTACCTACAGGACCGCCTCTCCCGGTATGCCTATGGAGGAAACTGCAAGTAATCCAGAATGCGGCAGCCAGACTGGTGACTGGGAGTGGCTGCCGAGAACAAATAACACCGGTCCTGAAAAACTTAGTACGTTTCCGAGCACAATTCAAAGTGTTGGTGCTGACCTTTAAAGCCCTAAACGGCCTCAGCCCAGTATACCTGAAGGAGCGTCTTCACCCTCATCGTTTAGCCTGGACACTGAGGTCCACTCTGAGGGCCTTCTGGCAGTTTCCTCATTGTGAGAAGTGAGGTTACAGGGAACCAGGCAGAGGGCCTTCTTGGTAGTGGCACCCACCCTGTGGAATGTCCTCCCATCAGATGTCAAGGAAATAAACAACTATCTGACTTTTTATAAGATATCTGAAGGCAACCCTGTTTAGGGAAGTTTTTAATGTCTGATGTTTTATCATGTTTTTAATATTCTGTTGGGAGCTGCCCAGAGTGGCTGGGGGAAACCCAATCAGATGGGTGGGGTATAAATAATAGATGATGATGACAAACCATTGGCCCACCTAGTTCTGTATCCTCTACACTGACTGACAGTGACTCTCCAGGCTTTCATGCAAAGCAGATTTTCCATCACAGAACCATGCACCCCTCCAAATTGCTGTACTTAATTACTGAACAGATTTTTTTTTTAAGTCCCATTTTCAGTACTTCTGTTGGAAGTTCTTATTTTACTGCATCCCAGTTAATTACTTCAGGCTACCTAAATAATATAATACCAATTTGTCACTGCGATTTTCACACGTTTGTGGCTGTTATTCCATGTCTTGGAGGTGGGGAAAAAAAGAAATTCATTTCCTCCCTGGTATCCTCCTGTACAGTCTAGGCCAGAGCTTGGTCTTTTGATTTCAAATAAAATGAAAATGTCAATTTAGGGAGAGAGGAAGCTGGGGGATTTTAGAATATGCCATGTAACCGTGAGGTGAGGTGGGGAAGCATAGGACAGATCCACACAATGCATTTAAAACATAGTCAACACATATTTAAAACACACGACTTACCCCAAATAATCATGGGAACTCCATTTCCGCCTTCTGGTTTCCAACACCCTTAACAAACTACACTTCCCAGGACACTTTGGGGGAAGTCATGTGGTTTCAATATGTGCTTTAGTGTGCATTTGCCAATAGCAGCTGACACAGAGATATGTCCAGACAACCTGATAATTGAACAAGCATATTAGACAACATTTAGCTATTTATGGACAATTCATTATGGTTTGTGTCTAAGGAGGTTAGATGACACTGGGTCCAAGCAAGTGTTATTCTGCTTCGACTACTGCAATGCACTCTATGTGAAGCTACCTTTGAAGGTGACCTGGAAACTATAACTAATCCAGAATGCAGCAGCTAGGCTGGTTGGTTACTAGGAGCTCACCCCATCGTGGGGATTCGAACCACCAACCTTCTGATCGGCAAGTCCTAGGCTCTGTGGTTTAACCCACAGCACCACCCGTGTCCCTCACACACCCGCGTGTGTGAAGTTAAAAGGGTGCAAATGATAGGTCGTTCTACTGTTATCTTACTGAACAAACTATAGCAGAGAAATGCTAGCTGCACCAGAATTTAGTAAAATGTCAAAAGAGCAGATATAAAGCTTGCTGATTTAAAAGCCTATGGAAACCGTGAGGAAAGGTCTTTAAAAGAAGCCTAAAAACTAACCCTGAAGGACCTTTTAATATTTTTTAGCTTCAGTTGCGATATTTCAAAAAGGGGAAATCCGGACACAAAACTTGTTGAGTTTTTGCTTTGCTTTTTTGACCAACATGATGGAGCTTTTGCAAAAACTTAATAATAATAATAATAATTGTGAATTACAGGAAATAAGAATGCTGGTGCTCTACAGTTCTCCTTGAGGTTTTCCTGCAGGAATCTGGCTGGCCACTGTGAGAACCCGATGCGGTAAAAACAGGGCCTTCTCAGTGGCTGCTCCCAGGCTTTTGACTCCCTCCCTCCTTCCTGTCTTTCTGCCGGCAGGCTTCTGGGAATAGACTGCTTTTAATGAAAGGGCTGGTGCCATGCTGTTTTATTGTAATTCTTTGTATGGCTTTAACAGATTTTATATATGTAGATATTTTTAATTCTGTCAATGTTTAATTCTTTTTAAAGGTTGTTTTTCTTATGTTTTAGTTTTTATCTGTAAGTTTCCTTAAGTCCCTGTCAAGGAAAAATACAGGGTATAAATAAACAAATGTATAATAATAATAATAATAATAATAATAATAATAATAAGATTTACCTTTTGGGATGATCTAGTGGGGTTCTGCTTATATTCTTAAGAAATGCAGTCAGTTTTTTTGGCGCTGTGGCATCGACTTTCACCTGGGATGAGCATGCATATGTGTGTGGGAGAGAGAACTGCAACTCATCACCCCTGGCAGGTAATTCCAATGGCCTAGGTGGCACTGTGGGTTAAACCACAGAGCCTAGGACTTGCCGATCAGAAGGTCGGCGGTTCGAATCCCCGCGATGGGGTGAGCTCCCGTTGCTCGATCCCAGCTCCTGCCAACCTAGCAGTTCGAAAGCACGTCAAAGTGCAAGTAGATAAATAGGTACTGCTCCGGTGGGAAGGTAAATGGCATTTCTGTGCACTGCTCTGGTTCACCAGAAGCTGTACACCGGCTCCCTCGGCCAGTAAAGCGAGATGAGCGCTGCAACCCCAGAGTCAGTCACAACTGGACCTAATGGTCAGGGGTCCCTTTACCTTTTAGGAGTTCTTGTTAACTCCCCACAATCTCCAGTTCTCATTCTTTCCAGCTCTTGTTCTGCAACAAGCAGAACAAGAGCTGGAAAGAACAAGCAGAACAAGAGCTGCCATTGCTCCCGGGTTGTGTGAAGGAGCTTGTTGTGGCAACAGCCAAATGGGTCTTTAGCAATGGCCTCCTGATAATCTGTGGTGGTGCAGTTTGGAACAGCACCACCTTTGCTCTCCATTTCTTACTTTTCATCCTCCCTCACTGCAGACATTTTTATCCAAGCGCTGTTGATCACAGTGGGGTTGGGGGGGCACCCAAACCGTCATCATCTTTGCATCCTCCCTCTCCGTCATTATTCACCACATTTTGATGCCCATAAAACACATTAAAAACTATTTCCTTGAGCAAGGGAGAGGGAGAGAGAGAGAAGTGTCTCTCCGCTGTACATATCATTTGTATACTTGAATTGTAAAATGTAAATTGATATATAAGAAAATGCCCCATTAACTTTTTCATTAATGACAATAATACATTTCGTGTCGCAACTGGAGGAGGGTCTTGCATCCAGTTGAGAGAACCTGAAGGATGAAGGCAAGTGTGCCGGAACGTCATAAAACTGATGATCAGTCAATGTACTTGGAGAGATTAAAGGAAGAAGGTGATATCACTTCTCTGACATATGTTCCTTAGAACAAGGCATTGTGTGTATGCTTTTGAGAGCCGGCGTGGTGTAGTGGTTAAGAGCGATAGACTCGTAATCTGGTAAACCAGGTTCGATTCCCTGCTCCTCCACATGCAACTGCTGGGTGACCTTGGGCTAGTCATACTTCTCTGATGTCTCTCAGCCTCACTCACATCACGGAGTGTTTGTTGTGGGGGAGGAAGGGAAAGAAGATTGTGAGCCGCTTTGAGACTCCTTAAGATAGTGATAAAGCAGGGTATCAAGTCCAAACTCCTCCTCCTCCTCCTCCTCTTCTTCTTCCTCCATCCAGGTCTTGTCAGTGTCTGGACTGAGGAGGAATGGTGGGGGCAACCCCTCTTCTCCTGAACCTTCCAAAGGACAGAAGGACAGCATAGATTTAGAACAGTGGTTTGCAGAAGGGCATTGTTCAGAGGCTGCAGAGGAGAGAAGCTGGGAAATACTGGAAGAGGAACAGCAGGAAGAGGAAACACCAAGGGAGAGACAGCTGACAGACTCAGTGTCTTTGGAAAGCATTCTTGACACACACCCCACTACGATGAGGCAGGCATTGAGGACAATGGAACAGAAAGCTCAGTGACAGAATAAGAAAGTGACAATAACTTATATAAAATAAAGCAGTATTCAATAATCCATTAGACTATCATAGTAAACAGTAAAATTAAATATCCGCAAATAATAATTAAGCAGTTCACACTAATCAATGACCATAAAGATCTACTAAACTAGAATCAATAAAAATAATGGCAGGTCACAATGCACAAAATGCTACAAAACATACAAAACCATGTAAAAGGACTGAATTGAGAAACAAGGACACACAACTTACACAATATGTTTTAAAAATATATATCCCTGAACTCCTCTCTTCCCAGCTGCTTCTGCTCTTCTCAAAGTCAGGGTCTGGGAAAAGCTCTTAGGACTCGAGGGTGGGGGCAAGGCAGGTGGGAAAAGCCATTGCCCCTTGAGGGTGGAGAACTGGGCACTTGGCAGGACTCCCAAAATGGTAAAGAACTGCCCATCACCCAACAGTACAGCTGTTGCAGTGAACACAGAGGAAGGTTAGAGGCCTCTTTCATATTGTTGCTGTTGTTTAGTCGTGTCCAACTCTTCGTGACCCCATGGACCAGAGCATGCCAGGCACTTCTGTCTTCCACTGCCTCCCACTGTTTAGTCAAACTCATGCTGGTAGCTTTGAGAACACTGTCCAACCATCTCGTCCTCTGTTGTCCCCTTCTCCTTGTGCCCTCCATCTTTCCCAGCATCAGGGTCTTTTCCAGGGAGTCTTCTCTTCTCATGAGGTGGCCAAAGTATTGGAGCCTCAGCTTCAGGATCTGTCCTTCCAGTGAGCACTCAGGGCTGATTTCCTTCAGAATGGATGGGTTTGATCTTCTTGCAGTCCATGGGACTCTCAAGAGTCTCCTCCAGCACCATAATTCAAAAGCATCAATTCAAGCCTCTTTCATAGAATCATGGAATTATAGAGTTGGAACCCTGAACCTGCTGGATTGGGACAATGGCCCATCAAGTCCAGTACAGTGATACTTCGGGTTACAGATTCTTCAGGTTACAGATTTTTCAGGTTACAGACTCCGCTAACCCAGAAATAGTACCTCGGGTTAAGAACTTTGCTTCAGGATGAGAACAGAAATCATGCAGTGGTGGCGTGGTGGCAGTGGGAGGCCCCATTAGCTAAAGTGGTGCTTCAGGTTAAGAACAGTTTCAGGTTAAGAACGGACCTCCGGAATGAATTAAGTTTTTAACCCGAGGTACCACTGTATGCTGTTCTCACAGTGGCCAGCCAGATACCTGTGGGAAACCCTCAGGCAAGACCCAAGCACAAAAGCATCCTCCAACTTTTGTGGTTTCTAGCAACTGGTATTCAGAAGCCTTGCCACCTCCAGCTGTGTAGGCAGAGCCAGTGGCGTAGCGTGGGGGGTGCAGGGGGGCCGGATGCACCGGCCGCAACATCTGGGTGTTAGGGTTAGGAGGCGCAAATCCACGGGTTAGGGGGTGCAAATCCACGGGTTAGGGGGTGCAAATTACTTGCCTTGCCCCGGGTGCTGACAACCCACGCTATGCCACTGGGCAGAGCACAGCTACCATGCCTAGTAGCCATAAGTGGCTCTCTTCTCCAGGAATTTGTCCAATCCATTTTTTAAGCCATCACCTTCCTGCTAATTTCCTCCCTCTTTAACAGAAAAGCAGCGCATGGAAATCAAATTCAAACTCTTATTTTGTATTGGATAGAACAGACACCTCCCTGCCCTGTCCACCTGCCAGACTGTATGTGCATTGTCGAAAATTTGGAAACATGGCAACTTCCTTGATATATAATTGAATAAACCACCTTGTGCCTTCCGAGGTGATAAGAGCAGCCATAGCCACCCGGTTCCTAAGGAATTAACTCATCCTTGTTGCTGGATGACGAGCTGTCAGATCACCAGATTGCCTCCCGTTTGATTAAAACAGAGATTAATAATTTGCCTATAACCGATACATCACACACCAAGAGATAAAAGAGCATCTGATATTAAACATGCAGTGAATTTTTTTGGGGGGTGGGTGGAGTGGGGATCTGCCTTCAGTAAATTGCATAGAGAAATTACACAGTACATTTAAATTACCATTTGCTTAGCAACATGCCCTTCCCGACATTCCGGTGGGGCTATAAAATGATCGATTTACTTTAATTTTCTACTGAATCCCAGGAATACACACACACACACACACGGCTATCGGTAACCTACACCCCTTTATCATGGCCTGCTGATTCGCTCTGTGTATTAAATTTTCTGGCAAGGAGCAAGGCGTTAACAAAAAGTAACAGATAATGCGAACATTTCATGCATAATCTGTAATATGAGATATGTATTAATAGGGAAATTATGATGCATTCAATTATTCTGAAATGCCTTCCAGAGATGTTTTGATTTGGCTGCACACTGATAGTGGAGTCACAGCAGGGAACATGCAGTATGATGAATAACCTAATCTGGTAATCTTAAAATGGGCACTATTCACAGTTAGCCCAGGAACAGAATGGGGTGGAAGCCTCTATGCTTTGCAGATTTGGCTCTGGAAATATTATTTTTTAAAATAATAATAATAACAACAATAACAGACCCTCGAGTCTAATTAACAATACACAGACACCTCTGATTTGACAAGTTACGATTCTTGTCTGAAAGCGCAGGGACACTCTGTCTGCTATTCATTGCACGGATGTGAGGCGAAAATCATTTCCAAACATTCCTGCATTTGCATTCATTGCAACTGGCCTTAAGCCCGTGTCCAGACTATTTCACTTCAGAATGGCTCATGAAGCAGACAGCTCCTCAATATGGGGTGGGGAATCCCTGCATTCAGAAAATTAGATGTCAGGGAGAAAGCTAAACTAGGGCCCTTCTCCCTGCCAAGCTACTGTACTACGTTGCAGGGATTATTATTATTATTATTATTATTATTATTATTATTATTATTTGGTTGTGCGCTCTCTCTCTCTCCTCTCTCAGTCTGGAGGAGTACTAATCAATCAGAAGAGGTGCAGCCCGGATGCAGATTTAGCACCTCAGTGAGAACAAGTAACAATATGCAAAAAATAAAACCCTTCATATTCTTGGCTCAGCGCACATTAGGAAAGATATTTGTCAACCAGAATATAGATGATAGATAGATAGATGATAGATGATAGATGATAGATAGATAGATAGATAGATAGATAGATAGATAGAGATAGATAGATGATAGATAGATAGATATATAGATAGATAGATAGATAGATAGATAGATAGATAGATAGATAGATAGATATAGATGATAGATAGATAGATAGATAGATAGATAGATAGATGATAGATAGATGATAGATATAGATAGATGATAGATAGATAGATAGATAGATAGATAGATGATAGATAGATAGATAGATAGATAGATAGATAGATAGATAGATAGATAGATAGATATAGATTAGATGATAGATAGATAGATAGATAGATAAGATAGATAGATAGATAGATAGATAGATAGATAGATAGATAGATAGATAGATGATATAGATAGATGATAGATATAGATAGATGATGATAGATGATAGATAGATGATAGATAGACAGATGATATAGATAGACAGACACCCCCACCCCCCCCAATAACACACATATATGCACAGTACTTTTTTCTGCGGGGACACAGGGGGCGCATAACCCTAAACATTTTGTAAATCTAAGTTTGGCCTCAATGCGGGGCATAATTTAATATGAGTAGGAAGATGAGAGTACCCCTAAACATTTTTTAAGAAAAAAAGCACTGGATAGATAGATTAGATAGATAGATAGATGATAGATAGATAGATGATAGATGATAGATGATAGATAGATAGATGATAGATAGATAGATAGATGATAGATAGATAGATAGATATAGATGATAGATGATAGATAGATAGATAAATGATATAGATGATAGATAGATAGACAGATAGATGATAGATATTTGTGGAAAGCACCCCAATGAAAATGTTTTCATCTGTTTGCATGGCAAGCCCTGCATACGGTCCATGTAACACACTAGTCATTAAGTCTCGTTTTTCTTAATCCCCTTGCAGTGAAGGCTTGGAGCACACGTACTCTAAGCAGTTGAACAACCTTTCAAGGCGGTGTCCTGCCACCCCCTCCACCCCTTCATTGCAAGGCTGTCCTTACACAAGTGGGGTTTAACTTTCTCCTTTCTTAATTTGGATTACCTAATCGGCGAAAAGCCACATTCCTGATAGTAACTTCAACATCCCCTCCACAGACGAAAAGCCAATTGCAAGCCTAAAAAGGAAAGCAGAGCAAATTGGCTGTGATGGCTATCTTCTCCCTCTTCTGTAGGAGGCAGTATGTCTCTGAAGACCAGCTACAGAGAATCTCCAGTCGGCCTCAGGTCGCACCATTGTTGAGCTCGAGTTGTGCAATGCTAGCCTAGTAAAGGTAAAGGTACCCCTGCCCATACGGGCCAGTCGTGACCGACTCTGGGGTTGCGCGCCCATCTCGCTTAAGAGGCCGGGGGCCAGCGCTGTCCGCAGACACTTCTGGGTCACGTGGCCAGCGTGACGAAGCTGCTCTGGCGAGCCTGCACCAGCGCCGCACACGGAAACGGTGTTTACCTTCCCACTATAAAGCGGTATCTATTTATCTACTTGCACTTAAGGGTGCTTTCAAACTGCTAGGTGGACAGGAGCTGGGACCGAACGGCGGGAGCTCACCCCACCGCGTGGATTCGAACCGCTGACCATACAATCGGCAAGTCCTAGACGCTGAGGTTTTACCCACAGCGCCACCCGCGTCCCTAAAGGGCGGCGACTAACTTCAATGGCAGACAAAATTGATGGAGTATGCAGAGATGGAGAAACTGACGGGGAAGATCGGAAGCCAGGAAGATCAAGTGTTTTTTTAAATGGCTGGAGTAAATTCTTAATTTATTTAAAAGACCACTTTAAACAGTTAAAAAATCATTGGCAGTTGTAATGTGGAACTAGTTACGGTAACTATGGATCTACAACAGGTAGATAATGGTAAAAGATGCAGAAAATTTTTATTTTAAATGTGGAACTCATGGAGGGAGGGAGGTCCGAAAGTTCAAAAAAACCTTTTATTGTTTGAAATGGTTAAGGTTAAAACGTTTGAAATTAGGTAAAACCAATAAAAAATATTATTTAAAAAACGAGGATTGCAACTTCACCCTACCCCCCAAAAAGGAAGACAAAAGAAAACATAAGTTTGCATAAAATTTGAGTGCTATTTTATACCTGTAGATCCACACTGAGGAATTAATTACAATAATTTCAGTAGCTGGGGAGACATCTTTCCACGGTGCACAAGACTGAGACAAAGTTGCCTGGGTGGTTTAACAATCGCTCCCTCTTCCCAGGGAACTCTGGGATATGCTACTGGGTGAGTGTGCAAAGGACTGGGCTATTATTCGCTACCTTACCCTGGCTTTCATTTTGATCCCAGCCCATTGGCTCAGCTGGACAGGGTACCAACTGAATCATCCCCATCCTTGTCCCATCCTTCCACACACATCCTTTAAAAGACAAAAATACCCTAAGCAGTCAAAGCGATTGCCAATTATCAGGAAATGCTAATAATATTAATGCGAGCGTTAGTGCATTTGTCTAATCTTCTGTGATTATCTTGCCTGAAGAATAACAGATGTTCTTCTCCAGACATCTTAATGTGGCGCTTTTAAAAATTACTGGCTGTGTAGCATGCAAACAGAGAGAGGAGCAAAGAAGGGTCCTACACTTAAACCAGCCGATTTGTTCTAAGCAGAGCTATTGGCGGGTTTAAAAGATTTGATTAATTCCTCACCTGGTTTCAAAAACGATTAATCGCCTATAAGTTGGGCCAGCTATATCATTTGACCAAAAAAACTGCTGGAACCATGAGCAGTATTAATATCATGAGCATGAGCATTGTTTTATTGCGTACACTACAAAAAATGTGCAAGCCTTTAAGGTGGTTTTGCAGCAAAAAGGTATGGCAGCCTCTTTAGTTTTGCATATATATATATATATATATATATTCATTGAATAATAGAATCTTAGAGGTGGAAGGGACCTAGAGGGTCATCTAGTCCTACCCCCTGCAATGCAGGAATCTCAACTAAAGCATCCATGACAGGTGGCCATCCACCCTCTGCTTAAAAACCTCCAGCGAAGGAGAGTCCACAATCTCCCAAGGGACACCGTTCCACTGTCAAACGGTTCTCGAGAGCCAGTGTGGTGTAGTGGTTAAGAGCGGTAGTCTTGTAATCTGGTGAGCCGGGTTCGCGTCTCCGCTCCTCCACATGCAGCTGCTGGGTGACCTTGGGCCAGTCACACTTCTCTGAAGTCTCTCAGCCCCACTCACCTCACAGAGTGTTTGTTGTGGGGGAGGAAGGGAAAGGAGATGGTTAGCCGCTTTGAGACTCCTGAAGGGGAGTGAAAGGCGGGATATCAAATCCAAACTCTTCTTCTTCTTCTCTTCTTACTGTCAGAAAGCTTTTTCTGAATGTTCAGTCGGAATCTCCTTTCTTGCAACTTAAAGCCATTGGTTAGAGTCCTACCATTCAGAGCAGGAGAAGACAAGCATGTTTTCTCTTCCATGTGACAGCCCTTTAGATCTTTGAAGATGGCTGCCATATCTCCTCTCAGTCTCCTCTTTTCCAGGCTAAACATACGCAGCTCCTTCAACCATTCCTCATAAGGCTTAGTTTCCAGACCTTTGGTTGCCTTCCTCTGCTCATGTTCCAGCTTGTCACCATCCTTCTTAAATTGTGGTGCCCAGAATTGGGCACATTATTCCAGGTGTGATCTGACTCAGGCAAAATAGAATGGTACTATTACTTTCCTTCATCTGGACACTAGACTTCTGTTGATATAGCCTAGAATAGCATTAGCTTTTTTCGCTGCTGCATCACACTGTTGACTCATGTAAGCTTGTGGTCCACCAAGACCCCTAGATCCTTTTCACATGTACCGCGAGCAAGCCAGGTGTCCCCCATCCTATATTTGTGCATCTGGTTCTTCCTGCCTAAGTGCAGAACCTTATATTTGTCCCTATCAAAATTCATTTGGTTAGCTTGTGCCCAGTTCTCCAATCTGTTAAGGTCATTTGAACTCTAATTCTGTCTTCTGCAGCATTAGCTAGCCCCTCTCCCCAGTTTGGTGTCATCTGAAAATTTGATGAGCATCCCCTCAATTCCTTCATCTAAGTCATTTATAAAGACGTTAAACAACAATGGGCCCAGGACAGAACCCTGCGACACCCCACTTCTCACTTTTTCCCAGGATGACGAGGAACCATTAGATGACTACTCTTTGGGTTCAGTCAGTCAAACAGCTACAAACCCACCTTGCAGTTAACCCGCATTATACCAGCTTCCTTGCGAGAATATCATGGGGGACTTTGTCAAAAGCCTTGCTGAAATCAATATACACTGTGTCCACAGCATTTCCCTGATCCACCAAGTTTCCATCAAAAAAGGAAATCAGATTGGTCTGGCATGACTTATTTTTGAGAAACCCTTGCTGGGCCTTAGTAATCACAGCATCCTCTTCTAAATGCTCACAGACCAACCGGAGAATTATCTGATCTAGGACCTTCCCTAGTCTCAATGTCAGGTTCACCAGTTAGTAGTTATCGGGGTCTTTCCTCTTCCCCCCTTTTAATATAATATAATCATATTTAATGAAAATAAGTTGCTCCATTGCTCTGTGTGTGTGTGTGTGTTTTAAAGGTAAAGGGATCCCTGACCATTAGGTCCAGTCGTGACCGACTCTGGGGTTGTGGCACTCATCTTGCTTTATTGGCCGAGGGAGCCGGCGTACAGCTTCCGGGTCATGTGGCCAGCATGACTAAGCCACCTCTGGTGAACCAGAGCAGCACACAGAAACACCGTTTAGCTTCCCGCCGGAGTGGTACCTATTTATCTACTCGCACTTTGATGTGCTTTTGAACTGCTAGGTTGGCAGGAGCAGGGACCGAGCAACGGGAGCTCACCCCGTCACGGGGATTCGAACCGCTGACCTTCTGATCAGCAAGTCCTAGGCTCTGTGGTTTAACCCACAGCGCCACCCATGTCCCTGTTTTAAAAGTACACAAAAGCAAAAGAGTTATTTGCTTGATTTCTGATATTCAAACTGTGAGTGTCATTATCTGTGTGCTTAAAATGCTACCACCTGAACAGAAAAAAGTGAGGAATCTCCAGATTTGGGAGAACCCCAAAGTTTGTAGAAGATGAAAATATATTTTAAGGAAAAACCCTAAGTGGTGAGACCCTCAAAACAGTACAAAGAGGACTAGGCATAGGATTATGACTGACAGCTGTGGGAGGAAATCCCTCTTTGCCAACATCTCTCTTGCTATTAGTGCAAAGGAAGTCGGGAGCAGGTAAGAATTGCCAGCCAGGTAACAGAATACCTGCAATAACATACAGCTGAGGTGCTTAACAAAGAAAAGTAATTGCAGCAGATGGAGAGACGGAGGATAAATTTTTGCTTGCATTCAAATGAGGAGCTATCTGATTTGCACTTCTTCAACCAATGTGCAAACCAAAACTCAGCTCTCCTTTGAAATTTGCCTTTCTCTGAATTTTGCGATGCAGTTCTCCAATGAAACAATATGCACACAAAAAAGAAGCTCTTTGGGGGATTGTGCATGAAAAGGTATATATTAGAAAGATAACATACAAAATGGATTGTATTGTGTAAGAATCCTTGCTCCCCCCAAAAGTATATCAGCTAAACTGCATCCAAAATTGTGTTTATGTGGAGAGATTTGCTCCAGAAAACAGAAAATTTCCATGTGGATTTTTTTAACCCTGTAGAATTGCAAATTGCTGCACAAATGTGGAGAACTGAATTTAAGATTGGGTTTTGTCTTGGTGAAATCCTTGATATTTGCAGATGTGGATGTTAAATTATATTCCTGCATTACAGGGATTAACGGCAGAAGATTAACAAAAGTGGTGAATGAGAGCCACTAAACTTACACATAGAGCTCAGAAGGGTAAGGACTCTGTCCTGTTGCATAATGGTCTGAGGCCCTCACTGCCCTGACTGCATTTGAACATATTTCATATACAGTGGTACCTCTGGTTGTGATCTGTTCCGGAGGCCTGTTCGCAACATGAAAGCCCGCAACCTGAAGCGCCGTATCTGTGCAGGTGCATGGCGCAATTTGGTCTTGTGCGCATGTGCATGCGCAAGCGGCGAAACCTGGAAGTAACCCTTTCCGGTACTTCCGGGTCACCGCGGGACACAACCTGAAAAAAGGTATCATGAAGCAAACATAACATGAGGTATGACTGTAGATGTCGTTTTCATGTGGAAACCTATACAGACATCTGGAGACCGTACATAAACTGTTTAACTCAAGATGCACGTACTGTTGCAGTGGCGGATCTTGGGGTCTGAAATTACAGTGCTGCCCTGTGTGACGCCAAAAATTGGCATTCCCTGCCTCTTGCCTTCCATTCTACATCATATGTGGTGCCCCATGTGGCGACTCTGAGGCTCTGTGCTCAGGGTGTCCAAACCAGTCATGCTCCCCTAAATCCACCTCTGACTTATGGTTACTCTTTCCATAATATGCACTGATGATGAGTAATAGGATTTTTGTTGCTGTTATTGGTATTATTCATACTGTATACAGTGGAAGCTTGGGTTGCGAAAATGATCCATGCAGGATGCATGTTCGCAACACGCAGCTTTCGCAACCTGTGGCTGCACGGCTGCTCACGCACGGGTTGCGATTCAGCGCTTCTGTGCATGCACAAAGCGATTTAGCATTTCTGTGTATGCACGACCGCCGAAACCCGGAAGTAACCCATTCCAGTACTTCCGGGTTTCAGCGGTCCACAACTCGAAAAAAAAATGCAACCTGAAGATTACTCCATCCCTATAGATGGGGAGCCTCCGATGGGCCAACTGGGGACCTGGGAAGCCATTTCTCTATCTCCTTATAAAGGGAGCAATAGCCAGCTACTACAGATAGGGATGGCTGAGAAAGTTTGTTTTTGTTAATTCCAATGAAAACTGAACTGCTTTGCACATCAGAGTAACGCAGGGGCCAGAACACAATTGCTCCTCGGTTCACAATTCTTTGAATTTTGCAACACAGGTCTCGGTTCAAAAAAAAAAATGTACCAAATTGCACATTTGAGAATGAAATGCATTTAGAAATGTGTACAGTGACATACGATGACGTCGATAATGTATTATTTTTTACTTTCGTTCTCTCAACGGCAACCAGGACAATGAACAGCGTAATAATAAGCACACCAATTGAAAACAGTAAATAAACACATTGAAAAATCAGTGCAACTAAAATAACAACAATAGGCAAGAGCACAATAATGGCACAGTTAAGACCCTGGAAGTGGGGACAGGGGGAGTATTGTGCCCCGAAAGCCTGGGCAAACAAAGCTGTTTTTAGTTGACGCCTGAAATTTCAGAGTGCTTTGGTTGACTACATTTCCCCAGAATTCCACAGTTGGGGAGCTGCCACTGAGAAAAACCTGTTTGTAGGTACTGCAGGACAGGCCATGTCTGCTGGTGGCTCAAAATACATAGTTTTAAAAGTGTACCTGACTATGTATTTTTATTTATTCCTTTTTGAAAGAAAAGGAAGAAATGGGACAGAACAGATGTATGAATGAACATAGTACTATTTTCGTAATTTATGAATCGCCTTTCACATCAAGGTGATTCCCGAACGTACAATAAATACAACTAAAATAGCTTTGAAAACAATGCAACAAACAGTGAAAGATCTGGGAAGGCTCATCCATGCATTCCTAGCTGGAGCACATAATTTGCATGAATCTGGCCCCAAGCTGAATTTCTCTGCATTGTGTCAATGCTAGAGATCGACCACCAGTTAGAGAAGACAATAGTGGGCTAGATAGACCAGTAGTTCAAGCTGCTATAAGGTCACTTCCTATATTCTCCATTTACAGAATCCAGCGATGACTGAGCTGTTACATATTCATGCGCTGTGCATGACAACAAGTTCTTCAAGATGGATGCATCCTCATGTTTTTGCTTGTGGCCACTACCGGTGAGAATCAGAGGGGGAAATTGTGACCCGCCTTCACCCAGTTTGTCGCACCAAGTAACCAAAACCCAGCTCACAGCCTCATGAGCGAGCCATGTCCCAGAATCATGCGAAGGCTGTCTTACTCTTTATCTACTAGCAAAGCTTTTGAGCATGCCTCGGGTCTTTGATGAGATGTCTTTCCCCCTGACAGCGCCAACTCAAGAAAGAGCGAGATTCCTTCCTTTTGCTCGAGAATAAGTCAATTCCCTCTTTGATCAGTTCAAAATGAGCGTCAGGTTATGAAACATGGTAAGCGTTTTCCTTTTCCTGGAGAGTTTCCATAGTTGCTTAATTTTAGCTGCTTTCCAAATTCCAATCCCCCCTCCTTGTGTTTTCATCACAGTGAGCGATTTAGCAAACAAGGAAGGGAGCGTCTCCCCCCCCCCCGGTTTTATGAAACTTTCCAGTGGGTTGATTTTCAGCTGATTTCAGCCTCCTCGAATCGTACAATTGCTCTGAAGATAAATAAAAGATTCAGCGGTGTGTCTGCCGCTGGAGAGCGTAGCAGTATGTCTCTAGCCCTGCACAAGTCTTATCTGATTTGGATTTGTATACCTCCTGGGGAATGGCAAAATATTACAACAGACGGCATGATATTTCCAAAGAATATAGTCGGCTTTATTATTGCTGATTTCACTCCCTGACTGACGGCTTTCCCCAGGTTTTCTCCCCTCCTCCTCTTATTAATCCATGCTACTGTATGTAAATGTTATTCCTTTCTCTCCATAAGGGAGGCAGCCAGCGATTTGTAATAAATGCTTATGAGCGCCTCGGGCTGCACTTAAACTTTAAAACATCTATTATTAAGTGGCAAAAAAATAAAATAAAAAAGAAAGGGCGGGGGAAAGGGACAAACCTTCAGCACAATGACCAAGCATGACCTCTGAGGAATTTTAAATGGTGGTTGCCTGTTCTGCATGAAAAAACTATGTACACACACACACACACACACACACACAGATGCCTGAAGTGAGAATTGCAGGCAATGCTATTTAACAGCTGCATTTTTATTATTAAAGGTTTTTAAAAAACACACAAAAAAACCAACCAAAACAAATAACTAGGGATGGTTGAGAAATTAATTTCAGTTTGGATTTAAAGGGAAAATGACAGCAAGTGAAAAAGCAACCATGCTTCAAAATTTGCACTTCTCTGAATTTTGCAATTCAGTTCTCTGGCCAAGTAAGGTGTGCCAGAATGCACATATTATGGTAACGTGTGGGTAAAGATGTATATATTTGTGAAAATAACCTACACTAATGCATTATACTAGGGAACATGGGCTTACAAAAAAAGGGGGTATTAAGGGGAAATGTATACCAAACATAATAGTATTTTAGGAGAAATTTGCATGCAAATGCTGATGAATTTTCACAAGGACTTCAAAAGAAACACAAAACGATATGGAAATGTCAAGAACCGAACTGAGGTTCGCAAGTGTAAGGAACTGAAACTGAGGAGTTCACCCACCCCTAGGATTCACATTATAATCTTTGTGGGGGAAGCTGTGAGACTATGGATTACAGAGGCAGTTGTTTTGCCACAGTTGATGCCATGTCTAACTACGGTCCCTGATCGGTTGATTTGATGTCACAAGACACAGGGTTTTGAATATCAGAAAGAAGCATTTAATAACAATAATAGGAAAGAAAGCTCGCCAATTTGGCTCGCGATAGAGCTTTCAGGTGTTTTGACAGTTGGCAGTCGGACATTCGTGGCTCTCATAATTATTTTATTAATCTGCAAAGAAGCCCTACAGATTTCCTGTGTAGCCGAGACGCATTTCTTCCAGAAATAATTAAAACGGCCGCCCTGCAGCAACAAGGCAACAGAACAACACTTCTGGTAAATCAATGCTGAGAAATGCATCTTTTGTATGGGAGCCAAATATTTGCTCCTGTTCTCGTTCTGTATTCCCCTCTGCCGCCCCCCAAAAATTTCTTGTGTAAGACAGAATCATCGGCAATCCTTATTGACCCATGTGGGAAAGGTGAACAAGACTCATTTTGCAAATGCTCTCCAATCTGATTTATCCATTGCTCCATATGTTGCATCCAGTGTTTATTTACATTTTTTGAGGACGAAAAATATCGTTTTCCCGAAGCCTTCGCTCTCGTGCCCCCTCCTCTCACGTGAAACTTTTGCCTTCTTACTTCTGCCTTCCCTTCCCCTCCTTTAGGTGTTAAAACGTATACATTTGCAAACCGCTCGTGGTATTATCTCAGCAAGGAGATGGACCACAATACACAAGTATGGTTTCTGAGTGGCTGCATGCTAATAAATGCAAACGGAGTGGGGGGGGGAGAGAGGAGGAGAGAAGGAAGATAAGTATAGGAAGCTCCAAATGTTTGACAAAATGTCACAAAGGATTGTATTTGTATGTAGTACCACAGGCAGGACGTAATGATTAGTGTGTGGCAAGTCTTTTACCAGCGGTACTTCCCGCTCATTCTGATAACGCAGCGGCTCAGAGCTTTGAATATTGTATATGTACTTTGAACATATCTTAGGACTGGCTGTGCTGTCGTCTGCTTGAAAAACGAAGCGTCAGTGAATGACAATCCAGCTCTAATTTCCTCCCTTCTCTCTCTCTTTCTCTCTCTCTCACTCCCTTTAAAGAGGACAACGTCTCCAAATAATTATTATCATGCTAATAACATTTGTATCCTTTTGTGTATAATTAAGATCTGCCCGTCTGAGCATGAAATGGGGTTGAAATCTCAGCGAGGGGGGGGGGGCGGGAAGGGCTACAACCTATTTAGTAACTCAGTTCTCAGTTTTGAATTTCTCCACATTCGGAAGCCATCCGCAGCGGTGTGGCTATGCCAAAACTCACAATCTGGGCTTGCTAATCTTCCGGTAATCATTTAATATTTGATTTTTTAGAAGAAAAGAAAAAGTTATGCTAGGTGTGATTCCCCCCTTTATTTTAAAGGGAAATGTTCTCTCCTTAATTGCTGAGATCCTTGGGATATTGCGTGGTGTGTTTAGCTTTAACTCACAAATGACTGGTAAACATTTTTAAAGGAGTTTCTTTTAAATTAGGACATCTATATTTTTATGTATCTCCTTGTTCATATTGCTGCCACCCCCCCCAAAAAAAGAATCTTAATTATTTTCTTTATAACTGCACCTGGGGGGTGTCATGTTTCTAGCTTGTATCTAATTTGGAATTGAATTCACGGCATGGCAATTGCTTTCGGTCTCTCCCCCCTGCCCCCATTTCCTCCCGAAGACATTGTCTTTGCATTCTTGTTGCAAGGATGGGTCGGCGTCTTCCTTATTGGCAGGCAGTTATGCTCACCGCATGAACATCAAACGTGCTCCTGCGAGTGAGGGGACGAGCCCATTTACATGACGTGATTTATAAGGTTATTGGGAAACGCCTGCATTTATCAGTTACGGAAGCCCGCCAAGCAGCTTGTGAGCAAATCGAGCAACATCACCTTCTGGCAACGAAATATCTAAATGTGGGGTGGGAGGGTGGAAGAAGGGGCTGGTTGTGTACCCTCCTTTCTGTCACTAGCCCTTGGCTTCTTGTAGATGCCTTACTGCTGACTGTCAATGTTTCAGAAAAGCAGAATGGGTGTGCGTGGGGTTTTTTCCCTTTTAAAGGAAGGTTGCAAGCAGATTTTCTTAGCACTGATTTATCAAGACAGATTTATAAGCATGGAAGTCCTTTCCACCCGAAACAAACAAACAAAACACAAAAGTGCTCTTGGAACACAAAGACAAACGCAAATGTCCCCATCTCAAAATGGTACCTGCAAATTCCTGACAAAATTTCGCAGGGGGTTTTCACATACACACCGAAGAGTTGCTAGTAGCTCATGTGTAGAACAAATGGATGCTGGGAAGCCTACAGTTTAGGAATGGAGGAGAAACCCACTAATTTGCAATTCCAAAAAACATCATGCGAACGAAACACAGCCAGACTTTGAAATTCGCACTTGTCTGAATTCTGTAAAGCAATTCTCCAGGGAAACAAGAGATATAGAGTGCGTAAAATGTATATATTAGTGAAAATAATATAAAATGCATCCTATTAGGGGAAAAAATGTTTGCAAAAACATGTATATCAGGAATATATTCAATGCCTAATATATAAATATTATTCAATGCCTAATATATTTGCCCAGCTGACCACTTTGATCTACAGAGCTGACGATGTTACAGTTGCCAAATAATATTTGTTCCATCCTTGGAAGAAATCAATCAATTGGTGTGGCAGCACCTATACTTAGGAACCCACTGTTTTTTAACATCAGGCAGGTGCTTTCTCAGCATTCTTTTAGTCACCTGCATAAAACATTTTCATTTAGGCGAGGCTATCCAGAAATGCTGAAATTATTTGTGTTTTATTCCTTTTCATCCACTGTTGATTTTAATCATATTTAGAATGTTTTTAAATACTTGTTTTCAGCTTTCTGAAAATAATTTTTATTACATATTAATCGTAGCATATCAAAAAGATTGCCTGTATAATGCCTGTTCTGAATTGGGAAGATCTCACTATATTACCTTTGGAACTCCCTGCTTATTGATATCAGGCAGGCAGCTTCAATGTACTTTTTTCAGCACCTGCTTAATTTTTTTGTTTTGTTTAGATAGGCCTTCCCAGATATATATCATGCTGATGCATGTTTTAATTTGTTTTTAGTTTATTGTTGCTTTTAATTTAATTTAATTTATAATTATAATTTATAATTGTCACTTATTGTCGATTTTATTTTTTGAATGTTTTAAATTATTATTGTTCATTCTTATTTTCATTAATTTAATTGTTTTACGTTCTTTGTAAACCTTCTTTGACTTTTTTTTCTACAGTCAAGTTGGCGTATGGATTTCATGAATTTTTTTTTATAAAAGAAAAGTTTTCAACCTTTTTATCCAGAATTTTCACATTTTGCATTTTTGCTTGGAGATTTTCTTGCAATCAAGCAGTATGTAAATTTGAAAATTTGAACACTGATGATTTTTGGTGCATGCTTAAAAAACAAACAAACAACTGATCCTAAAGAGATGTGGATATGTAGGGCAATGAACTTAAGTTTGGAAAATTGAGAAAGAGGGAAAAATTCAAAGGAGAAAATGCTGGGTATTATTCAAGCAAATACAGTGATACCTCAGTTTAAGAACAGTCCTGTTTACAAACGTTTTGGTTTACAAACACTGCAAAACTGGAAGTAGTGTGCCGGTTTGCAAACTTTACCTTGGAATATGAACAGTGAAAGGGCACCGGTGGTGGGAGGCCTCATTAGGGAAAGTGCGCCTTGGTTTAAGAATGGTTTTGGTTTAAGAACGGACTTCCGGAACGGATTAAGTTCATAAACTGAGGTTCCACTGTACAAATTATTTTTCTCTCACACACCCCTCCAGTGATAATGAGGATGTGGGCTGGAATTGGGGAGGTGAGAAGGAGGTGTGTCCCACCTTTTCTATTCCCGCTGATTCTTGCAAATGCTGCAAATGAGGTTGGGCAGGGTGGTAGCTGTGCAGGAGAGTTAGTGGAAAAGGGGAACATCGTTGCTGCTGCCATCTGGTCCTAGGCTGCGTCATGAAAGAAATACAGTGGACGCTTGGGTTGAGAACACGTTCTGTGCGGGAGGCACGTTCACAACCCGCAGCATTTGCAACCTGCAGCCCCACATCTGTGCACACGCAGGTCACAATTTGGCACTTCTGCACATGCACAAAGTGCAATTTAGCGCTTCTGTGCATGTGCGAGTGCTGAAACCCGGAAGTAACCCATTCCGGTACTTCCAGGTTCAGCGTGGTGCGCAACCTGAAAACCCACAACCTTAAGTGTCTGTAACCCAAAGTATGACTGTACTGAGTCTGGAGTAATTCTTACCAATCCATATTGCCCTCTGAAGATGCTTTCATTTCACCAGGCATTTTTAATTAATCAATTAATTTTTAAAAAAGTATTTAATATAGTGTTGGTCATTTGGTCTGTACTATATGCTTCCACAGGATGCAGGTGGAGCTGTGGGTTAAACCACAAAGCCTAGGACTTGCCGATCAGAAGGTTGGCGGTTCGGATCCCCACGATGGGGTGAGCTCCCGTTGCTCGGTCCCTGCTCCTGCCAACCTAGCAGTTTGAAAGCGCGTCAAAGTGCAAGTAGATAAATAGGTACCACTCCAGCGGGAAGGTAAACGGCATTTCCGTGCGCTGCTCTGGTTCACCAGAAGTGGCTTAGTCATGCTGACCACATGACCCAGAAATTGTCCCATATCCACAAAATAACTTATGCTTGAGGAACAGAACCTTCTCTCTCCCTTCTCCCTTTGTGTGCTCCCCTAAACCCTCGAGGAGCAAATTTTTGGGGGCAGCACAGGGAGTGTGAGAGGAGAGGGAGGGGAGGTTCTGTTGCGCAAGTAGAAGGAAATCACTGTGTGACTTTATTAGATACTACCTTGGGTTAGTTTATTTCATTTGTATGCCATCTTTCTTTAACAGAATCAATGATGGTGATGTTTATTGAGTCAACATTTTAAACTGTTGAATATTTTTTTTAAGCATTCATTTTAAAAGGAAAAAAATACTATTAAGGATGGTTTTATTAAGAAGCATGCCTCTGTAGAGAAATATAATAGCACATACATAAACTCATACAGAATTGTAGAGTTGGAAGAGTCCCTAAGGATCATGTAGTCTAACCCTCTGCCATGCAGAAATCTCAACTACAGCATCCATGACAGCTGGCCATACAGTCTCTGCTTCAAAACCTGGCTTCTATTGTTTTTATTATTATTGGCTCCCAGTACGTTTCCAAGCACAATTCAAATTGCTGGTGCTGACCTTTAAATCCCTTTAAACGGCTTTGGCCCAGTATACCCGAAGGAGTGTCTCCACCCCCATTGTTCACCCTGGATACTGAGGTCCAGCTCTGAGTACCTTCTGGCGGTTTCCTCACTGTGAGAAGTGAAGTTGCAGAGAACCAGGCAGAGGGCCTTCTCGGTAGTGGTGCCCGCCCTGTGGAACATCAGATGTCAATGAAATAAACAGCTATCTGAATTTCAGAAGACATCTGAAGGCAGCCCTGTTTAAGGAAGTTTTTAATGTTTGATGGTTTATCATGTTTCTAATATTCTATTGGGAGTCGCGCATCTGAGACGATCCTAAGTGGTTGGGGTCCGAGATGTGAACCAATTCTCTGCTACCATCCTGTTTGATGAGCTCCCCAAAGAAAGAGAAGCTACTGGAAAAGAGGACCTGTCACTCTCCTTAAACCAGGCATAGGCAAACTCGGGCCCTCCAGATGTTTGGGACTACAATTCCCATCATCCCTGACCACTGGTCTTGTTAGCTAGGGATGGTGGGAATTGTAGTCCCAAACATCTGGAGGGCCGGAGTTTGCCTATGCCTGCCTTACACTTTCAGATAACTCTGGCCCCGGCTGAGGCAACATCTTCCTTTGTGAACTGTCCAAGGTCCTGATCTGCCCATTCTCCCCTGGAAGACACTCAGGCAATAGCTACCACTTCCCTGACAGTCCTTAATCCTTGACAGAGCTTACTTTCTTCTCCCTCTTCTGCTAGGTCTGCAGCATGTCAGATTAGTAAAACATGTTGTTTAAATGAGACCCCCCCCCCAAAAAAAAATTCCATGCCCACGAATGAATTGCAGATGCTAATTTCACTCCTTTGTACTCCCCTCCCTACATTCTTCGCTGCTGAATGTATTCATGAGGCTCAGTCTGAACACTTCCCTCTCTTTCTTTCCTAGTTACTGTCTTTTGCTAGCGAGATGCAGCTGTCATAATAAAGTGCTCTAACTTATGTGCTGAAGCACACTTGCTCAGGTAGGCTTGGAATAGGAGGGAGGTTGGATCATCCCTTGTATGTGTAGCGTTACTGGGGATGGAGGAGGAAATCTTTTCTCAGGGAATGAACCCGAATCCACATTAAGAAACTTGCTTACAGGCTGGGACAGAATTCCCAGTCTGATTATATAGTAATCTGGATTTTGTGTGCACGTACTGTAAATGTGTTTGGTGTAAAACATGTGCAGAAAAAAAATAGTACAATGCAGGAAATGAATAGGAAAATAAGTATTCTGTGATCCACGCGACGGTCACCTCCAGACTGGATTATTGTAACTTGCTCTACGTGGGGCTGCCAGAAACTCCAGCAGGATCAGAATGCCGCGGCAAAACTCATTACAGGGTCCTTGCTGCAGGATCACATTCACCCAGTGCTATACCAGCTGCACTGGCTCCCGGTAGAGTACACGATCAGGTTTAAGGTGCTGGTTGGCGCTGTGGGTAAAAGCCTCAGCGCCTAGGGCTTGCTGATCGAAAGGTCGGCGGTTCGAATCCCCGCGGCGGGGTGCGCTCCCGTCGTTCGGTCCCAGCGCCAACCTAGCAGTTCGAAAGCACCCTTGGGTGCAAGTAGATAAATAGGGACCGCTTTCTAGCGGGAAGGTAAACGGCGTTTCCGTGTGCAGCTCTGGCTCGCCAGAGCAGCGATGTCACGCTGGCCACGTGACCCAGAAGTGTCTCCGGACAGCGCTGGCCCCTGGCCTCTTGAGTGAGATGGGCGCACAACCCCAGAGTCTGGCAAGACTGGCCCGTACGGGCAGGGGTACCTTTACCTTAAACCTTTAAAGCCCTATACGGCCTAGGACTCTCGTACCTACGGGACCGCCTCTCCTGGTATGTCCCGCGGAGGACCTTACGGTCTTCAAACAAAAACATCTTGGAGGTCCCGGGCCACAGAGAGGTTAGTCTGGCCTCAGCCAGAACCAGGGCTTTTTTGGCTGTGGCCATCGATCTGGTGGCCATCGATCTGGTGGCTTTTTTGGCTGTGCCAACGATCTGGTGGATCGTTCTGTCACAGGAGACTAGGGCCCTGCGGGACTTGACATCTTTCCGCAGGGCCTGCAAGACAGAGCTGTTTCACCAGGCCTTTGCCAGGGCACAGCCTGACCCCCTCCTTTGGCAATCCTCACAGAACTCTAGGCCAATGGTTGCCATTAATCTGATTTGAACTGATTTTATAATGAACTTATTTTAGAATGTTGTATCATTTTACTGTTGTTAGCCACTCTGAGCCTGGCTTCAGCTGGGGAGGGCGGGATATAAATAAAATTTATTATTATTATTTATTATAAAAGTATGTGTGTTTTATGAAACAGTGCACACAAAATGCATAAAATCTCAGCGCAAAATGTGTCCAGCACAAGTCAAAATGATCCTATGACTGAGCCCCAGCAAAACTGAAATGTGACACAATTATATTGCTCAATACATCCCTAAGACATCTAAAAGGGTTTTTAAAAAAGACAAAAGCATTTTAAGCCTGGGTTTTAGGCTTGATTCAGATAATGCCAAATCATTTTAGTGGTAAGTGAAGGAACCTTGGGTTTGTGCCCTCTCCACATCCCCATCAAGTCTTCCCACACTTTTATGGTAAATCATGATAAACTTTTGTTAGAAGCTTTTGCAACTTGAGTGAATTGGATTGGAATAATCTCTTACAATTTCCAGAATTCAAAGGCTTTATTCATGCAGGAACTATTTACAGGATGAGTGGAGATGACAGAGAGAAGATAGCAGACTTCTTGGAGAGAACAACAACAAAATGGCTCAGCTTTTGGGGGTAGAGTTAACTTAGACAGAGAAGCTACAAGCAAGTGCTGGCTAGATTGCTAGACCAAGAGTGTCCTTGTATGGTTTGAAGTAACTCGTACATTGTCCAGGAAAAGGAAGTTTATTTGCTTCTCTCCAACAGCTCCTACATTTGCACTATGCTGCCATGGAAGGCTTAGATGACATACAATAACTTTTAAGCAAAATTATAACAGCAATAGGAAATCGCTAATATCACCCATATACAACTAAGTCCACTGCCATCTAGTGACTAAGCCTTATAATGACACTATCCATGCACACACAGACTATGGTTTATGGTTTCTGATTAGTTACTGAAAACAAACTATGGTCTGTTAACCCCCCCAGAGGAATTAAAAGAGTTGGGGAAGGAGGCAGTGTTCATTTACAAGACTTATTAATATAATGTCAAACCATGGTGTGATGTTACTGCTGAATCAGTCCTTAGCGGAGCAACATTTATGTACAATCTATCTTTAGGTAACGTCACATTTTCATCTTCATAGCTGTAGCATGGGCACAATAATATGTGGTCTTCCTCAGGAGACTGTTGTGCTGATTGCTGAAACAATATATGTAAATTGCTTTGAATATTCTGTACAAATGATGCTATATAAATGATGAGCATGATCACCATTGTCAATATGATACTGCCAGCTATTTTGATCTGACGATCGGACAGGGAAATGGATTAAGCTATTTCCACCTCTCCATTCAAACTGCCTTACTGAAGTGTGGTCACTAAGTTGCATGGGTTTCGATAAAATAAGTATTTCCGTACCCGTGAAAGGTGGCATCCATTGTGTGCATGTGATAACAGAAGTTACTGTAAGTGTACTAGGCTTTCATTCTCATCATCTTTAATGACAAGTTGCTTTCATTAAGTTTAACTGGCATAGTCCTTGTCACCCAAAAAAACTTTTAACATAATAGCGACTGCAGACTTGCCCTCTCCATCTTGGTGACCTCAAGAGGAAGAGCGGTTCGGCTGTCTGTAGTTCTGTGCTAGACTGCTGATAACAGGCCCGAGTCTCTGTCAGAGGAAAAGTTGGGAGAAGAAGATGAAGAAGAAGAAGAAGAAGAAGAAGAAGAAGAAGAAGAAGAAGAAGAAGAAGAAGAAGAAGAAATAATAATAGCCCTACCTGAAAATGTTGGAGGATTGAACCTACAAATCAGATGAAGAGGAAGACGAAGAAGACGAAGAAGACGAAGAAGACGAAGAAGACGAAGAAGAAGAAGAAGAAGAAGAAGAAGAAGAAGAAGAAGAAGAAGAAGAAGAAATACTAGCCCTACCTGAATTGATTGAACCTACAAATCAGGTGCTGTAGGCACTGAGCCTATTAACCTTATTCATTATGCAGCAGCAGAACCCTCCTTTTAGGAAATAATTTCAGAATAAAACTGACGAGATTCTTTGTGAAACAATTATTTAGGAACTAAGCAGCAGCTGATTGAAATCCATTACTTAGTTGAACAGTTGGCTACAGATAATTCAGCACCCCTTCCTATCAACAGCACCCATCTGTCCCTCGTCATTGCATGCAGACAGATTCCCCCCCCCAAAAAAAAACCCACACAAAATTGAGCAGTTGGAATGATCAAACACATTCCGTAACACCTCAACAGCTGAGCCAATGGTCGGGCATTGCTCATCTCAGTTTATGGAAACTAGAACTCACGCAGCCAATAGCAAAGGAGCTTTCAAACGCTGCAGTCAGTGTTTAGCTCTGGTGTCTCCCCACCTTTTTGCAAGTTTTCTCTCTGTGTTCCCCCCTCCCAGAGAAATCAGAAAAAAAATTTTTTTAACAAATCTGTGTGCTCTGTAGTTCACTTCTTTTGCCTTCAGCAATTCGATGCGGGCACCTTCAAAAACAGAAAAATAAAGATTACAATGCTTAGTATTTATATGAGGGGTCAAGGTGTCGTTAAATGTTCATTCCTGTAGCACCAAAAGATAGTTTTGTATAACATCTGTACCAGACATAATCTGCCACCATCCTGGTAACATAGGGAATAACCTTATGGTCAATCTAGCTCAGTATTGTCAACACATCACTTTTATAAGTTACAAAAGTCCCAGGTTTCGTGCATTTTTTAAAAAAGACAACCTACAGCTTAACTTATACAGGATAAAGGTAAAGGGACCCTTGACCATTAGGTCCAGTCGTGACTGACTCTGGCGCTCATCTCACTTTATTGGCCAAAGGAGCCGGCGTACAGCTTCCAGGTCATGTGGCCAGCATGACTAAGCCACTTCTGGCGAACCAGAGCAGTGCACAGAAACGCCGTTTACCTTCCTGCTGGAGCAGTACCTATTTATCTACTTGCACTTTGGCGTGCTTTCGAACTGCTAGGTTGGCAGGAGCAGGGACTGAGCAACGGGAGCTCACCCCATTGTGGGGATTCGAACCACTGACCTTCTGATTGGCAAGCCCTAGGCTCAGTGGTTTAACCCACAGTGCCACCCGCGTCCCTTATACAGGACAGAATACAGCAAAACTGATAACTGTTTTCACGCGACTTTATTGAGGCCCATGATGCTAATTCTAAAAAACCCAACCATTCATTTTTAATAATGAAAACTTTGACTGAAAAATATAAGGAGAGTGCTATTGGGTCCAGATTCTGCTTGTGGATTTCCTGCAGGCATCTGGTTGGCCACTGTGAGAGTAGGATACTGGATTAGATGGGCCTAATCTACCAGGGCTATTTTTATGCATGCTTTAGTTGATATCCCTGCATTGCAGGGGATTTGGTCTAGATGACCATCAGGGTCCCTTGCAGCTCTACAATTCTATGATTCTATATTCAATAATAAAATATCAGAGTCAAAGTGTCAAATGCCTTCTTAGACCATTTAACCAGATTGCTTGGCGGTGGAGCACAGCTAATCCATACTGGTTTGTGCAAACAGAGCTGGGCAAACACAACTGTACTGTACAGAGTGTGTTGCTGTTTTATGTACTGCAGCAGCTGCTTACAAACTTTGGGGTAATTTAACTTGGCTTTCTGAAGCTCAGACACCCAAATTCCAAAAATGTAATAAATTATGCAGATTGCACGCATTCTGCCAATTTAATTTTTGCTATATACCTGCCACAAAGCTACAGTCTATGCCTTTATCTTACACTGAGGCTACAATTCTTGCACGGAATCAGATTGTACATTTGCCCTGCAAATGTGCTGCAGTAGCAAAAGGAAAGATGAAATGGGACTTAGGAAAGGTATGGGCTACATAAAATGGAATAAAAACTCCATCGGATCTGGCCAATGATGCGTTTAGTCCAGCATCCTATTCCAACATTGGTCATCCAGATTTGGAAGTCCACGAACAGGGCCTGAGTAGAACAGGCTGCTCCCTTCTTGTGAATTCCAGGAACTGGTACTCAGAGACATCAACAGTGAGCACTGGCCATTTGGGTAAAAGGCAGAGATGCTAAAAGTACAGTGGTGCCTCGCAAGACGAAAAGAATCCGTTCCGCGAGTCTCTTCGTCTTGTGGTTTTTTCGTCTTGCGAAGCAAGCCCATTAGCGGCTTAGCGGCTTAGCGCTATTAGCAGCTTAGCGGGCTTAGTGGATCAGCTGATAAGTGGCTTAGCAGATCAGCTGATAAGCAGCTTAGCGGCTTAGCGGATCAGCTGTCAAGCGGCTTAGCGGCTTGGGAAAAAAGGGGGGAAGGAAAAAAAACCAGCAGGAACTCGCAAGACATTTTCGTCTTGCGAAGCAAGCCCATAGGAAATTCGTTTTGTGAAGCACCTCCAAAATGGAAAACCCTTTCGTCTAGCGGGTTTTCCGTCTTGTGAGGCATTCGTCTTGCGGGGCACCACTGTAGGTGTAACCACAGCCAAAGACAAGAGGAACCAACTGATTCTAATTTTGTCCCCATCCCCCTCCTCTGCTCTGCTTCTCCTTTCTTCCCACCCAGGGCATCCCTGCCCTCTGTCTGCCCCTCCAGAGCCAGTGTGTCACATGGGGCTGGGTCTTGGTTGTGGCAACCTCTCCTCCTCCTTGCCCGTTTTCCAACAATCACTAGGAGCTGCCCAAGGGAGGAGGCTGGCAGTGGTGGCCATGGATAGACAACGGGATGCTTGCTCTCAGCCAGTGCAGCTGCCATTGTCATGGCTCAGGAAAAGCAGTGGATAATTTTCCTCCCTGACATCAGTGGCGCTGGCGCTGGCAGGAGAAATTGGAACACTCCACGATCAAATCAGAAGCTGGGGTGGTTTTCATAATTATGGGACTGTCCCTGGAAAATCTGGACACTTGGATGGTATTCTGGAATCCCAATACAGTGGTACCTCGAGTTACAAACGCCTCAGGTTACAAACGCTTCAGGTTACAAATGCTTCAGGTTACAAACTCCGCTAACCTGGAAGAGTATGTTTCCCAGCACAATTCAAAGTGTTGGTGCTGACCTTTAAAGCCCTAAATGGCCTCGGCTCAGCATACCTGAAGGAGCGTCTCCACCCCAGGGGTGCCGGCCGCACCGGGCACAACATCTGGGGGGGGCGCGAGTCCAGGGGGAAGGGACAAGTTCCTTCCTCCGCCGGGCTCCCCGCCGCTGCCGCCGCTGCGGCTCCACTCACTGCTCGCAGGAGGAGCAGCCACTGCAGCAGCGCCGACGCCGCCTGGCCGGGCACGGGCAGCCTCCGTACCCCAATGCCGCCGCCATCCCCTCGGCCCAGCCACAGGCGGCGGCTGCTTCTGCCGACTGGGAGGGAGGAGAGCTCCGAGGGGCTTCGCCGTGCCCTGCGCTCCCCAAAACCCTCTGAGAGGAAGCCGGCGGGCGGGCGAGGGTCTCCCGGCGGAAGGGGGCGCCGCTGGCTCCGGCTCTCAGCGCAGGTCTCAGCGGGGGGGGGGGGCGAGGACGGAAGCCCCCGGACCCGGCCGGGAGGAGGAGAGGCGCTTGCCAAGCCCGGATTTGGAGCGCCTCGGAGCACGGACTCCACCTACAGCCCAAGGAGAGGAGGGGGCGGGGAGGCGCCCGAGGGGAGGAGGCTTCGGCTGCCTCGGCTCGCGGGGGCTCCACAAATAATAAATTTAATAAATTCCTGCTGAGCCTTAAGGGGGGGTCCTTGGCTCCTTCGCACGCCCCCAGCCCCAGTGGCGTAGCGTGGGGGGGTGCAGGAGGGCCGGCCGCAACATGGGGGGGCGTGCTCACACTCGAGTGCTAAAATCCATGGGTTAGGGGGCGCAAATTACTTGCCTTGCCCCGGGTGCTGACAACCCACGCTACGCCACTGCCCCCATCATCCAGCCCGAGGGCCTTCTGGCGGTTCCCTCACTGCGAGAAGCCAAGTTACAGGGAACTAGGCAGAGGGCCTTCTCATTAGTGGCACCCGCCCTGTGGAACGCCCTCCCACCAGATGTCAAAGAGAAGAACAACTACCAGACTTTTAGAAGACATCTGAAGGCAGCCCTCTTTAGGGAAGCTTTTATTGTTTAACAGACTACTGTATTATTTATTTGTTTGTTTGTTTGTTTGTTTAGTATTTATTTATATATATTTTTAGCCCACTGTATTTTAATACTTTTTTGGAAGCTACCCAGAGTGGCTGGGGAAACCCAGCCAGATGGGCGGGGTATAAATAATAAATTCTATTCTATTTTATTCTACCTCAAGTTGAGAACTTTGCCCCAGGATGAGAATGGAAATCGTGTGCCAGTGGCACAGCAGCAGCAAGAGGCCCCATTAGCAAAAGCACACCTCTAGTTAAGAACAGTTTCACGTTAAGAACGGACCTCCAGAATGAATTAAGTTCATAAGTAGAGGTACCACTGTAACAGCAGAATTTAAAACCAATCTCTTATCACCATGGTAAAAGGTAAAGGACCCCTGGATGGTTAAGTCCAGTCAAACGCAACTATGGGGTTGCAGAACTCATCTCGCTTTCAGTTCGAGGGAGCTGGTTTTTGTCCATAGACAGCTTTCCAGGTCATGTGGCCAGCATGACTAAACTGCTTTTGGCACAACGGAACACTATGATGGAAACCAGAGCGCACTGAAACGCCGTTTACCTTCCCACCGCAGGGGTACCTATTTATCTACTTGAGCTGGCGTGCTTTCGAACTGCTAAGTTGGCAGGAGCTGGGACAGAGCAACGGGAGCTCACCCCATCGTGGGGATTTGAACTGCTGACCTTCTGATCGGCAAGATCAAAAGGCTCAGGGGTTTAGACCACAGCGCCACCCACATGAGTTTAATAATAATAATAATAATAATAATAATAATAATAATAATAATGTTCTGTGATACTGTGGAATCAATGCCAGAAGCAAAATCCTGCTCTCTGTAATTGCCTGCAAGCATGAAGATAGAAATGTTCTCTGTATTTCTGTCGACAGGATTTGCCACAAACTTTCACGACTGCCCTGAGTGAGGGATTTCCACCCCCACCCCCCCAAGAACAAGTTGGCACACCTGTGAGTGATGTCTAATGGTGGCAGGAAATGGGTTTCTGAATAGATTAGCAGGTGACGTCATGGAAGAGAGCCTATTTATCACCATAATTCAGTGCGAGATTCGATGCGAAGGTTTGATGGATGCATTTTATGGTTTTCAGCCAATCATAATAATGGATCTATTGACTAGCATTTTAGGTGCCCTTTACTCACCCTTCATGACTACACAAGAACAACAAGAGGAGGAAAAGCTCGTGCTGGGAGGGAGTCGGGAAGGTTCTACGCGATGCAACTTCAAGACTGTCTTCCAGCTGAGTTTTGAAAGAGTGATGGTAGAATGCTGCAAAAAAAAACCCACCTCATCTGAACTATGACTCTATTTCTTCTGTCCCCTGAGGCAAAGAAGTTGGGAATATGCTTCTGCTAAAGAGCTGATGAGCAGCAATAGCTAAGGCTCTCAGATATCAGTGGGAAAGTCTGCAGTTTAAATTTTGAGTCACCCATAAGTTCGCTCAGTCAACTAAAGCAAGTCAACATGGATATAATCAGCATGACACTGATCTACTTTACAGGGCTGTTGTAAGAATTACTGGAGGGCTTAAGAAGAAGAAGAGTTTGGATTTGATATCCCGCTTTATCACTACCCGAAGGAGTCTCAAAGCGGCTAACATTCTCCTTTCCCTTCCTCCCCCACAACAAACACTCTGTGAGGTGAGTGGGGCTGAGAGACTTCAGAGAAGTGTGACTGGCCCAAGGTCACCCAGCAGCTGCATGTGGAGGAGCGGGGAAGCGAACCCGGTTCACCAGATTACGAGGCTACTGCTCTTAACCACTACACCACACTGACTCTCAATGGAAGCATGAGTATCTGGGATGCTACAGACTACAGCAACGAGATGATTTGCAGATTGAAAGACACTTTTACTTGCTGCCCTGTGATCTTCTGATAATGGGTGGTATAGAAATTTAATATGTTTTTAAAAAAATAAAAATAAAATAAAATTACCCACTCCTACCTTAAAACCATAAAGAAGGCTGATCACCGAAGAATTGATGCTTTTGAATTATGGTGCTGGGGGAGATTCTTGAGAGTCCCATGAACTGCAAGAAGATCAAACCTATCCATTCTGAAGGAAATCAGCCCTGAGTGCTCACTGGAAGGACAGATCCTGAAGCTGAGGCTCCAATACTTTGGCCACCTCATGAGAAGAGAAGACTCCCTAGAAAAGACCCTGATGTTGGGAAAGATGGAGGGCACAAGGAGAAGGGGACGACAGAGGACGAAATGGTTGGACAGTGTTCTCGAAGCTACCAGCATGAGTTTGACCAAACTGCGGGAGGCAGTGGAAGACAGGAGTGCCTGGCGTGCTCTGGTCTATGGGGTCACGAAGAGTCGGACATGACTAAACGACTAAACAAAAACACCTTAAAACACCCCTACACACACAATCTAACTGAGCCAGTGTGGGGTCGTGGTTAGAGTGTTAGGCTAGGATGTGGGGCAGCTGGGTTCAAATCTCGCTCAGCCACAAAACTCACTGGGTGACTTTGGGTCAGCCACAGTCTTTCAGCCTACTTCACCGGGTTGTTGTGAAGATTAAACAATGGGGAGGGACAGAACCAAACACGACACCTTGAGCTCCTTGGAGCAAAGGTGGAAGGTAGAAATGTAATAAATACATAAACAAGATTGTATTCCTAGTTGATCTCAGAGAGTGCTGTGGAATGTAGGAAACAAGGCAGTATATCTAACTAGGTTGAGTCAGAGTCATATTTCCCTTGGCAAACTACCAGTACCATATGCTGCTTGTTCAGCTAATGGAGATGGTGCTTATTTAATTCAGTAGAAAGTAGACTTCAAGCTGAGGAGGATTTGATTTTCAGCCGTAACCTACAATTAATATGTAACTTTCCCTTTTCTTTTTTGGCACTCAGTTTTAGGAGATCGTTGTAAGTACGTTGTGATTTCCACCCCTACCCCCAAGCTCAGCACTTGTCCCAATGATATCCTTGGCTAGGTAAGGCCTAATGACACAAATCTGGGGGTCAGTAATGGCATATCTAAGACAGGTTAGTGTTGAAAGCTGGAGGAGAATATCTTCAAATTATTCACTTGTGATGGGGTGAAAATTAATGCATCGCAAACCTTCAGCTTTGAAAGCCCAAGAGGTACCATAGGAGGTGGGGAATATTCCATTGCTGGGTGTGTGGGTTTTTTTGGTGTGCCCCCAAAAGGCTTTTGGATCTCACCTTTATTAGGATATTTATTGACACGGGAACATATGAAGTTGCCTTCTGCTGGGTCACACAATTGAAGAAGAAGAAGAGTTTGGATTCTTCTTTATCAATACCCGATTGATTCTTGGAGCTTTATCAATACCTGAAGGAGTCTCAAAGTGGCTCACAATCTCCTTTCCCTTCCTCCACCATAACAAACACTCTGTGAGGCGAGTGAGGCTGAGAGACTTCAGAGAAGTGTGACTGGCCCAAGGTCACTCAGCAGCTGTATGTGGAGGAGCGGGGAAGTGAACCCGGTTCCCCAGATTACGAGTCTACTGCTCTTAACCACTACATCACACTGGTTTTAATTGGTCCATCTGGAGATGCTGAGGATTGAATTTGGGACCTTCTGCAGGAAAGGAAGATTTCCCACCACTTAGCTATAGCCCTTCTTCAAAACATGCTCCCATAGCAGGCATCGAACCTGGGTTGCGATGGTGAACATACCAAATTATTCTACCACCAGGGAATGTGATAGGAGATGAGAAGGAAAAGGGTCTTCTCTACTGAATGTTGATTTCATGCTCTGCATGAGTATCGATAAAGCAACCGATGTATTAAGGAGGGTTATTGGCAGCTTCCTGAGATGGCCCTGAACACAGGCCTGCAGCAGGGTTTCTGTTAGTTCAGGAAAGAGAGGGAATGGGGAGGATGGGCTATGTTTAGGGGTGAGAGCACAGCTAATCCATGATGCCTGAATACAAGGTGGGAAGAAGTTCTTACCTCCTGGATGCTACTTTCAAGCAAGGGACAGCTTAGGGGGTCTTGCCTGCATTCCTGGCCAGTTATGTAGCCCCATTAGATGTAGTGGAGGCTGGTCCAGAAGGGCAAATGGGACTCTGCCCTGGCAACTTCAGGATGCCCTCAGATGGCCTCCACCTACCTGCCTGCCTTCTGGGGATGACTGTGTTGCCCTTGTAGAACTGAGCAGGGAGAAGAATGAGGAGAAAACTAGAAAGAGTTGGTTTTCCCTGTCATTGGCACCACTGAATGTTGGGCTTCTTCCCCACCAGTCCCAATGGGCTGCAGTTACCTAAGGCATCACACTGTGTTTGTGGGAGACGTCATAGAATCCTAGAATTACAGAGTCAGAAGGGACCCCAGGGGTCACCAATCTAACCCCCTGAAATGCAGGAAGCTCAGCTAAAGCATCCATGACAAGTGACCACCCAACTTCTGCTTAAAAACCTTCAAGGAAGGAGAGTCCAAAACCTCCGGAAGGAGACCATTCCACTGTCGAACAGTTCTTACTGTCAGAAAGTTTTTCCTGATGTTTACTCAGAAACTCCTTCCACATAACTTGAAGCCATTGGTTCGTGTTCTACCCTCCAGAGAAGGAGAAAGCAAGTTTGTTCCCTCTTCCATGTGATAGCCCTTAAGATATTTGAAGGTGCCTATCACATCTCCTCTCTGTCTCCTCTTTCCCAGGCTAAACATACCCAGCTCCTTCAAGCACTCCTCATAAGGCTTGGTTTCCAGAGACTCTTGATCATCTTGGTCACCCTCCTCTGCATAATAATAATAATAATAATAATAATAATAATAATAATTTATTATTTATACCCCACCCATCTGGCTGGGTTTTCCTAGCCACTCTGGGCAGCTTCCAACAAAATATTAAAATGCAATAGTCTATTCAACATTAAAAGCTTTCCTAAACAGGGCTGCCTTCAGATGTCTTCTAAAAGTCTGGTAGTTGTTGTTCTCTTTGACATCTGACGGTAGGGTGTTCCACAGCATGGGTGTCACTACCGAGAAGGCCCTCTGCTTGGTTCCTTGCACACATTCCAGCTTGTCAACATCCTTCCTAAATTGTGGTGGCCAGAAGTGGACACAGTACTCTAGGTGTGGTTTGACCAAGGCGTAATAGAGTGGTACTATCACTTCACTTGATGTCCATGGATATCTGTACCAAGCCTGTGCAGATAAGAGGCATCCAGGGAAAAGTTACTGTTCAAAAACCCTGGAAAAAAAGCAACGCTTGGTGATGGTGGCATAGTAAGTTTCCCTTGCTGAGCTCTTGTGCATTAAGAAAAATAAAATAAAAATGAAATTTACCCAAGGCTTTTAGTTTTCAGGGAAAGCAATTTAGGTGAAATGTATTTATGGTAATTTCCTAGTAAGTGTGTTTTCAACTGAACAACTGCCAAAATCTTCACCCCCTTTTCTTCCCCCTCCTTCTCTCTCTCTCTCTCATATGTTGAGACATCTTCACTTTGCAGCCTGGCTTATTTTCATAACCACTCAGCTTTCTGCCTCTTGTTTCCTAGGCTGTTATTCAAATTACATATATTCCTGTTATTATTTCCATCATTTAGCATGCATTTGACAGAGATCTTATTTTTATGCTCTCTTGCCCTGCCAAATGCGCTAACTGTTCTTTTTCATTGGGGGTAGGGCATGGGGGAGGGAGGATATATAACTTAAAAAGAAAAGAAAAGAAATACCAATGATTTTTATTTTTTTAAAGAAATGTACAAGTCCGTATGTGTTTGTGTGCACCGGCGAGCTTCATAAAAAGAAATGGCTACGTATGATAAAGCTATATCTCTTAACTTTAATAGCTAGTTATTTCAAATATTATCTCTGGGATCTCAATTCCCAGCAAACGAAACACCCACATTGTGAGGCACAGGCCACATCTGCACCATACACTTAAAGGCAGTATGATACTGCTTTAAACAGCCGTGGCTTCCAGCAAAGAATCCTGGGAAATGTAGTTAATTAAAGGGACATGGGTGGAGCTTTGGGTTTAACCACAGAGCCTAGGGTTTGCCGATCAGAAGGTTGGCAGTTCGAATCCCTGAGACGGGGTGAGTTCCCATTGCTCGGTCCCAGTTCCTGCCAACCTCGCAGTTCAAAAGCATGAAGTGCAAGTAGATAAATAGGTACCACACTGGCAGGAAGCAAAATGGCATTTCCGTGTGCTGCTCTGGTTCACCAGAAGCGGCTTAGTCATGCTAGCCACATGACCTGGAAGCTGAGCGCCAGCTCCCTCGGCCGGTAAAGTGAGATGAGCACCACAACCTCAGAGTCGGTCACGACTGGACCTAACAGTCAAAGTTCCCTTTACCATTAAAGGTGCTGAGAGTACTTAGGAGACTCCTGTTCCCAGAGTGGTTTAACAGCCAATCCCTCTTCCCAGGGAACTCTGGGAATTGTAGCTTGGAGAGGGGAAGAACAGAGGGTCCATTGAGTTCATTACCTTATGAAGTAGGAAGGTGACCAATCAGCTGCTCACAGGGAATGATGAAATGTGGGCTGTATGTTGGGCTGCATGGATACAGAGCTTTTCTTCAGATAGAGCGAGATCCAGGAAGGAAGACTGTGGATTTCAGTGGAGGCCAGAGTGGAGCTGCTTTTTCACCCACCAAAGTGGGTTACTTCTTGAAGGACAGGATGATGAGGCCCGTGGACATTGTTGGAAACAACAATTAAATCTCACCTATCAGGCAGCAACAGTGCTAATGCATGGAGAAAAAGAAAACATGAGTGATATTGAATGTCAGTCATGCTGTGAGTCATGTTCAGTGATTTTAATATCACGCCACAAGGCGATTTAGGAAGAATGTGGACAATGTCCTTATACCAAATCAGATCATTGGTCCATCAAGTTCAACATTGTCTCCTTGGAAAGCATACGCTCCACCTACTGAGCTTCAAGTCCTTTCCTTTAAGCAGCCATGAGCCTCGCTTGCTAGCTCTGCATCAGCAAATATTCTCACATTCTTAATTATTTTTATTTAGGAATGATTTCTCTCTTTGGTAGTGGGATCAGCAGTGGCGAAAACAAAAGATAAAGCTCTGGCTGTGCATCTTCAATTAATTAGTTGATTAATTAATTTTGGAATTTATGCCCTTCTTCCTAACCAAAGCTCTCAAAACGGGTTACAGCTACTGCGGCAACAACTCTTACGATAGAAGAGTAAAACACCCCACCATAATACAATTAAGCGAGTCATAAAATGTCAGCACACAATGAATCAGCAGCAGGAAACCATAAAATCAATTTCAGAATACAGCCACATATAAGTAATCAAATTGGTTATGACAAAGAAGCAGACCCAGTAAAAAAAGGAACCAGTCTGAACCATACACTGTAGTCAGATGTCCAGGCAAGCCTCTGTGGATAAGACAATGCATACTTAGGGTGCCACAACAAAGTAGGCCCTATAACAAGTTAGGATAGATGTCACACCTCAGATGTTTAATATACCCCTGACCATGGCTTTCTCAAAAGATCTTATGAAGAAGGGATTCCTGAAGTTAAGCAGGACTCAGACAGTTTAGGTCTTTGATTATATACACAGCTTACTTTTAATGAGTCAGACTATTCGACGAGTCCTGAAAGCAACATAGGAGGCCACCCACCCAGACACTGACCAGGCACAAACTTGCTGAGCAACGTGGTGGCCTCATGCACCTTCCAACCAACTCCACTGGAGCCAGTCGTTAAGCCATAGGCCTGAACAAAAGGGTTTATCTTAGGTGAACACCTGAACATTGTCCATGTGGGGGACAACCTCCACTAGTCAAGGGGAAGCAAATGTGTTGACCTCCTTATGTTGCTGGACTACAGCTCCCATCATACCTGACCAACCTGGCTGGTGCTGATGGGAATTATAGCACAACAGTTTTTAGGGGGAGGATCCACATTGGCTCTGCCTGATCTAGCCAACCCCTGATCTGATCCAAACCCCTGATCAATGCAGGCAGTTGAGAGCTAGAGCATCTCCAACAGTGGTTGTCTATCTAGCATTTACTTCTGGGACTAGCCTAGCCAGATTAGCATATCTTCCTGTGATACTAGTAACAAAGCTGAAGAAGAAGAAGAAGACAAGGAAGGAGGGAGGAGGAGGAAGAGGAAGAGGAAGAGGAGGAGGAGGAGGAAGAAGAAGACGAAGAAGAGGAGGAGGAAGAGGAGGAGGAGGAGGAAGAAGAAGAGGTGGAGGAGGAGGAGGAAGGAGAAGAAGGAGAAGAAGGAGGAGGAGGAGGAGGAGGAGGAGGAGGAGGAGAAGAAGAAGAAGAAGAAGAAGAAGAAGAAGAAGAAGAAGAAGAAGAAGAAGAAGAAGAAGAAGAGGAGGAGGAGGAGGAGGAGGAGGAAGAGGAAGAAGACGAAGAAGAGGAAGAGGAGGTGGAAGAGAAGGAGGAGGAAGAAGAAGACGAAGAAGAGGAAGAGGAGGTGGAAGAGAAGGAGGAGGAAGAAGAAGAGGTGGAGGAGCAGGAGGAGGAGGAATAGGAGGAGGAGATGACCCTTGTCTCCCTTCCAACTCTCCAATTCGAGGAGGAGGAGGAGAAAAAGCAAAAGAAGACGACAAAAAAAGACCTATTTGACCACAGCCATTCTGCTCTGCGCCACCACCAATAACAGCAGAGGCTCCATTTTGTGGCTCGCTTTGACCTTGGGTAGTTCAGCCGGCATCAGATCGACAGCCTTCCCTGCCAATTTCCACACCCATAATAGAAAGCTCCTACCCCGTGTGAGCGCATCCCGCTGAAGATGTGCCAATGGAAGTAATTATGTGATGATACTATTTAACGTTGGCTAAAATACTCTCCCCAGGTTCTTTCAGACCCTGTGTCTTATATCTTGTTGAAGCAATTTTATATCATGCCTTTCAAGTACTGTAATGGCCACTTGCATTGACAGAATCCTCGTAAAAAAGAAGACCGAGACCTCGCTCATGAAGTGCTATTGATTTTCCCTTTTCCTCTCTCCCCCCACCTCCTTCCCCGAGTCCTTTCCAGAGTTGCCAAAGATACAACGCTGTTGTTAAAGAGAGAGCGGCGGCACTTTGGCCTTCAATACCGCAGGAGGGTTCCTGTGTAAGCAAGCCATCAATGGGTTGTGGCGATAAATAATGCATCTGGGTGATCACGCACCGTATTTGGGTTTCGTCAGCTATATGTGACTCAGCACTCGCTCTGGCCCAATATTTTCTTTTGTGTTTTCCAGAGGCTGCAGGAAATTGTTCAAAGCAGAAGTGCAAATCTGTCACTGGCTATGCAATGAGGTCAAGGAAGAAGATGCAGAGCGTTGCTTTAAGTTGATGTCGTCCACAAGCATCGATGGGGAAAACCACCTCCCTGCAAACATATTTCATGGGCATATTGCATGTTGCAGTGAGGGGCCAATTGTTCATGGAATCATAGAATAGAATCATAGAATCATAGAGTTGGAAGAGACCACAAGGGCCATCGAGTCCAACCCCCTGCCAAGCAGGAAACACCATCAGAGCACACCTGACATATGGTTGTCAAGCCTCTGCTTAAAGACCTCCAAAGAAGGAGACTCCACCACACTCCTTGGCAGCAAATTCCACTGTCGAACAGCTCTTACTGTCAGGAAGTTCTTCCTAATGTTTAGGTGGAATCTTCTTTCCTGCAGGTTGGATCCATTGCTCCGCTTCTCTGGAGCAGCAGAAAACAACCTTTCTCCCTCCTCTATGTGACCTCCTTTTATATATTTGAACATGGCTATCATATCACCCCTTAACCTCCTCTTCTCCAGGCTAAACATGCCCAGCTCCCTTAGCCGTTCCTCATAAGGCATCGTTTTCAGGCCTTTGACCATTTTGGTTGCCCTCCTCTGGACACGTTCCACTTTGTCAGTGTCCTTCTTGAACTGGGGTGCCCAGAACTGGACACAGTACTCCAGGTGAGGTCTGACCAGAGCAGAATACAGTGGCACTATTACTTCCCTTGATCTAGATGCTATACTCCTATTGATGCAGTCCAGAATTGCATTGGCTTTTTTAGCTGCCGTGTCACACTGTTGGCTCATGTCAAGTTTGTGGTCAACCAAGACTCCTAGATCCTTTTCACATGTACTGCTCTCAAGCCAGGTGTCACCCATCTTGTATTTGCACCTCTCATTTTTTTTGCCCAAGTGCAATACTTTACATTTCTCCCTGTTAAAGTTCATCTTGTTTGTTTTGGCCCAGTTCTCTAATCTGTCAAGGTCGTTTTGAAGTGTGATCCTGTCCTCTGGGGTGTTAGCCACCCCTCCCAGTTTGGTGTCCTCTGCAAATTTGATCAGGATGCCCTTGAGTCCATCATCCAAGTAATTGATAAAGATGTTGAATAAGACCGGGCCCAAGACAGAACCCTGTGGCACCCCACTAGTCACTCTTCTATGGGTGGTAACAGCTAGGCTTCCAGGTAACGATGCGGTGGGGGATGGATGGTGGTTGGAGGATGGATGGTGGCTAACAGATTGGGGTTGAATCCTGACAAGACAAAATTACTGTTTTGGGGGGATAGGAGGCGGGCAGGCGTGGAGGATTCCCTGGTCCTGAATGGGGTAACTCTGCCCCTGAAGGACCAGGTGTGCAGCCTGGGAGTCATTCTGGACTCATAGCTGTCCATGGAGGCACAGGTCAATTCTGTGTCCAGGGCAGCTGTTTATCAGCGCCATCTGGTACGCAGGCTGAGACCCTACCTGCTCGCAGACTGTCTCACCAGAGTGGTGCATTATCTACCGTAGTTATCTCTCGCTTGGACTACTGCAATGCGCTCTATGTGGGGCTACCTTTGAAGGTGACCCAGAAACTACAACTAATCCAGAATGTGACAGCTAGACTGGTGACTGGGAGTGGCTGCCAAGACCACATAACACCAGTCTATAAAGACCTACATTGGCTCCCAGTACATTTCCAGGCAAATTCAAAGTGTTGGTACTGACCTTTAAAGCCCTAAATGGACTCGGTTCAGAACACCTGAAGGAGCGTCTCCACCCCCATCATTCTGCCTGGACACTGAGGTCCAGCACTGAGGGCCTTCTGGAAGTTCCTTCACTGTGAGAAGCCAAGTTCAGAGAACCAGGCAGAGGGCCTTTTTGGTAGCGACACCTGCCCTGTGGAACACCCTCCCATCAGATGTCGAGGAAACAAACAACTATCTGACTTTTAGAAGACATCTGAAGGCAGCACTGTTTAGGGAAGCTTTTAATATTTGATTAAGTATTGTGTTTTAGTATTTTGCTAGAAGCAGCCCACAGTGGCTGGGGAAACCCAGCCAGGTGGGTGGGGAATAAATAATACATTATTATTATTATTATTATTATTATTATTATTATTATTATTATTATTATTATTATTATTATTTTAACAACTTCCAACTCTAAGATTCTATGATTCTGTGATTCTATGTTTATTAGTTTTCAATTACAATACAGTGGTACCTCGGGTTACAGACGCTTCAGGTTACAGACTCCACTAACCCAGAAATAGTACCTCAGGTTAAGAACTTTGCTTCAGGATGAGAACAGAAATTGTGCTCCTGCGGCGCAGCAGCAGCGGGAGGCCCCCATTAGGTAAAGTGGTACCTCAGGTTAAGAACAGTTTCAGGTTAAGGATGGACCTCCATAACGAATTAAGTTCTTAACCCGAGGTACCACTGTAATCCAATAATAGCTGATCGGAAGGTCGGCAGTTCAAATCCCCGTGACGGGGATTCTGTCCCTGCTCCTGCTAACCTAGCAATTTGAAAACACATCAAAGTTCAAGTAGATAAATAGGTTCCGCTCTGACAGGAAGGTAAACAATGTTTCCGTGCACTGCTCTGGCTCACCAGAAGCGGCTTAGTCATGCTAGCCACATGACCTGGAAGCTGTACGCCAGCTCCCTCGGCCAATAAAGCAAGATGAGCGCTGGAACCCCAGAGTCGTCCATGACTGGACTTAACGGTCAGGGGTTCTTTTTACCTTTACCTTTTTACTGCCCTATACCTGAAGGTCTCAGGGCTGTTCACAGAAAAGATCAACACAAAAACCACAATGTATATAATCAGAATAAAGCCAATAACCCAAAAACCTCCCCGCCCCCACAAAAGAACCAAATTTTAAAAGGGCATAGGATATCAATCAGATCAACTAGGGTCAATCAGATATACGAGGGTAAATGATGCAAGAGCAATGCATATTTTAGTGAAAATAGCACGCAGGATGAACTTTATTAGGGAAAACGCTTTGCAAAAAGAGACGTATTAGGCAAAACTGTACACAGCAATGTGCACATTAGGAGAAAGTCACCCTAAAACACGGGTGAGATTTCAGGAGAAGGCTCCCCTCTCCCCATTGCAAATTAACATAGAATTGTGGAGAACTGAACTGAAAATTGGAAAAATGAGAAATTGACAGCAACTGAAACTTGCAGATCTATAGGATCATCGAATTGTAGAGTTGGATGGTTCCCGAGGGTCAGCTAGTCCAACTCTCTGCAGCTACAGAATCCCTGATGATACGATATGATACAATAATCTTTATTGTCATTGTCCCATACAGAGCAATGTAATAGCTGCTATCCCAGCTATCCCAACCTGGTTAGCCCCCTAAAAACTCTGATACCCCATAATTAAATACAACATACTCCCATAGAGACTAGCTTACACTGTGTTTAAAACCAAAATCACATTTGGATAGAAACTGTTTCTTAGGCGGCTAGTCCTGGTCTTTATAACCCTGTTCCTTCTTCCAGAAGGCAGGAGCTGAAAGAGATCATTTCTGGGGTGCACTATCTCTGCAGCTTTCTTATGGTACCTGGAAGCATAGATTTGATCCAAGGTGGGAAGAGTGCACCCAATTATTCTCTCCGCAGTCTTTACAACCCTGGACAGCATTGTTTTTCCCCTGACTGTGCAGCTCCCAAACCACACCCAGAGACCATAAGTTAATACACTCTCAACAGTACAATGGTAAAATGCCATCAACAGGTCCTTTGAGAGATTGTTTTTCTGGAGGATTCTCAGAAAATATAACCTCTTCTGTGCTCTCTTCATCAGGTCTTTGCTGTTTTCTCCCCGGGTTAGGTCATCTCTCAACTCCATTGTTGGAGATGGCCATAATAATAATAATAATAATAATATATTTATACCCCGCCCATCTGGCTGAGTCTCCCCAGCCACTCTGGGCAGCTCCCAATCAAGTGTTAAAAACAATACAGCATTAAATATTAAAAACTTCCCTAAACAGGGCTGCCTTCAGGTGTCTTTTAAAGATAGGATAGCTGCTTATTTCCTACACATCTGAAGGGAGGGCATTCCACAGGGTGGGCGCCACTACCGAGAAGGCCCTCTGTCTGGTTCCCTGTAACCTCACTTCTCGCAATGAGGGAACTGCCAGAAGGCCCTCAGCGCTGGATCGCAGTGTCCGGGCTGAACGATGGGGTGGAGACGCTCCTTCAGGTATACAGGACCGAGGCCATTTAGGGCTGTAAAGGTCTCCACCAACACTTTGCCGTCACCATCCAACCTCTGCTTAAAAACCTCCAGTGAAGGAAAGTCCATAACCTTCTGAAGGAGTCCATCCCTCTCTCTTGAACTGGTCTTACCCTAATCGGAAGGATTTCTGAACTTCCCCATTCCCAAACTCACTCTTATCACTATTTGAGGCCTCACTATGATTTGATATTCTGAACAATGACTGACGGGCTTCTCTTTCATTTCCACACACTTCCTTCTCTCCCTACCCCCAGGAGAAACAAGTGTGCAAATCAGAAAACAACTCGCCATTCCTTACGATGACAATATTGAGATCTTTCCCTACAAGTTACCCATAGACAATTACAGCTGTCGGTACCGTTCTCTTGCCATGGAAACTTTTATTTTACGGAACAATTGATCTTCTTATCAGATCCACTCATTCCCTTGTTGTAGTAATGAACAATGGTACATCTGAGAGAGAAATTCAAAGTGCATCATTTATCTTCCCCTATTTTCAATTAGGCCGAGTAAAGTGTAAGTCAGTTCCAGGCTACACTATGGGAGCCGGGTAGGTAAATTTATTACACCACTAGAGTGCTAATCTTAGCAGATGGTGGGGAGAAAAAAAATACTTCCAGCATGAAATATGCTAAAGCAGTAAATCCAAAAACAAGGTGGATGTTATCAACTAATACCTCCCCAGTGTGAGGTAAAAATCCTACATGACAATTCAGCATTCTTGTACACTCTGGGTGGATGTTGCTGGATGTGGGGTACTCTCTGGGAAGAGAAACACAGGCACAATGAGGATGAAAGGCACCCGGTGGACTGTTTAAACTATGTCTAATGAAGGAGATTTGGCTTTGGAATTCTCTCTCTCCTTCCCCTAGACAGCCATTTTCCCCTTTTGCCTACAGCTAAAGAGGGGGGACACTTAGGACGGAAGCTTTTATTTTTACCCATCACCAAAAGGCATACCAGTGTGGAGAGGGGAAATAAGATACTTCTCCGAAAAAGTGAAGGGTCACATGTTAAGAGAGTAGGGAAGTTATTTGTATGGAGAAGTGTAGGAAGCACAGTCTGCCAAGGATCAATATCGGGGCCTGTGCATTTTGTTGTTGTTGTTTAGTTGTTTAGTCGTTTAGTCGTGCCCGACTCTTGGGTTTTGTTAGTGGAACAATCCATCTTTTTCCATCGGGGAGCTTCCACTGATGGGCAAACTGGGGAATTTCCCTTCCAAGAATCCCCTCCAAAGCCATGGTCCAACCTTTGCCCTGTCACCCATGGCAACAGCAGTACATTTCCAGTATCTGAGAGTCTTCTGTCCCTCTTCTCTGCCTTGTCATTGTTTAGTCGTTTAGTCGTGTCCGACTCTTCGTGACCCCATGGACCAGAGCACACCAGGCACTCCTGTCTCCCACTGCCTCCCGCACTTTGGTCAAACTCATGCTGGTAGCTTCGAAAACACTGTTCAACCATCTCGTCCTCTGTCGTCCCCTTCTCCTCGTGCCCTCCATCTTTCCCAACATCAGGGTCTTTTCCAGGAAGTCTTCTCTTCTCATGAGGTAGACAAAGTATTGGAGCCTCAGCTTCAAGATCTGTCCTTCTAGTGAGCACTCAGGGCTGATTTCCTTCAGAATGGATAGGTTTGATCTTCTTGCAGTCCATGGGACTCTCAAGAGTCTCCTCCAGCACCATAATTCAAAAGCATCAATTCTTCGGCGATCAGCCTTCTTTATGGTCCAGCTCTTAACAAGGTTCAAAAAACATGTAGAGCGGTGTTCCTCAAACCTGGGTCCCCAGCTGCTTTTGGACTACAAATCATTCCTAGCTAGCAAGACCAGTGGTCAGGGATGATGGGAATTATAGTCCCAAAACAGCTGGAGACCCAAGTTTGGGAAATACTGATTTAGAGTTGGGGTGGACAGTGAGGTGGGCCCAGTTTGCTGATGATACTGAATTGTTCAGGGCTGTTAACACAAGAAGAGATTGCAAAAGGACCTCTCCAACTGGTAGAATTGCAAATGCAATATATGCAATTGCAATATGACCCCCTCAATGTCTCATTCCTGATCTGAGAATATATTTTTTTTTATCAAGAATGAGATACTGGGGCCATATTGGATACCTCAGTGAAGATGATGTTGACCTAGTGTGTGGCGGCTGTTGTAAAGGCAAATTCTACACTGGGGATCATAAGGAAAGGAACTGAAAACAAAACTGCCGATATCATAAGGGCATCATGTCAACCTATGGCGCAACTATACTTGGAATACTTTGTACAGTTCTGGTCACCTCACCTTGAAAGGGATATTGCAGAGTTGCAAAAGGTTCAGAAAAAAAGGAAACCAAAATGATCTAGGGGATGCATGGACTTATTTTAACTTTGCAAACCTATAGATGTTGTGATTTTTAATATATATAGAAAAGGGATGGGGAGGAGAACCATGAACACCATCTTGAGCTCTTTGGGGAAAGGTGAGATATAAATATAATAATTAATTATAAAAAATGCAAATAAAAAGCAACATTTGGCTCTCAGGGTTATTTATTTATCAGATTTCTTACCTGCCCTTCGTCAGGTCTCTAGGTGGGTTTCAACAATAAAATATAACACCAGTCCTGAGAGACCTACATTGGCTCCCAGTATGTTTCCGAGCACAATTCAAAGTTTTGGTTTTGACCTTGAAAGCCCTAAACAGCCTCAGTCCTATATACCTGAAGGAGCGTCTCCATCCCCATCATTCTGCCTGGACACTGAGGTCCATCTCCGAGGGCCTTCTGGGGGTTCCCTCACTGCGAGAAGCAAAGCTACAGGGAACCAGGCAGAGGGCCTCCTCGGTAGTGGCTCCCGCCCTGTGGAACGCTCTCCCATCAGATGTCAAAGAGATAATAAACTACCTGACATTTAGAAGACATTTGAATGCAGCCCTGTTCAGGGAAGTTTTTAATGTGTGACATTTTAATGTATTTTTAATCTTTGTTGGAAGCCGCCCAGAGTGGCTGGGGAAACCCAGCCAAATGGGTGGGGTACAAATAATAAATTACTATTACTAAAATATACACTTGTAAAACAAACAAGAAAGTTATGGAAACACAGACTTGTAGGGTTTGAAGGAACCCCAAAGTTCATCCAGTCCAACTCCCTATGATTCAGGAATCTCAGCTACAGCATCCATGACAGATGATCATCCAATCTTTGCTTAAAAACCTCCAAGGAAGGAGAATCCACTGAAGGAGACCATTCCACTGCCAAACAATTCTTAACATCAGAATGTTCTTCCTGATGTTTAGCCAGAATCTCCTTCCTTGTAAGGAGCCATTGGTTCACGTCCTACCCTGTGGAGCAGGAGAAAACAAGCTTTCTCCTTCTTCCATGTGACAGCCCTATGATATCTCCTCTCAGTCTCCTCTTTTCGAAGCTAAACATACCCAGCTCCTTCAACCATTCCTCATAAGGCTTGGTTTCCCAACTCTTGACCATGTCCCACGGCGATTTACAGACCTGTCCCCAAAAACAGCTTTCAAAAACCAAACCAAAACAACCAAGTATAGATTTTGAAACAACACAGAATGTGTTATATCTTTATCTATTACAAAAAGCTTTCTCTATTACAACTATTTTGTCATTTCCCCCTCTCCTTTTACCTCAAATCCTTCCTGTAATTTCATTTGACTATAATATTTTTTTTTAAAAAAAAGTCCACGAAAGGTCTGTGTTCCTCTGTAAAAATTCTTCATTTTGATCTCTCAATTTCTCTGTCAGCTTTGCCATTTCTGCATATGCACCACTTGCAAAAGCCACTCCTTCTTCATTTGACCTGTCTCTTCTTTCCATTTCTGTGCATATAATATTCTAGCTGCTGTTGTCACAATCATCAGTTGTCACCTTCTGCCACATTCCTCCAGTGATGCTCCATTCACCTTGCCCCTCAAAAGTTGTCTACTTTAAATTTTATTTTCTAGAATTCCTGGCACAACACCCCCATGGACATACACCCTCCCTTTGGATTACGCACACTGCAAAATGTTCTCGTTTTTGCAGTGTTCTCCCTTTCTTATTACTTTTCTCCTAGCGTCTGTTAACAGAAATTGGTATTATATCTAAAACAGTTGCTGTTATTAACTAGCTAAGCTGCTGGGATGTTAAGAGAGAGGCTGGTCTGCCTTTTAGTGCATTTTGTTGTAATCATCTCCCAGTTGCCTTGTCGGAAATCAATTCAGGTTCAAAACTGGCTAGAATTCGGAGGTCAAGGCTTTGGCAGACTAAATATTTTATCTTCTGCTCTTGTCTGGAGCTTTTAAAGAGGCATATTGGGGCTTTCCCCCCCTCCCGTATCCCATCTGGACAAAAGACGCCGTCCAGGTTAGGACAAGGTTAAAATCAATTATAATCAATTATTAAGAGTCTTCTGTGGCTACACGGTTTAAAAGGGGATTGTTTAGTTTTCTTTTTCTGTTTTCCTTTTTTAAAAAATAAAAGCCTTGCCAGATTCTGAAACATGAATGTCTTAGCTGCCAGCAAAAGGTATTTGTTTTTTTGGCAGCCCAGACTATATACAGAAACGATATTAAATTCATAGAACCCCTGCATATTATCTTTTGGATTTCCATGACTTGGGACAGATAAGGGGTGATCATGCTGCATTGAATAAGAGTAAAATCTGTGTATAGTGGTACCTCTAGTTACGGACTTGATCTATTCCGGGGTGCTGTTCGCACCCCGAAAAGTCCACAAAGCCACTTCCGAGGTAGGGAGGAGGTGGGGTTGCGGGCTTCACACCCCTCCCCACACACGCGGAGACTGGCTTTCAGCCCTTGCGATACCAGGGGAATCCTTGGACGCGTCACCACCCAGCCAGCCAATCGGCTGGCCCGGGAGGCATGGCCAGCTCTATTTATGGCCGGTGCGGCCGAGGATCTCCCTCTTTCCCGCGTCTCAGCTGTTCAGGTTTTCCCTCCCCTCCCACCCTTTAGGCTAGGCTCTTTGACGTTGCTATGGACTTCGGTCGCCGTCAAGGGGCCTGGTAGGATTTTTTCCGATTGGCAGATTCATAGAATCATAGAATCATAGAGTTGGAAGAGACCACAAGGGCCATCGAGTCCAACCCCCTGCCAAGCAGGAAACACCATCAGAGCACTCCTGACATATGGTTGTCAAGCCTCTGCTTAAAGACCTCCAAAGAAGGAGACTCCACCACACTCCTTGGCAGCAAATTCCACTGTCGAACAGCTCTTACTGTCAGGAAGTTCTTCCTAATGTTTAGGTGGAATTTTCTTTCCTGTAGTTTGGAACCATTGCTCCGTGTCCGCTTCTCTGAAGCAACAGAAAACAACCTTTCTCCCTCCTCTATGTGACATCCTTTTATATATTTGAACATGGCTATCATATCACCCCTTAACCTCCTCTTCTCCAGGCTAAACAGGCCCAGCTCCCTTAGCCGTTCCTCATAAGGCATTGTTTCCAGGCCTTTGACCATTTTGGTTGCCCTCCTCTGGACACGTTCCAGTTTGTCAGTGTCCTTCTTGAACTGTGGTGCCCAGAACTGGACACAGAACTCCAGGTGAGGTCTGACCAGAGCAGAATACAGTGGCACTATTACTTCCCTTGATCTAGATGCTATACTCCTATTGATGCAGCCCAGAATTGCATTGGCTTTTTTAGCTGCCGCGTCACACTGTTGGCTCATTGGCACCAGCCACTTAGTTTTTGCTTACCCCGTAGCAAACCGTCACAACTCCTGGTATGGGCGGTTAGGCATTGGTAGGGGTATTATTATGCAGATGAAGGGGGGAAGGAAGCGCCATCACCTTCCCCCAAAACAAAGGGTAGTCTGGTAAAGGATTCCAGGGAGCGTGGCCTTGTCCTAAGCCTATGGAGGTGTGGGCCCACGGCACGCCCCTGAGCGGTGACACCCGGGGGATCCTAGTTGGCGTACTCCAGCAGGGCTCCCCCAACTGGTGGTTAACCCTTACCGGTCTTCAAGCAAGCAGGCTGAAGCCGGTTAGTTGATAGGACCAATGCCTAAGCCAATACTGCTCAATTCCTGTAATCAATAAAGTTGTGGCCTAATTTGACCCATTAACTTGAATCCTTTTGTCTCGTGTCTTTATTTCTGAGGGGGAGGCGGGAACGTGCCACGCAACTAGAATGCCACTTCTGTGCATGTGCGAGGTGCACAGAGAGCTTCTGCGCAGGCGCATGGTTATACACTTCTGGGTTTGCTGCATTCGTATCCTGAAAAAACGCAAGAGAAGACTGACGTAACAAGAGGTACGACTGTCCCTGTGCACATAAATAGTTGAGTTGTGAACACATGCAATGATTCATGTGTAACATTCAAGGAGTATACAATTTGCACATCTGTGCACACGAAGTCTGAGCTGTGCAAAGTGCAAAGGTGTGCAAACCCATGTGCATGTGCAGGGACTTTGTGTACCTGGGTTCATTAGAACACGTGAACCAGCCTTCTGGCCACACAAATAGTTGAGTTCTACACTTGTAGAGTGATTCACATGTAAAGTCCAGTAGGTGAAGCCTGATTCCATGTGTACACAACAGGTGAGCTGTACGAAGTGAAAAGCACACACTCTTTCACACACAAAAATGCTTGTATGTGCTATGGGGCTTCTTTTACCCATGTTCACTGCCACACATGAACCAGCCATCTGCGTTAGGGGAGGGGTCATATCTCTGGTGCAAGGGACGTGGGTGGTGCTGTGGTCTAAACCACTAAGCCTCTTGGGCTTGCCGATCAGAAGGTCGAAGGTTTGAATCTCTGTGACGGGGTGAGCTCCTGTTGCTCTGTCCCAGCTCCTGCCAACCTAGCAGTTTGAAAGCACACCAGTGTGAGTAGATAAATAGGTACCGCTGTGGCGGGAAGGTAAATGGCATTTCCGTGCACTCTAGTTTTCACCACAGTGTCCCGTTGCACCAGAAGCAGTTTCATCATGCTGGTCTCAAGCTTTCTGTGGACAAACGCCAGCTTTCTTGGCCTGAAAGCGAGATGAGCGCCATAACCCCATAGTTGCCTTTGACTGGACTTAACTGTCCAGGGGTCCTTTACCTTTACCTTTTTTAAATATCTCTGGTGGGGGGGAACATGCCATGCTCCTTCTGGGGTAGTTTGTCCACCTTGTGTCCCTACCCTGCCCTCAGCTCTCACCTGTAGCTCCTAGAATCTGTCAGTGTGCAACAGTGGGCACATCCTGGAAAATGACTTTGACTGGCTGGCTAAACCAGGTGAGGGTAGAAGATGGTTCTCAAACCCTCAGTGAGTGTGGGACTTCCCCTGAATGCGATGATAGGCTCCAGCAGATTGAGCAGACAAGACTAAGAGTGGGTCCAACGGTCAAGAAGGCAGTTTCTGCACATGCTGTAGAGCAGCGGTTCTCAACCTGTGGGTCCCCAGATGTCGTTGGACTATAACTCCCATCATCCCTGAGCTCTAGGGATGATGGGAGTTGTAGTCCAACAACATCTGGGGACCCACAGGTTGAGAAAGTCTGCTGTAGAGGGAAGTGAGGGCAGATGGGGCTCATCAACCAGGGAAGATAACCCAACTAGGAGAGGGAAAGTCTTGAGGGATATCTTCGGGAAAAGAAAAGGCTAAGGAGTAAACCCTATACAAGTCCCTAAGAAGGTCGGATGGTGCCTTGTACATCTCTTTCCAGCAACTCCTGCAGCCAAGCTGGTGCCAAATGTATTGCTCTGCTTTCCTTTGGACCACATCAGAGATGCCAAGAATGGGGTCTTGTCATCTGGCCAGCCCAGGACCTCCATATTCTCTGCCCAGGCTTGCACCCCAGGAAGGTCACTTGGGTGATGCTAACACAGTGGTTTGAGTTCAGCCCTGGAGAGAACTCCATCCTCTCTCAGGACAGACTGATGCCCTCTGTATTCCCTATGTAATGTCCTGTCAGTAAATACTGTATACAGCAGATGAGCTGTATGAATCAAAAGCTTAGACAGCCTGTACCTGCACTCAGTGTGACTTGTGAAAAAGCCTTTGGAAAGCCCTCAGAATGGGAGAGGAGAGAGAGGAAGGGGGAAGAGGGGGAAGTTGGGGAAAGAATTTTTGGTCCACGATAGAGAAGGGAAAAAACTTGTTATTGTGTCTGAGCCATTAGACACTAGGGAGCGATTTATAATTTGGCAAGCCCAGTTAGTTTTTCAAGATTTTATGCCAATTTTACTCCCTTGCTCACTATCTAAATGCTAATTTTACAATGTGGTTGTGGGTTCTCTCCCTCTCTCCATCTCTCTCTCTCTCTGAATCCATATATATATATATGTATATATGCTTTCGTAGATTTTCACGGGTACAGGAATGCAGGTTTTGGTGTCCTCGGGTGTCTTCCCGTGTAAAAGTTGGGGTGTCTAGGCGACGTTTCGACGAGGTCTCACTCGTCATCTTCAGGCTGGTGCTTTCGGCTTCTTGTTACTGGAACAGAGCAGGATCTCAGTGTTTGAGTTCCTATAAATACTGTTGAGGGGGTGTGGTGTATAGCCTCCAATGTTCTGGGCAGAGAGGAACTTCCTCTCTGCCCAGAACATTGGAGGCTATACACCACACCCCCTCAACAGTATTTATAGGAACTCAAACACTGAGATCCTGCTCTGTTCCAGTAACAAGAAGCCGAAAGCACCAGCCTGAAGATGACGAGTGAGACCTCGTCGAAACGTCGCCTAGACACCCCAACTTTTACACGGGAAGACACCCGAGGACACCAAAACCTGCATATGTATATATATATATATATGCATACATGCATACATCCTCCAGTCCACAGTGTTTTCCTAGGGCTGTTAAAAATATCTTAAGTCACTTCCTATTAAATTAGGGATGGATGAGTTACTTTACATTACAGTACATCTTCAGCTGTGGTGTACAGAGGCTGAGAGCCGGTCTCATCCTCTCTTGCCTGACAGTCACCAACTCTGCATCCTGAGTGAGGTTTCAATTGATTGCTTTTCCCTTCCTAGGAAAGATTCTGCTCAAAGTTCCCCATGGGCCACCTTCATTTCTATGCGCCGTTGGGTCTCCGCTTAACAACATCACAGCACACACACTGGGTCCTGAGTGCTGGCATCTGAACAATCTCCCCCTAATATTATGAATGCCTTCTTTCTGAACTAGTTCAGCTAACATTTGTGGCATCTCAGACAGAAGATGTTTCATCGGGGAAGCAATCCATAGTGGACAGCATAGGAGAACAGTGCTGCTCACCTGACCTTCCACCACCAGCTGGGCTTCTGCTACTTATCAGGAGGGAGAGGGCAAGCGGGGAGTTGGTGGGGAGGTTAGCGTGGTGCAAACACACTGTTAGGAGCGTTGGATTAGCTCTGCATGAGTGTTTGCAACATGCTGACCTCCATGATGCAACTCAGCTCAGGTGTCAGGGAAATGGGATCCTCATAACAGAAGGTTGCATGCGGGACCCAAGAGCTCACCTGATAGGTTTAAAATGGGGGGGAGGAGCAAGAAGTCCTGGCCATTCCCCTGGGATCACACCAGGAGCTTTTAGCCAATAGCCAGTGGGTGGTGTGATCCCAGGGGCTTTAAAAACAGCAGTGTGATGCAAGGAGGGGCACTTGCTTCGGACTGTTGAACACCCGCCCACCCTCCCTAGTTTAGTTAGAGTCGCTTGGCCTTGCTTTGGTTTGGGTTGCCTGTTTTGGAACAGGGGCTGGGTAGGAATTTTTCCATTTGGCAGATTGGCTTTAGCCATTTGGTTTTCGCCTACCCCTTAGCAAATCGTCACAACTTGTAAGGTGGCGGTTAGGCATTGGCTCAGTTGGATTGTGGGGAGGGGAAGTGCGGCCATCACCTGCCCCTCCAGCAACTGGGTATTCCGTTAAAGGAATCTGGGGGTCCTGGATCTTGTCCAAAGTCCGCTTGAGGGGCTAGGGCCATGCCAGGACCACAGGAACCCCAGGGTGAGCTTAGGTTGGTCCTCATCGACCTTGCTCCCTCGTTTGGTTTACCCCATTGGACGATCACCCTGAGAGGTGGGGTCAGTTATAGTGGGGAGTCAATTCCTAAGCCAATACCGCTCATGTGATTGTATTTCAATAAAGTTGTGGCCAAAATTTTTTGCCCCAAAACTTAAACTAATATAAGTGTCCATGTGTATTTATTTTGTGGGTGGGTCTTGGGGCCTCGAGACGCAATGGCAGGATCCTGATGAATGTGCACTGGAGGAAAGGGGTCTGGACTTGGGAGAGGCGGGCAGTGCATCATGGGAACCTGCATCAGCCAGGAAGCAAGAATCAGAGGCAGGGGGAGCTTCAGGACTGGAGGGTGGAGAGCAGGAGGAGTCAGAAGAAGAGGAGAAAGAGGCAGGTCAGGTAAGGATATGCCTCCCCATCTTCTCCTGGACCACTGTAGCCCAGACCCAGGAGGGGGTCGAAAAGGGAGGAGCAGAGGAAGTTTCCGTGCAAACTCAATCTCTGAGTACACACAGCCTGGAGAGCCAGTGTGGTGTACTGTTTAAGAGCGGTAGTCTTGTAATCTGGTGAACTGGGTTCGCTTCCCTGCTCCTCCACATGCAGTTGCTGGGTGATCTTGGGCTAGAACCCAGCCTCTTGGATAATGGTGTTGTCCTGAGTGAATCTCCACTCCCTGTCTCTCCCACTTCCTCAGTCGTCATTCTCATCATCTCCTCTAAGTGTGATGCTACGTGCCCTCTGTCTTTGAGCTCTTTGCTCTTCTACTTTTAAGGCTCGCCAGGTTCTGGGAGATGGAGGGTCTGGAATGCTTTCTAATTATGTGTCAGCCAGATGTTGCTCTGCCTCTGCCTGCTTCTCGAGAGCCAGTGTGGTGTAGTGGTTAAGAGCGGTAGTCTCGTAATCTGGTGAACCGGGTTCGCTTCCCCGCTACTCCACATGCAGCTGCTGGGTGACCTTGGGCCAGTCACACTTCTCTGAAGTCTCTCAGCCCCACTCACCTCACAGAGTGTTTGTTGTGGGGGAGGAAGGGAAAAGGAGATTGTTAGCCGCTTTGAGACTCCTGAAGGGGAGTGATAAAGCAGGATATCAAATCCAAACTCTTCTTCTTCTTCTAAATAAACTGGTGGTAGAGGCGTATTCCCCTGTTGCTGCACTGGCTCCATATAGCAAAGACCTGGGAATAGCTGCCTAGCCAGGAGATTGGTGTGCAAAGATATCCAGAGCTGTAGAAGAGACTGTGTTAGGGTTGCCATATTTCAAAAAGTGAAAAGCTTTTGAGCTTTGGCCAAAACATTTTCAAGCTAATTTTTTTTTTAAAGGAAATTCACCATAAAATCAACACGGACATTTAAACTGATTTTTGAAAATTCCACCCAGACACCATTTTCGACGGGCGAATCCTGGCTATATCTGGGAAATTCCAGGTGTACAGCAGCCCTAGACTGTGTTATGTTTGACAATAAAAACTAAGCTATCTGCCATGCTGGTAAGCAGCCTTGACGTCAGGCCAGTTTTGCCACCTCACCATGCTGCCTGCTACTGGAAGCACTGTTTGGGGAGTATAAGGCATGCATAATGGTGACATTCTACCTCAAGCCATGGAGGCAGGATGTCTCTTAATGCCAAGACTCACGAGTATGTTGGGTGCGGCTGCACTTAGGTCCAGCTTAAGAATTAAGGCCCGAGTTTGTCTCTTTCCTCTTCCCTCCTCATTCTTTCCCCTTTTATGCCATGTCTTTTAGATCATAAGCCTGTAGGCAAGGGACTTTCTTTTTATTGACTGCATGTCAGGGTCTTGGAATGCTTTTCGCCCTAACAGCAGATTTTAAAAATGCTTGAAATACATTTAAAAAGGAAAAGAATAGCATTGCCCTGAACAGAAGGTCCTTTCTGTCACTCACAAAATGAGGAAACTGCTTTTTTCCTCCTTCTTCTTCAACCTTGGTACTGCTTATAGGTGACATGGGGATTCGAAATTATATCGCTGGCCGTGAGTTGTGGGAATGGTGGGACAGGGATTAATTAAGGTGTCATAGAAAAGTATTCTGTTGAGTAGGTGGCATTGGGGACATAAAGAGACATTGCTAGGCTGACACGCACCCTTGTTCACTTTTATTATTTCCTTAATGTTGTGGACCAGGTCGTACAGTTCCTTTGCATTCCATTATCCACCTGAAATCTGAAGCAATTACCCTGTTCTCAATAGAGTATTTTTTTTTTTAAAAAAAGAATTGTTATTTTGTTTGTTAGTGTCTAGTTCATTAAGCAGGGTTTTCGAGTTCCTGGTAACAGGATTACTATTGACAATTTCATTAGAACCATAATTCAACCAAAAGTAAGCCTTCCAAAGAGACCTGTCATTGTCCTGCACTGCAATCCGCCCACTTTGCCATAGATCAGCATTTGCAGCAGACAAAAACTCGTTGTTTCTGGGGAGGCCGAGACTTCAGAACCAAACAAGGATTTGCATTATGTCACTTCACCATGGTCCGCAGAGGCTCAGCATGGCTTTCTGGGGGCAGTTGCCCATAGTGATGTCAACACATAGCTAAATATGCTGTTGCTGGTGGTTTTAGGGGTGTATAGGACGCAGGTGGCGCTGTGGGTTAAACCACAGAGCCTAGGACTTGCCAATCAGAAGGTTGGCGGTTTGAATCCCCGCGACGGGGTGAGCTCCCGTTGCTCGGTCCCTGCTCCTGCCAACCTAGCAGTTCGAAAGCATGTCAAAGTGCAAGTAGATAAATAGGTACTGCTCCGGTGGGAAGGTAAACGGCATTTCTGTGCACTGCTCTGGTTCGCCAGAAGAGGCTTAGTCATGCTGGCCACATGACCTGGAAGCTGTTCGCCGGCTCCCTCGGCCAAAAGCAAGATGAGCGCCGCAACCCCAGAGTCGGTCACAACTGGACCTAATGGTCAGGGGTCCATTTACCTTTACTAGGGTGTTAGGCGAGGGGTTGTACCTCTGCTGGGGGGCACGTCGTTCTGCTTCTGGGGTACTTTGTCCACCTTTGGTCCCCACCCTTCAGTCAGCTTTCACCTGTGGCTCCTCGAAGCTTCTTGTTCTACTTTGGCGATCACTCGTAGCCAAGTCTAGGAACAGAAATCTATGGTCTTAACCCCTTCATGCACTAACTAGCACTTATACATAGTTCTGCTTGACTCCAATTTCCCATACTTGGCGGGGAGAAAGAATGGGCTTACTTAGTACCCAGACTGCAAAGCTCCCATTGAAAGAGTTTTTAGAGAGCCACACTGGATCAGGCCAAAGGCCCATCTAATCCAGAATCCTATTTTCACAGTACCCAATAGAAGACCACAGCGGGGTTTTCTTGGACATCTAGTTCACTTGGTTTACTTTTTTTATTCCATCATGCCATTGTTTGCCTTTCACCTCCTGATGTGACCCCCCACTCAGCCTCGCTGGTGTGGTCCAAAGGAAAGCAGAGCAATACATTTGGCACAAGCTTGGCTGCAGGGGTTGCCAAAAGGAGGAGTACAATCCAATCCAAATAACTTTATTGCACTAGCCATTGGCCGAGATTAATATGAATCAAAAATAAATACATGTAAAGGGATACCACATCGCATGGTATACCACGTTGCATGAGGGAGGAAGTGAAGCTGCTTAACTTCCTGTTCCCCCTCTCTCTCTCTCTCTCTCTCTCTCTCTCTCTCTCTCTCTCTCTCTCTCTCCGCCATGTAATCCACTAGGATGGACTTGTACCACATGTTTGAAACTATATGCTGTATTTTGGACCCAAGATTACCCTACAATGTTCTCCTTGCTGCTGCATGGAAAAATGCATGAAGCAGAACTTGGATTCAGTAAGTAAATAATTTTAAACTTACTTAAAAGTGAGTGGCCTTTTCATTGCTAGTGAGGGGGGCAAGAACTTTAAAGCAGACTAAACGGGATATGTAAATGGGTTTGACAACCTTTATTCCATGCTATGCTGATGCTCCCCTTCATGGATCACTGCCTTGCCGTGGAGAAGGGGCTTGAATAACTCAGAGAATCTATGAGCTATGCCGTGCAGGGCCACCCAAGATGGACAGGTCATAGTGGAGAGTTTTGACCAAACGTGATCCACCTGGAGCAGGAACCAGCAAGCCACTCCAGTATCCCTGCCAAGAAAACTCCATGGACAAAGACAAGACTGCAAGAAGATCAAACCTATCCATTCTTAAGGAAATCAGCCCTGAGTGCTCATTGGAAGGACAGATCCTGAAGCTGAGGCTCCAGTACTTTGGCCACCTCATGAGAAGAGAAGACTCCCTGGAAAAGCCCCTGGTCTTGGGAAAGATGGAGGGCAGAAGGTGAAGGGGACGACAGAGAATGAGATGGTTGGACAGTGTTCTCGAAGCTACCAGCATGAGTTTGACCAAACTGCAGGAGGCAGTGGAGGACAGGAGTGCCTGGCGTGCTCTGGTCCATGGGGTCACGAGGAGTCGGACACGACTAAACGACTAAACAACAACAACAACCAGAACAAGCCAAAACACCCATCTCGTGCTGCATCAAGTTTTCTCAGTGGCCAACCAGATATCCGCAGGAAGCCCGTAAACAGAATCTGAGCAAGACAGCACTCCCTGCAACTGTGATTCCCAGCAACTAATATTCAGAAGCAGGCAGTCTGTCAGATAACCTGGACCCCAGGCAGTTTTGCATGCTGCTTTGCGGAGGCGTGATTGACAGTCATGATACTGTCAACTAGAAATAGTGGATTCACTGTGATGGCACTGAGATGATCGAACTCTCTGTCCACTGAGATTAGGCTGGCCCTGTGTCTTACCCATGTTAGCCTTATGTTGAAGATGACCGACATGACTTACATGAACACGCCACATTTCCTGATCTGTTCTGTATTGTTTCGTTTTGAATTTGCACTTTGCATTTTATTGTTGTGCTTGGTAATGCACACACAGTCACAGAATTGTAGAGTTGGAAGGTATCCCAGTGGTCAACCCTCTACAATGCTGATTATGTGGTACAAAAGTTGAATGAACGCAGACCGTGGCATCAAAGCTGTGACCTTACAATCTATTGGCGAGCTTACAAACTATCTAGGATTAATTTACAGGCATCTTTCTCACCCTGATCTGGCCACTGTGATCCATCGGACAGTCACCTCCAGGCTTGATTATTGTAACTCACTCTATGTGGGGCTGCCCTTGAGACTGACCCAGAAACTCTAGAGGGTGCTGAAAGCCGCAGTGAGGCTCCTTATGGGGTCCTTGCCGCGGGATCACATTCATCCAGTGCTTTACCAACTGCACTGGCTCCTGGTGGAGTACAGGGTCAGGTTTAAGGTGATGGTTTTGACCTTTAAAGCCCTATGGGGCCTAGGACCCACATACCTATGGGATGCCCCATGGAGGACCTTAAGGTCCACAAATGACAACACTTTGTAGGTCCCAAGTCACAAGGTGGTTAGATTGGTCTCAACTAGGGCCAGGGCCTTTTCAGTACTGACCCTGACTTGGTGGAAAGCTCTGTCACAAGAGACTAGGGCCCTGTGGGACTTGACATCTTTCCACAGGGCCTGCAAGACAGAGCTGTTCTGCCTTGCCTTTGGTTTGGACTCAGTCTGACCCTCATGTTTCCCTCCCCTTATGGTTTTGATCTATGGGCTACTATTAAAATGAGGCCGCATTTTAAATTGTGCTTTTTCCCCTCCCCCCCCGTTGTTTTTATTGTAATTTTACTGGTGTTAGCCACCCTGAGCCTGGCTCTGGCCGAGGAGGGTGGGGTATAAATAAATTATTATTATTATTATTATTATTATTATTATTATTATTATTATTATTATTATTGTCTTGCCTGATCAATCCAAAGGCCCATCTAGTCATAAAAACATAAGATCATAAGAATAGACTTGCTGGATGAGGCCTATAGCCGCTGATAATGGAGAGCCATGGCGGACGCCTGCTGATGGACGTAGTCTCCATTAATTTGTCAAAATCAAATGCACTCTCAGAGCCACCTAATCCCAAAGCCAATCGCAGAAGTTAATTTACGGGTCTTATGAGTTCGAGTTTTCTGTGTCTATAGCAGGAGAAATCCCTTCGAAGCTTTCAAAAAGGTCTAGCCGGAGAGCAAGAGGAGTTTCTTCTGTCTTCAACAAGTGGTCCTCCGCTGCAAGAAACCGCTGCATGCTTCAGCGATCAAAATGGAAACACCTGAGTGAGCCTGGGGGCATGCTTGTCTATTTCAGCATGCAATTTCAATTTTCAGCTTTTCCAAACTGTGATTAGTTATTTAATTGTGCATCCAAATTTGGTTGATGCATTTGCACATGTAATTAATTATGATTTATTTAAAACCACTCAGCAAAGCTTTGTTCGTCAATTTTCTACAAATCAAATTATGGGAGGGTAGATTTGATTCCCCCCTCCCTTTCCAAATGTTCACAAATTGTTTTGATTTAGTCTTTAAAGAGCAGCCCAAGGGTAAAGAAAAGTCCTTCCGTGACAAAAGCTATAAACCTTTAGAAAGGATGAACACAGATTGATGGGGGTGGAAGAATGAGGGGAAGGTTCCTTGGTCCAGATAAGATCTTTTCAGATGAACAGGGCCTTTAGAGTTGTGGCACCTTAGTTAGACAGGTGCTGACAGTATAAGACCAGGCATGTCCAAAGTCTGTTTGGGGGGGTTTAATCTGGCCCTCTGGCTGGTTTAATCTGGCCCTTGTGGCAGTTTATTTCTTGGGGTCAAATCCTTAAAAAAGCTAAACAACTTTGGGATAAAATCATAAAAAGCTCAACAACTTCAATCCTGAAAAAGGTTTGGGCACCCTTGGTATAGGTCTTTCAGTGTGCCTTGAAATAACTTTTTATTTAAGACGAGCCTTCCCAGAGGGGTGATCTCTGCCATGTTCCTTATCCAAATCTGGGTTTAAATCTGTTTCAGAAAAATAAAAATCTGCCTTGCTTTCCATTGGATCCTGCCTCCATCCATTCTTTTCTGACCGATCATGGACTTAGGGGACTTTGCTGAAATAAAGTTTGATACTGATACTAATGTTGAATAAAGAATCTATCCATGGAAAACACAGAGTACTGAATGTTCTGCAAATAGAAAATTTGAGTGCAGTTTGCTTTGAAAGGTAAGGTGCTAGAATAGTTTGGAACAATCTTATTTTTACTCTTCTTCTGTGATCACCAAAGGTTGATTTTAAAACACACCCACCCACTCCAAATATTATTTTTTCCTATTCCAGTTTTTAATGTCAGATTTTAAGCAGCCTTGAGCTATTGGGAAAGTGTGAAAAACGGAATCACCTAACCTGGCTGTATATTCTTAGCTATGAAAAGCATATCTACTTGCGTGTTCAGACCCAGAAACTTCCCCCCTAAATAAAATCACACATGACTCAAATTTTGGTTTGGTTTTTGGCAGAATTTAGGCCACAACTTTATTGATTATAGAAAGTGACTGGTTACATAGGCTCTGGTTCGACTAGCTCCCTGCCATGCAGGTAGCGCTGACCCAGGGTTCCAGCATAGGTCAGCCAAGGGTGAACACCTGGATAAGCGGAAAGCCAGGAACAGGCTATCTCTGCCACCCAAATGTCCCCCTGGACTCAGGCAAGGGCACATCCCCCTCTCATGGGTTGACCAAACCACTGAGTACCTGGATTCCTTAAATGGAATACCCTTCACATAGGGATGGCGAGAGCCTTCTCCCATCCCTATTACCTGAACCCAAATGGCAACAGCTAATCAGTCAAGTGGGGAAAATTCCCAACGACAGATGACACACGGCGGCATAGCAAGGTCAAGCGCAAAGCCCTAAAAGTAGGGAGAGGTGGGCAGGTGTTCCGAATGCACGCGCTGATAGAGGAAGCTCTGGGCCACATGCATGGGCATAAATAGGTCCCTCGAACCTTTTGGACTGCATCCCATTGGCCAGATTGCACCCAACTTTGAGGGACCTACCAATTGGGTGTTGTGGCTGATCAATTGTACCCACCCACAACACAGGGTGTCAGTTTTCCAGGTCTCACCACAATATGTGCCCTCTTTAAGGGAGGACCCGATTTAGCATCAAATGCCTTGATGGTGAGAGCAGTTTGACAATGGGACCAATATCCTAAAGGGGTGGTGATTTCTCCACCACTGGTGGACTTCATAGAGTCCAAAGCAATTTATAGGATAGAAAATTTTTGTTCTCAAACTCTTGTGGTTACTAAATATGTGGCATTATTTTATTTTATTTTAAAAAAATGAAGGTTGTTCTGAAATGAGGGTAGTTAAAATTCAGAAAGAGAAAATCCTTAATTAACTTAATAAAATTACTAATGGAAGCATTTTAACTGCTAAATTTAATTTACTTGTCAAGATATCCGGCTACAAAGAGTAGGGAAGAGTGGGGACTCTGCTTGCCATTATGATGTGCTCTATTATAGAATAAATTTGCTTAAAATGAAATATATCACCAAAAGCCATCGATGACATCTTAATTTGGAACAGCCAGTTGAAAAGTAATTAGACTGCAAAGCAATCAGTTCTAGTAAATCAGTGCTTCCCTTTACATAAACATACACTTCCCCTACACATCCATGGGAAAAACATCCAGGTAGTCAACTCATAAGGGATTTGATAATTTTGAGGCGAGGGATGGATTACGTGCCTTTGCCCAGCTCATGTTACACAGAACTCGGCTCAACGAAGAATGCAAATATGACCCGGTGTGGCTCATAGCATAATGAAATGATTATCACCATCTCTCCCATACATTCAATAGGTGTCTTGGGTCAAGTCATTTAACCGGCAAACTGGAAAGTACGGAAGACCTCCTCCAGATTTCATACCTGTGTCAGAATGGGAATTTTAGCAGCTACAGATTTTCTGTATGACGAGATGCATTTGCCAAAATGTCCCTTGTGATACCACATGCACACAAGAACAGCCTGGAAAAGAGGAGACTGAGAGGAGATACGATAGACATCTTCAAATGTCTCAAGAGCTGCCACATGGAAGAGGGAGCAAGCTTGTTTTCTCCTACTCTTGGGAGTAGGACTCGAACCAGTGGCTTCAAGTTGAAAGAAAGGCGATTCTGTCTAAACATTGGGAAGAACTTCCTGACAGTAAGAGCTGTGGACTCTCCTTCCTTGGAGGTTTCAAGCAGAGGGCTGCCTTCAGATGACTTCTAAAGGTTATATAGATACCCATCTCCTTGACATCTGATGGGAGGGTGTTCCTCAGGGTGGGTGCCACTACCGAGAAGACCCTCTGCCTGGTTCTCTGCAACTTCACTTCTTGCAGTGAGGGAACCGCCAGAAGGCCCTTGGAGCTGGACCTCAGTGTCCGGGCAGAACAATGGGGGTGGAGATGCTCCTTCAGGTATGCTGGGCAGAGGCCGTTTAGGGTTTTAAAGGTCAGCACCAACACTTTGAATTGTGCTCGGAAACGTACTAGACATCTGAAGACAGCCCTGTATCGGGAAGTTTTCAATGTTTGATGTCTTATTATATTTTTATATGTAGTGGAAGCTGCCCAGAGTGGTTGTTGAAACCCAGCCTGATGAGTAGGGTATTATTATTATTATTATTATTATTATTATTATTATTATTATATCCTTCACCTACTTTTGACTCTGGCATGTGGACCTCAGGAAGCTGCAGTGAATGGAATGTGGCCCTCAGATGGGAAAGCTTTCTCTTTTCCCCCAACACTGCCATACTGAAACATTTTCTTGTAGATCCCACTTGTGATATCGAAACTCCATTCTTGGCAAGTTCTGCAAGGATAAGGACAAAGGACGACATCCACACTATATCTTTAAATTACTCTTATACCACTTTAAGAGTCCTAGTTCCCCTTCCCTCCCAACCCCCCAATTCTAGGAGCTATAGTTTGTGAAAGGTGCTGAAAATTGTTAGGAGAACAAGTTAGCCACCAACTGTAAAGGAGATGGATTTATTTGACCCTATCTACATCAGGCTATAGTCTATCTTTATCACCAAACTCCGGATATAATTGCACATTGTATTAATTAACATTATTTTTTAATATATTAGTGGCCATGTGATGATTTTAGCCTATAAATTTTATTGTTTAATGTCTTAACCTGTATATTAAGGTACATTTATAGCTCTGTTTAGAGTAGGTAATGTCTTGATAATATAAAGTTTTTTGTATTAATCCAGCGTATTTTCTTTTAATTGTTGAATGATTCTGTGTACATTGCAGCAGCTTTTGGCTATGTGCAATAAAACTGAGCTACAGTTAGGAGAACCTTAATAGAATGCAGTTCCTAGGAATCTTTGGAGCCAGCCAAGACTCTTAGGGACACGGGTGGCGCTGTGGGTTAAACCACAGAGCCTAGGGTTCGAATCCCTGTGACGAGGTGAGCTCCTGTTGCTCGGTCCCTGCTCCTGCCAACCTAGCAGTTCAAAAGCACATCAAAGTGCAAATAGATAAATAGGTACCACTCCGGAGGGAAGGTAAATGGTGTTTCCGTGCGCTTTTCTGGTTCGCCAGAAGCATCTTAGTCATACTGGCCACATGACCCGGAAGCTGTCCGCCGGCTCCCTCGGCCAATAAAGCAAGATGAGCGCTGCAACCCCAGAGTCGGCCACGACTGGACCTAATGGTCAGGGGTCCTTTTACCTTTACCTTTAAGACTCTTAGAGGAGTATAAGAGTGTTTTAAAGGTATGGTGTGGGTGTTCTCTACTTGTCGGCTGAGGTTCTTATTCTTCGAAAACTTCCCCACAAGGCAGAAACTTGAAGCCTGAAACACCCCCCCCCATCCAAGACAGCAAAAGCTGCTCTCAGGAAATCAACATTACCAATAGAATACAATATGTAATAGCTGCTGGATCTTCCCTCCACGCTCGCTTGCAGCCGTCCTAAGTTTTCTTCTTCTTCTTCTTTTATTATTTCGTTTTGTTTGTTACATCTTGAGGCATTTTGATGCCTGGCACATGGTGTATCGGCAATTAACGTCTAATGACAGCCATTGTTTCGAATCCCTTTCAAGATATTTAAAGCAGTTTCGGAAATGTTTTGTGCTAACTTTTAATAATTTGTAATAATCAGCCGGCGGAGAAGGGGTTGACTTGCTTTCAAGTTGCATCGCAACGAGGCGCTGATACCCTCAGTGAAAGCAATCAGATCGGTGCTGGTTTCCCAAAAAAACACACACCAAAAATTGCCATTGTTTATAAGGTAAAAATTAGAAGACTTTACAGCTGCTTCTGGAGAGTGAGGTCCTACCACCTGCTGCATGTCCCCCATCCCTGACACAATTGCTTTAGGGCAGCAATTCTTGCTCTAGCATGCTGGGAGACAATTTAGAGAGTGTTGCAAGAAATATATTAGGTGTTGTATCTGACTAAGGCCGCATTCATGCACTGTGTTGTTGGCATATGTCTGTCTAGAGCATGGGTAGGCAAACTAAGGCCCGGGGGCAGGATCTGGCCCAATTGCCTTCTAAATCCGGCCTGCGGACGGTCTGGGAATCATCGTGTTTTGTTTTGTTAAAATATATTTTTATTAATTTTCCAAAAAACATACAACATATTTTCTTTTTTCTTTTTTTCTTTTTTCAAATTTTCAAATTTATTTTCAATGCAGAATCATAACAAAAATTTCAAACATTGAATCCAAAATAATACTATACAAACAAACAAAAAAAGGAACATACAAAAAAAAGCAGAAAAGGAAAAGGAAATAAACACACAAAGGAAACAAAACAAAACAAAACAAAAACGAAAAAGCACACATCTACAGAAAAAAACCCCATATCATTACGTACATTTACACATATTGACTTCCTTCCTTTGTTCTAAGACCTCAAAAAATTTACTCTTCCTATATTGTTGTGTCTGGTTAGATTACTTCCATCCTTGTACTTTTTTTTTTACACAATTCCCCCCCCCCCCTTTTAACCCTGTAAAGCATCATTCAGTACATACCAATATACTTACTCCAGAACAATGTTTTTTCATATACTCTTTAGCACAACCCCATTCTTTTAATAATTTCTGGTCCGATTGTCCCCCTATGAATGCCAGATTTATGTATTCACAAAATTTAATTTGCCAATCTTTCACTGATGGAATTATCCTCCCTTTCCAGTTTTTTGCTATAAGCATCCTGGCAGCTGTAAACATACAACATATTTTCTTATCTTATTCAGACTTCCATCAACCACATCTGAAGATTTTTCCATCTTTATCACTTAATTGGCATTTCATTATTTTCACTATTACTTTTAATAATCCTTCACTAATAATTCTCTTCACACTTTTCTCTGCAATATTTCACATTGTCCTCCTTACAAAACTTCTTGCAATCCTACTAGCGTAATTTGTTGCTTTTCAAATAATTCAAATATTTATTCCAGTCCTCTGAGAATCTCTGATCCCGCAGGTTTCGAATCCTTCCTGTCATCTTGTCTAATTCTGCATAGTCCATTAATTTTATCTGTCATTCCTCTTTCGTCGGTAATGCTTCTTGTTTCGATTTCTGTGCCAATAATACTGGGAATCAGCGTGTTTTTACATGAGTAGAATGTGCCCTTTTATTTAAAATGCATCTCTGGGTTATTTGTGGGGCATAGGAATTTGTTCATTATTTTCCCCAAAATATAGTCCGGCCCCCCACAAGGTCTGAGGGACAGTGGAATGGCCCCCTGCTGAAAAAGATAGCCGACTGTTGGTCTAGAGAGACAAGGGATTGTGCCTCCAGGGGTAATGTCAAACTGCTGTATTAGCAGCATTGACCTTCCTGGAGTGCAAACCTGGGCAGTGTGTTTGGAGGTCCTGGGCTGCCCAGGAAAGAAGACCCCTTTCTCAGCTTCACTCCAAAGGAAAGCACAGACCCTCCAAGTATCCCTGTTTTCCAGGGACAGCCCTGGTTTTATGGAAGCCGTCCCATATTCTGATTTGACCCCTAAATGTCCCTATTTTCATTAGGATGTCCCAATTTTCATCAGAGCAATGCTAGAAGATATGGTAAAGGAAAAGGGTAAAGGGACCCCTGACTATTAGGTCCAGTCGTGACTGACTCTGGGGTTGCGGTGCTCATTTCGCTTTACTGGCCAAGTCCGGGTCATGTGGCCAGCTCTGGCGAACCAGAGCAGTGCACGGAAACACCGTTTACCTTCCTTCCAGAGTGGTACCTATTTATCTACTTGCACTTTGATGTGCTTTCAAACTGCTAGGTTGGCAGGAGCAGGGACCGAACAATGGGAGCTCACCCTGTCACGGGGATTCGGACCGCTGACGTTTTGATCGGCAAGTTCTAGGCTCTGGGGTTTAACCCACAGCGCCACCCGCGTCCCTGGAAGATATGGTAGGATGTCCCTATTTTCATCAGAGAAACGTTGGCTGGTATGGAGTTCGGCAGCCCCAAAGTCAAGGAGATAAGTAACTGCACAAGATTTAGAATGCATCTGAAGGCAGCCCTGTATAGGGAAGTTTTTTTTAATGTTTAATATTTTATTCCCTCTCTGGGAACTGAGGGATACAAGGGTCTCCCAGCAACTCCCTGCACCCTTAACAAACTACAGCTCCCATAATTCGTTGGGAGAAGCCATGACTATTTGAAGAGCTATCTTGGTGCTTTAAATATATGGTGTGAATGTACAGAGTAGACCCATTGCCCGACAGTAGCCATGCCCATTGATTTCAGTGAAGCTGCACTGAAAATAAGTTGGCTACAATCCAAATTCAATAACTAAGTCTTAAATTTCCACCCTTGAATCTCTGGGTGATTTATTGTTCTGTTTTTGCCCTTTTCCCCCTCAGCCTCCAGTCCTGGGGTGACGGTCAGGGACAATGGAAATACGCCAAGAAACAACCCTGTTTAGGGACGTTTTTAATATTTGATGGTTTATCATATTTTTAATTTTTTGTTGGAAGCCGCCCAACCAGATGGGCAGGGTTTGAATATATCATCATCATCATCATCATCATCATTATTATTATCATTATTATTATTATTATTTCAATTGAAGGGTCCTCATCCTAGATTTAGGAATGTCTTTCTTGTCCTCTGCTTCGATTAGAAGAACTGTGCAAATGACACACTTTAAGATTCTGGGGACAGTTAGGGCTGGCATGTGAAACCTTCACTCGCAGGAAAGTGCCTTAACAATTTTGATATCGGTGCCAGTTTACATCTTCTAATCTAAGCTATGCTTTTGTGTAGGGGGGAAATGTGCTTTCGCTCAGTGCTGATTCTCATTCTGAGGCCTCATGAGAAGGGCTGGATGTTTATGGTATTGTTTGAGGCACAATTGCAATGTGCTCTCCCATTATCCTCCGACCATTTTGTTATGGTTCCCTAAAACAATTGAGAGGGGGAGGTTTAAAATATGGACAAGGACATTTATCTGGTGGTTTTCAGAATGCTACCTGTTGTGTCACGAATGACCGTGACTCCCCCTGCCCATAACTTCGTAGTGTGACATTCTCCATTAGAGATCCATTGTTTCTCACAGGCTTGTTTGTTAACAACTTGATGGATGCATTGTCGATAATGCATGGCAGTTAAGAAAATCGTGAGGCTTCAAGGTATGAAGGTCTTTTCTGGATCGCATGCAGGCACATGGCAAGTGAGAAAAGCCAGGGCTTCATCTTCAACATTTGTTTGTAGGAATCTGGATTGCCATTCACTCAAAGACTTTCGATTCCTGACCCTCCATCTCAGGTGTTTTCTTTTTAAAACATAATCATTGCTTGTTGCTAGGGTGGAGGGGTTGAAATTAATTTTTGAACTTCTGCTGCAATCCCAGGTGCGCAGCCTGGGAGACATTTTGGACTCACACCTGTCCATGGAGGCGCAGGTAAATTCTGTGTCCAGGGCAGCTGTTTATCAGCTCCATCTGGTACGCAGGCTGAGACTCTACCTGCCCGCAGACTGTCTCGCCATAGTGGTGCAAGCTCTGGTTATCTCCCACTTGGACTACTGCAATTCGCTCTATGTGGGGCTACCTTTGAAGGTGACCTGGAAACTACAGCTGATCTAGAATGCGGCAGCTAGACTGGTGACTGGGAGTGGCCGCCGAGACCACATAACACCGGTCTTGAAAGACCTACATTGGCTCCCAGTACGTTTCCAAGCACAGTTCAAAGTGTTGGTGCTGGCCTTTAAAGCCCTAAACAGCCTCGGTCCTGTATACCTGAAGGAGCGTCTCCACCCCCATCGTTCTGCCCAGACACTGAGGTCCAGCACTGAGGGCCTTCTGGCGGTTCCCTCGCTGTGAGAAGCCAAGTTACAGGGAACCAGGCAGAGGGCCTTCTCAGTAGTGGCACCCGCCCTGGGAAACGCCCTCCCACCAGATGTCAAAGAGAAGAAAAACTACCAGACTTTTAGAAGACATCTGAAGACAGCCCTGTTTAGGGAAGCTTTTAATGTTTGATGAACTACTGTATTTTAATATTTTGTTGGAAGCCGCCCAGAGTGTCTGGGGAAGCCCAGCCAGATGGGCGGGGTATAAATAATAAATGATGATGATGATGATGATGATGATGATGATGATTCCAATGGCATAGGACTTTGGTTTGGATATATTCCTTTATTGATTGTTGTTATTTAGTCGTTTAGTCATGTCCGACTCTTCGTGACCCCATGGACCAGAGCACACCAGGCACTCCTGTCTTCCACTGCCTCCCTCAGTTTGGTCAAACTCATGTTAGCAGCTTCCAGAACACTATCCAACCATCTTGTCCTCTGTCGTCCCCTTCTCCTTGTGCCCTCCATCTTTCCCAACATCAGGGTCTTTTCCAGGGAGTCTTCTCTTCTCATGAGGTGGCCAAAGTATTAGAGCCTCAGCTTCAGGATCTGTCCTTCCAGTGAGCACTCAGGGCTGATTTCCTTAAGAATGGATAGGTTTGATCTTCTTGCAGTCCATGGGTCTCTCAAAAGTTTCCTCCAGCACCATAATTCAAAAGCAACAATTCTTCAGCGATCAGCCTTCTTTATGGTCCAGCTCTCACTTCCATACATCGCTACTAGGAAAACCATAGCTTTAACTATACGGACCTTTGTTGGCAAGGTGATGTCTCTGCTTTTTAAGATGCTGTCTAGGTTTGTCATTGCTTTTCTCCCAAGAGGCAGGCATTTCCTTTATTGATTAGTTCCCTTTAATTATTAATTAACCTGCTCTGCTGCCTCTACCACCTCCAGAGAAACGGTGCTGGCATTTCTCATAAGATCTTGCTGAAATCTTAGGCGATCTCTTCGGAACACTTTGCAACTTGGTAAGGGAATCTTGGATTGTGGGCGTAGCAGCAGGGCAGCATCCCTTTCCCATTTTGCCTCAGGTGGCAAAATGGGATGTTCCACTCCTGCAACTTAACCACGCTCAGAATAGAGCCACTGAAGTCTTCAATCCTGCCCCACTTTGCTGAATTCAATAGGACTCACTTCTGAGCAGATTCACTCTGGATTGCACTGTAAAACAACCGCCTTCCTGCTCGGGTTTGACTTTTATTGTTTCCTGCATCCAAGGTGAATAATCACAGAAGCGTCGCTTGCTGCTTTTATTTTAAGGAAAGTTATTTTCTTCCACTTTTAATTAAACAGTGCACTCTCCTTTCACCGGGTTATCTTAAATCTTTATCTGATCAGGCATCGGGGAGCAGGTCAGAAGCTGCAAAGAAATACAACGGTTGCTTAATGCAAACTGTAAAAACCTCGGCATTTCCAGAGATATGGTTCTGTTTGATTCATTGACTATGCTAAGTCTGCCTTTTAAATTAGAAATGGTTCCCCCCCCCTCCTTTATGCAAGAGGACTAGCTTGAGAAGATCCTGGGTTCCTTAATATGCAATTCCATGGACGAAGCTTGTATCAGAATATCAGATATTTTGTTATTAAATATTCTCTGATAATTTGTTTGACCAAACTACAGGAGGCAGTGGAAGACAGGAGTGCCTGGCGTGCTCTGGTCCATGGGGTCACAGAGAGTTGGACACGACTAAACGAACACCAACAAATAATAATAATAATAATAATAATAATAATAATAATAATAATGGCTTATGTTGTTCAGTTCTTAAGACCATTGCTATTTTATTTTATTTTATTTTATTTTAGGAACATCATGGATTAGGGACAGCACCATCCATTAAGAGTTTGGGTGTAACCTTTGACACCTCCCTTTCCATGGAAGCACAGATTGCAGCTATAAGAAAGGCGGCATTTTTTCATCTCCACCAAGCTAAGCAGTTGGCTCCTTACCTCTCTTCCCCTGACCTCGCCACTGTGATCCACGTGACGGTCACCTCCAGACTGGATTATTGTAACTCACTCTACGTGGGGCTGCCCTTGAGACTGACTCAGAAACTCCAAGGGATGCAGAATGCTGCGGCGAGACTCCTTACGGGGTCCTCGCTGCGGGATCACATTCACCTGGTACTATACCAGCTGCACTGGCTCCCGGTGGGGTACAGGATCAGGTTTAAGGTCCTGGTTTTAACCTTTAAAGCCCTATACGGCGTAGGACCCTCGTACCTACGGGACTGCCTCTCCTGGTATGTCCCACGGAGGACCTAACGGTCTTCAAATAAAAACATCTTGGAGATCCCGGGCCACAGGGAGGTCAGGCTGGCCTCAGCCAGAGCCAGGGTTTTTTCGGCCGTGGCCCCGATCTGGTGGAACACACTGTCACAAGAGACTAGGGCCCTGAGGGACTTGACATCTTTCAACAGGGCCTGCAAGACAGAGCTGTTCCGCCAGGCCTTTGGCCAAGGCGCAGTCTGACCCCCTCTTTCTGTAATCCTCATAGCACTCTAGCCCAATGGTTGCCATTAATTTGATTTTGGATTGATTTCAGAATGAATTGATTTTAGAATGTATTTCAATTAATTGATTGTGATTTTATGTAAACTGTGTTATTTTTACTGTTGTTAGCCGCTCTGAGCCCGACTTCAGCTGGGTTAGGGCGGGATATAAATAAATTATATTATTATTATTATTATTATTATTATTATTATTATTATTATTATGCAGGGATGCCTGGATGGAAGTATGGCAGAGCATCAACTACCTGAGGTCCACTTTCCCTTCTTGGCAAAGTTGTGGCTCTCACTTAACCAGTGCTAGGCGGAGCCAAACAGAAAAGTGGGCATGGGTGGAGCAATTAATGTAATTTTTACCTTTCTGCAGGAGGCTAGTTTCCATGCACCCTCTCTTTAGCTTCCATTCAGGTGAGCAAGAGTCATTATCAGAGTTCAAGGAGGCATTCCAGCCAGACAAAAATACTCAAGGAGGATGTGAGGAAAGTATTGACTCATGAGTGTTGACTCACAAGTATATCAAATAGTTCATGCATTGATGTATGCATTTGTTGATGTTCTGGTTATTTATTTATTTTGAAACATGGTTTACTAATGGACGTACAGTGGTACCTCAGGTTACATACACTTCAGGTTACATACACTTCAGGTTACAGACTCTGCTAACCCAGAAATAGTGCTTCAGGTTAAGAACTTTGCTTCAGGATGAGAACAGAAATCGTGCTCCGGTGGCGCGGCAGCAGCAGGAGGCCTCATTAGCTGAAGTGGTGCTTCAGGTTAAGAACAGTTTCAGGTTAAGTACGGACCTCCGGAATGAATTAAGTACTTAACCCGAGGTACCACTGTAGTATGCGACGATTCATATTTTTTAGCAGAACTGGTAAAAGTTGAACTTGCTTGATGAAGAAGGCAGGAATTAAGGAAAAGATTTCCGGGACGTTCCATCCCCACCTGCAATGTTTTGAAAATGCACCTCTGTGTTAACTAGCCATAACCAGACTTCTTGCAAAGGCTTGGAACCTGGCTATTGAGCCATTTTCAGAAGAAGGAATTTTATTTTATTTTTAAAGAGAGCTATTTCATAAAAATTTCCCCCCTCCACCAAAGCAGAGATGAGACAGGTTTTTTAAAAAATGAACCAGGTGTTGCCACTAATTGCCTGAAATAATGAGATGCTGCCTAGGAAAGAGACTGTTGTTGCAGAATGGCTCAAACGGATTGAGAAAGATGAGTTTTCAGACTTACGCAATATTAAAAAAGGTGACAAACCCTGTATTCCGAACACAACCAATTGCCATTGCTGAGGTGTGTAAATAGGTGTGCCCATGAAGCAGGAGATCCCCTTGATTTATAACCAAGAATCACGAGTGTCATGTCAACGGGAATTTCTAATTGTTTAAAATACTTACATCCTACCCTTGATTTCCAGACAGACATTTCCCTGACCACTGGTCCTGTTAGCTAGGGATGATGGGAATTGTAGTCCCAAACATCTGGAGGGCTGGAGTTTGCCTATGCCTGGTCTAAAACTATATTAGGAAGGTGTCGCCTCTTTTGGGGAAGGGATTCCATAACCTAGAAGCTGCCACAGAGATTGTCCTCTCCCAGGCTCTCATCCCCAAAACTCCTGGTGGAACTACAAAGAGAGCCCCCATCAGCCGATCTGAACACCAAAGAGGGTCTGCAAGGAAGGAGGTGGTCTTTTGGGTATCTGAGGTTTAAGTAATTTTGTGCCCTAAATGAACCCTTGAAGTGAGCCCATAAATTATCTGGCAACCAATTGCAGCTGTTTTTTAAAATAGTGGTAATATGAGTTATATAGTGGTACCTTGGATCTCAAACGCCTTGGTTCCCAAACACTAAAAACCCGGAAATAAGTGTTCCGGTTTTTGAACGTTTTCCAGAAGCTGAACATCCGATGTGGCTGTCAGCTATTCTTCCCAGGGTGCCTGCACCAATCAGAAGCTGTGCCTTGGTTTTCGAATGTTTCAGAAGTCAAACGGACTTCCGGAACGGATTAAGTTGGGCGCTTTTGTTTTTGCTATTGATTTTGCGTTTTTGTTTTTGAGGCTTTTTCAGTTAATTCGTTTTTGTGACTGTATGGAACCCAGTTCAGCTAATGATTGAGTGAGTGAGTGAGTGAGTGAGTGAGTGAGTGAGTGACTGCAGAAATAGATAAATATGTCTTATGAACTTAAGAAGAGGCCTACAGGGTTGGGCCAGGGTCCTATCTAGTCCATCGTCCTGTGGGCTATCAGCCAGTTGTCCATGGGAAGCCCATATGTAGGAGCTGAGTGCAACATTCCAACATTTATCCGATGAAAATAAGGACTGTTATGGAATTCTACTCAATACATTGGTACCTTGGTTCTCAAACGCCTTGGTACTCAAACAACTTGGAACCCTGACGAGAACCTGCTCGCCACCGATAAATAATCAGTCTCACACAGAGATGGGTTGAAGAATTCTGGCTGCTTTAGAGCTGCTGCAGCACAGCCTTTATTGTGTAAAGTCAGAAAGATACAAAATACAAGGAATGCAACTTGTTCTCAGCCAGCAGATAAGGGACATCGCACTAGACCATGCAGACGATCAGGCTATGTTACGTGGACCATTCATTTGGGACAGCACGAGCTATTCACGCGCTGTTCATGCTCCAAGGATGCTTTTAGCTATGAAATCACCCTGCAATAATAAGAACTTTGCTCATGCTCTTATGTACAAGCAATCATTTTCCCACAGAACCCAAACACTGCAAACCCGGAAATAAGTGTTCAAGTTTGTGAACATTTTTCAGAAGCTGAATGTACTCTGTTTTGAGTGCCACACTATTTATTTTGCATTTTTCTTTTTGCAGCGTTTTTGTGACTGTGTGGATCCCAGTTCAGCTACTGATTGATTACTTGATTGATTGATTGATTGATTGGTTGATTGGTTGCAGTACATTGCTTATTGCTTTCATTTTATGGATCAATCGTCTCATTAGAGATTAAAATTCATGTTCAATTGCAGTTTTAAGGTAGTTTTTAAAAGTCTGGAATGAATGAATCCGTTTTGCATTACTTTCTATCGGAAAGCATGCCTTGATTTTGGAACGTTTTGGTTTTGAAATGGATGTCTGAAACGGATTCCATTTGAGAACCAAGGTACCACTATAACTGGAACCCCAGCCAGTAATCTGGCTCCTGAATTTTGGACTCGTCTTCAAGACATCTTCAAGGTCAGCCCACATAGAGCACATTGCAGCAGCCAAATCTGGAAGTTAGCAGAGAACAGTGCTCAAACATAGCGACAGTCTGGAAGCAGTCTTCCTTCCTTCCTTCCTTCCTTCCTTCCTTCCTTCCTTCCTTCCTTCCTTCCTTCCTTCCTTCCTTCCTTCCTTCCTTCCTTCCCTTTGAATAATCTCCAAATCACCGCAGATAGAGAAGCATGCCGAACTGCTTGCAATTCTGCACCAACTAGAGCCTTATCTATATGCATTAGTTTGATTTCAAATTATTTTGTGCTCGGCTTTTATTGTACTCCTTGTTACATACATAAATCTCAAACGTAATACATTTTATAAGAAATGGTCATAAAAATTTACAGCCAGTAACTTTCCCCCTGTCCCTTACGATGATATTCTACTAAAACCATTAAATGCTTCTCATTAATGCCCTTTAAATGATTGGGTAATGACCCACAATCGCTTGTAAGTGAACAACCATTAAAGAATTACCCATTCTTAGCATGCTTTTAAGTACAGTTTAAATACATGGGAGGTAACATGTAATATATTAGAGAAAGTATTAAATTTGAAAGAGTGAAAACAGGATAACTGCAGCAAATGAGCAGGTGTGGAACTCTACCCAGCAATGGCCACAGATCTCTGGCAGTTATTATTGCCATATCATGTCACACATACGTCTACCACAGTGCCTCTGAGTCTTAATCGTGTTGTGCAGATTTGGGTAGTGGACCACACAATGGGGAATTAACTCAAGCTAATGGGGCAACTCCAGTTATGGCAACACCATAGATGTGCACTGCCCCAGATCCTCTCTTTCTGCTTCTCATTGCTGGTCTTCTAAGAAATATTGTTGAATCAGGCCAAAGATCCACCCAGTTTGGCATTCTGTGCACATTTGCAGCTGCTCAGCTGTGCCTGGAAAGCTCGCAAGTTGGGTGCGATGACTGTCTCTTGCTGTTGCTCCCTAGCATCTGGTCCAGACATAGCGGGTGGTGCCGTGGTCTAAACCATTGAGCCTCTTGGGCTTGCCAATCAGAAGGTTGGTGTTTCGAAACCCTGCGACGGGGTGAGCTCCCTTTGCTCTATCCCAGCTCCTGCCAATCCAGCAGTTCAAAAGCACGTCAGTGCAAGTAGATAAATAGGTACTGCTGCGGCGGGAAGGTAAATGGCGTTTCTGTGCACTCTGGTTACAGATAGGTAGCCGTGTTGGTCTGCCATAGTCAAAACAAAACAAAATTCCTTCCAGTAGCACCTTAAAGACCAACTAAGTTAGTTCTTGGTATGAGCTTTTGTGTGCATGCACACTTCTTCAGATACACACTTCTTCAGATACACAGTGTGTATCTGAAGAAGTGTGCATGCACACGAAAGCTCATACCAAGAACTAACTTAGTTGATCTTTAAGGTGCTACTGGAAGGATTTTTTTTTGTTTTGACTGTGCACTCTGGTTTCCATCACGGTGTTCTGTTGTGCCAGAAGCGGTTTCATCATGCTGGCCACATGACCCAGACAGCTGTCTGTGGACAAACACCAGCTCCCTCAGCCTGAAAGCAAGATGAGCACTGCAACTCCAATCGCCTTTGACTGGGCAACTTAACCGTCCAGGGGTCCTTTACCTGGACACAAGGAGAAGGGGACGACAGAGGACGAGATGGTTGAACAGTGTTCTCGAAGCTACCAGCATGAGTTTGACCAAACTGCAGGAGGCAGTGGAAGACAGGAGTGCCTGGCGTGCTCTGGTCCATGGGGTCACAAAGAGTCGGACATGACTAAACAACTAAACAACAACAACAACAACTTACTACATTTTTTTTTAAAAAAATGCCTTGAGACAGTCTTTAAATCTCTTTTGTTGAGCATTATGCTTTCCATTTTTAAGCTTGGAAAAGAGTAGTTGCTTTGGAAGATGGTAACCAGGCATCTGCACAACATGACCAGTCCAACGAAGTTGATGTTGAAGAATCATTGCTTTGACACTGGTGATCTTTGCTTCTTCCAGTACACTGATATTAGTTCGCCTGTCTTCCTAAGTAATATGTAAAAAAAATTTGGAGACACCATTGATGGAATCTTTCGCGGAGTTGGAGATGGTGTTTAGAAGTGTTCCATGTTTCACAAGCATACAGTTAGGTTGGTAGAACAATAGCTTTGTATACAAGCATTTTGGTTTCCCTGCAAAACGTGTTCTCCCTAAATGAGAGCAGGTGTTGCGGTTGGGGAATACAGGCCACCCTGGTATGGACTGGGCAGGTTGGATAACCCAGGCCTTTAAGTGGTTAATTGGGTTACTGGGGAGTTTTGTATGTAGCCAATTTGGAGGTGGGGTTAGAGCCTTTAAATACAGGTCGCCATTACTGGGCGTCCTCTTGGCTTTCACACCGGATCAAGGAGTGGTTCGCATCTGGAGACGGTTGTATACGAGGCCTTGCTGAATTTAATTGCTAAATTTCGGGCTCTTTAGCCCTATTCCCCTCACCCTTCGTTCCTTTAATTCCCTCTAAATTTCACTCTGCCCCTAATTCTTTTCCGATACCCATCCTTGCCTTTTGAATTTGTTTTTCCTTTCTACCCCCCTCCCCACTTGATTTTCCTGGAGGCAAAGATCGGACTGAGGGTGGGGTCCCCCCCCAGCCCCCGGGAGGCTTCACCTCCCTGCTCCCTCCCCGTTCGGCCGAAAACCCTGCGGGATCGCCAGCTATTTAAATTTGTTTTCGGCCTCGCGGCCGCAGCTGCTGACCTCCGCCGCTTTCCTCCCCCCTCCCCTCCGCACAAAATTTTTTACCTGGGGCCCCGCGGGCGTCGGCGCGGTCGCCAGGCCACGGTTTCGGCAGAGGGGCCGTTGCTGCCACCCTGCTCCTTCCCGGTGTGCTGGGGGTGGTTTTTTGGGGCGCAGCAGGCGCCTTCCTTTGGTGGGCCTTAGCGAGCCCCTGAGTGAGTCGCTGCTGGGGCGGCGCGCAGCGGCCTGCACGCACATCCCAACCCCTCCGGCGCGGCCCGTACCTTCCCGCGGGGAATTTTTGCTGCACAATAGGAGGAGGCCCTCCATTTTGTTTGCACGGTGTGCTTGTATTTTTGCTACCGCTTACTCCCTCTTGTGGCCATTGCCGGCATCGCACCTAGGCCGCGCTTCGGCTCCCCCTCTGGTTGTGCTTGCATTGCACCTCCTATTTCGTTTGTTGGTCTGACGCAGCCATTTGGGCCTACGCAGTTGAGGGCCTTTGCTGGCTGGCCCGTTTGGGTGCAAGTTTGCTTGGTATAATTGTAATTTGGACAGGCAGTTGCTCCTGACTCGTGCTTGTGCCTGTCCTTCTTGATTTTATTTTATTCTATTTAGCTTGTATTAATTTTATTTTTGAATTTAATTTATTTTAAGTTACTTTATTAATTTAAGTTGTTTTAATTTATTTTAAGTTACTTTATTAATTTAAGTTGTTTTAATTTATTTTAAGTTACTTTATTAATTTAATTTGATTTAATTTTATTTTAATTTTAGTTTAATTCTATTTTGTTTTAATTTCTTTATTTTTTTGGTAATTTAATTTATTGTATTAGGCTTTACTTACTCTATTATTTTATTTCAGTATTCCTTATTGATTGATTCGACAAGGTGCTGTCTTCATTTGAATTTTATTGACTGGCTCTGGTGATATTTAATTATTCCAATTTATTCTCCATATAGCAGGTATGGCTCCAAAGAAAGCCGCCGCCCGCAAGGGCCCAGCTGCCGCCCTGAAGCGGCCTATTACAGGTCCATCCCAGGCGCTCCGTTCACGCACTCTGGATCAGCCGCTAGGGCGGGTTCAATCCTTAGTGGCGAGCATGGCTGGTGACCCAGCAGCCTTATCCCGCTTTGCATCTGAAATGGATGGCTTCCTTCAACATTGCTCCACCCAGTCGTCTGCATCTGGAAGGCGCCCTTCACCCACGATGGCATCGTCTCCGGCATCACCGTCATCTAGCGAAAACGGGAGAGAAGGGTCACCTTCGGGGGGGTTGCTTAGGGACCCCCCATCAGCCCAGCCCCCTGACTTACCTGCAGCACGGGGTCGGTCCCGTAGGTCCGCTTGTTCCACCAGAAGGACCTCAGGAAGACGTGGCCCTTCGGGAGCGTCAATTTGCCGACGTGCCACCTCTCAGCTTCCTCCTGAGGCGGCATCGGGTTTCGACTTATCACGCGTTGTCTCTTCGCAGTCTATTTCAGCTACACCCCTGCTGAATCCTGATTCTGAGTCGTCGATTGAAGACAGTCTTCCAGTCCCTGCCAGGAGGTCCTCAGGGGGGAAGCGGCGCCGTAAGAGATCATCCAGGAAGCGTTCAAAGAGGAGGAAGGACGACTCATCTTCCTCTTACTCTGGTACGTCTTCCTCTGATTTCCGATGGCAAGGGTAACGCTATGGATCTTTATTGGGGTTTTGGCGAATCGGCTTCGGGGCTCCCCCGGTGGGCTTGGGAGCGAAGGGCCAACACGCATCAGGCAAAATATGGTGCGGTGCAGGAATGTAAGGATGTCGCCTTGGTTCCTGACGTTAAAGTCTCGACCAACTCCGCCAGGGACATCATACCAGGCTCGCATTTGTCTGCTAAACTGCGGTCCAGGATTCTAAAAGGATGCTATGTAGACATATTCAAGTTGCTCCCACCTTCGGAGGAGCAAGAGAAGATAGGTTCTTCATCCAAAAAACTCCCCGGGGCCTCTAGCGCGGATAGGACATTCGAACATTGGCTCGATTGTTTCTAGGTCTTCGCTGGCGTGGTCTCTGCTGCTTACCCAAGGAGATCTCTTCATTTGATAGTTTATCTATCTATTGTTCGCTCTGCATTCACCAAAGCTGGTGGAAAAGCGGCGATCAAATATGATGAGAATTTCAGGCGCCGCACCGCCAAGATTCCTTCGGCTCACTGGGATCGCAAGGATCTCGACGTGTGGACCACTTATGTGGCTCCACTCATGGAGAAAAAGGCGACGGAACAGCAAAAGCCGAGGAATTCTGCTTTTGGTGTGGGCCGGCATTTTGTGTGCTGGGATTTTAACAGGGGCTCCTGCCAGCGTGCAACGTGCAGATTTGCCCACTTGTGTGAGAAATGCAACGGAGCACATACGGCTTCCGCTTGTTTTGGTGGTAGACGGCCCTTTCGTGAGGCAAGAGGGGGTGCTCAGCAACCCTCCAAGTCAGTCCCCCTTCCCTCCACTTCAGGAACAGGGAAATAATGTGTTGACCTCATTGGCTCACACCCCTGTACATTCGTCGGCCCTCCAAGCTTGGCTGCAACCTTACCGTGATAGGGTTGCGGCACGTTATCTAGTTAATGGTTTTTCTATTGGTTTTAGGATTCCGGTAGCCATGCCTCCCGTGGCACGGAATCCTGTTAATCAAAAGTCAGTTTATGAGCTCCCTGAAATAGCCCGGAAAAAGATTGCAAAGGAGGTTGCTATGCATCGTATGGCTGGTCCTTTTAGTACTCCCCCATTTCCTAATTTGCACATATCTCCGTTGGGCATAGTACCAAAGAAGGCCCCAGGTGAATATTGCTTGATCCATAACTTGTCACATCCGGTGGGCACTTCCGTCAATGATGTTATTCCTCAGGAGCTTTGCTCTGTAAAGTACGCCTCTCTTGATCAAGCGATCAAGATGATTCGGAAGTTTGGCCAGGCTGCCTTATTAGCAAAATGCGATATCGAATCGGCATTTCGTTTGTTGCCAATTCATCCAGAGGATTTCTGGCTGCTAGGTTTCCAGTTTGAGGGAAAATATTACTTTGACAAGGCCATGCCTATGGGTTGTTCAATAGCGTGTGCCGCTTTTGAATCCTTTAGTACGTTTTTGGAGTGGGCCCTCAAACGGAAGACTGGAATGGGCAGAGTCACTCATTATCTGGATGATTTTTTACTGGCCTCGGCTCATGATACCGGCAACTGCTCGGTGTTGCTGCATGCCTTTGCTGAGCTTACGCAGGAGTTGGGCGTTCCGCTCGCAGCGGAAAAAAACTGAGGGTCCTTCTACCCGGCTTACTTACTTGGGCATCCTGTTGGATACTGTCTCTCAAACTTCCAGCTTGCCAATGGATAAGCTGGTCGCGTTGAAGGAGGTTATAGAGGAATTGCTTCCGTTGAAGAAAGTGTCCCTGAGGCAACTCCAGTCGTTACTGGGTCACCTTAATTTTGCCTGCAGGGTGGTGGCACCTGGGCGCCCCTTTTGTTCACGTCTGGCTCGACTCACCGCGGGGCTGAAGGCCCCGCATCATTGGGTTCGTCTCTCCAGTGAGGTCAAGGCTGATCTTTTAATTTGGCTTGAATTCCTGGAAGAATTCAATGGTGTATCCCTGTGGCAAGACACCTTGAATCTGCATAATGATTTTCAGGTCCACTCGGATGCTGCGGGTTCCCTGGGCTTTGGAAGGGCAAATGGTGCGCCATGCGTTGGCCACCCGCTTGGCAAGGAGAAGCCATTACGCGGGATCTAACTTTTCTTGAGTTTTTTCCCATTGCAGTAGCTGTACACTTGTGGGTCGATGATTTCAGAGACCGCCGTGTTTGCTTCTGGACTGACAATCAGGCGGTGGTGAACGTGTTGGCTAAGCTGTCGTCACGCTCTCCCAGGGTGTCGGCCCTTCTGCGGGTTTTTGTATTACACTGTTTGCGCTGTAATATAGTGTTTTCTGCGCGTTTCATTCCTGGGGTATCTAACGACATTGCTGATGCTCTGTCCCGTTTTCAGATGGAGCGGTTCAGACTTCTGGTTCCAGAGGCTCAGTAACGTCCGGAATATTTCCCGGATCATCTCTGGAACCTTGGCAGCAATTAGTTTTTCAGGGAGTAGCAGCATCTATTTCCCCTTCTACTCTCGGGTCATACTCTAAAGCTTGGGATGATTTTAGTCGCTTTTCTCATCTGCCAGCCAATGAGGAAAGGAGGGGCCCACCATCTACCTCTCAGGTGTTAAGATATTTGGCGCACCTGTTTCAGCTGGGACGTGCAGCCAAGACAATTAGGATGCAGGCGGCTGCCATAGCCTTTTTCTGTAAATCGTATTTTGACAAAGATCCTTGCGCTAAGTTCGTAGTTCGCAAAGCGCTGGAGGGTTGGAGTAGGATGTGTCCTCCCCATCCAGCTTCCCGATGCCCTATCTCATTCGACCTGCTGAGCAGGATGCGCAAAGCGCTGCGGAATGTATGCTGGTCCAAATATGAGGCTCGCCTTTTTTCGGCGGCCTTCTCCATTGCCTTTTTTGGTGCATTACGGGTGGGCGAGCTTGTGCTCGAAATGCACAGGGACGGTAGATCTAGGGGTCTGCTCTTCCAGGATGTGCAGCTATTCCCTGCGGAGCTGAGACTCACAATCAGGAACTCAAAAACGGATCAGAGGGGCAGGGGAGCCCTCATTTGTCTCCCTGCTACGAAGTCAGCAGGCCCTTGCCCAGTAAAGGATGTTAGGAGGTTCCTGGCTGTTCGCCCTGTAGGGGATGGCCCATTGTTGAAACATGAAGATGGGTTGCCCTTATCTAGGCACCAGTTGGCAGTGGTGATGAGGAAGGCGATCATGGCTTGTGGGGAGTCTGCTAACGGTTTTGCCCCTCATTCCTTCAGGATCGGGGCTGCCACGACTGCCACACACTGGGGTCTGTCGGCAGACAGAATTAGGGACCTGGGTCACTGGAAATCTAATGCGTTTAAAGGTTATGTCCATTAGCAAGGGGGTATGCTGACATTTTGTTTGCTTGTTTATCTCAGGTTTAGCGGCGGACCGCATCTGGATAGTGGGACACAGTATCATGCACTGGGCTGGCATTGGAGCCCGACAGTCCAGATTGGGAACAGGTCTCGGCCTTCCTCCACATGTCCACTTGTCTTGGCTGTCCAGGCGAGGAATGCGCTGGTCAGAGTTCCTGCCGCTGATTTGGAGGCAGATGCTTTTGGAAGGGCCGCCTATGGCTATTGTGGTGCAACTGGGTGAGAACGACCTGGTTTCCATGGACTGTCTTTCGCTACGGGAGGCTATCTTAAGCGACCTGGAGGTGCTGCGGGCGATGATGCCGACAGCTAAAATTTTTTGGTCAAGGCTTTTGCAACGGCGGGTTTGGAGGGGCAGTCGTTGTCCAGCTGCCACCGAAAGGGCCAGGAAGCGTATCAATGCTGCGGTGTTGAGAAAGATCTTGGAGTTGGGTGGTGATGTGATTTCCCACCCTGAGATTCTTTTTCGGGTTGAATCCCTCTTCCGGGATGATGGGGTGCACCTTTCGGCCTCTGGGAATGAGGCTTGGCTGGGTGCAGTGGTGGCTAAGCTAAGGTCCTGGCTGGGTGTGTGAGTGGTTTGGCAGTGAGCTTGGTGCTCCATGGCGGTTAGGCATTGGTTAAAAATTGGTTGGAGGAGGGGTAAGTGCCTACCCCTCCAATGGTGGTGCGGAAAAGGGAATTCAGGGGCGTTAAAGGAATCCAGGGGCTTGCCATTCTTTCGTCCTTGTCCCTGGAATCGGACCTGGGCCGTGCAAGCCCCACCGGCACATGAGGGTGAGAAGTGATGGTTCGTTGCCCAGCCTCATTTTCTCACCCAATACTTGTTTCCCATGCTGGCTTCCGCTGGAATCCGGAAGTCAGCTCTGTCCCTGGGCATGGACAGATAGTCATAACCAATGCCTAAGCAACCACTCACAATTCTGTATTTAAATAAAGTTGTGGCCAAAATTGATGCCAAAAACCTTAAACAAAATCAATGTGTGATGTGTGCATTTCTTGGTGGGGGTAGCATTGTGGGACTCAACACGCAAATGTCCCGGTTCTCAAACACTCTGCACTTCAACTGGGAGAAAGCTGCACTTGCAGAGCTCAGGCGATGCTGGATTTTGGCATCATACAATAAGTTCCTAACCCTCCAAATGTACCCACTGGCCCAACCACAGGCCCAACCTCTGAATGTAAGCATCATTCCCTTTGGCATTCTAGAAAATGTGATCTTACCAGAAGGCTGCAGAAAGCTATAGCAGTACAGCCTTTGAAATAGGATCAAATATGGGCTAAGTAACCCTTCAAATTTGCCTGGAAAATTTGCACACAGTCCCCAGAGCCATTGAAATGGCAACACCAAAGCATGCAAAGGATATTCAACCCCCCATTACACCTTTGTTTTCTGACAAAGCGTGTTCTCCCTAGCAGAGAGCACGTGTTGCGGTTGGGGAACAGGCCGCTCTCCCATGACTAGGCAAATTGTCAGCAACCCTGGCCTTAAGGGTTAATTGGGTTGCTGGGGGATTTTGATTGTTACCAATTTGGAGGAGGAGTCAGAAGATATAAATAGACGTGCCGGACGTAGGGACGTCCTTCTTGGCCGTTTTGCATCGGATCACATGGAGCACTTGGACAATCTTCTCATTGTCTGGTTACATTTCTTTATTTCTATATTTCCCCTTTCCTTTTAATCCTCTCTAGTCCCTTAAATAATTTAATTCCCCCCTTTTCCTGTTCTATTTCCCACCCCCACCCCTTACCCTGCCCTGTGGGAAGATTCTCCCTGTATCTGTGGCTTGCCTTTCCCAATAGGGAAAGAGCCCCCGTTAGGGGCTTTCTTTCGCAAAAAAGGTTTCCCCCATTTCTCTCGTTGAAATTGTGGGGCTAGTCAGGGCTGTTCCCAGCTTAGCTGGAATCACTTTCGTTTATGGTGTCCCCATAGGTTGGCTTTATTTTGAGTGTGTGCAGCGCTGTTGGCCAAATTTTAAGCTAGCCTTGGGTGGGAGCACTAATTTGGTTTCCTTTAATATTGCTATGAGTCTAAGATTCTTAAGAGCAGAAACTGGGAGGCCTATTCGGCCTGCACATTAACTTCCAAGCCTAAGTCTGCTACAGGTAGCAGTTAATTGTTAAGTCTCTGACATGTGACTCATTCTAGCTATAGGAATGTATCTGCTTGCAGGCCCAGTTGCTGCTAATGTATATCTGAGGCAGACAGAGGGCGGCAGAGGCTCTCTGTGCCTCCAAGGACTACGAGCACTCTGTATATGCTCTTGAACTATGCCGTTTCTGAGCAAGTTTATTTTCTTTAAGTTTTTTTTTTGTTTTGTTTTTTTTGCCCTGTTAGTGGTGACTGCCATTTTAGAGACAAGCCATTGTGGCTTAGTGGCTAAAGTGTAGGACTAGGACCTGGGAGACAGGGTTCATATCCCCCTCTTAGCCACCCTTATAACAAAACAAAACTAACTGCTCCTTTTGGGCTATTCTGTTGCTGGGTAGTTCTGCCCATTTGTGATAAAAGAACTTTGGGTTTCTTGAAGGGGTGCTTCCCTCAAAAAGGGCTAGCAGGGGTACCTGGACAAGCTGTGGGCTACCTCAACTCTGCTATTTCACTGGAAACAATTATGCCTGGCCTAGCAGGTGATCCTAGGGCTTTGCCCTAGAATTCAATGGCCTGGAAGTGTTTCCGGCCTGAATAGTGTCCCCATGTTGTCCACGAAGCATTGGTTTCACTGGGTCAGCGCATAGTGCCGGTAATGCCTAGGTTGCAGGATTGGTCCCTGTATGGGGTAGCTGCATGCTCCCCCATTGCTCTACCTGGACACTTAGGTCCTTTTGGTGGTTACCTCACTGCGAGGGATGTAACGGGCGCCACGTTTGCAATATGCAAGTGGGAGAAAGCACCTTTGTGTGCCTGTATTGCAGTTGGCTCTGTGCGTTGCAGGGCACGGCGCTGCACGGGCTGCAATTGCATTGCATTGCATTGCATGAGAGATTTGCAGTTGCATTGCACGGAGGGTGTGTGTGCATTGCACGGAGTGTGTTGTTGCATAGCATGGAGTGTGTTGTTGCATTGCACGGAAGGTGCAGTTGCATTGTACGGAAGGTGCGGTTGCATTGCACGGTGTGTGTGCATTTCACGGAATGTGTGCATTGCATGGAGGGTGTAGTTGCATTGCACGGAGGGTGTTTTTTGCATTGCACGGAGTGTGTGCATTGCACAGAGTGTGTAGTTGCATTCCACAGAGTGTTTTTTGCATTGCACGGAGTGTGTAGTTGCATTGAACGGAGAGTATAGTTGCATTGCACGGAGGGTTTGTTTGTGCATTGCATGGAATGTGTAGTTGCATTGCACAGAGCGTGTTTTTTGCATTGTAGGGAGTGTGTAGTTGCATTGTACGGAGTGTGTAGTTGCATTTGCTTGGAGGGTTTGTGTGTGCATTGCACGGAGTGTGTTTCTTGCATTGCACGGAATGTGTAGTTGCATTGCACAGAGTGTGTGTCGGAAAAGGAAGCTGGCTTGGCAGCAGCTTTGTCAGGACTTCTTTAGGGGTTCTGGCCAGCGTCGGCCCTGTAAATTTACATGTCACGATGGCAGCACAAGATGCCCCCTGCCCAAGTGGGGGCTGGAAGCTGGCAAGCAATAGCTCAATACCTTTTGCCCAAATTTCCATTTTATTTAGGGATCTAGTTGGATATCGTTGCAAAAACAAACCGCTTGCCTATGGAGAAGCTGTCTGCCTTGAAGGAAGTTATTTTGTAATACTTCCTCTGTAGCAAGTGATGCTTCATCAGATCCGATCTTGCTGGGTCACTTAATTAATCTTCCCACTAGGCCAGGCTGCCTGCGGCCTGAGGTCCCCTTACCTTTGTGTACGCCTACCAAGTGTGGTGAAGGCAGATATCAGGCGATGGTAGCAATTCCTGAATGTATGCAATAGTAATGTGCCAGGGTAGGATACCTTGAACCCGCACAGGGATTTTCAGGTTCATGCTGGTGCTGCTGGATTTTTGCCCTTTGGTTTTATTTCAAGGGCTGATGGTGTGCAAAGCTATGGCCTCAAGCCCGGTGTGGTGAGGCAATCATGTGACATAACTTTTCTTGAGTTTTTCCCCATTGTAGTAGCAGTTCACATGTGGCCCGAGGACTTCAGTGACCATCGGATCTGCTTTTGGTCTGATAACCAGGTAGTGGTGAGCGTCTTGGCAAAACAGTCCTCACGCTCCAGCAGATTCTCCGCCCCTCCGCTCACGCTTTCGAGCTGCGCCGCTTAAGGTTTAATATTGTGCTTTCTACTCTCCAAATTACGGGATCCTCTAATGATGTTGCTGACACTATCCCATTTTCAGATGAAGCGCTTCAGATCCTGGGCTCCAGACTCAGCTGTTGCCAGACTTTTCCATACCACCTGTGGCATTTTGACAACAATTAGTAGTTACAGAGAGCAGCAGCTTCCAATTCCCCTTCTGCTTTTAGCTCTTATGGGAAGGCCTGGATGGATTTCTTAGCCTTAAGTTGGCAGTCCTCGGCCATTCAAATGAATTGGCCCCCATCCTCTGAGCATATCCTGCAGTATTTGGCCCACCTGCTGCAGATTGGGCGTGCTGTTATAATCGACCCAGCTTACTTATCTGGGTATTCTTTTAGATACGGTGGCTCAAACTTCTAGCTTGCCGAATGACAAGCTGGTTGCCTTAAGACAGATTATAGAAGAAGTGTTACCTTTGCGGAAGGTGTCTCTTAGACAACTCCAGTCGCTATTAGGGCATCTTAATTTCGCTTGTTAAGTGGTGGCTCCTGGGCGCCCTTTCTGCTCTTGCCTAGCTCGTCTTTCAGCAGGTTTGAAGGCTCCACATCATCGGGTGCGCCTTTCTAGTGAGGTGAGGGCTGATCTGTCCATGTGGTTGGAATTCCTGGAGGAATTCTATGGGGTCTCATTATGGCAGGACACGTTAAATTTGCATAATGATTTTCAGGTACAGTCAGATGCAGCTGGTTCGCTAGGCTTTGGTCTTTATTGGAAGGGCCGTTGCTGTGCAAAGCGTTGGCCTTCTGAATGGAGGGGAGGAGAGATTACGCGGGACCTAACTTTTCTCGAGTTTTTTCCCATTGCAGTGGCAGTGCATTTGTGGGTCGAGGAGTTCAGGAACCGACGTGTCTGCTTCTGGACTGACAACCAGGCGGTGGTGACGGTCCTAGCCAAGCTGTCATCACGCTCCCCTCGGATGTCGGCCCTCTTGCGAGCTTTTGTGCTGCATTGCTTGCGTTGTAATATAGTTTTTTCTGCTCGTTTTATTCCTGGTGTGTCTAACGAAATTGCTGATGCTCTGTCCCGTTTTCAGATGGAGCGATTCAGACTCCTGGTTCCAGAGGCGCGGATACTTCCGGAATATTTCCCGGATCATCTCTGGAACCTTGGCAACAATTAGTTTTGCAGGGAGTAGCGGCATCGGTTTCCCCTTCCACCCTGCGATCTTATGCAAAAGTTTGGGATGATTTTTTGACGTTTATACGTCAGTCTGCCAGCAAAATACGGGGGGCCCCACCCACCTCCTCGCAGGTCTTAAAGTATCTGGCACACTTGTTTCAGATGGGGCGGGCAGCTAAGACAATTAGAATGCAAGCGGCTGCCATTGCCTTTTTCTGCAAAACATTTTATGATAAGGATCCTTGCGCAAAGTTTATTGTCCGCAAGGCCCTCGAAGGCTGGGGTAGGTTGTGTCCTCCCCAGCCGGTATCCAGGCGTCCCATCTCTTTTGACATGCTGAGCAATATGCGTAAGAAGCTGCGGGTGGTGTGTTGGTCGGGGTATGAGGCACGTCTATTTTCGGCTGCCTTTTCTATAGCCTTTTTTGGTGTGTTAAGAGTGGGTGAAATAGTGGTGGAGGACCATAGGGATGGTCACTCTTGGGGCCTCTTCATCCAAGACGTGCAGTTATCCCCTGCCGAATTGAGAATCATGGTTAGACACTCTAAGACGGATCAGAGGGGTAAAGGTGCGCTCATTCGTCTCCCTGCCACGGGGGAGGTGGGCCCTTGCCCTGTAAAAGACGTTGGCAAATATCTGGCTGTGCGCACTCAGGGGGATGGGCCTCTGCTCCGGCATGAGGATGGGTTGCCGCTAACTAGGCAACAATTTACAGGAGTGATGTGAAAAGCGATTCTGGCCTGTGGCGGCACAGCTGGAGATTATGCCCCCCCATTCATTCCGGATTGGGGCTGCCACGGTGGCAGCTCATTGGGGTTTGTCAGCGGCCAGGATAAAGGATTTGGGCCGCTGGAAATCAAATGCGTTCAGAGGATATGTTCGCTAACATGATGTATTTTGTCTGTTTATGTTGTACCAGGTCTGGCGCCTGTCCGCGTGTGGATGGTGGGGCACAGCATCTTCCATTGGGCTGGTGTCGCAGCACGGCAGGCTGGTGTTGGTCCAGGTCTTGGCCTTCCTCCCCATGTGCAGCTGTCCTGGTTGTCCAGACGTGGAATGCTGTGGTCGGAGCTCCTGCCACGGATCCGGAGCCAATTGCTCCGTGAGGGGCCGCCATCAGCCATTGTGATACAGCTGGGAGAGAATGACCTGGTGGACATGGGCTGTTTTTCCCTGCGTGCTGCAATTTTGATGGACTTGGATACATTGCGGGCAATGGTGCCTGCGGCTAAGATTTTTTGGTCTCAGCTTTTGCAACGATGCGTGTGGAGGGGCAGTCGTTGCCCAGTGGCCACTGAAAGGGCTAGAAGACGCATCAATTCGGCTGTGGCTGTGCGGATTGCTGAGCTGGGTGGTGAGGTGATCTCCCACCCTGCAATTCTTTTGAAGAAGCCATCCTTTTTCCGAGATGATGGCGTGCACCTTTCTGCTTCAGGAAATGAGGCTTGGATAGATGCGGTGGTGGCCAAGCTGAGGTCTTGGTGCGTGCGGTGATCTCTCACCCTGCGATTCTTTTTAAGAAGCCATCCTTTTTCCGAGATGATGGCGTGCACCTTTCTGCTTCAGGGAATGAGGCTTGGATAGGTGCGGTGGTGGCCAAGCTGAGGTCTTGGTGCGTGAGGTGATCTCTCACCCTGCGATTCCTTTTAAGAAGCCATCCTTTTTCCGAGATGATGGCGTGCACCTTTCTGCTTCAGGGAATGAGGCTTGGATAGGTGCAGTGGTGGCCAAGCTGAGGTCTTGGTGCGTGAGGTGATCTCTCACCCTGCGATTCTTTTTAAGAAGCCATCCTTTTTCCGAGATGATGGCGTGCACCTTTCTGCTTCAGGGAATGAGGCTTGGGTAGGTGCGGAAATGGCCAAGCTGAGGTCTTGGTGGGGTTAGTGAGTGGTTTGGCGGTGAGCTGGAGGCTCCATGGCGGTTAGGCATTGGTTAATTGGTGCTTGGAGGGGTAAGTGCCTATCCCTCCAAATGATGCGGAAAGGGAATTCCGTTAAAGGAATCCAGGGGCTTGCCATTCTTTCGTCCTTGACCGTGGAGCCGGACTTGGGCCGTGCAAGCCCCACCGGAACATGAGGGTGTGAAGCGAGGGTCTGTTTCCCGGCCTCCCTTCTCATCCAATACTTGTTTCCCACGCTGGCTTCCGGTGGAGTCCGGAAGGACCAGCTCTGTCCTTGAGGGCCAGGACAGATAGTCATAACCAATGCCTAAGCAACCACTCACAATTTTTGTATTTTGAATAAAAAAGTTGTGGCCAAAACTATGCCAAAAAACCTTAAACAAAATTGATGTGTGAAGTGTGTAATTATTTGGGGGGTGGCACTGTGGAACTCAACACGCAAAGCGTGTTCTCCCTAGCAGAGAGCACGTGTTGCGGTTGGGGAACAGGCCGCTCTCCCATGACTAGGCAAATTGTCAGCAACCCTGGCCTTAAGGGTTAATTGGGTTGCTGGGGGATTTTGATTGTTACCAATTTGGAGGAGGAGTCAGAAGATATAAATAGACGTGCCGGACGTAGGGACGTCCTTCTTGGCCGTTTTGCATCGGATCACCCGCCCTCCCTCCCTTTAATAGGGGGGCTTGTTATTTAAGTTGATTGCTTGACCTTGCTATGCCTGTCATGGGGTCGTTCGCCTTGGAGCGGGGGCCTGGTAGGAATTTGGCCATCTGGCTGATTGGCTGGTGCCATTTGGTTTTTGCCTACTGCGTAGCAAATCGTCACAACTTGTAAGGTTGGCGGTTAGGCATTGGTTAATTGGTGCTTGGAGGGGTAAGTGCCTATCCCTCCAAATGATGCGGAAAGGGAATTCCGTTAAAGGAATCCAGGGGCTTGCCATTCTTTCGTCCTTGACCGTGGAGCCGGACTTGGGCCGTGCAAGCCCCACCGGAACATGAGGGTGTGAAGCGAGGGTCTGTTTCCCGGCCTCCCTTCTCATCCAATACTTGTTTCCCACGCTGGCTTCTGGTGGAGTCCGGAAGGACCAGCTCTGTCCTTGAGGGCCAGGACAGATAGTCATAACCAATGCCTAAGCAACCACTCACAATTTTTGTATTTTGAATAAAAAAGTTGTGGCCAAAACTATGCCAAAAAACCTTAAACAAAATTGATGTGTGAAGTGTGTAATTATTTGGGGGGTGGCACTGTGGAACTCAACACGCAACTAGAAGATGAATAAAATTACCTATCTATTTGATTATTAATTGCATTACTGATTGGAGATAATATACTGGTGGTGACATTTAGATCTGGCTGCAATAGTAGCATTTGCATGACTAGCTTCCTTTTTCCTGTGTGCATAATTGTTCTCTCATAATGCTTTGATACCATCCTGCTGAAAGTAGTTGTTGCCGGTATCCACTAGACTTAGTAAGGCAGCTTGCAAAGATACTGTGATAATTTAAGAAATTGCATTTTTAGCAATATGTAGTCCCTAGCTAAACTATGTGCTCTGAGACAAAAAAAATCCACACACGCACTCCGGGTGGTATTCAAGTAACTTTTGCCCATTGATGTTCGTAGACAAGAATCACTTAGGTTCATTAATTTCAGTGGGTTTTCCCTGAGACGGACGCCATTGAATACTAAGTTAACAATTCAAACAGAAAAAGCTCCCAAAAAATTTCAAAGAAAATGGTATCAGACAGCTTGCAATTTCAACAAAAACCTCCAGAATTATCTTCCACCACCTCTCCCATCAGAAATATAGTGTCCCTAGGCAAGCAAATGCCCATGTTTTTCGCACAACCATTTTAACAAAGGAGGAAGGGCTGGGCTCTTGCATAAATTTCTCTCACCTGAGTTTCAAAATAAAAGCGAAGGGTTTATAAGAAAGTCAAGAAAAAACCTTTTCCCTTCCTGTTACAGATAGGTAGCCGTGTTGGTCTGCCATAGTCAAAACAAAAAAATTTCCTTCCAGTAGCACCTTAAAGACCAACTAAGTTATTTCTTGGTATGAGCTTTCGTGTGCATGTATCTGAAGAAGTGAGTGTATCTGAAGAAGTGTGCATGCACACGAAAGCTCATACCAAGAAATAACTTAGTTGGTCTTTAAGGTGCTACTGGAAGGAATTTTTTTTTGCTTTTCCCTTCCTATCTCAGTAAAGGTACCTAGACAGACATCCTTCTTCCCCTCGCACTGCACTCACAAGAGCAAACAGCTTGGGTCCTACCCCTGGGGCTGTGCACGAACTGCCCCACTCAACTAAACTTCCTCACCTAGGTTAGAGGACTCAAGCATTGTTTAAATTTGGTCTCCAGGTGTGGCTTCTGAGAGAGATAAAAGAGGAGAGAAGAAGACAAGAATCATCCTGCTCACTCTTTCTGCTTGTTTTGTTTTTTAAAAAACTGTTTCTCAGACCCGCCAAGTGTCCCTATTTTCCAGGGTCAGTTCCAGATTTACAGATGTCATCCTGGTTTCTGATTTGATCCTGGAATTTCCCACTTTTCCTTAGGACGCCTCTATTTTCATCAGAGAAATGTTGGAGGGTATGGAGTTATCCGAACCCCGAGCTATCTGAAGGCAGCCCTGTATAGGGTTTTTTAGTTTTGTTTTAAGGTTTTATTGTTTTTATATATGACGGAAGCCGCCCAGATTGGCTGGGGCAACCCAGTCAGAATGGGTGGGTAATCAATCAATCAATCAATCAATCAATCAATCAATAAAATGGTGCTGGGGGAGACTCTTGAGAGTCCCCTGGACTGCAAGGAGATCAAACCTATCCATTCTGAAGGAAATCAGCCCTGAGTGCTCACTGGAAGGACAGATCCTGAAGCTGAGGCTCCAATACTTTAGCCACCTCATGAGAAGAGAAGACTCCCTGGAAAAGACCCCGATGTTGGGAAAGATGGAGGGCACAAGGAGAAGGGGACGACAGAGGACAAGATGGTGGGACAGTGTTCTCGAAGCCACTAACATGAGTCTGACCAAACTGCGGGAGGCAGTGGAAGACAGGAGGGCCTGGCATGCTCTGGTCCATGGGGTCACGAAGAGTCCGACATGACTAAACAACTAAACAATGTCAAGGCAGAGAAGAGGGACAGAAGACTCTCAGATGCTGGAAATGTACTGCTGTTGCTGTGGGTGCAGGGCAAAGGTTGGACCATGGCTTTGGAGGGGATTCTTGGAAGGGAAATTCCCCAGTTTGCTCATCAGTGGAACCTCCCCGATGGAAAAAGATGGATTGTTCCACTAACAAAACCCATGTCAAAATTAAAAGTGAAAAGGACTTTGTTTGTTCCCACTTCATTCCCCTACCCTTCCTTTCTCCCCTCCCTGAAATGTACAGTAGTCAAAATATGCACATTATGCTAAATCTTTGGTCTACTTATTTCCTGAACAGTTTCCACAAAGTTGAAAGGAGTAATCACCTATATTAGAGATGGTCTCTGCGGAGCTGTAAAAGTCAAATTGGAAACAAGAGCACGGCTCATCCTATCAGCCTTGAGGTAATTTGGTTTAATCACAAAAGGAGACACTGTCTAAACGCAGAATGATTTCCAGCCCACCAGTGGCGAGGGGGACCCATTCCCTCAGGGTTCGTGGAAGCACATGAAGAACGCTGAGTGGGGCTCTGTGCCAAAACAACCTCCTTTTTAACATCTCCTCTCAAAATACTGAATATTCCTAGTAGTTCACGGGTATTCTGGTAATCCTAAAGGACTTGGTTTTATGAGAACTGAATGGCAACCTTTGGTTGCTTACACAGCCTGAACTGAAACTGCCCAACAGTTAGGGATAAGCAAATCTGTCAATTTTCGTTGCTCTCAGTATCTCATTTGTGTTTCCAGAACAAGAAACCTCCCCCCTAAATAAATTCACACTTGACTCAAATTTTGGTTTTCGTTTTTGGCAGAATTTAGGCCACAACTTTATTGATTACAGAAAGTGACTGGTTGTATAGGCTCTGGTTTGACTAGCTCCCTGCCATGCAGGTAGCACTGACCCAGGACACCAGCATAGGTCAGCCAAGGGTGAACACCTGGATAAGTGGAAAGCCGGGCATGGGCTAACTCCGTCACCCAAATGTCCCCCTGGACTCAGGCATGGGCACAACCCCCTCTCAGGGGTTGACCAAACCATCGGGTCCCTGGATTCTTTTAATGGAATACCCTTCACATAGGGATGGTGAGAGCATTCTCCCATCCCTATCACCTGAACCAGAGCCTATTTGCAACCTTACAAGTTGTGACGATTGGCTATGTGGCAGGCGAAACCCAAATGGCAACAGCCAATCCTCCAAGTGGGGAAAATTCCTGCCGTGCCCCTGTCCCAATGACAGATGACACACGACGGCATAGCAAGGTCAAGCGCAAAGGCCTAAAAGTAGGGAGAGGTGGGCGGGTGTCCCGAATGCACGCGCCGAAAGAGGAAGCTCTGGGTCACATGCATGGGCATAAATAGATCCCTCAAACCGTTTGGACTGTGTCCCATTGGCCAGATTGCACCCAGCTACGAGGGATCTACCAATCGGGTGTTGTGGCTGACCAATTGTACCCACCCACAACACAGGGAGTCGGTTTCCAGGTCTCACTGGAATACATGCCCTCTTTAAGGGAGGACCCAATTTTTCCAACCTTAAGCTCAGTCCTCCACATTTACAAAGCTGCTTTCAATTTGTGTGTGAAATTCTCCCAATGCACACATTTTCATACACAATTTCCCCCATTATAATTCCTTTTTTGTTATTTTCCACCAATATTTGCATTTGTATGCACCCATCACCTGAGTGGATGCTCTTTTGTACACATAACTGGGCTGGAGAATGGCACTGCAAAATTTAAAGAACTGTGAATTTCAAAGGGTGGTTGTGTTTTGGTCCACATATTCTTTCAAAAAGTGTGAATTTAGTAGGTTCGTCTTTATGTGTGAACTCAATCGGATTTCCCACTCCAGCCCTGCCTACAGCAGATTCATGTGAAGTTTCTGTTTGAGCAAGGCAGGCAGAATGTTCATATCATCCAATATTTCTACAGCAAGATGGGCTGGATCCAAATGCTTCTTTCCTTGGTCAGAAGGAACCTATCTCAAAAAAGTTAATACCTACCTTGAACTGTACTAAATTCAGACAATCAGACCTGGGCAAACTGACATTTTAATTGGAGAAATGTTGGAGTGTATGGAGTTATCCGACCCCTGAGCCGTCTGAAGGCAATTCTGTATAAGTAAGCTTTTTTAATGTTTAAAGTTTCATTATGTTTTTTATATATGTTGGAAGCTGTCTCGAGTGTTTGGGGCAAGCCAGTAAGATGTGTGGGGTATAAATAGCAAAATTATCATTATGGAGTGGGGCATCCCTGTCAGTTTGCATTTGATAGTGCAGAAAGCGTGTTCTCCATAGCAGAGAGCACGTGTTGCGGTTGGGGAAACAGGCCACCCTGCAGTGACTAGGCAATTTTTTATGAGGAACCCAAGCCTTTAAATGGTTGCTGGGGATTTTTGATTGTTGCCAATTTGGAGGAGGGGTCAGAGTCTTTAAATACAGGGGCCAGACGTGAGACGTCCTCTTGGCCATTTTGCACCGGATCACCCGCCCTCCCTTCCTTTTTTAGGGTGGTTTTTTCATGTTCGCTTGACCTTGCTATGCCTGTCATGGGGTCGTTCGCCTTGGTGCGGGGGCCTGGTAGGAATTTTGCCATCTGGCTGATTGGCTGGTGCCATTTGGTTTTTGCCTACTGCGTAGCAAATCGTCACAACTTGTAAGGTTGGCGGTTAGGCATTGGTTAAATTGGTGCTTGGAGGGGTAAGTGCCTATCCCTCCAAATGATGCGAAGGGAATTCCGTTAAAGGAATCCAGGGGCTTGCCATTCATTTCGTCCTTGTCCCCGGAGTCGGACTTGGGCCGTGCAAGCCCCACCGGAACATGAGGGTGAGAAGTGACGGACTGTTGCCCGGCCTCATTTTCTCACCCAATACTTGTTTCCCACGCTGGCTTCCGTTGGTGTCCGGAAGGGCCAGCTCTGTCCTTGAGGGCAAGGACAGATAGTCATAACCAATGCCTAAGCAACCACTCACATTTTTTGTATTTGAATAAAGTTGTGGCCAAAATTATGCCAAAAACCTTAAACAAAAAATCATGTGTGAAGTGTGAATTTTTTGGTGGGTGGCACTGTGGGACTCAACACGCAAAGTATTGATCTGATGCGTAGAGATTTTTCCTATTCTAATTGATTCAAGAGGGTTCTGGAAGCTTCTCTGTGTGAAAGAAGCAGAAGGTTCATGATGTTTGGGTTATTCCTTCAGAGAAGCTGGAACTGGTTCTGTTATTTCTTTCAGTTAAGGTCATGCTGCCTATAAAAGTAAGGCCAGAAGGAGCCTGGGTTTCAGTTTCTCTTTTCCTTTCTGGTGTTCTGTAACACATAATATGCTTAGTGTTAAGTTTTAGTCTTATTATAAGTTAAATCTGCTGCAACTGGATTTCTTATGTGCCAATCTTGAATATATTGGATTTGTGACCATTTTGCTCATTTGTCTTCAGCAGCAGTCAAGCTCTGCTGGATGAAATACAATTGCCTCTGGTCTATTTGGGGGGAATCCTGCAACGTATTTAAGTTTTTACTCTGCTAACTATACACTGGAATCTGCTCTGGATCAATACGGTGGTACCTCCCACCAGATGTCAAAGAGAAAAATAACTACCAAACTTTTCGAAGACATCTGAAGGCAGCCCTTTTTAGGGAAGCTTTTAATGTTTAATAGGTTAGTGTATTTAAATGTTTTGTTTGAAGCTGCCCAGAGTGGCAGGGGAGACCCAGCCAGATGGGCGGGGTATAAATAATAAATTATTATTATTATATACCTTGGTTCTCAAACTTAATCCATTCCAGAAGTCCATTCCAAAACCAAAGTGTTCCAAAACCAAGACACGCTTTCCAATAGAAAGTAATGCAAAATGGATTAATCTGTTCCAGACTTTTAAAAACAACCCCTAAAACTGCAATTTAACATGAATTAACGAGACCATTGATACATAAAATGAAAGCAATAAACAATGTACTGCAATCAATCAATCAATCAATCAATCAATCAATCAATCAGTAGCTGAACTGGGATCTACACAGTCACAAAAACAAAGCAATAAAGCTGCAAAAACAGACAGAAGTCAGAGTAACACTCAAAACGGAAGTGTGGCACTCAAAACAGAGTACATTCGGCTTCTGAAAAAAGTTCACAAACCAGAACACTCACTTCCGGGCTTGTAATGTTTGGGTTCCAAGTTGTTTGAGTACCAAGGCATTTGAGAACCAAGGTACCAATGTATTGAGTAGAATTCCATAACAGTCCCTATTTTCATCGGATAAATGTTGGAATGTTGCACTCAGCTCCTGTTTATGGATAGCAGGATGCTGGTCCGACCCTGCAGGCCTCTTATGTTCGTAAGACATTTTCTCTTCAGTGCTGCGAATGGGTTGCCAAAGAAAGGCAGCTGTGTTTGTTTAAAGTAGGGGTGTGTGTGTGCGCGCACACACACTCATGATGAAAGCAGTTTCTAGTATTTCAAAAGTCCATGGTATGCAGAAAATGGGCTCTTTGCCAAATGGGAATTGAAACGAGTCTACGTATTACACTATTTGCCTTAGAAGAAATTAATTTTCAGCTAGAAGCAGATAGGCTTATTTAATATTTATCTTTAGCTGCAGGAAGATGAATCTATTATTTTATAAGTTTATTTTGAGGGGGTATTTTTTCCCCTTCTTCTCTCCTCTTTCTCTCCGCATGGACTTCTCAGCTGCGAGGTTCCTGTAGGAGGCGCTGAGGTATTCTTACCTGAACTGGGTTTTAAAAAAATAAAATAAAATCTGCAATGCATAGCTTCTAACACGGGTTGCGGCCACAAGCGCTCTCCCCCAGCTTGACAAAAATAATAAAATAAATCTGTACGCTTTAAAGTCTCCAAGGTGATTGGAAGTTTAACAAATGAGAATGGGAGACAGGAAGGACAGCAAAATATCCTCAACACCCTGCTGTTCTCGGTGTATTTAGCTGCGAAGTTAATGTATTTCCAGCACTGAAACAAAGTAAATGAAAACCAAAGGGTGCCCTAACGTGACTGATTTAGCGCTAGTGAAAGCAGGGGCAGAAACCCACAAAGCAGTGGATAGTCTTCATGTCTAATAGCCATTGACAGTCCTCTCCCCCCCCCCATGAATTTTTCTAATTATTTTATTATTCCTGCATTGCCGGGTGTTGGACTACAACTACAATTGGGTGTCCAACTACAATTTTATTATTCTACGATACTAATTATTTCAAATGTTTTAAGCAGCCCTTCTTCACTGTTTATAATTACTGATAGTTTTATTGTATTATGCATTTTGGAAACTTCTTTGAGGATTTGTTGCCATCAAACATTTTAGAACTATTGTGAAATCAATTTATTATTATTATTATTATTATTATTATTATTATTATTATTATTATTATTATTAATTACCACCACCAAATTACAGAGATGTCCAATTATTTAGGTGGGCTTTAGTTGACTATTCTGTCAATTAAATTTGTGTAAATATGAAAATGGGGGGAAATTTCTGAGGCAAGAAACATGCATCCCTTGAGCATGTATTTTTAAAAATTAAACTCTGCTGCCTAATTAATCTGATCATCATTTATGGACAATTATTCCTTTAAACCAGGGATAGCAAGCATCATGCCTTTCAGAAGCTGCCCCCATTAGCATGACTGATGGTCAGAAATTATGGGAGTTCCACAGTATCTGAAGGACATCATGTAGTATATAGTAATAGTAAACACATAGAGCCGTATCCAGCTAATGTGTTGTTTTTTTATCAATGCAAGGATTTCCGCTTGTGCAATGGAATTTCCCCCCTCTTTTCTCCTCTCCCCGCCAGTGTCCTGTGGTCTCATCAAATCTCTTATTGGGTGCATGGAGGGAGGGAGAGAAGTGTACATTGCTGTGCTGCAGGAACAATCTACCACATTTTTCGCTCTATAAGATGCACCAGACCACAAGACGCACCTAGTTTTTGGAGGAGGAAAACAAGAAAAAAAATATTCTGAATCTCAGAAGCCAGAACACCAAGAGGGATTGCTGCGTAGTGAAAGCAGCAATCCCTCTTGCTGTTCTGGCTTCTGGGATAGCTGCGCAGCCTGCATTCGCTCCATAAGAGGCACACACATTTCTCCTTACTTTTTAGGAGGGAAAAAGTGAGTCTTATAGAGCAAAAAATACGGTAGTTGGATACTGCCTATATTCTCCAAGGTCCTTCTTATTACTATTCTTTGGGGATCACTTGTAGCCTAGAAAGATTGTCTTCCATAAACATGGTCTTAACAGTGAGTCTGTAAGTGACTGTGGAGGCCAATTCTGGATCCGCACGTCCTTCCACAGTGGGGACATTGGTTATCAGATGGGAGTTGATCATGGTGAGGGTTTGCCAAGCATGCCTTCCTTTTAGCACATTTCTCCCTTTCATCCTGAGTTTGAGCGTCTTCAAAGCCCATGACACCTTTGGTAAAGGCTGTTCTCCAATTGGAGGGCTGAAAGGCCAGTGTTTCCCATTTGTTGGTGTTTATACTACATTATGTTGAGATTTGGCTTGAGAGAGTCTTTTAACCTCTTTTGTTGACAACCAGCATTATGCTTTCCATTTTTAAGTTCAGAATAGAGTAGTTGCTTTGGAAGATGACCATCAGGTATCCACACAACATGACCAGTCCAACAAAGTTGATGTTGAAGAATCATCGCTTTGACACTGGTGATCTTTGCTTCTTCCAGTATGCTGGCATTAGTTCGCCTGTCTTCCCAAGTGATGTGTAGATCTCCAAGGTCCACCTTTATGTAGTCAAAACAGCATCCACACACAAGGGGGGGGGAAATCAACAGGCTTCTAGAGAACACCGAAGTCTGCAAAAGTACAAAAACCCAGGAGAATCCTAAGAGATGGCCATCCTCTGTTTAAAAACCTTCAATGAAAGCAAGTCCACCACCTTCTGAGGTAGTCCATTCCTCTGTGGAACAGCTCTTACCATCAGAAAGTTCTTCCAGATGTTGAGTCAGAATTTCCTTTCTTGTCCTTTGAATCCATTGGCTTGGATCCTACCCTCTGGACCAGCGGAAAACTGTTAGAATTCCTGCTCCATGATTGCAGTCATGGGATTGTTGTCTTTCACATGATGGTGTATGTTTTGACTCCACAGAGTGGGAAGTGACAGAGACAGGATGTTTGTGTTACTGTGTTCTGTGAAGTGGGACTATTGTCCTTTGTTCTTTTTTGCTTTAAACCAGGGATAGCAAGAAAGAAAGGCATGGAGCTAAACAACCTTGTGTTGCAGTTCCCAGATGTCAAACTGATTAACCAATTGAATGCTGAAGCCTGTTTTCTTATGTATTTGATATGTATTTGGCCACGATGGAATTGTGAAAAAGGAACGTGATTCATAAGAGCATAAACAGATGTGCTCCCTCTGAAAAAAGTTGATCTGGTCCATCTTCCATATATTCAGATAGTTGCCAAGGATTTGACATCTTTATTTGGCCCCAGTGTCTTGACCTGTTACAAACTTGTAAAAAAAAACAGGCAGCTCGCCCACTCCAATCCCTTCTGTTTTAGGGGGGAAATCCTCATCTACTTTGGAAAAAAAAAAGAGGACCAGAGACCTTTAGATTTAGGTCCTCCATATATCTGGTTTGTATTTCTAGTCCTCCCTACCCGCCCGCCTCCTGTCCCCCCAAAACAGTACAGTGGTACCTCAGGTTAAGTACTTAATTCGTTCTGGAGGTCCATTCTTAACCTGAAACTGTTCTTAACCTGAATCACCACTTTAGCTAATGGGGCCTCCCACTGCCGCTGCGCCGCCAGAAAATGATTTCTGTTCTCACCCTGAAGCAAAGTTCTTAACCTGAGGTATTATTTCTGGGTTAGCGGAGTCTGTATCCTGAAGCGTCTGTAACCTCAAGCGTCTGTAACCCGAGGTACCACTGTACTACTACTACTAATATTAATAATAAAATTTTATTTATATCCCGCCCTCCCCAGCCGAAGCCGGGCTCAGGGCGGCTAACAACAATAAAATAATACAACATTCTAAAATAATTTCATTATAAAATTAATTCAAATCAAATTGATGGCAACCATTGGGCTAGAGTTCTGTGAAGATTGCCAAAGGAGGGAGTCAGGCTGTGCCCTAGCCAAAGGCCTGGTGGAACAGCTCTGTCTTGCAGGTCCTGCGGAAAATGTCAAGTCCCGCAGGGCCCTGGTCTCTTGTGACAGAGTGTTCCACCAGATTGGAGCCACAGCCGATGAAGCCCTGGCTCTGGTTGAGGCCAGCCTAACCTCCCTGTGGCCCGGTAAATAATGAAATATAAATAACTGATGAAAAGCTCTTCAATAATTCTTCCCCGTTTTTGGAACCTCAAGTTAATTGTGGATGCAGGGGAAATTCGATTCATTTCACAATCAAAGGCAAACCTGCCTAATTCACACTTTCTTTCTGAAAGGATACATGAACTGAATCGTAGCCATGCTTCCAATGCCACACTTCCAATGCACTTCTATAGCCAAGGATTGTGTGTAAAGTTGCAGATGCTGATGTAAAGTAAGCATAAAAATACATATATTAATGAAGATACCATACAAATATGTGTTATATTTGGGGACATTGCTTTGCAAAAATGCATTATGTTAAGCCAAACTCCGCCCCTCCCTGAACCTCTTGGAAATTGCTGATGGTCTCACAGGACAGCTTACCGGTAATTATTTTTCCATAATGTGCTGTGCTGGATCCTGCATTTTTTTGTGTGTGACAATTTGCATTCCAAAAGTTCAAATTTCCATGCAATAAAATACAATGAAATGCATATCTGAGCATGTGCAGAGTGTCTTCGTGAATCGCTGAGCAGCTTCATGACTCCATCTCATCACATACACCTCCTCTGACCATTTTTGTAGCCAAACTTTTTCAGCAGGGCTAAGCCAATCTCCCTCTATAATAAATAAATACCACTTCCCGCTAGTTCCCCTAATTCTAGCAAACCAATTCACAAAATAAACATACCTCATTTGTTTTACTTGTTAAACAATTAATCAGCAGCAGCCCTTTCATCTCTCTTCCTCGTTGCTTTCTCTTTCTTCTTCTTGTTGTCCTTCAGCTTCCGAATTCTCCCTCAACCCCTCCTGCCTACCACTTTTGGTCTGTTTTGAGCTGCCATTGCTTCTGTTCTTCACAGATACCTGTGTATTAAATAATATTATTTTTACCCTTGAAAATGCACTCATTTGAGAACCCTTGTCATAGACAAAATTGCACACAAAAATGTGTGCTTTAGGAGAAAACCATACTAAAATGCTGGTGGGTTTTCATGAGGACCTCCCTCCCACAAATCACAAAAGAAGGAGGAAATGTGGAGAACGGGATTTAAGTTGGGGGGGGGGACGAGAAATGGGGACAAACTGAATTTTTTTGGTATATTTTGCCTTGTTCTGCCCAGATACTGATGTCCTGCACTAAGGGCTCTTGCTGAGAGAAGCCAAGTTACAGGGAACCAGGCAGAGGGCCTTCTCAGTAGTGGCACCCACCCTGTGGAACACCCTCCCATCAGATGTCAAAGAGAAGAACAACTACCAGACTTTTAGAAGACATCTGAAGGCAGCCTTGTTTAGGGAAGCTTTAAATGTTTGATGAACTATTGTATTTTAATATTTTATTGGAAGCCACCCAGCCAGATGGGCGTGGTATAAATAAATTATTTATTATTATTATTATTATTATTATTATTATTATTATTATTATTATTATAGTAGACACCTACCTCTCTCAGCCATGTGTCTTCTAGGGTTTGTAAATCCAGTCAACAGCACTAATTCCCTCTTGTTGTCTCTAAAATCACAATGTCTTCAGTTATTATTCCCTTGTGTTGCTAGTTAGAGGCAGCATCCCATTGGCTTCTTATACCTCTTCTCTACCAATTAAAATTGGCCCCTATGGAGCAACTGAAAATTTGAGTTGATTAACCAACCCACGAAACCATTCGAGTTGATTAATCTACACATTAAACTCACAGAAGGTGGCAGTCCTCAATGGCTACAGGCAAGCCCTTCCCCGTAATTCCTCTTTGTGGACAGAACTCCAAAACAACGGATAAATCCATTAAAAAATTTGATGGGCAATATTAGGTAATGCTTAAAATGAAACATTCTATCTGGGGATCATTACATTTCTGATAAATGGTAACTTCTTGGACAGAACTTTGGAAGCCCCTTCACCCCACCATATCACTTAAAGATCTTCAAAGGACGGAATTTACCCCTACCGACTTAATCATAATTCAGTGCCAGTCTGTAACCATGTGGTACTAATTTAAATTACTGTAGCAATGGGCAAGTCCTTTTTCCCAGAAATTAATAAATGCAATTTATAAGGAATGTTAAGTAGCAACTAACAATTTAATGCTTTGTGAGTTCCAGCCAAACTGATTAAATAATTAAAGGAGATTTCTAAGGGTTAGAGGGAATGCTTTGCCATTAAAATAGAACAATAGTCGGGGAATTGTTGGCATTTGATTAGACAATAAGCGTGATTATTACCCCAAACCTTGTTAAAATAATACCGTTTAAAACCCAACAAGGGGGTGGGGTGGAAAGGATTTTAAAATGCAACTACAACCTTAGTATATCACATTATTGGGGAGGACAGTAGCTATGCAGCGTCAGTGTCAGAACTGAAGACCTATAGCTCCATCAACTATGTGATAAATTTTTTAGACCTACTGTAATTTGATGCTCACCAGTATCTGGCCATTGTGAGACACAGGCTTCTAACATTGAATTCAGAGGACAAGAGTAAAGAAACAATTTAGGATTCGGGTCTATTTCCAATCCTTGTCAGTTTCAACAGTTTCCCCTCCAATCATTCCATTAGATTTCCTTATAATGAGAGAGAAAGAGAGAGAGAGAGATATTAAAAATGGTATCTAAATACGAATTGTGTCTCAAAATAAATCTCTTGTTCTTAATCCCATGTTTTAGTTAGGGATGCTTGAGGAATTTGATCTTTCCTTACAAGTCCTGATAAGAATGGACCTGATCTGTATCTCCCAGAAAGAAAAGTGTAGCTCAGAATGTAGCCCCCCCAAAAGTTGGCACACTCTTCTCAGTGTTGCAATTCAGCTCTCAGCTAAAAATAAATAATTAGATGTCAAAGCGGGCTTTAAAATTCATCTTTTGAGCTAAAATAGATTTAGAAATCACCTCTATTGAGAGGTGACATATTCAAAAACACATACAGTGGTACCTCGGGTTAAGAACTTACGGTAATTCGTTCTGGAGGTCCGTTCTTAACCTGAAACCATTCTTAACCTGAAGCACCACTTTGGCTAACGGGACCTCCCACTGCCGCCACGCCGCCTGCGCACAATTTCTGTTCTCATCCTGAAGCAAAGTTCTTAAATCGAGGTACTATTTCTGGGTTAGCAGAGTCTGTAACCTGAAACGTATGTAATCTGAAGTGTATGTAACCCAAGGAACCACTGTATTTAAATACATATTTAAAGACAGAATGCTTAATTTTTTTAAAAAAATGCAGATTAATGCACAAATGAAGGCTGGAATTGACATCACAATGAACATTTGCAAAAATGACGTGGACTAAAAATAGATTGATTAATCTAATCTCAGTTTTGATATGTTTAAACTGCTGAGAACTGTGCCACAACATTTGGATACATTACTGTGAGAGGTGAAGGTCGGGACAATTCTAAAAGGAATTCATGAGTTGTCTTGGATCTCCAGTAATAATAATAATAATAATAATAATAATAATAATAATAATAATAATAATAATTTATTACTTATACCCCGCCCATCTGGTCGGGCCTCCTCAGCCACTTTGGGTGGCTTCCAACAGGTTATGAAAAACACAATAAAAGATCAAACATTAAAAGCTTCCCTAAACAGGGCTGCCTTCAGATGTCTTCTAAAAGTCAGATAGTTGTTTATTTCCTTGACATCTGATGGGAGGGCATTCCACAGGGTGGGTGCCCCTGCCAAGAAGGCCCTCTGCCTTCTGTGGAAGAATTGAGCATGGATGTACTAAGTAAAGTACACGGGGTTGTATTCATCTTAGTGCTAAGTAGCTCTTTGCACAAATTGGTTCTATTGGTGTTTCGCAACTTTGACCTGTTGCAGGACCTTAGCCAGACCTTAGCAGAGCATACGCAGAGTTCCAGAAAGCAATCAATTGCAGGCAGGATGGACGAAGCAGGAACAAAATGCTGCTACTAGTAACTTGGTTACTTAGAGGTGTTTATTACTTACAGCCGACTCTACAAGTTTTGCATGCAAGATAGGTAAAGTTAAAGATAAAGGACCCTTGGACAGTTAAGTCCTGTCAAAGGTGACTATGGGGTTGCGGCGCTCATCTTGCTTTCAGGCCAAGGGAGCTGGCATTTGTCCACAAACAGCTTATCTGGGTCATGTGGTCATCATGACTAAACCACTTCTGGTGCAACGGAACACCGTGATGGAAACCAGCGTGCATGGAAACACCGTTCACCTTCCCGCCAGAGTGGTACCTATTTATCTGCTTGCACTGGCGCGCTTTCAAACTGCTAGGTTGACAGAGCAACTGGAGATCACCCCGTCGCATGGACCAACCTTCCGATCAGCAAGCCCAAGAGGCTCAGTAGTTTAGACGACAGCAACACCCGCGTCCCCTCGTGTGCAATATATCAATTGCTGACTAATCAATTGGTGAGAAATCAAGCAAGGCAGTACCAAATACTTAAGGGAAACTAAATAACGAGGCATATTCTTTAAATGCTCGTGTTTTTTATTTGTTAATAATCCCATTGACGCTCATGCCAGTCTGTTAAAATTTTGCAAAAAAAAAAAAAGGATTCTTTTTGGCAAGCATTATTATTTTAAAAAAAGAATCCACCAGTACAGTCACTCATCTTAACTACTGAGTAACACACGAAGAGGCTGATTTTTATTCTAGTGAGCTGAGTTTGTGAAGTACTTAAGATGTTTGGAAGAGGTCTATAAATGTCACTTTCATGTATATGACCCTGCTGGCTTATTACTCTTCCAAGCAACACACTGAATATCTTTAAGGAAATATATATGTATTTTAAGAGACTTCTACTTGCGCACGAAAGTTGGGTGATTCATTGATCTGACTTTACAATCACTTAGTTATTCTGAGCTCCAAAGGCCTTGCCTGTAGCTTTCAGGCTCCAGGTTAGCAACCACCAAGGATAATACCAAAAAAATAAAAAAAATCATATTCCTGCCCGAGAGTCAAAGAACGAGTTCTGTGGCCCACCCTGCGTCAGGGGTGGAATGGGGGAGCGACTGTGTTTCTCCCTCAATGTCCCCCCATTATTTTATTTTTTATTTTTTTTAAAAAAAATATATTCATTTTATAACACAAATAAAAAACACAGACAGAAAAGACAAACAATATGAACAAATTATTATCATATCCTTATTTTCCTAAACATTGTTAAGTTGGCTTCCCCAAGTCCCACCTATCTGATTTTCATTTTACTTCATCTTTAGCAGTTTACATATATCATAATTTCTAACCATCTTTTTTAAAAAAATCATACTTAAAATAACTTCACATGTTATCATTAAAATAATACTATTTTAAAATACCCTATCTTCTACTTCTAACCCTACAGCCTATATCCACTTCCAAAGCTAAAAATATTAACATATTTTTTTCAAATATTCCTTTAACTTCTTCCAGTCTTCTTCCACTGTCTCTTCTCTCTGGTCTCGGAGTCTCCTGGTCAGTTCGGCAAGTTGCATATAGTCCATCATCTTCATGGATGCACATTTGGAAAAAGTGACTGTGGTGTAAAGAGAAATGCACATTTTGCCATAGTGAGGAAGACTATGATGACATCCCCCCCTTTCTCCTGCTCAGTCAGATGCCCATCAGCAGATGGATTCTTCCTGTCCCTTGTTAGAGTTCTTTCTCTTTGAACTGGACAGTGGTTCAAAGAGCGCCAAGAGGTCAACTTCAAGCAGAGGGCTTGTGATGAGGCTGCAAAGAAAGAGGTGTGCCTCTGGCTATAGCAGGGGTGAGGAATTTCTGGCCTTTGGGCCGATTGCTGACCTCCAGACCCTTTTTATCCAACTCTTGGGACCCTCTCTGGACACTGAAGCCCCGCTCTGAGGGCCTTCTGGCAGTTCCCTCGCTGTGAGAAGCCAAGTTACAGGGAACCAGGCAGAGGGCTTTCTCGGTAGTGGCACCCGCCCTGTGGTACGTCCTCTTACCAGATGTCAAAGAGAACAACAACTACCAGAACAAAAAAAATTCCTTCCAGTAGCACCTTAAAGACCAACTAAGTCAGTTCTTGGTATGAGCTTTCGTGTGCATGCACACTTCTTCAGATACCAGGTATCTGAAGAAGTGTGCATGCACACGAAAGCTCATACCAAGAACTGACTTAGTTGGTCTTTAAGGTGCCACTGGAAGGAAATTTTTTTGTTTTGACTATGGAAGACCAACACGGCTACCTATCTGTAACAACAACTACCAGACTTTTAGAAGACATCTGAAGGCAGCCTTCTTTAGGGAAGCTTTTAATGTTTAATAGGTTATTGTATTTTAATATTCTGTTGGAAGCCGTCCAGAGTGGCTGGGGAAACCCAGCTAGACGGGCGGGGTATAAATAAATAAATTATTATTACTATCATCATCATTAAATTTTCTTTTAATTTCATACATGCTGTAAGTTTCAAATTGTCATTCCACAATTTTGTTCGGGAATCAAACAACTCTTGGGACCCTCTCAAACATTCCCCCTGACTTCTGTGAGTGCTTTTGCCTGGCAGGAGCCCATCCTTCTGCTGTGACAATGGTGATTTCCTGCCTGAATTTCGGTATCTTTGGAAGATACCTCTGTCATTTGTGTACATGAAATGTAGCCTACCATACAAAAGAAAAGCCACACTCTTCCCACTTTTGTGTGTGCCACCACCCATACCTTGGTCGTGTGGCTTATGGAAGGTTGACCACGAGGTTCCCTATCTCTGGCCACCATTATGCTCCAAGGCAAAGATGGAGGACTTCCATTTGCAGACAGACTGCAGATCTCCAGGGCCTGGGTGCTCTCCTGAGGCCATTCCTCCTTCATAAGGGCATTCCCTGCACACAAAAATGTCTGGGAATGAATTGTAGTGTCCTTGAATTCTGGTATTTACTGAGGGCCCCAAATCCCCGGTAACCTACCATTTTCTTTCCTTCCTTCCTTCCTTCCTTCCTTCCTTCCTTCCTTCCTTCCTTCCTTCCTTCCTTCCTTCCTTCCTTCCTTCTATCTTTCTTTCTTTCTTTCTTTTTAAAAAAACTTTTATTCAAAATTAAAAGAAAACCCAAAATCAAAAGAAAAAAAAATCCAATGCAATTCTGGGCTGCATCAATAGGAGTATAGCATCTAGATCAAGGGAAGTAATAGTGCCACTGTATTCTGCTCTGGTCACCTGGAGTACTGTGTCCAGTTCTGGGCACCACAGTTCAAGAAGGACACTGACAAACTGGAACATGTCCAGAGGAGGGCAACCAAAATGGTCAAAGGCCTGGAAACGATGCCTTATGAGGAACGGCTAAGGGAGCTGGGCATGTTTAGCCTGGAGAAGAGGAGGTTAAGGGGTGATGTGATAGCCATGTTCAAATATATAAAAGGAGGTCACATAGAGGAGGGAGAAAGGTTGTTTTCTGCTGCTCCAGAGAAGCGGACACGGAGCAATGGATCCAAACTACAAGAAAGAAGATTCCACCTAAACATTAGGAAGAACTTCCTGACAGTAAGAGCTGTTTGACAGTGGAATTGGCTGCCAAGGAGTGTGGTGGAGTCTCCTTCTTTGGAGGTCTTTAAGCAGAGGCTTGACAACTATATGTCAGGAGTGCTCTGATGGTGTTTCCTGCTTGGCAGGGAGTTGGACTCAGTGGCCCTTGTGGTCTCTTCCAACTCTATGATTCTATGATTCATATTATCCAAAAGCATATCATCCTTATTTCCCCCCCCATTTTTCCTCCCTCCCCCCCCTCCCCCACAGAACCCACCCACCCCCACCCCATGACTTCCCTCAGTTCCAGTCTTTGATTTCTCTAAAAAATGCTGTTTTCTGCATGTTACACAGTTTTATAGATCCTCAAACTATTTAGCTGATTGTTATCTACAAAAATTTTGTGAATGTTTATTCAAAACCAGCCAAGGAGTCCAGTTCGCTTCGCTTTGTTGTGTCTTCAAATACTTTGTAAAGGGTTCCCATTCATCTTTAAAGTCACAGTTATCCTTGTCCCATAGCTTGTATGTCAGTTTTGCCAGTTCTGTATAGTCCATCAATTTTTCTTGCCATGATTCTTTAGTTGGGGTTTCTTCAGTCTTCCGTCCTTGTGCTACCAGAACTCTCGCGGCCGTCGTCGCATACATGAAGATGTTTTTCAGCTTTTTTGGCAGATCTTTCCCTATAATCCCTAATAAAAATGCTTCACGTTTTTAAACAAATGTTAAATGGAACATTTTCTTCAATTCGTTGTATATCATTTCCCTTTTTTTAAATTACCTTATAATCCCACCACATATGATAAAATGTCCCCTCCTTTTCCTTACACTTCCAACATATATTTGAACTAGTTTTGTACATTTTCCCTAACTGCACTGGTGTTGTGTACCATCTGTACATCATCTTCATGTAATTCTCCTTCACTAGGGAACAATCTGTAAATATTAAGTCAGTTTTCCATAATTTCCCCAATCTTCATCATAATGTTGTGACCTACATCTTGTGCCCATTTAATCATAACTGATGTTACCTCTTCATCTTTCGTCTCCCATTCTAATAGTATGCTGTATGCGGCGTAAACTACCATTTTCAATGACTTTAATGATGGAAACTTCTTGCTAGTCAGACTTGGAGGGTACCTGAAGACACAAGGACCAGCCCATCCTTACTCCCTTTCAAAATTGAATGCAATTTTTCTAGAAAAGCAAAAGGGCAGACAGTTGAGAAGGGGTGGAACTTAGTGGGTGAGCCAATATTCAAATGGATTTTCGACTTGGATTGTAAAAAGCTTGTTCTTTCCTCATTCCACCAGCTTGAAAACATCAGTACACTCGGTATCTCAAATCCAGAGAGTTTTCTTCCATTCTTTCTGTAAACAATGAATGCCTCCGTTTAGCAATGTAAGGTGCGTTTGCGTGGCTATGCTGAATGCTGAGAAATTTGGACCGTGCATATTGTTTTTATAAAGAGCCTTCGTCCTTCCAGCTGGCCTTTTCTGATTGAGTACCCTTAATGGATCTTCTGATGTATGTCTACAGCTTATGTGCTGGCCCCTCTGTCAATAAAACAATTCATTCTTTTTCCACATGCACCCTACCATCTTGTTGTGGCCTTAGCCATGTGCTTTTGTTTCTAGTTCACTTATTCTTTTTCCAGTTGCCTATTGCCATGGCATCTGAATGACTGATGATCACGAATTAATTTCTCCTTGGAATAAAAAGGCATTATCATCTTCACCTTCCAGCGTATCAAACGGAAAAGTCACCTGTGTTCAAGGGCAGCCGGCATGTGTATGCAGAAGTCAGGAATTAAAAGCTTGATTATTCCAATTCCTTGCACCGTTCTGGTTGTTCTGTGGTGACTCTTAGGCCAGGGCTCTCCCTTTGTCTTTTCACCTGCAGATCTAAAGATTTCCGAGCTATTGAAATCTGTGTACTCTTTTATTCCGGGAGCAGATGTTTGCATTTTAATGAAGCAAAGCTATATAAATAAATTGCTGTTTGGAAGTGACATGGGAAAGGTTGTAATCTCAGAGGTTGCGGGATGTCAGGAATGGAAAGAATTGGCTCCAATTTCATTAGGGAGGGAAAAAAATAAGTTTGCAACTTTGGGAGATCTTTGTAACTGTAAAGAGGGTGTGGTAAGAGGGCTATAATCTGGTGCCCATAAGTAAGGTGAAAGGTAAAGGACCCCTGGGCGGTTAAGTCCAGTCAAAGGCGACTATGGGGTTGTGGAGCTCATTTCGCTTTCAGACCGTGGGAGCCTGTGTTTGTCCACGGACAGCTTTCCAGGTCAAGTGCCAGAGAGCATGGAAACGCCATTTACCTTCCTACCACAGTGGTACCTATTTATCTACTTGCACTGATGTGCTTTTGAACTGCTAGGTTGGCAGGCCCTGGGACAGAGCAACAGGAGCTCACCCTGTTGTGGGGATTCGAACCGCCGACCTTCTGATCAGCAAGCCCAAGAGGCTCAGTGCTTTAGACCACAGTGCCACCCGTGTCCTGTGCCCATAGACTTCTAGCACACATGCTGCTTTTTGAGCCCACTTCACATATTCAAATCAACATAATCACAGGGAGCAGAGCTGCACATTCTAGCCAAACACCGTGGGCTTCTAGGTGTTGCTGAACTACATTTCCCACCATCCATGACCACTGGATATGCTGGCTGGGGCTGATGGGAACTTGAGTCCAACATCATCCAAAGGGCACAGGTTCAATCTACTATCTACTTCAGCCTGAGGTGCATTTAAGGGTCAGAAGTGGGCAGGGATGGGGAAATCTGTCATTTTCCATTTCTCTCAGTTTCTCCTTAGTTTGTGATCTTAAAAAAAAACAAAACAAAACCTCAAGAAACATCACCAGCATTTTAAGGCAAATTTATCCAAAGGTCTACATTGTTGTAAGCAACTTTGCCTAACGCACACGATTTTGCAAAGCAGGTTTCCCCAATATAATGCATTTTGATGTCATTTTCACTAGAAAAAACTGAGTTTTTATGCACACCACCCCAAATAGCTATACAGTGGTACCTCGGGTTACATACGCTTCAGGTTACATATACTTCAGGTTACAGACTCCACTAACCCAGAAATAGTGCTTCAGGTTAAGAACTTTGCTTCAGGATGAGAACAGAAATCGTGTGGCGGCGGTGCGGCAGCAGCAGGAGGCCCCATTAGCTAAAGTGGTGCTTCGGGTTAAGAACAGTTTCAGGTTAAGTACGGACCTCCGGAACGAATTAAGTACTTAACCCGAGGTACCACTGTATTTAGGGCATGTTATGCGGCTGAAGAACAGCCTTGTTAAATTTCTTACATGCAAAATTTCCAAAAACGCAAATTTCAAGAGACGACTGTTTCTGTTTGCTTATTGTCTCAGAAAGTGTGGGTTAGGTTGGTTCCCTTTTAATTGTGAAGTGAACTGAATTTTCCTCCCATTGCTAGTGGTGAGGAGCAGAGGAAGCTGTCAGAGATGTATGTCAGGTCAGGCTTTGCCAATCATGTCTACTCTTGTCCATACTGACTGTGAGTGGCTGTTTGGGGTTTAGGCAGAATTGCTTTCCTATTGCCAACTACGCACTCCTTTTAACAGGAAATGTCAGGGATGGAGCCTAGAACGTCTGCACACAAAGGAGGTGCTGTCATGGAGCTATGGTCCTGTGTCCCACGTCCCACCCCAGCCCTACCTGGGACCTTCTGGTATTTTCTATCTTTTCTTGCATCAATCATTTGATAGAGCAAGGTGGCAGTGAAATCCTAAGGTTGTTCTAAGAGAGCAGATGGCTCACAATGAATTGTTCCTGCTACCAAGGCAGCTTGTTTGTAGCTGTGGGTGGAGAGATCGTGAAGCTTTCAAGGCTGCCTTCTGACTCCCACCCACCAGTACATGTGCCGATGCACCCAGCAACTTGCTCATACTCACAAGCAACAGTGGTCCAAAACAAAGGTATTCTTATTTGTTAATTCCTCTTGCATCCCTTCCTTCCTTCTGAGGACATTATTATTATTATTAATTATTGAATTTATATGTCACCCTATACCTGGGGTATATGACAAACCAAGACAGCATCTTAAAAAGTAGAGACATCACCTTGCCAACAAAGGTCCATATAGTAAAAGCTATGGTTTTCCCAGTAGTGATGAATGGAAGTGAAAGCTGGACCATAAAGAAGGCTGATTGCCAAAGAATTGATGCTTTTGAATTACGGTGCTGGAGGAGACTCTTGAGAGTCCCATGGATTGCAAGAAGATCAGACCGATCCATTATGAAGGAAATCAGCCCTGAGTGCTCACTGGAAGGACAGATCGTGAAGCTGAGGCTCCAATACTTTGGCCACCTCATGAGAAGAGAAGACTCCCTGGAAAAGACCCTGATGTTGGGAAATATTGAAGGCACAAGGAGAAGGGGACGGCAGAGGACGAAATGGCTAGACAGTGTTCTTGAAGCTACCAGCATGAGTTTGACCAAACTGCGGGAGGCCGTGGAAGACAGGAGTGCCTGGCGTGCTCTGGTCCATGGGGTCACGAAGAGTTGGACATGACTAAACAACTAAACAACAACAACAATATACCTGGGGTTCTCAGGGCGGTTCATAGAATAAGACTTAGGGAAGTCTACAGGAGTTGTCCCATTTTATCCCCACAAAAATTCAGTAAACTGTTGAAGGAAGGGTAGCAAAAGCACAGCTAAGAAGCTCGAATCATATGTATAACGGACACCCTTCTTTGGAAAAGCGTGTTCTCCCTAACAGAGAGCACGTGTTGCGGTTGGGACAACAAGCCACCCTGCGGTGAATGGGTTTTTAGAACCAAAGCCTGTAAGGGGTTAAAATTGGGTTGCTGGGGATTTTTGATTGTTGCCAGTTTGGAGGAGGGGTCATAGTCTTTAAATACAGGGGACGGACGTTTGGACGTCCTCTTGGTTGATTTTCACCGGATCACCCGCCCTCCCTCCCTTTAATTAGGGTGGTTTCCTGCTTGATTGACCTTGCTATGCCTGTCATGGGGTCGTTCGCCTTTGAGCGGGGGCCTGGTAGGAATTTTGCCATCTGGCTGATTGGCTGGTGCCATTTGGTTTTTGCCTACTGCGTAGCAAATCGTCACAACTTGTAAGGTTGGCGGTTAGGCATTGGTTAAATTGGTGCTTGGAGGGGTAAGTGCCTATCCCTCCGAATGACGCGGATGGGAATTCCGTTAAAGGAATCCAGGGGCTTGCCATTCTTTTCGTCCTTGTCCTCGGAGTCGGACCTGGGCCGTGCAAGCCCCACCGGAACATGAGGGTGAGAGGTGAGGGACTGGGTCCCAGCTCCATTTTTCTCACCCAATACTTGTTTCCCACGCTGGCTTCTGTTGATGGCCGGAAGACCAGCTCTGTCCCTGAGGGCAAGGACAGTAGTCATAACCAATGCCTATGCAACCACTCACGTATTTTGTATTTGAATAAAGTTGTGGCCAAAATTATGCCAAAAAAACCTTAAACAAAAATTGATGTGTGTAGTGTGAATTTTTTTGGGGGGTGGCTTGTGGGACTCAACACGCAATTAAACCAATGTCCAGCCTTTAACATCCAAAAACTTTACTTGTAGAAACTTATAGACGATTTGAAATATAATCTTTACAGTCAGATGCTTCTCCAAGCATGTGCATACAGTCTCTTCTTCTAACTTCCAAACATCTGTATTTTTCCCTCTTTCCAGAGCACAGCACTTGCAGTATTCTGTATCTCAATCAGGCCATGCCTTGCAGCTCCTATAAGGGGATTTCCACTTTCCCCTTCACCTGCAGTTTTGCTCTCTTTGAAGCGGAGAAGAAGCACTCTAACACTCTATTCAACTTAGCAGTGTTCACAGTGGATTCTGAAACACAGGGCGGATCTACACTCATGGTTTATAACGTTAAGAAAGGACTAAGGAAAAAAATTCAAAACATAAGGGCTACATTACCTTTAGCCTAGAGCATTAATAATGTGTTATTAAAATATGACACCAGAGGGCATTGCTGAGCAACAAGGAACCATGCGGTAAGGGATATATATAAATACATAATAATATATTTATATCCCACCCATCTGGGGTGAGTTTCCCCAGCCACTCTGGGCGGCTCCAAACAGAACATTAAAAATATGATAAAACATCAAGCATTAAAAACTTCCCTAAACAGGGCTGCCTTCAGATGTCTTCTAAAAGCCAGATAGTTGTTTATTTCCTTGACATCTGATGGGAGGGCATTCCACAGGGTGGGTGCCACTATTGAGAAGGCCCTCTGCCTGGTTCCCTGTAACCTCACTTCTCGCAGTGAGGGAACCACCAGAAGGCCCTCATAGCTGGACCTCAGTGTCTGGAATGGACGATGGCGGTAGAGATGCTCCTTCAGGTATACTGTAGTATGTGATGTTTTAGAACATTTATAGCTAATATCATTGTAATAGTGTTTAAAAGGTCAGTGTAGATCCAGCCACAGTCATCTTGCTTCTAGGGAACTTTCTAGAATTCAGTTACCAACCAATAAAATTTAAATACCTAGTAATGCAAACAAGCAATTACAATTTAAGTGAATTAAATTACTATGCTTAAGATAAGGTAGGTTAAAAAGTGTCTGACCCAACTTCATTAAACCACAGAGCCTGGGACTTGCCGATCAGAAGGTTGGCAATTCGAATCCCCGTGACGGGGTGAACTTCCGTTGCTCAGTCCCTTCTCCTGCAAACCTAGCAGTTCGAAAGGACGTCAAAGTGCAAGTAGATAAATAGGTACCACTCCAGCGGGAAGGTAAACGGCGTTTCCGTGTGCTGCTCTGGTTTTGCCAGAAGCAGCTTAGTCATGCTGGCCACATGTACGCCGGCTCCCTTGGCCAATAAAGTGAGATGAGCACCGCAACCCCAGAGTCAGCCACGACTGGACCTAATGGTCAGGGGTTCCTTTACCTTTGCCTTTAATGCAAACAAGCAATCATGATTTAAGTGAATTAAAATACTATGCTTAAGATAAAGTAGGTGAAATAGGGTCCGACCCAACTTCATCCGATGTCCTTCCTAGCTGATTGCAGATTTGATCCTGCTCCAGTCCGACAATCTGTACCAAGGATGGAGAACCCGTGGCCCCTTGCAACATCTTGGATTCCAGCTCCTGTCAGTCACAGCCAACTAGGCCAATGGCCAGGAATTATGGGAGCTGTGGTCCAACAACATCTCCAGCCAGACTGGAGGGCCATGGACTACCCATCTTTGTTCAAAATTCTAAGCCACCCTGACTCTCAAAAGGGTTGGATCCCTTCTAGTCATAGAAATAATGGGACAAACAGCTACATGGGCAAAACTATAGCAAGAGTCATCCTTTTCCCAAGGCATCATTGTCTGTAAGCACAATTTCCCCTTCAGATAAATTAGTGAAGTCTAGAAACATGAAAACGATATTGCAAACGTTTAATTTTTTTTAAGCCTCGCACGCTAAATATGGAAGATTTTGTTGAGGTTGCCTAATACAACAGCAGTCCATACAACATATCATTGTGCAGAATTTACTGCAAAGGGGAGTGATGTGAATAGGAAATGGATACAGTAGCTTGCTGCATGCTAGCAGATCCCCTTCCTGGGCGCCGAAATGTTAACCGGGTAGTTGTGTAAGTTATTGCGCTCATTAAACTGCACCACAAACAAGTCAACAATGATTCAGCAAAATGGTTTTGTTTGTATAGTGCCGTAGAAGTCTGATAGATCTCCAGTCAAACATTTATGGCGAAATGGATGAAGATTTTAACATCCCAGCCTAATAAAAACCCCATACTGTGTGATTAAATAAGAGGGAAAGCCGTAAAAAAAAGAGGAAGCGTAATGACGGTAACATGTAGGTCAGTTACAATTTAATTGTCATTGCACTTCATTGCGAACATATCAATTCTCTGCTGCTTAGTTGAGCAGAAAACAACAACTTAGCGTGTACAGTCAGCCTACTGTCTCCATCCAAGCCCCCATTCCTATCACCTGTTTCCGATGACTTCCTTAACAGCCGCACGAAGCCTTCCTGCTTTAATAGGATAATCTCGCTGAAAGCTCCTGCTGATTGTAGCCTCCCTTTGCTCAATGCATCAGTGATCAGTAAATTTACTTCGTGCTCGGCAGAGATGCTAAAATTAGATTTTGTTTGCATTACAACTTTCAAGACTCACGCCACAAGAGACACCTGCCTGGAGATTTATATTGTTTTGCTTTAATGGCTTAAAATAAGCCATTATTTGTGTAGACAATGCCCTGATGTGTTGTGGTTTTTTTTGGGGGGGGGAAGCGCACATTAAAAACAAACCCTTTTCATTATATATGATGTGTATGTATTTCTACGCCAGATCCTAACCGATTCCCTGGCCCAAGGGCAAAAGTCATGTCAGGCAACCCACTTGGCTCTTGGGCTTACATCACGACTGAATGAGAAACGCATGTTCCCAAAGGATTAAGGGCATGGAGCGGTCAAGCAAAGGGGAGTCACAACTGTGTATTTGAAAATGGACGACTCCCCTGAATGCCCTTCTCATTGAAACCAATGGGACAGGTTAGTCCTGACTTACATCCCATTGACATAAATGGGAGCTACTATAGATTCAGGCCTTTACCTTAAGGGTGGCTAATTTCTGTAACTTCGAGGCCACTGTAAACCCAGAAGCTGGTCCAGAGGCCAGAACTATATCTGGTCTATATCTAAAGCTGCTGCTTCTTCCTCTTCCTCTTCTTCTTCTAGGACCCTCGTACCTACGGGACCGCCTCTATTGGTATGTCCCATGGATGACCTTATGGTCTTCAAACAAAAACATCTTGGAGGTCCTGGGCCACAGGGAGGTTAGCCAGGCCTCAACCAGAGCCAGGTCTTTTTCGGCTGTGGCTCCACTCTGGCGGAACGCTCTGTCACAAGAGACTAGGGCCCTGCGGGACTTGACATCTTTCTGCAGGGCCTGCAAGACAGAGCTGTTCCACCAGGCCTTTGGCCAAGGCACAGCCTGACCCCCTCCTTTGGCAATCCTCACAGAACTCTAGCCCAATGGTTGCCATGAATTTGATTTGAATTAATTTTATAATGAAATTATTTTAGAATGTTGTATTATTTTATTGTTGTTAGCCGCCCTGAGCCCGGCTTTGGCTGGGGAGGGCGGGATATAAATAAAATTTTATTATTAATATTATTAGTAGTAGTACAGTGTGAGTAGATTAGATACGTAGATAAGTGATAGATAAATGATAGAGGATAGATGATAGAAGGTGATAGATGGATATGGCTTCTTGTGGTAACTTTCAATTCTTAAAGAATCTATAAATGTAGCAGAAAGTTGTCCATGTTGAAGCTCAGCTGTACTGAAAACCTGCATGACCTTTCTTTTTTTCTTTTTTAAAAAGAGCTCACACAAGTATCTCTCTTTACAAGACTGCAGTGAAACAGCCTCAGGGCACAGTGGTGAAAACTGGAAGCTGCCTTTCTTTTATTTTTATTTTTCTTATTTTAAAATATTTATAGGCCACCTTTCTTAGTAAAAATTCTCCCAAGGCACTTGGCATAATAACAATGTAAAACTACAGGTTCAATAATTAGATAGATGATAGATAGATGATAGATAGATAGATAGATAGATAGATAGATAGATAGATAGATAGATAGATGATAGATAGATATAGATAGATAGATGATAGATAGATAGATGATGATGATGATGATGGTAGGTAGGTAGATAGAGATAGATAGATAGATATAGATAGATAGATAGATGATCTACATAGAGTACAATTTCTACAAACCTTGAACAACATTAATAAGCCACCAATATTTATTTATTTTGTGGTTTTTTGTTTTATTTATGATACAAATATATATGTATAGCTCACACCATAACATATTCATCTTGGGCTAAGGTACAAAAATTCGTTTAAAACAATATAGTCAAAGCTCGGTTCTTTAACGGCTCTGTTTTGGAACATTTTGGCTCCCAAATGGCGAAAACCCGGAAGTAAATGCTCCATTTTTCAGAAGCTGGACATCCAACATGGCTTCTGCATGAGTGTAGGAACCTCCAGCAACCAATCAGAAGCTGCGTCTCGATTGTTGAACATTTTGGAAGCCGAACGGGCTTCTGGAACAGATTACGTTCGACAACCGAGGTTTGACTGTAATTTCAGTAATACAGTGGTACCTCAGGTTACAGGCGCTTCAGGTTACAGACGCTTCAGGTTACAGACTCCGCTAACCCAGAAATAGTACCTCAGGTTACGAATTTTGCTTCAGGATGAGAACAGAAATCATGCAGTGGCAGCAGGAGGCCCCATTAGCTAAAGTGGTGCTTGAGGTTAAGAACAGACCACCAGAACGAATTAAGTACTTAACCCGAGGTACCACTGTATAACCAGAAGACAACATAATAAGTAAAACCCACAGAGAGGAACTCAATATTCCTCAAAGGTGATGGTTCTGTCAGGGCCAACATTTTGGCTTGCCTATAAGATGGAACAACACCCACTTCTTCTGCTTCCAGATGTTCTCCCAACCCTCCTCTCCAGTCAACTATAGGTAGTGCATATGTGGAGGGGGGGAAAGTCCTGTTGCACGAACAAATCTTTCACAGTTGGGGTGCTACCACAGAAAAGGCCCCATTCCATGACACCACATACGTAACCCCCACTCTGTATAACAGTGCACAAAATGGCTGTAAACTGATGTAGGGCAGGGGTGGCCAACTCCCAAGAGATTGTGATCTACTCTCAGTGTTTAAAACTGGCAGTGATCTACTCCCTTTGGGGGGGCTTCAGGTCAAAGTTGTCGAGCTATTTTTTAGGGAAGAGGAAGGCCCATTTTTTTAGGGGTTCAGCTCTAAATTGTGTAGCTTTTTTTAGGGAGGAGGAAAGCTAGTGATCTACCAGTCATCTACCACAGACATCCAGTGATCTACCAGTAGATCACAACCTACCTGTTGGACGTGCCTGATACAGGGAAATGAATTATATTTGTTGCATCCTGTTTGTTGCTGTTTTTTGCTCACACAACAGACTTCCATGGAACTTCTCATTCCTTTCCTCCCCCTTGAAGTCCCACCATCATTGTGCACAGTTGTACCAGAGGATTGGGAAACCCTCCAGAGCAGAATTTGGGGTTGTAGGGAGAAGGATGAGAAGAGGAAGCACTGTTGGGCAAGGTGAATTCCACTGGCCCTGCTGGCTAGGGATGATGGGAGTTGTAGTCCAAAAACAATTGGGGACCCAAGTCTGGGAAACCCTGATATAAATGGATGCAATACATAAATAATGGTATGTTAGCAGCTGTCACTGGGCCCATCACCTCCTGGCAAATAGAAGGGGAAGAAATGGAGGCAGTGAGAGATTTCACTTTCTTGGGCTCCATGATCACTGCAGATGGTAACAGCAGCCGCGAAATTAAAAGACACCTGCTTCTCGGGAGAAAAGCAATGACAAACCTAGACAGCATCTTAAAAAGCAGAGACATCACCTTGCCAACAAAGATCTGTATAGTAAAAGCTATGGTTTTCCCAGTAGTGATGTATGGAAGTGAGAGCTGGACCATAAAGAAGGCTGATCACAGAAGAATTGATGCTTTTTAATTATGGTGCTGGAGGAGACTCTTGAGAGACCCATGGACTGCAAGAAGATCAAACCTATCCATTCTTAAGGAAATCAGCCCTGAGTGCTCCCTAAAGGGACAGATCCTGAAGCTGAGGCTCCAATACTTTGGCCACCTCATGAGAAGAGAAGACTCCCTGGAAAAGACCCTGATGTTGGGAAAGATGGAGGGCACAAGGGGAAGGGGACGGCAGAGGACGAGATGGTTGGACAGTGTTCTCGAAGCTACCAGCATGAGTTTGACCAAACTGCAGGAGGCAGTGGAAGACAGGAGTGCCTGGTGTGCTCTGCTCCATGGGGTCACGAAGAGTCGGACACGACTAAACGACTAAACAACAACAGCAGCTGTCAACTACTTGGATTCCCCTAATTGTTATGTAGCAGTTGTAAGCAGTAATATCCTTGCTCAGTTTATGTTTTCTATCAACTTTGTGACATTTAGACTAGTTAGCTCAATACTGTCTACACTGACTGGCAGCAGCTGTCTCCCAGCCCTACGTAAAGACACTGGGGTTTGAACCTGGGACCATCTGCGTGCAACTCAAATCCTCTCCCACTAAGTGACAGTCTTTCCTTGTTGTACGCTTCCTTCCTTTGAGGAAGTAGATGTGACTGGCATGTTCATCCTGGCATGCAAAGTGAGTGTGTCTGAATACCGTCTGCTGGAATCACAAGTGGAATGAGCACGTTTGCACTCAGGTCTTGCTTGTGGGCTTCCCAATTTGGCCACTGTGAGGACAAAGTGCTGGACTAGGTAGGCCCTTGGCCTTCTGACATGTTCTTAGATAGCCGTTCTTCCCCACCCACCCAGCAGCGGTGCCTGGTAGTATTTCAAATCTATTTCAGCCTACGACATAAATTTAGGTAGCTCATTAGAGTCATGATTGATGAGAGCCAAAGGAGAATGCGAAGCTACCCACTGACATTCATGCTTGCTTTTCAAATATCATCCCAGGCGCTGCTTCCGAACCACGTGCTCCAGCTCCCATCTTGGTGGCTGCCTCTTCCAGCTCCACAAATGAGCAAAATCAGCAACTCGGTCTTGAGCAACTGCTCGCCAACATTTCCTCGCATCCTCCCCACTTGTTTGTGTTGCTTCTTTTCCTGGCTCCCTGCATTAATTACTTCCCACCCACCCCCGAACGCCTCCTCTCGCTACATCAATCGCAAATGGCAAATAGCGTCTCCCTCCCTGTTAACATTGGACCCCTGATATTTCTCGACTCTGCTCCTTATTAAATTATGTTTACCTGGGCTGCGTCAGGTTCATTTCACCCAGGTAAGATGTCCCATTAAGCACGACAAGGAGAAGGTTGCGAGATTAATGCCACCTCTGAACTCGAAAGGGTTCGTCAGCATCTTTTCAGATCAGGGGACCACACGACACCGGGAAGCAAAGCGTGCCATAATGGACCTTAGCCTTTAACTGAACTGCACGCCCATTATTCCAGCAACAAGGCTACTTTTAAAGTGTCTCATTATTAGCTTCATTAGATATGTTATTTGCATCAATGGCTATAGTTACTTCTATAAAATGGAAGAGGTTAATGCGCACATATATATATATATATATATATTTGCTTTCGTAGATTTTCACGGGTACAGGAATGCAGGTTTTGGTGTCCTCGGGTGTCTTCCCGTGTAAAAGTTGGGGTGTCTAGGCGACGTTTCGACGAGGTCTCACTCGTCATCTTCAGGCTGGTGCTTTCGGCTTCTTGTTACTGGAACAGAGCTCTGTTCCAGTAACAAGAAGCCGAAAGCACCAGCCTGAAGATGACGAGTGAGACCTCGTCGAAACGTCGCCTAGACACCCCAACTTTTACACGGGAAGACACCCGAGGACACCAAAATATATATATATATATATATATATATATATATATATATATATATATATATATATGCTCTACACTGTATCGAGCATGTAGAAGCCCAAAGTTTTATGACAATGTAATTGGTAGTTAGTGTGAAATTTGTAAGACAAATAGACAATACGAAGGGTAACCCGCGCCGTCCTCCCAGTGCCTCATATTTTTTTACAGCCACCAAAGGGCCTCATTAAAACACCAGTCAGCACCTCGGCGGAAAGACACAGTGCTTAGAATGCCCAAATGTGACAGAAAAATCTGCATTTTGTAAATTTGACACCTTTGATAGATTATACAGTGTAAAACCATTGCTTCGGAGTCTTACAATCACACTTTAGGTGCTCTTATGAACCCAACTGTGCCTCCATCGTTCGATATAACAATGCGAGGCGGGCGGGGTGACAAAAAGGCAGATAGTGAATAAAGGATGGGCAAAACACACACACACACACACACACACACACACCATCAGAGCCCCCCCCCCTTCGCCTGCCAAATATCTTCATTCTGCCTTTTCCTCCAAAATTGTGCCTTCCTAGTGTTTGGTTCCAGGAGAGCTGGGCTCATAGTACAATGACAACACTGTGTGTGTGTATATGCAGCTATGGATAACAAGAGATAACATTTGTGGTGAATTAGAAGAGCCTTGTTTAGGTCAAATAGCTGTGGGATTCTGGGTAAAAGTCTAAATCACCATTCTTTGCAGACTTCTAAGAAGCTGCTTGTTCCCTTTAAAATACAGTGGTACCTCGGGTTAAGAACTTAATTCATTCCGGAGGTTCATTCTTAACCTGAAACTATTCTTAACCTGAAGCACCACTTTAGCTAATGGGGCCTCCTGCTGCTGCCATGACACCGGAGCACGATTTCTGATCTCATTCTGAAGCAAAGTTCTTAACCCAAGGCAATATTTCTGGGTTAGCAGAGTCTGTAACCTGAAGCGTCTGCAACTCGAGGTACCAGTGTACCTGGAAACAGAGACTAGGAAAGGCCTTCTCAATAGTTGCACCCGCCCTGTGGAATGCCCTTGTCAGATAGTTAAACAACTATATGACTTTTTGTAGACATCTGAAGGCAGCCCGATTTCAGGAAGGTTTTAATGTTTGATGCATTTCCCCCCTTCTTCTCCTCCCCTCTGTATTTTGGTGGAAGGTGCCCAGAGTGGCTGGAGCAATCCAATCAGATGGGTGGGGTATATTATTATTATTATTATTATTATTATTATTATTATTATTATTATTATTAAAGGTAAAGGGACCCCTGACCATTAGGTCCAGTCACGGACGACTCTGCGGTTGTGGCGCTCATCTCGCTTTATTGGCCGAGGGAGCCGGCGTATAGCTTCTGGGTCATGTGGCCAGCATGACTAAGCCGCTTCTGGTGAACCAGAGCAGCGCATGGAAATGCCATTTACCTTCCCACCGGAGTGGTCCCTATTTATCTACTTGCACTTTGACGTGCTTTCGAACTGCCAGTTTGGCAGGAGCAGGGAGCGAGCAACGGGAGCTCACCCCATCGCGGGGATTCGAACCGCCAACCTTCTGATCGGCAAGTCCTAGGCTCAGTGGTTTAACCCACAGCGCCACCTGCATGCACAAGTCAGAAACACCCCGTGCATTTCACATTCAGTACACATTTGAAGATTCCTGCATTGCAGAGAGTTGGACTAACTAGATGACCTTCCAGCCAGTGGCATAGCGTGGGGGGTGCAGGGGGGGCCAGCCGCACCGGGCGCAACATCTGGGGGTTAGGGGGCGCAAATCCACGGGTTAGGGGGCACAAATCCACAGGTTAGGGGGCGCAAATTACTTGCCTTGCCCCGGGTGCTGACAACCCACGCTACGCTACTACTTCCAGCTCTAAGATTCTACAATTCTATCAAGAGCACGGCTTCTCCCCCAAAGAATCATGAGAACTGTAGTTTGTTGAGGGTGCTGTGAATGGTAGGTTTGTGTGGGTAACCCTACAGTTCCCATGAATCCTTGGGGGATTTACACGTGCCTCGAATGTGCTTGAATTGTACGGTGTTCATTTGCTCAAACCTTGGAACGTAGCAGTTTCGCTTCCTGCAGCTAAACGTGAGCCCCTCTTGAAATCTCCAAGGTCTGCCTTTAAAAAGGAGCCACAGAACAAAAACGGAAGGTGCTTTCCTCTGAAATATATAGTGAAAATGATCACCAGACACCTAAGGCCTTATGCTTGGTTGCAGCCTGAGAGAACACAGGATGATTTTCAATGCTCGAGGGATTAGTATGTAGGTTATCATGTTTGTTTGGACTCTCGCTATGACAGCTGTTTACCTCTTCATCTGGTAACTGAAAGATTTCCTGTTAAATTGGAGCAGTTGTAGATGAAGATGAGTCATATTGCATTCGTTGGCAAAATATGACATTCTGGTAAGTCTTAGAGCTGCTACGTTTGACTGAAAAGCCTTTTGATTAGGGGTTTTTTGTTTTTGTGGATCCCTTCTCTCACTCTCTTTACTGCAAAATAATAACGCAGGAACAAGCTGGATTTATGCTTCTCACCCCCACATCCTTTGCCACCTTTCTCTAAAATCAGCCGTCTACAAACTTTCCACCTTCAGGGAATGCAAAAGACGTTTCATGGTGGACTTTGCCCGCCATCATGAAACTTTTCGCTGAGGAACTCCAGAAACGCTTCTGAACATCTCCAAAGTTCCCTCAAAACACGTCTTGAACAGCAATGTCTCTAAAACAATATTCTGGCGGTCAGGCAGAAATTTGCTGAGTCCCTTCAATACTGTGTTCATTCTTCCAAACAAAAAACCCCAAAATATTTAAATGTGTGCTGAGCTGAAAGTGTGGTTTTTTTTTTTTGCCAAAATCATTCAGCTTTGAAAGTGACCCCCATTCTTGGCGCCTGCAAATGGAGTGGTGAATTTTGGGCGCCTCATTTGGTCTCGTGCTTCTTTGAAATTGAAATGACTGAGACAAGCCTTGTGGAGAGGGCAGATGACTGGAGAGGCTCCATGATGCCAGGAACACAAGAATAGACAGAAATTGGTGTGCCATTCATTGCCTTTCCAGTCCAATCCAGATTCAACTTGCAACCCACCTGTTTGATAGAAGCCTGCAGGCAAAATTTCTTTTTTCTTTTTACTCAGTTTCCCGACCTAGCCCCAAGCAACAGATCTGTGAACAATCTGCTTGCCTTTCAAATATTGCCATAGGCTTACTTTGATGAAAAACTCTGGATTCTTCCATATGGGAGTCCCACACTGCACCATGGGTTTTGAAGTAGCAGAATTCTCCTCTGCAAATTTTGATGTTAAAATAAGATTCAAGAGAGCAACCTGGCTGTCTTTCTGATACTGTTAAAGGCTTACTTCAGTTAAAAGCACTCAGTGTTTGCCTCCTAGAATTTGTGCACTGCATCATGGGTTTAGGAGTCGCATAAATTCTTTCTTGGGGAAAAAATATGATATTGAATAGTCCCTGAATGCCTTCTTAACATTCATATATCCACAAAATATTTGATACCTGATAAGTGATAATTGACACTTGATAATCCATTTGATAATTGACAGTGAATATTTGACTGCATTTGGAAGTTGTCACACAATGATATTTAATATGTGACAGTATTTGACAGCTGACATTCTAGTGAATAACTGTTTGTTATTCACAGCTTGGGAGGCTGTCGTTAAGTAAAGACTGAAAAAAAAAATCATTTCCCCATTTGGGTTGTGATTCATTAAGGCGGATGTGCAGAGCTCCCCTGGGAAAAGTTACTAGCCTCATAGCACCTGAAGATGGGACTTTTTTCTCTCTGAGTCAACTTTACCTCCAACTGCAAAGTAAAGCTATCCAACTTGAATTCTACTGAATTATTATTATTATTATTATTATTATTATTATTAGTGGACAACATAAAATTACTTTTCTCCTTTGTTAATGTAATGGTTACCAAGTTTTCCTGTGTGTGCTATCATAGAAAGGTGACAGACCTGGGTAACAGCATTCCAAAATATCAGGACGTCCACCATTTTATGCTCCTCCTTCTCAGTAGCAGTTGGTGCAACCTGTTAAGTAGTGATGGGCGAATCTGCCAATTTCAATTTCACATTTTTCCAGTCGTAACTTCACTTCCCCACATATGCACATCCATTTGTAAGTTCATTTTAGTTTTTTTAAAGAAGACCAACTTCCAAATGAAAAATTGTCAGCATTTTAGTGCAAATTTCTCTTCATATACACATCTTCTGTGCAGCTTCCCCTAATTTACACATTTACACATCATGCATTTCTGTAGGCGACTTTCACTAACAGAACAGCCTTATGCACAATTCACATAGCATATATATTTTGTCAGTGCTATTTTTCTAGAAAAAAGGAGGCCTGGAACTGACCTTGAACACCTCCCTTGTTCTTTTATAACGGCAATGGCGCTCACCTGAGACGTGCTGGAACAGAGTTTTGGCTGGGGGGAAAAGCCCTGAATTTTGTATACATTACCTGGTTGGAGAACTGCATTGCAGAATTTGGAGAAGTGCAAATTCCGAAAGATGACTGTGTTTGGTTTCACATATTGTTTCAGCAAATTTGAATGAAGTAGATTGATCTTTTAATGCAGACTGAACCAGATACCTGTCCCGACCCCTATTTGTAACCTGCACTGCACGTAACACGGGCATTCAAATGAGGCTGCCAGTAGCAGACAGCATGGCGGGGGAAACCACCACTCATCTGACCTCTGGTCGGGCACATTGCTGCTGCTTACCAGAAGATGGAGGGCAAAGGGAAGGAGACATGGGGGTTGGCATGGTGCAAACCCGAGGGCAGGAGTGGCAAATTGTCTCCACTGGTGCATATGTACCGCACTGAACATGTAAATCCTTAAAAGAATGGTAAGAGGCAGCTGAATCTGAACCAACCCCCATGAATTCCATTGTCTAATGGATCACTTAAATCTTCTCATCATAAGAAGACCAAGTCCTGCCAGATCATGCCAAAGGCCCATCTGGTCCAGCAATCTGCTCTCACAACAGCCAACCAGATGTCCTTAATAGGAAGTCCATAAGCAGAATCTAAGTACAGCAGCACTTGTGATTCCTTCAGGAATGCATTTTGATATAGGGCTGCAGCACACGATGTTTCATTTTAGGTTGTACATTAGATCCTGTGCTGAGCCCTGTGGAGTAACTGTATGGATTTTTGACAATGATGTGGCCGTTGCAAAATCATACTCTTTGTTGTGTGCTGCCAGAGTGCAACCCAACAGAGCTGTTGCCACTTCCATTCACTTCCCTGAAGTCACGTGTGATGCCACGACAGGATTCTGCAACGCTCTCAGCTCCCAAGAGCACAAGCTAAAGACCATGGCCATGCAGTTCTCTTGCTAGTCAGCCAAACAGGTAATGCAAAAGCTAGGTGTTTACTATTGAGAGAGATAAGATGGAGTTGTTTGGAGGACAGAAAGCTTGCGATTTCCTGGCCTTCAGGACTGTGTCTGTCCATTCCGGATTTCCGTGACGTTCTAACTTTGTTTTGTGCTGTTGCTTTTGTTGTAGTATTGCTTTCTTTGTTTGTGGACCGTTTTGGCGTTCCCTCTCGAAATGAAACAGAAGACCAGTTCAGAGGAGGGGGTGAGGAGATGGAAGAGGCAAGAAAGAAGAAGAGAGGAGAATGGGAAGGAGGCCCAAAGGCATGGTGCCAGACTAGGACTATTCAGAGGCAGAATCCTCCAGCGACTGCAGCTCTGAGGAGATGGATGTGGATCCATGCCCTGGCCCCTTCTGTGTGGGTCCATGGGCACTGGAACCCACTTCCCCATGTCTGAGCCTTGAAGAGACACCTCTGCTGCCAGACTCTTTGGGTTGGTTCCCAGGTTCCTCGGGGGATCAAGGAAACCCAGAGGAGAGATCCTGACAGTCAGAAACCCCATTACTTTGAAGAGTCAACAGCTAAAAAAAAAAATGCACCAGCCCTTTAACTAACCAGAAAGCTTCACTCGTGGGATGGGGCTTCCAGTAAATGACTACATACTTACCTGTAAAATTCAGGCAGTTGCTCCAGAACATTGCTGAGACAACTTGCACATTTGGTCTCAGCTCCAGGAGCACTATCCATGGTGCTGAACGTACACTCTTATCTCCTTCCAAAGTGCTGACTTTTGCCTTCCTTTTGGCTGCTTGGGGAACAAGGAACAACTTGTTTCCTCTTGCTTGGGCTGATGGAAGTTGTCCTCCACAAAATGTTGGTGACCCTGAACCAGAGAATCAATCACATTAGCAAGCAAGATTTTTATTTCTGTTGCAGTGCTGTGCTACTCTTCCTTCTGAGTTAAAGATAAAATCTGGACTAAACCCTGTCTTTATTATTATTATTATTATTAGGCACAAAAAACAGCCCCCCTCTCCCCCTGCAGTGAGCACAGAATGGCCAACGCTCAGGGATTATGGGAGTTACAGCTTCCACAGAACTGATCACTGATGATGTGAAATGAAACCTTTCCTTTATCTTGCATCTCTGAGATTCTCTTTTTGTGCTGGTTCATTTGCAAGATGGCATCTCCCATGTACAAGGAGATATCAAAATGAAACTGGGCATGTATGTTCAGTGGGCGATTCTATCTTTTGACTACCGGCACAAGTCCTCACCCATTTTTTAAGAGGAGTGTGTGTCTCTATGTGTGCATGTATGTACACACACATACAGCAAATGTAAAAAATAAAACATTCCTATATACATTCAGATCACCCTTACTGAATCAGTGCACAGACGTAAATTGCTTCCGTACAAGAACCGCTCCGAATTTCACAAACAAGCCAGCCAGATCAGTGATGTTCTATGTGTGAATAATATTATTTTTAATCAGACACAGGGAAAAAAAATAATAATCAGTTTTACTTTCCTGCAAAGTCGAGCTTTTGATCACTGCTGTTCCTGCGCTGCAAGACAAATGGAGAAGGGAGTCACTTATGAATATCATGGCTGGGTTTTTCAATTCAGTGGATTATTCACATCTGTTAGGTGAGAATTACAGAGCGCTGGAATAAGGGACTCTTATGTTTTTATAAATCTCGCACCGCCAAGGGCTACTGAATAGTGAGTCTCAACATCTGTGTTACTTCTCCTTTGAGCTTTTCTGATTAAACATGTCTAAACATTTCAGATACCATCAGAAATGCAGAAAAAGAAAGAAGAAAGAAATTGTTGCAATCCACGGTTTGATGTCAGCTTGCTGGATTTCGTTTCACTCATATATATATATATATATATATATATATATATATATATATATGCTTTCGTAGATTTTCACGGGTACAGGAATGCAGGTTTTGGTGTCCTCGGGTGTCTTCCCGTGTAAAAGTTGGGGTGTCTAGGCGACGTTTCGACGAGGTCTCACTCGTCATCTTCAGGCTGGTGCTTTCGGCTTCTTGTTACTGGAACAATATATATATATTGCAACAGAGCAAGAGGAACATGATTCCATGTGGCAATTAGCCTCCCAAATATCTTTGTCTGTAGAGAGTCCCTCTTTTTTCCTTTTTTTTTTACGATTGCATTATTACTGAAGAGCTCAGACAATTGGGAAAGAAAAGGACAGATGTAAATAAAGGTGCCTGCATTTGGACAGTGATGTTCCTTCCAACCTCTGGCTCCCTACGCACACATACACACACACATGCACACACAGAGAGAGACACACACAAAATCATTCAAATGCCTTTTCTTTCTCTGACAAAAATATTCATTAAAAACATTTCACTGGGCTGCCTTTTTAATATAGCACAGGCATTCAACCTGCGCAGGAAGCTTCCATGAATCCACACAAATACTGTGTAATTATCTGCCGGCTCCCCGCTGGCTACTGCATATTCTGAGCACAAAGTGAATGCCACAAAACCACTGGCTGACTTCTGTCTTCATTGTCCCTGCTTGGAATATGAAGCCCCACTTCATTATAGCAGACCTGATCAAACTTGATAGATTTAGCTATTATTCTTGGCTGTGTCAACTTTCTCTCTCCAGCTCCCCCCCCCCTTCTCCTTCAGCTCTTTTGTTTTGCCACCCGGGGAATGCATCTTATTCCTAGGCGCGCGCTCTCTCTCTCTCTCTCTCTCTCTCTCTCTCTCTCTCTCTCTCTCTCTCTCTCTCCCCCCCCCCCATCCGTCTCTCTGCTTTCTACCCTCCCTCCCGCCCGGTCTTTCTCCTGACAAGTCACAGTTTCAGTAAATAATGCCCCGCGCATTATCATGTGATTCATGAAAAATAAGCCTTACAATCCGCCCCCTCAATTGTCCTTTACGGATATCTATGTATATATATATAGTTTGTTACTATTAAAACGCTGTAATATTGACATACGCTGCGGAAACCGCTATGAAAATCTTTACATATACGTGGGACGTTAAATTTGTGTGTCTGTGCACTTTTCCTTTGCTGTCCTACCTGAGCTGGTTGTGCATTTTTGTGTGTGTATACAAACACACACACACAGAGAGAGAGAGATATAAACTTTAAAGCAAAGCTTCAGAGTTGGTAGCTTATCTCCCGTGTCATTTTTTTCCTTCTGAAATTTGGGATATTGTTAATTTGTGGATTCAACCTGCAGGTGTCTTCCTGCATCTTCTCCCCCCCCCCCAAAAAAAAACAGACAAAAAGCGCCACAGCGCAGGCAAAATGCAGATGTTGCAACCACTGGCTTGCCTGAAACATCCATAGCTTTGTAGTTTTGGGAGAGTTGCTATGCAACCGTCGAGAAACGCTGCTCTCATTTAAGTAATAATAATAATAATTTACTAAAACAATGCAAGGAGCATCCGCATCATAAATACACCGTAAATTCACCTCAGATCGAAAAAGCATGGCAATCTCAGAATTTGCCACAAAATTATATTGTCCATGGTTTGGGTTGCTCCTGTGGTTGCTTTTAGAAAAATTGCTGCCGAATTTTAAAAAAAGGGCCCATTCGTCCATTTCTCCTGAACGTTTTGTAATATCCCCTAACAATGTTTTTTAAGCATTATGCTTCCCATTCATCACGGTCTTTCTGAACTAGGTTTTGACCAACTGAAGCCAATTAGCTGAACGGGATTATGGACAAAGGTGTCATAAAACATCAGGCACAAGCAAGTTTCTCAGCTTTCAGTTCCCTTCAGCTTTTACAACAACAAAATAGCATCAGGTTTTCCTTAAAAGAAAAGATCGTATGGAAATATATTTTCATTTGAATATACCTGATGGATTATTTTTTTAATTAACCCTGAAAAAATATGGGTTGTTTTTTTCTCTTAATATTACTGGCTCAAATATCCAGGTCATATTTTTAGGGGTAGTGATAAATATATAGTGAACCCTGTAAGATATGCTATAAATTTCAAAGGAATAGTGGCTATAACAGAATGAATCACTGCAAATAATACTTGCCAAGCCAAAAATATAGAAGAACGAGCGTGGCTTAATTTTAGACGGATCCTTTGCACGCCGTGTTGATTTTATTTTTTGAGATTGTTTTCCAAGTGCTTCTGTTTCATCTACTCCTGCTCTTCATCTCAGTACCTCAAAATACAAACAAGACCTTTTATTCAAAACAGGCTGCTTTAAATACGTAAGGTTGCAATAATCATTGCCGATTATTGCATAATCTGCTGGTGTACATTGTTACGTCCTGACGTAAAAAGGATCGTTGTGACTTGAACATAAGTAGTATGTTATTTCTCACCCCTCTCTGGAGTAGAATTCCCCCATCTCTCTTCCACCATCATAACCTCCCTCCTCCCCCCCCCCCAAAAAAAATCCATGTGCAGCATCTTAAAATGTAAATTGCAGCAGAGCAACACAAAAGGATAAAGAGAATATTTTTTTTTTTGAAGGCAATCATGATGATCACTTAATTCAGTGTCTGCCTTTCCACTTGGCATAAGGTAATTAGAATGCCACATCGTTGTAGAGACAGAAAGCTTCGGCTACCACTCTGACTCACCCAGACGATAATACATGATTAGAAGTCAGTGACAGATCACAACTGCTGCATGACCCACCAAGGTCTTATCAAGGGCAAATCGCACAATTAACATGCACTTCTCCAGCCGGAGAGTACAATGCGATTGTTCGAGGGACAATCAAATTAGCCTAGCCAATGGGGTCAATGCATTGTGACCTTGGAAACATTTTTTTTTTTTTGGAGGGGTGGGCGACGAAACACGCATTGTCTATTTCCTCTCCTCTCACAACAGAAATGCACTTTAAACTGAAGTTGAAAATGCACTTTAGATTGAAGTTCTTACACACACACACACACACCATTGCCTTCTTAGTTTATCATGTATGGAATAAAGGCTTCTACTAATGCAGTCTGACCCTGAGGGAGACATAATGTAATGGAGCCACTTAGACAGAAATTCAGGCATCTAGTGAGGCCTGGAACTCAATTTATTTGCCCTGAAAGCAGCCCTGGAATCAGGTACAAAACTGCAGAGGAAAAATTATCATTTTGCTTTTTGTAAAAGAAAGAAAATGCCTTCTTGCCAAGATTGTTTTGTTTATGGCAATTAGCACAATTATCTTGATATATGCTCATTTTTAGCACTATTCCTGGCCTCGAGGTTGGGCCATTTGAATTGCCTTTGCTCTCCTTCTGTTTAACAAGGCCTTCTCCGCTTTCGGACAGCCTCGTGAAGGATGGGAGAAGCCAGCGATACCAGAGGGTACCATTAAAGGTCCGCACGAGCGGAGGGGGAATCTTGCTTTGCATTTTTCTCTCACATGGTCGTACATGTGACAGACACATGCATGTTTTGTTTTTTACCTGCCCTGTTACGGAAAGGCATGGCTTTATGTTCAGATCATGTGGGGACAGAAGATGAGCCTTTCTTAAACCCTTCCAGTTTGTGGTACTACTACACAAATGAAAAATTCATTCCTGGGTGTGTGACCTGTTTAGAAACTATGAAATACAAGGGTCTTTCTTCTAAACATTATATGAGTGTAAAGTGCAATGGTGTCAGTGACTTTCATGCACGCAGAACATGGCCAAGTGTGACCTGAGTACCTCCACATTTTTTTGGGGGGGCATACCAATTGTGTCTCATTTTGCATCACCTGAGGCTGTTCTAGACTCCATCTTGGATTCGGCTACCCAAACTAGCATTGTGGCAATATTTACTTCATTTTGGGGTGTGCCGAAACTTGCCTACCTAAACACCACATGTGTTTGTGCATCTGAATAGTTGTTTTTGGTCTGGTCTGGTGGTTTTTACAAGGAGATGACTAGCTCATTGTATATATGGAACAGACATCAAATGAATTATGTATATTATTTTTTTTAATTTATCTATAGGTTACACACACACACACACACAGAGAGAATATAGCCCGGGTAACCTTATCCTTCACCAATAGTATTCCAATTCCCAGCATTTATTTTCCTGTTTCTCAACTCAAAAGTTCCTGTAGTGACATAATGCCTATCAATAATGAATGGATAACACGTAACATCCATTTCCCCAATTTATGTTTAAAACACAATACCATAAAACAGCAATATTGTTCTGAAACAGCAATGATGGTTGCAAGATATTTAAACCCTGGAAACAATGGCTGTTTATTAAGCTTTGCAAATTCTAAGGGTGTTTCCTGACACCCTGTTTATTGAGCGTCCATTAGGATTTGTTTGCGGGGAGATGATGGTTATTTAATGAGCGTACATTCTGACTTGTTTGAGGGGAGGTTAGATGACCTGTGTAAAGCAAGTTTTATCCCACACATTGTACAGTGGTGCCTCGCAAGACGAAAAGAATCCGTTCCGCGAGTCTCTTCGTCTTGCGGTTTTTTCGTCTTGCCCATTAGCGGTTTAGTGGATTAGCGCTATTAGCGGCTTAGCGGCCTTAGCGGATCAGCTGATAAGCGGCTTAGCGGATCAGTTGATAAGCGGCTTAGCGGCTTAGTGGATCTGCTGCTGCACTGTGAGTTGGGAAGGCCGCTCCCTCCTTAGGCTGTTTCCACCTGGCCCAGGGGGCGGGGCCCAGACTCACTCACCATCGCAACAGCTTAAGAAGCCGCAAGAGGCACCGGGACACCACTGCTGCTGCTGCACTGTGAGTTGGGAAGGCCGCTCCCTCCTTAGGCTGTTTCCACCTGGCCCAGGGGGCGGGGCCCAGACTCACTCACCATCGCAACAGCTTAAGAGGCCTCATGAGGCACCGGGACACCACCACTGCTGCTGCTGCACCGTGGGGGTTGAGGAAGGCCACTCCCTCCTGTTGGCCCACCCCACCAGGCTTAGAGGGCGGGGCCCATACTCGCCACCGCTCCTCTTTTAAGGACACCGGTGTGGTCACAGCAGATGTTTAAAATGTTTTATATATTTTAAAATGTTTTATAGGGGATTTTACTTTTTTACTTTGTTGTACCACCGTGAACGGTGGTTTTTATTGATGTATTTTTATTTGTTCCGTTGTATTTTGGTTTGGGGTGGGATATTGAGTGGGGTGGGGATTTGTTTTGTTGGTATAATTGTTTTTGGTCTGTTTCATTTTTATTTTGTAAATGGAGGTTGGTTTGAGGCTTGGGATTGCTACCGTAGTGGGGCGAGGGAGGTATGGCGGTGGGGGCAGATGTCATAGGCGAAGGGGATTGAGATACGGATATGCTCGTACCCCTTCCAATCTGCGCCCCATCCCGAGGGACGAAGGTAGGGTGAACAAGGATTACTCACCTCCGACACTGGTGTTGTGCAATGCCAGGTCTATAGGCAACAAAACCGCCACCCTGCGAGACTTCTTCACCTCGCACGGGGTTGACCTGGCTTGTGTGACGGAGACCTGGGTGCGCGAAGGGGAAACTGTTCCATTACGAGAGATGGCGCCCCCGGGTTTCTCTGTCCTCCACCAGTCGCGGACTGTGGGCCGGGGGGGAGGGGTGGCATTATTAATCCGAGGAGATTGTTCTTTCAGGGCTCTACCGTCGCCATCAATCCCCGGCATTGAATGTGTTGGCCTAGTGTGGGGCTCCGAGGAAAGCAAGGCTGTCTGGCTGGTGTACCGGCCACCTAGCGCACCAGCAGCCACCCTGTCAGGCCTGCTGGAGGCGGTGGCCGGCTGGGCCTTGGAGTTCCCTAACCTATTGGTATTGGGGGACTTCAACACCCATGCTGATGCCATTCCCTCCTCACAGGCACTGGACCTGGTGTCTTCCATGGCGACACTAGGGCTCTCCCAGTTTGTGTCGGGCCCCACACATCAAGCAGGCCACACGCTGGATTTGATCTTTGGCGCCGGTATAGATGTGATCATGTCTCCTCCAATGAAGGTGCCATGGTCTGATCACTACGCACTGAAAGCCAGGATTGATTTTCCACCCCCACCCTGCTTAGGTGGTGAGCCAATCTGGGCTCGCCCGCAGAGGCTGATGGACCCTGATAGATTCCGTCAGGCCTTGCGGGACCTTGCTCCCCCTGGCGACTCATTGACTGAGCTGGTTGAGAGCTGGAATATCCAACTCCTAGCAGCCATCGATGAGATCGCACCTAGGCGCCCTCTGCGACCCCGCAGAAACCGGGCTCCCTGGTTTACCGAGGAGCTTCGGAAAATGAAGCGGGACCTCAGACGGCTAGAGCGAGTATGGCGGGGTGCCCGTGACGGAGCCTCAAGAACATCTTATAGGGTTTTTATGAAAACCTACGAGATGGCAGTGAAGGCCGCTAAGAAGTCCTACTTCTCGGCCTCCATTGCCTCCGCTAGCTCTCGCCCGGCGCAATTATTTAGTATAATTAGGTCTTTAACGTCCCTTGAAGGACAGCCAAATTTAAATAACAATTTGGCACACAGCTGTGAGGCATTTGCGAGCTTCTTTGCGGAGAAGGTCCTGTTGCTCCGCCATGACCTCCCTGCCAATTTGGATACAATAAAGGAACTGGAGGCCCCTTGACTGTCCTCGGGTCCAGTATTGGACCACTTTGACCGGATATCCCCAGCCGATGTGGACAGACTCCTCCAAGCTGGAAAGCCCACCACCTGTCCCCTTGACCCGTGCCCGTCTTGGCTGATTAGAGCGTGTCCAGACGAGGTGCGGGCCCCCCTGGGGGATATCATCAATTTGTCCCTTGGCACTGGGATATTCCCAGGGGAACTGAAGGAGGCAGTGGTGCGTCCGCTCTTAAAGAAAATATCATTAGACCCTTTAGATCTATCCAATTACCGCCCGGTTTCGAATCTCCCATTCCTGGGTAAGGTGATTGAGAGAGCGGTTGCTGAACAGCTTGGTAGGTTTCTGGATGAAACATCGGCTCTCGATCCATTCCAGTCCGGCTTCCGTGCTGGTCATGGGACCGAGACGGCTCTGGTCGCCCTAACAGACGATCTCCGCAGGCAGCTGGATCGAGGTGGGTCGGGGCTGCTGATTCTTCTGGACCTGTCAGCAGCCTTCGACATGGTCGATCATGAACTCCTGGACCACCGCCTTGCCGACGTGGGAATCCAGGGCGCAGTCCTTCAATGGCTGCGCTCGTTTCTCTCTGGTCGGGGACAGAGGGTGGCACTTGGGGGGGGGAATTGTCATCGCGCCACTCCTTGGTGTGTGGAGTGCCTCAGGGTGCGATTCTCTCCCCGATGCTTTTTAACATCTTTATGCGCCCCCTCGCCCAGCTTGTCCGGAGTTTTGGGCTGGGTTGCCATCAGTATGCCAATGACACCCAACTCTATCTGTTGATGGACGGCCATCCTGACTCGGCCCCAGATACACTGACCAGATGTCTGGAAGCTGTGGCTGGATGGTTACGTGGGAGCCGGTTGAAGTTAAATCCTTCTAAGACAGAGGTCCTCTGGCTGGGACGGAGCGATATGGGACTGAGGGGGCAACTCCCATCTCTTGCAGGGGTGCAATTAGTGCCAACATCGTCCGTTAAGAGTTTGGGTGTAATCTTCGATAACTCCCTCTCTATGGAGGCGCAGATTACAGCTATAACAAAGGCGGCATTTTTCCATCTCCGCCAAGCTAAGCAGTTGGCTCCTTATCTCTCTCGCCCTGACCTAGCCACTGTGATCCACGCGACGGTCACCTCCAGACTGGATTATTGTAACTCGCTCTACGTGGGGCTGCCCTTGAGACTGACCCAGAAACTCCAGCGGGTGCAGAATGCCGCGGCGAGACTCCTTACGGGGTCTTCGCTGCGAGATCATATCCATCCGGTATTATACCAGCTGCACTGGCTCCCGGTGGAGTACAGGATCAGGTTTAAGGTGCTGGTTCTCACCTTTAAAGCCCTATACGGCCTAGGACCCTCGTACCTACGGGACCGCCTCTCCTGGTATGTCCCACAGAGAAATTTACGGTCTGCAAATAAAAACATCCTAAAGATCCCAGGCCACAGAGAGGTTAGGCTGGCCTCAACCAGAGCCAGGGCCTTCTCGGCCACGGCTCCAATCTGGTGGAACGCTCTGTCACAAGAGACTAGGGCCCTGCGGGACCTGACATCTTTCCGCAGGGCCTGCAAGACAGAGCTGTTCTACCAGGCCTTCGGTCAGGGCGCAGCCTGACCCCCCCCTCTGGCAATCGGCAATCTACACAGAATTTGCTTGATGGTTGCCATTAATTTGATTTTAATTTGATTTACTTAATTTTTATAATGAATGTTTTTAGAATGTCGGATTATTTGATTGTTAGCCGCCCTGAGCCCAGCTCCGGCTGGGGAGGGCGGGATATAAATAAAATTTATTATTATTATTATTATCAGCTGTTAAGTGGCTTAGCGGATCAGCTGTTAAGCGGCTTAGCGGATCAGCTGTTAAGCGGCTTAGCGGATCAGCTGATAAGCGGCTTAGTGGCTTGGGGAAAAGGGGGGGGGAAAACCCCGCAGGAACTCTCAAGACATTTTTGTCTTGCGAAGCAAGCCCATAGGAAATTCGTTTTGCGAAGCACCTCCAAAACGGAAAACCCTTTCGTCTAGCGGGTTTTCCATCTTGCGAGGCATTTGTCTTGCGGGGCACCACTGTAGTGCATTTCTGCATAACGTTCCGTGTTGCAAAAAGTCCAACCTTTGGAGGATTGTTGTGCAAGACTTCCCAATTCACTGCCAGTGTGTGAATTAATCCCACCCCTGAAAAACTCAGCCACCTGGAAGCACCCTAAATCTTCAGTTTGGCCTCTTCTGGTGTGCCGTATATCTGGGCCCTTGTGAAGGCAGTCCACCTAACCAAGCTGTCTATGTATTAGGTTCCAGCAGAAAGGTCACAAATAAATTTGTTCTTACTGGTTATTTTATTATATTCTTTGGCTGAAAACATTTATCACTCATTCTTTACTGCTAGACGCAGTTGCAGAGTGTGCCGCAATACAGATGCATTAAAACTCAATGCATCGTCAAATCAACAAACACTAAAACACCAATAGTATGCAAGCATTCACTAGTAGCAACAACTTAATTTAGTCCACCATCTTGTTCTCAGACACCTGTGGAAAAACCACAGGCAGGATCTGAACGCCATAGCTCTCTCCCTACTTGTGATTCCCAGAAACTAGTATTCAGATGCATACTGCCTTTGACAGTGGAAGTGGAATACAGCTGTTATGGCTGATGGTCATTTTATAGCATGGAGCGAAGTGATTTTGATTGGCCCACAGCTATCATGATGGGCCCTGGTGTGGTAGCAGAGGTGGACTGCTGCAACACTCATTTCAGCCACCATTAAAATTTCCCGTAGTGTCTCAAGTAGCACTATGCTTGGGTCAGGACATTGTGAGCCATAGAAATGGCAGGCATTACTGCAAAGAGGAGCAGAGACATCACCTGGCCAACAAAGGTCCGTATAGTTAAAGCTATGGTTTTCCCAGTAGTGATGTATGGAAGTGAGAGCTGGACCATAAAGAAGGCTGATCGCCGAAGAATTGATGCTTTTGAATTATGGTGCTGGAGGAGACTCAATAACGACTCAAGAGAATGTGCTATGGGATTAAAATTGGCCACAACTATATTATGTTATATATTATGTTATATATTAAGAAGGCTGATCGCCGAAGAATTGATGCTTTTGAATTATGGTGCTGGAGGAGACTCTTGAGAGTCCCATGGACTGCAAGAAGATCAAACCTATCCATTCTGAAGGAAATCAGCCCTGAGTGCTCACTGGAAGGAAAGAACCTGAAGCTGAGGCTCCAATACTTTGGCAACCTCACGAGAAGAGAAGACTCCCTGGAAAAGACCCTGATGTTGGGAAAGATTGAGGGAACAAGGAGAAGGGGAGGACAGAGGACAAGATGAGTGGACAATGCTCTTGAAGCTATGAACATGAGTTTGACCAAACTGTGGGAGGCAGTGGAAGACAGGAGTGCCTGGCGTGCTCTGGTCCATTGGGTCACGAAGAGTCGGACACGACTAAACGACTATGCAAAGAGGACATTAAGTCCAAAAAGGTCAAGATCCCCAAAGTCTCCTCCATGGAATCAGTGGACCCAATCAGGTCTCAAGAAAGATTTGATACAGGGAACACACTATCAGTCCACTTACCAAATGCCTAGAGTGACCTTGGGATGGAGAATGAAATCAAGGAGGCATCCAAAGGAAGAAGTGTTTTAGGAATGGGTGACTTCATCTACCCTCACAGAGATTCTGCAAATGTGTGTCCCAGTCATGATGAAGACGTTAAAAGTCCAGATACCCTAAATCAGTGGTTCCCAAACTCTCCTCCCTGTGGATCACTTGAAAATTACTTACTGTCTTGGAAGACCACTTAATGTTTCTTCTTCTTCTTCTTCTTCTTCTTCTTCTTCTTCTTCTTCTTCTTCTTCTTCTTCTTCTTCTTCTTCCAGTTGTAGTAACTGTAATGCACTAGGCTAGATGCTGTATGATTCTTAATTGTAATTTTTTTGCTTTATTTATTTATATAATAATAATAATAATAATAATAATAATAATAATAAGAAGAAGAAGAAGAAGAAGAAGAAGAAGAAGAAGAAGAAGAAGAAGAAGAAGAAGAATTTATTTGTACCCCACCCATCAGGCTCTGGGCAGCTTCCAACAAAAATTAAAAATACATTAAAATGTCACACATTAAAAACTTCCCTAAACAGGGCTGCCTTCAGATGTCTTCTAAAAGTCTGGTAGTTGTTGTTCTTTGACATCTGGTGGGAGGGCGTTCCACAGGGCAGGTGCCACTACCGAGAAGGCCCTCTGCCTAGTTCCCTGTAGCTTTGCTTCTCGCAGTGAGGGAGCAGCCAGAAGGCCCTCGGCACTGAACCATATATATATATATATATATATATATATATATATATATATATAGTATTTATGTAATTATATAAATTATTATATACAATTATATATTGTATTTGAATTCGATAGAATTCTAATGAAATAAAATGTGATGTCAGAAATAAAAGAAGCAATAAAAAGACAATAAAAAACCTAGTGTGGATGTTAATACAATGAATATGCTATCTCCTGTCTTCAACCACAAATCTACAGACACACAATGGACCACTTGGATGAAGTTTATGGACCACTGATGGACCACTGCAAATTACAGTCTGAGAACCCCTGCTGTGCTCTAGAAGAGTCAATCATTGAATCGACTAGAAGGGAATTGACCCCGGAATTAATCTTAAAATATGCCCAGGACATAATGAGAGATCTACATCTTGCTGAGTCGATTGGGAACACTGACCATAGTGCTATCAAATTCAATATATATGTAAATGGACTATTGCCCAGAAAATGCAGCACAGTCACATTTGACTTCAAAAGAGGAAACTTGTATAAAAAAAGGGGGATTGATTAAAAAAATAATAAAGTTGAAGTCAGGAGTGTCCAGTTTTTCAAGAATGCTTTAGAGTTCAGAGAAGTTGAGCTAGAATATACCACAGATCTGGGTCCCAGCACAGTTTATGAGAAGAGTCAATGATGCAATTAATGGAAGAAGGCTTCCTTTGGAAAATGAAAGACTTGCTGAAATGAAGAAAAGGATGGGCCTTCCCCTTCTCCTTCCTGCACATGTCCCCTCTGCCCATGTCTGCTTTAGAGGGGTTGAAGGAACTCCTAGAACAGCTTTAAGGGGTAACACAGGGGAAGGACGCAGGTGGCGCTGTGGTCTAAACCGCAGAGCCTAGGACTTGCCGATCAGAAGGTCAGCAGTTTGAATCCCCGCAACAGGGTGAGCTCCCATTGTTTGGTCCCAGCTTCTGCCAACCTAGCAGTTCGAAAGCACGTCAAAGTGCAAGTAGATAAATAGGTACCGTTCCGTTGGGAAGGTAAATGGCGTTTCAGTGCACTGCTCTGGTTTTGCCAGAAGCGGCTTTGTCATGCTGGCCACATGACCCGGAAGCTGTACGCTGGCTCCCTCGGCCAATAAAGCGAGATGAGCGCCACAACCCCAGAGTCGTCCACAACTGGACCTAACAGTCAGGGGTCCCTTTACCTTTAGGGGAAGGAGAGGAAAGAAAGTCTCTTGCATGAGGAGAAATCCCTGCACTGATGGAATGAGAGACTTAGTGATACATTGGATTCCACCCATAAAGACTAATAATAATAATAATAATAATAATAATAATAATAATGGTAACATCAGAAGCAGGAAACCATATTTGGATGGCAAGGGAGGCAAAGGGAGATTGCAGAGAAGCGGTATGGATTCTTTGCATTTGTCTTCACTGCAGAAGTTGTAAGGCACATCTCATGGAATAGAAGCCTATTGATGGCCACTAGCTATAATGGCTAGCCATGCTTCCAGATCCCAGTTGTTTTGCCCCAAAGCCAATGCAATTCTGGGCTGCATCAATAGGAGTATAGCATCTAGATCAAGGGAAGTAATAGTGCCACTGTATTCTGCTCTGGTCAGAACTCACCTGGATTACTGTGTCCAGTTCTGGGCACCACAGTTCAAGAAGGACACTGACAAACTGAAATGTGTCCAGAGGAGGGCAACCAAAATGGTCAAAGGCCTGGAAACGATGCCTTATGAGGAACGGCTAAGGGAGCTGGGCATGTTTAGCCTGGAGAAGAGGAGATTAAGGGGTGATATGATAGCCATGTTCAAATATATAAAAGGATGTCACATAGAGGAGGGAGAAAGGTTGTTTTCTGCTGCTCCAGAGAAGCGGACACGGAGCAATGGATCCAAACTACAAGAAAGAAGATTCCACCTAAACATTAGGAAGAACTTCCTGACAGTAAGAGCTGTTCGACAGTGGAATTTGCTGCCAAGGAGTGTGGTGGAGTCTCCTTCTTTGGAGGTCTTTAAGCAGAGGCATGACAACCATATGTCAGGAGTGCTCTGATGGTGTTTCCTGCTTGGCAGGGGGGTTGGACTCGATGGCCCTTGTGGTCTCTTCCAACTCTATGATTCTATGATTCTACGATACTTGTGGGCTTCCCACAGGCATCTGGTTGGCCACTGTGAGAAGAGGATGCTGAACTAGACGGGCCATTGGCCTCATCCAGCAGGCTCTTCTTATGTTCTTCCGTCCCCTCGATTGCAACTTCCGAGGAAATAAGCTTGGGGAGTAGAGCTGCCGCAAAATAATTGAAATTCAAATGTTCACCCTTCCCTGATTCCGCCCCCTGATGGTCTCCTTTTTCCAATCGCCTCCTTCTCATTAATACTAATCAACCTCAATCCTTTCCTCGTGACATCACAATTATTCCCGCAGCCACCAATAATCACTTTATAAACAGGGGATCTTGACCTCGCAGACATAGCATGCGAGAGAGGTTGCGGGCAGGAGAGCCAAACGACACTGTCCTTCTTCTCCTCCGGTAATTAACTGCAGCAGAAAGGAGAACAACCAACAAAAAGCTGCACAGACTCACGCTTAAATAATATACTTCTCGAGCTGCGTTGAGCACCAAAGAGCATCTTTGAGCCAATTAAGTCATTCCGGCTCCAAGTTGGCTCCTTACATAATTGTTCTACTTGGCAGTGTTTGGTTTTAATAGCTACTTGTATTGTTATTTTGGAGCTGCTTTCAGTTGGGTTTCCCCCATTTCCCAAATACCTTTTTATTAGCGAAATAAACACAAGGCCTTTACGCTGACATGAGATTTGCAAAGTCTGAACTACGGTAATTTATTAGGAGAGGAACGTGCGGGTGGGGGGGGAGTTTAAACAGAAGATCAGAAGTTCTTCCCTGAGAATTAATTCCTGCTTTGCAGTCACTGGTTTCCTGCAAATGCCTAGGCTGATTCGGCTAGATGTTCTAAAGGAAGCTTTGCTCTGTCTTTTCCTCCTATCCTTGGCATGGCCTTGTCTACTTTGCCTGGGGCTCGCTGGGAAGGAAATGTTGGTTCTGACATCGTGATAGCGTCTTTCTTTGAGAATTAATATTGGCTGTCTGGGGGAAACGATGGGGTTCTGTTTCTGCTGGGGAGATGGAAAAGTAAGATATAAGGGGTGTTCACACATTACAGTCAACAAGGGTACCACCAGTGTGCACAAAACATTGAGCCATGCAAATCGACGAGTGCACACTCTAAACCACTGAGCTACTTGGGCTTGCCGATCAGAAAGTCAGCAGTTCGAATTTGCACAACAGGGTGAGCTCCTGCCAACCCTAGCAGTTTGAAAGCTTACCAGTGCAAGTAGATAAATAGGTACCACTGCGGCGGGAAGGTAAACAGTGTTTTCGTGTGCTCTGGCACAGTCTGCACCAGCAACAGTTTAGCCATGCTGGCCACATGACCCGGAAAGCTGTCTGTGGACAAACGCCGGCTTCCTTAGTCTGAAAAGTGAGGTGAGTGCCATACTCCATAGTCACCTTTGACTGGATTTAACCGTCCAGGGGTCCTTTACCTTTCTTTAACTTACCTGCAGATGTAGAGATGGCTTGACCTGTGTTCAATGTCACACCTATAATGATTCTGAAAAGGGGTGCTGATTTGTTTGTTGGTTCGTTCTTCATAAAATTATGCAGGAAATGCATCACAGAGAAAATAAAGGGGTGTGTGTGTGTGTGTAGACTTGCTCCCTGAATCTGTCCTACTGTGTTGAAGCTGAAACATACCTGCACCATACTTGTTTGCCTTCTCAACACCCAGAAGCCCCTGCACCAGGAAGTAGGAAGGTGTTGCTGCTTAGCTCTTTCAGAACACCCTCAACATTGCCTCATAGTCCCTCTGTACCTCCCTGCCAATCACTAGCCCTCTGTTTTTCCTTGCTTTGTCATCCTGTGGTATTCATTGGTAATGAAATTCAAAATATTACAATGGAATGCACAGTACATCTAATTGCCTGCATTTCTTCCTTTGTTTTCAAGTTAAGTAATGGATAAGGAACTGCTTATTGTGTCGGAGATGAAAAGATGTAGCAAAATATTTGCTTAATTTTTTATTATTAAAAAAAAGGCATTGAGAACACCTTTTGGGCAATTATGGAATGTGCAAAGCAAGGAATTGCATGTATACTGCATGTGCCCTTATGGTGTGTGTGTCTGCATGTGCATATATATGTATATTTCCCTAAGACCTCTGAGTGCTTCCCCGTTCGGTGGGCAGCCGAGTCTTTGGTGATTCAGCCCACGCCACAAAACTCCCCTAACAAACAGGATTAAAATTCACTCCTTTCAACCAAGCTAGGCCTTTATTCCTCCCTTTTCATTGAGCTACATTTGTCTGATTTAACAAGATAAGATTTGAGTGCTGATGCAGCCCGTTGTTAATGCAGCCGCGGCGTCTGCCGTGCCATCGACACTTCCGCACGAGACTGATGCATAAATCAGGTATTCAAAAAAAAAAAAAAAAGAAGAAGAAGAAGGGAAAAAATTAGATATGCAGCACACCGGTTTTATAGTCCCAGGCTCAGAAATTGAAATGGGCCAGATTAATGTATTATATCTTACACACTGTCCGAGTGAATCAACTTTAATATATTGAACAGATTCACAGAACAAGACTGTGTTATCTAAGGAGCACTCGGAAGAAGGGATTGACCTGGGGATTTGATTTGGTTCAGGTAGTTCATGTTGTACAGAGGCATTTGAATAGTATCACATAAAAATAAAATTTGTATTAGAAATCTCTCACATCATCCTCAGGCACCTTCTCCTGGAGCTTTTCAGGCGGTATGTGTGTGTGTGTGTCAGAGAGAGATATTCCCCAGAACTATAACAACAACATAGATAATGTCCACAGCACAATGGGTTTTAACATTTGCTACAAATGTCCCCTGGACATTGGGATACCTACTGGTGCTGCCAGTCTTTTCCCGATTCTGGGCATGCCAATGAATTTCCTTTTCAACTGGAATTGAAAATGGACATGGGCCATCTTCAGATCTCTAAAGGGGCTGTCATATGGAGGATGGAGCCAGCTTGTTTTCTCTTGCACTGGGAGGTAGGACTTGAACAAATGAGCCAGTGTGGCATAGTGGTTAAGAGTGGTGGACTCGTAATCTGGTGAACCGGGTTCGCGTCCCTGCTCCTCCACATGCAGCTGCTGGGTGACCTTGGGCTAGTCACACTTCTCTGAAGTCTCTCAGCCCCACTCACCTCACAGAGTGTTTGTTGTGGGGGAGGAAGGGAAAGGAGAATGTTAGCCGCTTTGAGACTCCTTCGGGTAGTGATAAAGTGGGATATCAAATCCAAACTCTTCTTCTATCAAATCCAATGACTTCAAGTTGCAGGAAAGGAGATTCCGACTAAACATCAGGAAGAACTTTCTAACAGTAAGAGCTGTTCAACAGTGGAACAGACTCCCTTGGGAGGTGGTGAACTTCCTTGGAGGTTTATAAAAAGAGGTTGGATGGCCATCTGTCATGGATTTTTCAGTTGAGATTCCTGCATTGCAGGGGGTTGAATTAGGTTAGCCTTGGGTTCCCTCCAGCTCTAAAATGATTCTATGACTTAAAACAGGCTTATTCGCAGATATTTCTCCCTAGAGAATCCTGGAAAGTGTAGTTTGGCCAGGGGAACTAAGAATTTCTAATTCTAGTGTGATCTGTAGACAATAGTTTCAAAAAGCATGGGGGGAAATGCAAAGAATACTTCACAAAACAGTGCCCTAAAATACATACCTGGACTTGTTTTGATTAATGTCTGCAGGAGACTTTGTGGATATTTAAGTTATAATTAGAAAAATATTAATAATTATTCATAAAGGAAACAGCTTATAAGAAGTAAATAAGGAGGGCAGATACAGGATAAAGGAAGTCTTTTATTTGGTTGTTTGTATTGTTGTATGTTATGCTTATTGTATGTTATGTTTATGTTTAACGAGGGTGGATTTCTGTATTGGGGGGGTTATGTTATGTTGTAAATAATAATAATAAGAAGAAGAATTTCTAATTCTAAATACTCCCCCAATACTACAAGGTTCAATACTTTATCTGGAAAGGTAAACTGTTTTACCAGTCATCATGATTGACCACCAACCAGAATGGGACAAATTCAGGGTGGTGACAACTATTGACAAGTGCTAGGCCATGATGGTTGTGATCTGTCTTCACGGCCAGAGGCAATAATACTTCTGAATACCAGTCACTGAAACAGCAGAAGGGGATAAGAGTGATCTAGTGCTTGAATCCTGCTTGCAGGTTTCCCAAAGGCATCTGCTTGGCCACTGTGAGAAAAAGGATGCGGGTATTGATGGACCACTGGCCCGATTCAGCAGGTTCTCCTTATGTTCATCACCATCTTTCTTATATCCCACCCTCCCACCCGCAAGATCCCTGGGCAGTTTTTTTATGTCCCAAATTACTAAAGTAATTGTTAAATTAATCACCTTAGAGTCTTGGATCTGCTTTGGGCTTTACGAAGTCCCTTCTATGTTCGGGAAGATGTGCTACTTGACTGCTGTTATCAGAGACAATGCCTTTTTGTGGTGGTCCTGTTCCCTCCCCAGGGAAATATGCACAGGCCCTTTGATGTTGACTTTTGGAGAGAATTTTGAAGACTTTTTAATTTCAGTTAACATCAGGCAGATGCGCTGGTTCTTGTGTTTTAATTCTCAATACTCCATTAATTAGAGGACTGTTTGGAAAACTGGCTTTAAGTGATTTTTACAAATGTGTTCCTACTAATAATAGTAGCAATACTGTTTGCAGGAGTTGGGCACACAACCATCAAGGTATAAAAAGCATTGCCCTCACTTACATATCTCACTCTCTTTATATTAGCTCCTCTTTCATCCATCTCTTTGTCAGGGGAAGTGATTCTCTCCTCCTCTCCCTAACAAAAGAATGACAGATATCAATTATTCCGAATTGTATTGGAAACAATTAGGACAATCCGAGAGTCATTGCATCCCAAGCAATTGGGCTTTTCTATTTAGCAGTCTGGAAAGAGCACATTTTAAAACACAGGCGCAGTTATTCCGATGCATTAAGTATAAGTCTTTAATGCAGCGGAGTCTGTATCTTCCATCTGTTCCATCAATTAAACTGTACATTGATCTATGAAGTTATTAGCAAGTGCCGAAGTTCCAAATAATCTGCTTTGCCGCTAAAGGAAATCCTAGTTGTTGTGGGTTTGTTTATTTCTTTCAAAGTGTGGGGGGGACGGGACCAGAAACAGGATATATTATAGCACCTCCTTCGAAGACTGACTAGGATTGTCTGGATTCACAAAAGCTTACCTTTCCCCCTCAACAAATTGCACCATTATAAATTAACTTTGCTCTAGCGTATGCATATGTAATGGAAAAATGGGATCTAGGCTGGCCATGGAAGGATTCCCTCCTCTCTCTCTCTCTCTCTCTCTCTCTCTCTCTCTCTGTCTTAGACACACACACACACACACACACACACACTGGAAATGCATCACGGAACAAGGACAAAAGGAGATGTAGATCTGCATAACATTTGCATATGCTAATTTATAGGTACAGATGCAATTTTAGAAATTAATTACTATGATTTGCATAGAAATACAACAGAGCTCAGCATAGTAGGGAATATTGTGAGCAGGTAACCTGCTGTCCAGACTTGGTTCGTGGGTTGGGGCCGAGGCGCTATGCTAATTTACTAGCAGATGGGGTGCTGCTGCTTGCTGGAAGGGAAAGGAGGAGCAGGGAGTTGGTGGAGAGTTCAGTGCGGTGCAAACACACTGGCATAGCCAACCCAGTGCTCCTGCCAATGGGTTTGCACTGTTTCAACTTCCCCACCACCTCCCCCTCTCCTTCCCAGTGGCGTAGCATGGGGGTGCAGGGGGGCCAGCCACACCGGGCGCAACATCTGGGGGTTAGGGGGTGCAAATCCACGGGTTAGGGGGCGCAAATTACTTGCCTTGCCCCGGGTGCTGACAACCCACGCTACGCCACTGCTCCTTCCTGATCAGTGACAGTGACCCATCTGCTGGGAAGCTATCATAGAGCTCTCACCCCGAGAGCTGCTTCTCTTGCTGTTCAGGTGCTAATGTTTGAGAGGCAACCTCAAAGCTTCTTATGGTACTTTATCCTTCAATTGGATATACACCATATAGGCCTTCAAATATAGGGATTGACCAGTCAGTTTGATGTTGATACCTGGAAAGTTTCTGGAACAGGTAATTAAATGGTCAGTCTGTAAGCACTTAGAAAAGGATGCTGTGATTACTAAGATACAGCATGGATTTCTCAAAAACAAGCCATGCCTGATGAATCCCATTTTTTTATAGAGAGTTACAAGTTTGGTAGATCAGGGGAATGCTGTGGTCATAGTGTATCTTGATTTCAGTAAGGCTTTTGAGAAATTCCCAACTGATACTCTAGAGAATCTGGTAAAATGTAGTCTGGAAGAGGTAACTGTTAGGTCGATTTGTAGCTGGTTGACGAACCAAACCTAAAGACTAATGGTTCCTCATCATCCTGGAAAAAAGGGACAAGTAGGGTGCCTGCTGTTATTCAAATTCTTTATAAAATTAATTGTACAAAGGAATTGAGAGGGTGCTCTTCCAATTTGCAGATGACATCAAACTGAAAGGGGGAGCTAATACTGCAGAATACAGAACTGGGATTCAAGATGACCTTAAGAGATTGTAGAACTTGGCCAAACCAACAAAATTAATTTCATTAGGGTCTACACTTAGGCAGGAAGAGCCATTTGCACAAATATAAGTTGGGGGACACCTGGCTTACTAGTGAAAAGGATCTAGGGGGTCTTGGTGGACCACAAACTTAACATGAGTCAACAGTGTGATGCAACAGCTAGGGAGCATCAACAAAAGTATAGTGCCCTGATCAAGGGAGGTCAGCCAAGATGGTTGAAGGTCTGCAAACCAAACACAGGTACAGGCGGCAACAAATGAACAAGCCTTTTCTGTGTTGGCTCCACTTTTGTGGAACGCTTTGCACAGGGAGGCTCACCTGGCATCATAGTTATATATCTTTAGGCACCAGGTGAAAACGTTTCTCTATAACCTGGCCTGTGTCTGATTATCATTCTGTGACTTTTAAAATGTGATTGAGGGAGGGAGTGTTATAGGTTTGTTTTTGTTTTATTATGTATTTTGTCTTCTCATTTTGAATTTTTATGTTGTGAACTAACCTGCAATCTTTGGATGAAGGGTGGTATAATAATAATAATAATAATAATAATAATAATAATAATAATAATTTACAGCTAGGCTAATCACTGTGTTTTATCAGTCTGTGAGCCCTTTTGAGCCTTTTGCTGAACCCCTGTCTGCTGTCACAGAATATATAAGCCAACTGAGGGCGCATCCCAACTTCCTTTTGCCCCTCACTTTCTAGGCACAGATAAACACTTTAAAGCGCCATGTTCGAGTGCTATTCCACTCCTCCCAGACACTTTCCCCATGAAACCCTGGTCTTTATTGCTGAATTTGAGCAAACGGTAAACCTGAATTGCTGTTTGTTCCGATTCAGCATTAAAGAACAGGGTTTTGTGAGGAAAGCACTGGGGCAAAAAAAAAAGTGTGCGCTTTAAAACGTGGACCTGTGCCTAGAAAGTGTGCGACGGAAAGGTCTGTGTGGATTGGCCTTAAGACAAAGAAAAGAGACATAATTTTGGTTGCAGAGGTTGAAGAGGAACCTTCCAGAGGGCTTGGGAGAGAAGGGGCAGCTTGGATGTAGATGAGGAGAGGCATTCCTTGTCTTATAAAGGCGAAGGAGAGAGAGAGAGAGAGAGAGAGAGAGAGAGAGAGAGAGAGAGAGAGAGAGAGAGAGAGAGAGAGGGAACTCAGAGCCAAGGAAGAGAAGCAATTGCTTCCTGTTGGAGCAGAGCGGGTGAGGCAGCCTAAATTTCACACGCTGATTTCGGAATAAACAGCCGCATCTGTGGCAGTACCCGGTTTCCAGAATCGGCCGAGGGGGGGTTACAGGAAGACGATCCCAAATGAGTCCTGTCTGCAGTTTTCTTTTCCCTGCTTGTTCATCTCACGCCCTCTGCAATAAGCAATCTTGAAATTTTCCAGTATGGAAAACCGTCAGCAGAAGTGTTTACATTATGACAAAAACACCTGGTTCCGAGAGATTGCAGCGAGCCTTCCCACCTCCCCTCTGTTCGTTCTCTCTCTCTCTCTCTCTCTCTCTCCAGTGCCTTTGAAGAGTGGGCGCTGTCGAGGGATGTGATTCAGCATTCTCTGAAGCTTGTTAATTTTGTGTGTGTGTGTGTGCGTGCGTGCATCTAGAGAGTATTTCTAATGTGCTCACCTGAACAGCAGGTGTCTCTTATGTGCCTGCTTTAAATATAGCGCTTTGCTAGCATGACTCGTAAAAAGTAATCACTACACATTTTTAGAGTGCTGCTCAGAAATCACATAATGGCATCCTACTGGGAAGAAGTGCTTATGCTACTTATAGTCCCCTATAACCAAGATGTGTGTGTGTGTGTGTTTGTGTGTGTGGCCGGGGACAGACTAAGAACAAGACTACTGGCTGTTGTTGTTTTTTAAGGGAAAAAAATAGTGATTATCTTCTCCTTCTACTTTGGATCTAAAATTCTTGTTGCTGGGTATAGTCTGCAAGGACTCAAGACCCCATACTGCTGCCAAAGTGCTGGCCCCATCAGGAAGGGTGGTGCTTTGGCTACATAAGCACCATACATTTAAATCACTATTATACCACTTTAAACCGTCATGACTTCCCCCCAAAGCATTATGTGAACTGTACAGTGGTACCTTGGTTCTCAAACTTAATCCGTTCCGGAAGTCTGTTCCAAAACCAACGTGTTCCAAAACCAAGGTGCGCTTTCCCAAAGAAAGTAATGCAAAATGGATTAATCCGTTCCAGACTTTTTAAAACAACCCCTAAAACAGCAATTTAACATGAATTTTACTATCTTATGAGACCATTGATCTATAAAATGAAAGCAATAATGTACTGTATTATAAAATAAATAAAACAGTATTGTAGAGGATAAAAAAATAAAATTAAAAAAATTCATACCTGCACTGATAGTCATTGTTTGGATGGGGGGCTTTTATCCACTTCCACAGTCACAAAATCAATCAATCAATCAGTAGCTGAACTGGGATCCACACAGTCAGAAAAACAAATGAACTGAAAAATCCTCAAAACTAAAAAATGCAAAATAAATAGCAAAAACAAAAGCACCAAATATTATCTCCAAATATCACCTTAGTACCCTGCAATCAGAAATGGAAGGCTTGAATTACAGTGGGGGGACGGGACGGAAATTAGCAGTGCAACAGGAAACACAGGGGGACTCAAAATGGAGTATGTTTGGTTTCCGAGGCAAAGTTTGAAAATTGGAACACCAGCTTCCGGTTTTGCAGTGTTCGAGCTCCAAGTTGTTAGTGAACTAAGCTGTTGGAAAACTGAGGTACCCCTGTAGTTTATTACAGGTGCTGATCCCTATTCCTCTCGCAGAGCTACAATTCCTGGAGTGGGTTATCCATCAATCTCTCTTCCCAGAGAACTCTAGGAATCGTAGCTCTGTTAGGGGCATAGGGGTCTCCTAACATCTCTCAGAACCCTTGACAAACTACAGCTCCCAGAATGCTTTGGGGGAAGCCGTGATTACTTAAAGTGGTACCATGCTGCTGTAAATGTTTGGAGTTAATGGGACCTTAGGTAAATGACTTCCCATTGCCTCAAAGCTTTTGAAGATGAAGACAGATGCACCTTTGAAAGGCAGCTCTTTTAGGCATTTTTCTACTGTCAAAACATGCTTCTTGGGGTTAGAAAAGCAAACAAGAAGAAAGAGTTATGCAGGGATCTTTAAAAAGAAAATTAATTTATTTTTCCATAATCGGATAGGTACACATACATATTTTAACTGAAATAATAGAGAGAGAGAGAAATGAAAGAAGGCCAACAAACCGTGACTACCATGTCAGGGAATGAATATGCTGTTGACATAAATTTAAACATTTTCATTTTTTCTTTCTGTTGTATATTCTTACAGGAGATCTGGGATTCAAAGTGTCAGCATTCATCAACAGTGTTAGGTTGGCAGGCATCAGGCACTGCAAAAGCTGGCGTAATTTGCTAGAACAGTCTGGATATCATTAGCATCATTTGCAATAAAAAACAAAACTTTGCCAAGCCTTTTTTTTTAATAAAAAAGTATTTCTTCATTTGTTCCCGACTCAACAGTATTTTACACTAAGATTTCCATAATGATTAGAAACCTGGCTGCAGCTTTCTTCTCTGAGGATGACTTGTGCTCTGTTAAGAGGACTGGTACCCTTGATATCAACAAACCACTTCTCCCCTCTTCTTGATCCTGTGAGCAAAAAATTGTAAGGTAAAGTATGAAGATCAGGCTTCAGGTGGGAAGAAGGACCAGTTCCTTGGCTGTTCTGGGAGACCAGGGCTGCATCCACATGATACTTTAGTCCACTGTCCAGATGTTCCCCTAACTGCTAATTTTCTCATTATATTTGATATTTCACATGACTTAAAAGCAACTTCCAGAAATACAGAGGAATGGAGCAGAAGGCTGCGTCTCCTGATGTTTTCCCAACAGTTAATTTCTACATTTTTTGAATTATGGTGCTGGAGGAGACTCTTGAGAGTCCCATGGACTGCAAGAAGATCAAACCTATCCATTCTGAAGGAAATCAGCCCTGAGTGCTCACTGGAAGGACAGATCGTGAAGCTGAGGCTCCAGTACTTTGGCCACCTCAAGAGAAGAGAAGACTCCCTGGAAAAGACCCTGATGTTGGGAAAGATGGAGGGCACAAGGAGAAGGGGGCGACAGAGGACGAGATGGTTGGATAGTGTTTTCGAGGTTACCAGCATGAGTTTGACCAAACTGCGGGAGGCAGTGGAGGACAGAGGTGCCTGGCATTCTCTGGTCCATGGGGTCACGAAGAGTCGGACACGACTAAACGACTAAACAACAACAACAACAAATTTCTACATTATACCTCAGCTTTCACATGACATGCCACTTCTGGAAATATAGCAAGTTTAGGGCTTGTTTCCATGTTATTTGCTTGCAGGGAGGAAAGTCCATTTGCAAATAACACGGAAATAAGCACTAAACTCGCTCTATGTTGTGCTATAGTTCCGGAATGGGCTTTTCCATCGTGTGAAAGCACAAATATAATGCAGAAATTAAAAGGGAAATGTCAGGAAAGCAGAATAAACTGCCATGTGAAAGCAGCCCATGTCCATCAATGGTTACCTGACGGCATCAGGGCTGCACCATTGGCTCAGCTACTTTTGGACCCTCCTTTGTTCCCATCCCAACTGGTCATTATAATAATTATCAATTAACTTTAAGAATTGGTGCCTGAGTTTGCTATCTGCCTTTGGTTGGAGAGGCTGAGCTCTACCAATGCAAGATGACTTTGATCTCCACATTTCAGTTTAGAAAGGAATTCTCAGGGACAGTTTGTGAAATAAATTGCTCAGCAGATCTCAGGATCAATTTGCTGAGAAAATCTCTTTAGCGGAGATTCCTGCCTTGCAAGGGGTTGGACTAGATGACCATTGGCACCCTTCCAAATCTAATATCCTACAATTCTATGAGTGATTTTAATATGAAAGCAAACATTCCCATTGCTGCCTTGGACAACTGTTCTCTGTGTCAGGAGTTCAGCCTACACTCGAGTAGGACCCTGGTAGAGACGCATGCCCGACTGGCATGTTCCCTCCCTCCTGGTCGATCATTTGGGAGCTTCATAAGCTTTCTTCAGCCCAAACATCATAGCGACCGATGCCAGCCGACACTGGCACACTTAGGGATCCCCAGAGTTTGTGCATCATGTGCGTGACAGAAACCCCAGCAACTCAGCATTTTGGCTAATCTACTTTATTTACATATAAACACACACAGAGCACTGCAACATGGCTCCCTCTCTCTCTAGCATCAGACAGCAAGGAGAAAAAGAACAAAGGACAATAGTCTCACTTCACAGAACACAGTAACACAAACATCCTGTCTCTGTCACTTCCCACTTTGTGGAGTCAAAACATATACCATCATGTGATAGACAACAATCCCATGACTGCAGTCATGGAGCAGGAATTCTAACACTTTGGACATTAATGAGGATATGCCTTTTTGGGATGCAGTGTGGGGTGGAAGCATACATTAATACGCACCCTAGGAAGGGGTTGTCTTAAATGACGTTTTCATCATTTTTCATTATAGCTTTAGTCCTGAACCATGGCACATTTGATCAAAATAGGCATCCATTTGATTTTAAATTACAATTTTTCAGTAAACAAACATGGACATTTTAAATCCTTAAATTCCTAGCAATCCCACTGGATTTACTTTCTTCTTCTTTGTGATTACTCCTAGCCGAGTAAGATTGTCTTCCATGAACATGGTCTTAACAGTGAGTCCGTAAGTGACTGTGGAGGCCAATTCTGGATCCACACGTCCTTCCACAGTGGGGACTGGGCAGGAGTTGATCACGGTGAGGGTTTGCCAAGTGTGCCTTCCTCTTAGCACGTTTCTCCCTTTCGTCCTGAGTTCGGGCTTCTTCAAATTCCATGACACCTTTGGTAAGGGCTATTCTCCAACTGGAGCACTCACAGGCCAGTGTTTCCCAGTTATCAGCCCAAACTCTATTTATTATCTTCATCACCACGATCCTACATATTGTCAAAGGGAAACTCCCCACCAGGATAGAAATCATATATCGAACAGATGGAAAGCTCTTTAATCTGAATAGGCTGAAAGCAAAGAGTAAGGTTACCATAACTTCCGTCATAGAGCTTCAATATGCTGATGACAACATACTGGATTTACTACATGTGGGAAGGAAACCAATGTCCCAGCTAACACAAGAGACCAAATGCATATTGTGGATTATGTACAGAAAAGCACCATTTCATATGTCTTTTTCAATTGGGCTTGGTTAAAAGAAAACCTGTGTTTTGCGTAGGTTACCATTATCCCCATTTTAGAGACCATAGGTTGGTAAGATGAGGCTGAGAAATCGCGTTTTCCTGAAAACCAGTCACTAAATTCATAGCTGAAGTGGTTTAGATTTGAACTGGAGACCCTCCAGGCTCATGGCTGATGCACTTAACCACTTCATTGTACCAGCTCTTGCACAGATACTGCAAAAGAGATGATCAGTAGGTCCTGCAGGTGTGCTTCATATAACTCCTAATTCCTTTTAGTTCTATCCATCAAAAGCCTAGCCTGGAGTTGAGTTTGGCTGTGGCAGTGTCATCTCTCTGCCATTTCCTGAATTTATTTCAAGGCTCTCAGACCAGCAGCTGAATAGTTTGTGCTTCTGATGGCTAAAGACACCATTATGTCAAAGACAGAGAGAGAATTAGCAGGCCCACTTGTTACAGACCAGGCTGCGGGACAGCTTTCATCTCCGAGGGTTTCAGCTCAAAGACGCAAGCGTTGGCTAATAAATGTCGGGCCAAGGGCTATGCTAGCTCCAGTTTATTCTTCCGCAGCTTTGTTTTTCTTTCAGTGCGTAGGCTTTAAAGGCTGGGGCTGAAGCCTTGATAATTCTTTTTTCTTAATCCAAAGTCATATCCTGAGCTACAGTAAAGCAACTGTTGCTACTGACTTGTTTCTGCACACACACCACTATTTTTAAGAATTAGAAGGAACCAAATGGTTAATGTGGTCTAAACAGAAGGCAGGAACGAGCTGCTAATTAGACAGTCCATTTCGCTAGAGCCCCTTCTAATAAATGACACCAAACGTAGGCTCACACATATTTGTTTATTTTTCATTCCAAAAATGTTGTTTGGACTATGCAGACCCTGAATGTGCATTACTGAAGGGTCCATGCTATATCCGGAAAATGCTGAAGGAGCTGCAGGATGGTTGGGTTTCTAATATGCAATCTGCATGAACATAAGAACATAAGACGTGGCTGCTGGATCCGGCCAATGGGCCACCTAGTCCAGCATCTTGTTCTCACAGTGGCACAAGAGCCCTCTCCCTTCCGGTGGTTTCCAACAACCATTATTCAGAAGCCTTGTTGCCTCTGACCATGGAGGTAGAGCTTAGCCTTTGATAGCCCTCTACTCCATGAATTTGTCTAATCCTCTTTTCAAGCCAACCAAGTTGGTGGCCATCATGTGATGGCCTGGGACTCGGGCTCGGACTCGGAACTGGAGAAGTCTCGGTTCGCACTGGATCCTCTGCCTCAGGCGGCATCTGAACCGAGTCTGGGGCCTGATTCTGAAGAGTCCCAGTCTGCAACAAACACCAGCTGGGATGAGTCAGGGACCTGAGCCTGCCCTGGCTCTAGATGCGGGGATTACCTCGTTGCCTTCAGCTAGGCCATCACTTACAGCTGCTCCACTACCAGTTGGGTCAGGAGAGGCTAAGGCGACCTCTGGGTCTTGTAACCCACCGAAACCTCCCGAGCTGCAGAGACTGAGGTCTGAGAGAAGGAGAGACCTGAGTACTCGCAGGAGGAGTGCTCGCCTTCAGGCGAGACAGGGAGGTGAGTCACTGGGGGATCAGGACCGGCTGTTACCCCGTCAGAGATAAAAGGCTGCCGGACCCCGCCCCAGGTTGCGGGACAACATTGCTGCTTGCTGGAACCTTCCTGTTACCCTGTGCCTGACATAGCCTGGTTTCCTGCCTTGGCCCTGTTGGACTGACTCCTTGTGGAATCCTTGGATTTGGGACTGGACCTGGACCGCGTGGCTTGGGTTAACCCCCAGGCCCAGCACACATCACTGCCTCCTGTGGCAGTGAGTTCCATAACTTAACTATGCACTGAGTGAAGGAGTGCTCTATTTGATGTGTTGCAAATCTTCCAGCATTCAGCTTCCCTGCGTGTCCACCACATACACCTAGATATATGCCTAGGATGAGCACGGTTATGCGATAACATTGGTAATGTAGGCTGATACATTAGGGCAAGTGAAACACTGACTCGCCAGTCTCAGTGTGCCTGTACCAGCCCCTACTTCCCTGCTGTCTTCCTTAAAGTCTGGGCGTGACTCTGCCTGTCATTGGCTCTCTGGCGCCACCTACTGCTGGCCTCCCTGCCTTCCCGCCCTATCAATCCCAATGGACACAAGCCACCACTGAATACAGAAGACAGACACAGGGATGATTTTCACATATTTAAAGAGAGCAAGCATTGCCTCTTCCAGTCACCGAGAAAAGGACAATTAGGGATGGCTCCCAATTGGCTTGTCCAAAGGGTACAGGAAGAGCCTGCATTTAAAAAGATCTGTGTGCCACTAAGTTTCTACAGTGAACCCACCTGCCTTTTGGGTTTGGGCCAGTTTGCTCCCCATCGCACTACATCATGGGTTTGGCATCTCAAGGGTGCCAGCAATTCCTGTGCAAATAGTTCTACAGAAAGAGATATGGTGAGAAAAAATCTGTTCCGTGGATTTGTAGCTGATTGGCTGACTGAACCCAAAGAGTGCTCATTAACGGTTCCTCATCATCCTGGGGAAAAGTGACAAGTGGGGAGCCGCAGGGTTCTGTCCTGGGCCCATTGTTGTTTAAATTATAAACGGATTAGACGAAGGAATAGTGGGGATGCTCATCAAATTTGTAGATGACAACAAACTGGGAGGGGTAGCTAATGCCACAGAAGACAGAACTCGGATTCAAGATGACCTTAAGAGATTGGAGAGCTGGACCCAAACTAACAGAATGAATTTCAATAGGGACAAATGCCAGGTTCTTCACATAGGCAAGAAGAACCAGGTGCACAAATATGACATGGGGGACACCTGGCTTGCCAGTAGTACATGTGAAAAGGATCTAGGGGTCTTAGTAGACCACAAGGTAAACATTACTCAAGAGTTGATCTTGCTGACAAAAATATGTATAATTAAATCTATGGTTTTCCCAGCAGTGATGTATGGAAGTGAGAGCTGGACCATAAAGAAGGCCAAAGAATTGATTCTTTTTAATTATGGTGCTGGAGGAGACTCTTGAGAGTCCCATGGACTGCAAGAAGATCAAACCTCTCCATTCTGAAGGAAATCAGCCCTGAGTGCTCTCTGGAAGGACAGATCCTGAAGCTGAGGCTCCAATACTTTGGCCACCTCATGAGAAGAGAAGACTCCCTGGAAAAGACCCTGATGCTGGGAAAGATGGAGGGCAGAAGGAGAAGGGGACGGCAGAGAACTAGATGGTTGGATTCCAGGACTGCAGTCTTTTCCAGCCCTACCTAGAGATGTCACTGGGGATTGAACCTTGGGACCTTCTGCATGCAAAGCAGCTGTTCTGCCGCTGAGCTATGGTCCTTCCCCAGGTTGGGGGTCAGACTTGATGACCTGCGGGGATCCCTGTCGCCTCCAAGTCTTTTATATGCATGTGCTTCGAGCATCTCTGCCCAGGGCTGGAGCATAATAATAACAGCAGCTCCTACTGCTGTGGTTGTCAGAAACCGGTAGCCTATGCCAGGTTGCTTCACATGCGCTAGCGACAAATCTTCTGCCGGGGAAATTAGAAAAGGACCTTGCCACTTTAACAAGGCCCACAGTTTGTGCTCCTCTGAGCTTTGTGGAATTAGTAAAGCAGCATGAAAGACTTGATTTTCATTTTATGTTGTGCTTGTGAGGCATTAACATGATGTTCTAACACTTGTAAATGAGCACAGCCCTCGCCTAATCTGTCATTTTAATGCCTTATAGATTTTATTTCACTGTGTGTTGTACCAGATTCTCAATAATAATAATCAACTGCTTTGTTGTTCTTTCGCAGAAATTAAATTTTCGGTAGTGAGTGTGCAACTAATAAAAGATGTTGCTTGAGGAAACAAAAAATAAATATGATGAATCATAAAAGTTGTGGGAGGGAGGGAGGCAGAGTTGTTCATATATGAAAGACAATTACTGAACCAGTGGTAAATTCATCTGATTCACATATTGTCAACAGCTTAATAACTCTCGGGAAGGACTTAGCCGGAGTAATTTCTCTGTTTGCATCAGCAGCTGTGTTCGCAGACCTGCTTCCCGGCGGACGACGAAGATACATCCTGTTGACATATTTAAAGAAATATATGTATATGCAAGAATAACAAGTACCCTGGGAAATTATGTGGTTTTTCTTTCCTACACCTTAGGAAGAAAAAGGGGGGGGGAGAGAAAAGAAAGAAACCTTTCCTCCACTTGAATCACATCGACAATCTTGGAGGCTTGTTTTCACAAGTGCTTAATTTAATAACTTCTAACCTTGCTCTATCCTCTTAATGTTTGTTCTTAGGACTTGCTTCTACTCAGCGGTTCATTTTCTCAGCATAGAATTAGCAGGGCTTAATCCTACCTGCAGTCATTTGCTCCCCATTCTCTTCCCCGATTCCCAGATCTGTGGGGACCTGGTGGGGCTTGCCTTTGGGTTGTAACTTGCGTAAGGTAAAGGTAAAGGACCCCTGGATGGTTAAGTCCTGTCAAAGGCGACGATGGGGTTGTGGCGGTCTGCCATGGATGTTTTAGCTGAGAATCCTGCACTGCATGGGGTTGGACTAGATGGTGCTTGAGGTCCCTTCCAACTCTATGATTTTATGACAGGTCAGTAGATTCCCCACCTTCCCCTGCCACACTATTTCCTAAAACTAGGAGGGGGTTGAAAAGGGAAGAGCAGCTATGACTTTTGTGCAGAAATCTCAGGTTGCAAGTACACAACCCATCAGAGGAGGGTATATAAGCCGGAAGAGTGGAGAAGTTCTCCTGTTGCTGCAAAGGCCCAGACCTGCTGTGGACAGTTGCCTAGAGGCTAGAAGTTGTTTATCCAGTCCACCCTGGAAGCTGCTGTAAGCGTTTCTGTTGCCAATAAAGAGTCAACTATCTGCCTGTGTTTTCCTTATCTGGGTTGGGTTGTTGACAACACATCATTCCAGAATGGCTCTTCTGCTCCGTCCCCCTTTCATTCAGAACTCAGAGCAATAATGCTTTTGAACATGGAGCTTCCAGCAAACTATCAGGGCTTTTAAAAAACCCACAACCCACCACCTCAATAATTTGTCCAATCATTTCTCAAAGCCATCTAAAAGTCATGGTTTGCTGCCATATCTCATAGTCTGCTAATGCCATAGTCCTGCACACTCCAGCCCTCTTTATTTTTTTTCCACACCCCTTCATATTTCAAAGAAAGAAGTTTTCAACATCCTGAAATATGAAAACTAAAAGATAAGCATATAGTGGGAAAAGCACAACCCACTAGGATTTCACATTTCACGTTTTCAGGAAAAGGAAGATGACCTTGTGTGGGTCTCTATGTTTCAATTCCTGCCCAGGGATGAGGTGATGACGACGTTGGTGCTGTGTTTGCACATTAATGGAGACCAGCCAGTGTCCCCACTGATGTGGCTGCGTATAAATAATAAAATTATTATTATTATGTTCCTGCATTGCATTGACCTCCTTCCCCACACCCTCCCAGGAAACAGCTATGGCTTAGCTGCTGGGTAGCTACATGTCCAAACCTTGTATTCCTCCCATGATTAAACAGGGCTCCTATTGTGTTCTTACGTTAATTTCAAGAGTTTGTAGCCACGGTGAAACCAATGCACCTGTGTCCTTTGGTTAACGCGTCAGCAAGCACATGACATTGTCTCGGAACACAAGGGTCAGGGCTTTTTTTTTAGCCGGAACTTGCCGGAACTCAGTTCTGGCACCTCTCAGGTGGGCGACATTGCCGTTATGAGAGAACAAGGGAGCCTCTTTTTCTAGAAAAATAGCACCGGCGGGTGGCGCTGTGGGTTAAGCCACAGAGCCTAGGGCTTGCTGATCAGAAGGTCGGCGGTTCAAATCCCCGTGACGAGGTGAGCACCCGTTGCTCAGTCCCTGCTCCTGCCAACCTAGCAGTTCAAAAGCACATCAAAGTTCAAGTAGATAAATAGGCGGGAAGGTAAACGGTGTTTCCGTGCGCTGCTCTGGTTCGCCAGAAGCGGCTTAGTCATGCTGGCCACATGACCCAGAAGCTGTCTGTGGACAAACGCCGGCTCCTCGGCCAGTAAAGCGAGATGAGCGCCGCAACCCCAGAGTCGGTCATGAATGGACCTAATGGTCAGGGGTCCCTTTACATTTACTAGAATCTGAAGCCCCTTTCTGTTTGAGGAAGGAGCTCAAGCTCAAGCTCACGACTTCCCGCTTCACGAATAGCATCTTAACTTTGGGACTCCTCTTGTTATTTGGGTAATGAAAAGGTGGGCAACACCTGCTCAGTGTGGGAAATAGTGGGAGGCAAAACTTCTAATGGATGTCATCCGGAGAGAAAACGTTGTCCGATCCAGTGGACACTGAGAACCTCAGGCTGGTCGGATGTCTCTCCCGTGGTCTAATCTGGCTTCTGCCAGTGGCCTGCTGGGCGCCCTTGGGGGGTTTTGTCAAATCCCCCACTTGTCAAATTGGGATAATAATGCTTCCGTAACCAACAGGGGTGTTGCAAGAATTAATGTGCAGCATACAAATAGCCCGATTAAGTGCTGGGCATGGAGCAATGTCAGATCCGGAACAGTGATTATATGGACAATTACATTTCTCACTCGGTGCCACAGGTCTCCTGCTCCCTCCCTGAAACAAAACTCTTTTGAGGGGGGGAAACAGAGCTCACCTGACTGAGTCTTCTGAGGTTGTTTCCCTCCAGTATAGGCCTTGTGCTGGAGCTCTGGAATAGCCAAAAATGTTTTTCTCTTGGCTTCTGTCCAAAGTCCTGAACCAGTCTTGTGTGGTTGGTAGAACATCATGTTCAAGCAAAGAAGAACCATTCTTAGCCATGTAGCTACAAATTAGTCACAGGAGAAACATAGTAAGTTGCCTCAGACTGAGTCAGGTCACTGGTCCATGTAGCTCAGAATTGTCATGTAGCACTGAATGGGTTTCAGGCAGGGGCAGTTTTGTCTAAGCAAGAATGCTTTTAAGGTAAAGGTAAAGGGACCCGTAACCATTAGGTCCAGTCGTGGCCGACTCTGGGGTTGCGGCGCTCAACTCGCTTTATTGGCCGAGGGAGCCGGCATACAGCTTCCAGGTCATGTGGCCAGCATGACTAAGCCGCTTCTGGAGAACCAGAGCAGCACACGGAAACACCGTTTACCTTCCCCCCAGAGTGGTACCTATTTATCTACTTGCACTTGACATGCTTTCAAACTCCTAGGTTGGCAGGAGCAGGGACCGAGCAACGGGAGCTCACCCCGTCACGGGGATTCGAACCGCCGACCATCTGATTGGCAAGTCCTAGGTTCTGTGGTTTAACCCACAGCACCACCCGCGTCCCAAGAATGCTTTTAGCAGGCACGAAACAGAGCACAGTAAAGGCACCTGCTTGATCTCAGTATGCAGGGAGTTCCAAAGTGCAGCTGCTGCCACACTAAGCAATCTAATTCTTACAAATGCTAATATGATGCATGTTTGTATGTTGCTACTTTCACTAATATTAGCACCAATATGCACATTTTACCCTACTATGCACAGTTTTGGACAGATTACGTGGCTGGAGAGCTGTACTGCAAAAATCTGGCAAGTGCAAATTTCAAAGGCTGCCTATTTGTCAGTTTGCATATTGTTTCAGAAAGTGGAAATTATGTAGGTTTGTCCCTACATGCAAACTTAGTCAAATTTCACCCCCACCTGCAGCAGGGTTATTGCACAGCGCTGTTTGGAAATGAGCTCCATTGGAGTGGGTGGCCTTTGTTGTTGTTTAGTTGTTTAGCCATGTCCGACTCTTCATGACCCCATGGACCAGAGCATGCCAGGCACTCCTGTCTTCCCGCAGTTTGGTCAAACTCATACTGGTAGCTTTGCGAACACTGTCCAGCCACCTCGTCCTCTGCCATCCCCTTCTCCTTGTGCCCTCCATCTTTCCCAACATCAGGGTCTTTTTCATGGAGTCTCCTCTTCTCATGAGGTGGCCAAAGTATTGGAACCTCAGCTTCACAATCTGTCCTTCCAGTGAGCACTCAGGGCTGATTTCCTTCAGAAGGGAGAGGTTTGATCTTCTTGCAATCCATGGGACTCTCAAGAGTCTCCAGCACCAGAATTCAAAAGCATCAATTCTTCGGCGATCAGCCTTCTTTATGGTCCAGCTCTCACTTCCATACATCACTACTGGGAAAACCATAGCTTTTACTATACGGACCTTAAGGATGGCCTTACTCCCAGGTAAAAATAAGACTTGGATGGAAGCTTTTGTATTACTTTTGGGTACCTCAGGGTAGAAACACACTCACTCCCTTTTCCAGACTTCCACAATGGGAAATTGCTAGAGATGAAAACAAAATTCAATTACCTTGCAAGTTTTGATAAGGTTTTGACTGGGGAGCGGGGAAAACATTTGCAAATACATCCCATATGTTGAGGGTTTTTTTGTTTTTTGTTTGGTTTAACCATCACTGACATCTATTTCTCTCCTCTCTCCCTCTCAGAGCAGCAAGTGAGAGACACTCATCCCCAGGTAAGCATATGCAGCTGTCCTGCTTGGCTAAGCATTTATTTATTTTTATTACGTTTATGTTTAAATATATAAGGATCATTAGCAGGACAAGGTGACACCACCAGGTATTTTGACTGCCTCTGGGCATTTCACCACTGACACCTGGTGTTGCATTCCTTTTGGAAATGACCCAAATTATCGCAAAAAGTCTGGAGTTCATGGACCAGCAGACCTGTATGCTCCAAACTAAGATATTACTCTGTGCTTTTGCAAACCTTCTCCAAATTGTAGCAGCAGCAGTAGTGGTAGAAAAAAATTGCTATCAAAAGAATAAAGGTACAAATTACCTTGGCTATATCCTGCAGTCTACAGCCTGGATAGCTCAGTCAGTTAGAGAGTGGGGCTGATAATGTCAAGGTTGCAGGTTCGATCCCTGTATGGGACGGCTGCATATTCCTGCTTTGCTGGGGGTCGGACTAGATGATCCTCAAGGTCCCTTCTAACTCTACATTTCTATGATCTATGGCCTCCTGAGGGCCACATGCTGGTGGGAATCAAGGTCGGAGGCAAAATGGACAGAGCAACCACTGTAAATTTTGCCTTGGGGTGGTGGCTGGTTTCTCTTTGCACTTGCACACTCCCCTCTGCCCTAGGAAACAAGAGGGGTTATCAGATCAGGGACATGTTCCAAGCTAGGCAAAAATACCCTCAAGGGGAGAGGGGGCACAATGCAGAGCCTGTGAGGAGGTGTCCTGGAGAGACGAGGCATGTCAGGGACTGGTTAGACGGAGAAGAAGAAGAGTTTGGATTTGATATCCTGCTTTATCACTACCCGAAGGAGTCTCAAAGTGGCTAACATTCTCCTTTCGCTTCCTCCCCCACAACAAACACTCTGTGAGGTGAGTGAGGTTGAGAGACTTCAGAGAAGTGTGACTAGCCCAAGGTCACCCAGCAGCTGCATGTGGAGGAGCGGAGACACGAACCCAGTTCACCAGATTACGAGTCCACCACTCTTAACCACTACACCACACTGGAGGAATGGTGGGAGGAACCAGGTGGGGAACCCCCGGGGAAAGGGGATTGGCTCTGAGCCCCTAAACTGCTAGTTGGAAGAGAGAGATGGAGAAGTGGGGAGGAATTGTGATTGTATAAGGCAGTAGTCTTATGAGCATACCTGCAAGCTCAACCTGACGCAACAGCACTCTCCCCTCTTGTCATTCCCAGCATCCATAAACGTGAGCTTGGTCATGGAAAAATGAGACACTGATCACCCACCAGCCATAACCTTCATCAGCTCCATCTATGTGTCCATTTGTACATGAATAAACAGGTGCTGGAGGAGACTCTTGAGAGTCCCATGGACTGCAAGAAGATCAAACCTCTCCATTATGAAGGAAATCAGCCCTGAGTGCTCACTGGAAGGACAGCTCCTGAAGCTGAGGCTCCAAGACTTTGGCCACCTCATGAGAAGAGAAGACTCCCTGGAAAAGACTCTGATGTTGGGAAAGATGGAGGGCACATGGAGAAGGGGACGAGAGAGGACGAGATGGTTGGACAGTGTTCTCGAGGCTACCAGCATGAGTTTGACCAAACTGCGGGAGGCAGTGGAAGACAGGCATGCCTGGCATGCTCTGGTCCATGGAGTCACGAAGAGTTGGACACGACTAAACGACTAAACAACAACAACAAACTATGGCTATTAGTTTTCAAGGAGTCTACCCTAAGTAGGGCTAGCATTGGATACAACCTGCAGGAGTTAGGGCTAGATTCATCTAAGCCAGTGTGCTGGTGGAAACCAGCAGAGGGATTGCTACTAGCACAGAGGACGAGATGGTTGGACAGTGTTCTCGAGGCTACCAGCATGAGTTTGACCAAACTGCGGGAGGCAGTGGAAGACAGGTGTGCCTGGCATGCTCTGGTCCAGGGGGTCATGAAGAGTCGGGCACGATTAAACGACTAAACAACAACAAAAACATGTGTAATGGACTTTGGTGTGGGGAGGAAGGACATTCTCTCCTCGATTCATAATGTGCTGGAAGATGTTTGTGTGTGCACTCCCTTTCTCCCTTCCCTTTTTAAAGGGACTTTCTCCTCATTACTCATGTTTTGGGGTATATTTAATGTCTAGCCTAACGAAAGGAGGGCCAGCCTGTTGACACATCAAAGCATTTTCAGGTACTGTGAAGCAATAATGCGTAATTAACCCAACTTAAGCCCTACCTGCTACAAAGGTTAATGGGATTTTTTGGGGGGTGACCTCGAGTGGTCAAGGCCTCTGTTTTGCATCTCTTCTGAATGGAACTAGGAAACGGAGAAAGAGGAAATAAAAAAGAATCTATTCTAACTCACACACCCCACACACTTCAGAGAATAGATAAACTCCCAGGTATGGGTCATTAGTGCCCACCACTAGGAATGGAAAATTAGTCAATTTTGGTTTGGTTCTCAGTTCTTCATTGCACCACACCAGGAGTGAATGAAGGTGGAGCATTTCCGCATCAGTTTATTATTTATTTATTTATTTTTAAAGAAAAGTCTTCCCTGAAATTTATCAGCATTTTACTGAGCATTGCTCCAAATGTGCACATTTTAGCATTTAGCCTCTCCACATACTTCCTCTCATGGGCTCCTTTGGGAGGGAGCGAAATCAAAGAAATGAATAAATAACAGGTGACTTTTTTGTTTACCATTTTTGGTTGGAGAACGTCATTGTGAATTTCAGAGAGGTTGGGATTTTGAAGGATAAGCTCCAGTTGGGTTCGCCCACTGTTTCAGGGAGTGAAAATTCAGCAGGTCTGTACACATTTGTGAACCAAACAGAACTTCTCTCCCACTTTGATCCACCACCAAATCACCACCCCACCCTCACCTTGATGCTCATTATATCCTGTGCTATTTTCCTAAAAAAAGAGGTGTGCCAGGGCTCACCACGAACTTCTCCCTTGTTTTCTTGGAATGACAATGGTGCCCACCTGAGAGGTGCTGGAGATGAGCTACACTCGGATGGAACTTGGATGGTTTTAAAAGAGGACTGGACAAATTCATGGAAGAGAAGGCCATCAATGACCATCAGCCACGGTTGCTGCGTTCTGCCTGCGTGGTCAGAGCCTGCAATAATTCGGAATACCAGTTGCAGGAAGCCACTGGAAGGGAGAGGGCTCTAGGAGTAGGATCCTGTTTGTAGGATTCCCACAGGCATTTTGGTGTCTGCTTTGAGAACAGGATACTGGACGAGACAGGACATTGGCTTGATTCAGCAGGCCCTTCTTATATTCTTAATGCAAAGAGAGCATTTAAGCTGGGTGTGTGGGTTGAGCAAACATGTGGCATGCCTGCATTTGTTTCTTTCCTCTTCCAGCACCCCGTGAATTAAAATGCAACCCCGGGACTGGCTCTTGAACCAAGTGTGATGCCGTCAAATCCATCTAAACAAGTATAAATGTTGTGAAAGTAAAGAGTACTAATCAAGAGACACAAGACATTATACTGCCTAATAAATCTTGCCTTCAATTTATTTGTCTAGTATTACAAAGCCGAGGAGATATCAATTAATATAGGTAAAGAGGACCCATAATTTATAATTAACGGGCAAGCGGTTTTTTTGTTGTTGCGAACAGCCACCAACTGAATCTAATAGCTGGTAGAAAAATAACTAGAGTTGATTTGTCCCTCAGCAAATTAATAGAGTGCTTATCAATGACAGGGTTACATAAAACTGCTAAATAAATAATCATCAGTGAGTAAGAGTGAAGCAGATCTTTAACAAGCTTAATCTGAACCTCTTGACACTGGCAGACTATGAAGAGATTAAATGCTAAGGGGAGAAGCGTGAGCCACACAGAAGGGAAAGCGTGCGGCAGGGACCATGAGAGATTGTCTTCCACCGGTAATGAGAAATAAGGAAATATTTTTATTGCAAAAGTGCACTGAAAAATTATTTTCGTTCTAATTAGAGGGGAAATTATCAAAGATATATCAAAAGGGCCGCCGGAATTAAGCAGATGAGAATTAACTGTCTTGTTTCTTAGCAATGGGAACGCATGGTGGTAGGTGGGCTGGAAGTTCCTTGCCTTTATTGCCCACCCGTCGTCCCTGTCCTTGGCAGATGTTGCGGGAAAGACACGGTTGCAGGTAAGGTCAGTTGTATCATAGCAGATACAACTGCACCTTGCCAACAAAGGTCCATATAGTAAAAGCTATGGTTTTCCCAGTAGTGATGTATGGAAGTGAAAGCTGACCCATAAAGAAGGCTGATCGCCGAAGAATTGATGGTTTTGAATTATGGTGCTGGAGGAGACTCTTGAGAGTCCCATGGACTGCAAGAAGATCAAAGCTATCCATTCTGAAGGAAATCAGCCCTGAGTGCTCACTGGAAGGACGGATCCTGAAGCTGAGGCTCCAATACTTTGGCCACCTCATGAGAAGAGGAGACTCCCTGGAAAAGACCCTGATGTTGGGAAAGATGGAGGGCACAAGGAGAAGGGGACGACGCAGGACGAGATGGTTGGATAGCGTTCTTGAAGCTACCAACATGAGTTTGACCAAACTGCGGGAGGCAGTGGAAGACAGGAGTGCCTGGCGTGCTCTGGTCCATGGGGTCACAAAGTGTTGGACATGACCAAATGACTAAACAACAACAACAAATCATAGCAGAATGAGAAGAACCCTGCTGGATCACATCAGTGCCATCACGATGTCTAGAGCAAAGGGCCATATCTTAGTTGTATAGCATCTGCTTTGCATGTAGAATGTCCCATGTTTGGTGCCTGGCAGCTGGGAGGTAGGGCTGTGAAAATTCTTGCCGTCCGGAATCCCAGAGAGCTGCTGCCATGCATTGTGGACAATGCTAAGCTAGATGGACCAGTAATGTGACTCCACATAAGAGGCAGCTTCTGACGCTCTTCTGGTGTGAAAGACAGTGGTCCAGATTCAACTAAAATGACATGCTAGTGGAAGCCACTAGGGCTCCTGCTAGCACAATGGGGCTTTCCCTCTCTTACTTCAGATCCACTCTGGAGAGCTAAGAAAACCCCTAGAGCAGTAGGGGAGGATGAGGAAAGTGGGTTTTTTTCCCCCATCTGGCAAGCAGAAGTTTTTGTGCTGATGGAACGATCAGAATTATCCAGTTTGCCTCTGAAAAATGAGGTAGTGAGCTATCGTGCTCATGTCCTGCTTGCAGGCATCATAGACATCTCGCTGGCCACTGTGGGAACAGAATGCTACACTAGATGGGCCTTTAGTCCAATCCATGCTGCATGGCTCTACTTACATTGCTTTTGTTTTATGATGCTTCAGTTGACATTCCTGCATTGTAGGCAGCTGAACTAGGTGACCCTCCGTATGCCTTCCAACCCTGCAATTCCATAATTCTATTATTCTGTGTTGATAGTTTGATCAGGGCATAAAGGCAATAGCCTTTCCCTGTTATCTGTCCCAGCATCCTTTGCTTAGAGCCTCTGAATAAGCATGGCTGATGATAACCATTAATGATGAACTTGCATAATACCCATATGAGATTACTGCGTTGCTGTTTTAATTTTGCAAATATTCACCGATAAGCACAGTCAACACAACAGATGAGTAAAGCTAAGCACAGGGACAGCTTATCTCACCCTAATGTTTTTCAGTGTGAGCCACCAGCAGATCTTTGTCGTGAGCCAATAAAGGAAGCCCAGAGAAGATGTTGCAAGGGAAATGCTAAACGGATTGATGGTAACAGATCCTTCAATTACCCCCAGAAATGAGACCAGCTAGAGCAGTTCCCAGATTCCTTCTTCAGTCTCCCTTCTATATCACCACCTCGGGTTTCAAAACCACACAAACACCACAGGTGTTTTGATTCTACTCCCTTAAGATCAGTTTCACCTAGTAATCTCTGACACCAAGGCCCTTCTGTCGGTATGATAGTGTGATAGGTTTGTACCATTCAACTTTTGTTGTCCGCTGGCCTGATCACAGAGAAACCAAACCGGTCTGAACTGACTCCATGGCTAATGAACCTGAAGGAGACCTTTATTAGAGGACACCTTGCAATTAATCTGCTCTGGAATTAAGGGCACACATTTCTGGAAGCTGTCCAATGTCGCTAGTCATCGGTAGATCCTCAGCCAGTGATAATGATGTCCAGGATCCTTCCATTTTGATTTGGAAATGCGTCCCCAATGACATTTGGTTCTTATTGTGTGTTTTTTTTTGTTTTTTTTAAAATAATTTTTATTAAGGTTTTCCAAATTAAAACAAATAAAATCCAATTCATAAACTTTTTCCAATATCTAGGACTTCCCCTCCCCGCCCCCTCTTGTGTTCCAAATCTTCCAAAAAAGCAATAATATTCAACAAATTCTTATTCCCAAAATACACTCATCATCAATAACTCAGTTTATCCAAATTTCCATCCCCTAAGGTCGACCTATTCCCTTCCCCGAGTTCCCCCCTTTCAAATATAATACAGATGAAAATAGAATAAAAACAAACAATAATTTTACAACCTTTGGATTCCAAATTTCCCTCCCCTCTTTCCCTGTTGCGTTCCTCCTATCCCTCCACTTCTAATGTCTTCCTGATGAACCCACATTTCCCTAAACCCACATCCCTCTGGTTCTTTACCGGTCTTTTTTTTTTAAATTACAGATGTCCAATCATAGAAGGAGTCTATCAAAGGGGGCCCATTTCTTCTATCCAGATTTTTATATCCAGGAGTATAAACTCCAATTTTATATCCATAAGCTTGTCAAATCTGGATATCCCTAATGTTCCCACTCCAGTTCTGTCCAGTTCTTGTTGTTTCCTTGTTCTTGTCAATCACTCTCCTCCTTTTTACTTCCCTGTTCCCTCACAGAAATGTTCTTTTTCCAAAGGCTTCTAGTGTCTCTACAGAGGCTTGTTATTCAGGAGCAAAACATTACATCATGTTCCTTTCATTTTTCAACAGATTAATCCATTGTTTCCAGTAAAGTGTAGGCCTCTGTAGACAAAATAATGTTCCATTTCTGCAGTTTCCCAGGAGATTAAAAGTTCTATCCAACTGTTCAAGTTTCCCGTCGAAAACACATGCAATGTCCCTCAGCTCCTCTAGGTGGATTACAATAACAAAGTTCCCTTCCAGATCACATCCACCAGTCCAAATAACTTATAAATCCTTATTTGAAACAATTTATCTCCAATTTATAACAAATGTAACCGGCAAAGTCCTCATAACAAAGTCTCAATTTCATTCTTCCGTTTTGACAGCTCTTTGACAGCTGTCAAAACCTCCGTTATTCTTCTCCAGGCATTTTCACGAATCGCTCCAGGGATTCCGGGGGGGTTGCTTTTTAATCCGAATTCCACTTTTCTCCTCCAGCTCAATCTTATAAATTTCCCTCGCGAAGTTGCTAGTTCGGCAAGATAAGGTTCCTCTCGATCTTAGTTATCCAGTCCTTTGTTTTGGCTCTTCTACAATTTGGGGGGGGCTGACTTCCTTTTTTCCACCTCCCCCGTTCGCTCCAAATTCTAAAAATTTATCCCTCTTTTTAGTCCATATTCCAATTACTCACGGGTTCTTCTTTTGGGTCCAAATTTTCAATAGAAGAAGTCAGCGCTCTCCGCCGGATGGCATGCGGCTGCGCTCGGCAGGGATAGCAGAGGACTCAAAGCACCACGCTCCTCCCCGGCACCCGATCCGTAGCCTTTAAAAAGGCTCCTTCACGAATCGAGAGGGCGCTGACGGTGCCAGCCGAGTCTCCATGTCCACGGCCTCCGTGGCCGTGGTTTTTAAGGGTCCCCGCATCGCCGGTGCGGTAGGACCCAGCCCCTGCCGAGCAGGCTCCCTCCGGAGCTCGGAGGGAGCCCGCCATTCGGCGATGGCGCCGACCCGGAAGTCCGACATTTGGTTCTTATTGCATCAAAGCATTAGGAGCTAGGCAAATCCTTTATCTTCCAAACCACTTTTGGTGCAATCGCTATTGGGGAGGCCACAACTCTGACATGGTGCGAGGAAAAGTTTGTGCAAAATGGGAATTGGGGTCATTTGGGAGGCAAATTGTACAGGAGGTAATAGATAAGGAAAGAGGCCAGAGGAACACAGGGCAGAAGGGTCAGCCACAAGCTTGGGCTCAAGCTGAAAAGTATGGAACATGGATGTAGGCGTATGGCAAGACAGCATGTAGGCAAGGGACCTGGAAGCCTATCACACAAGGTATGGTAGGTATGCAGATAAGGAGGGAGAGAAGAGGCATCCTTTGACTGGTCTTCAGCCAAAGCCACTTCCGACCTCGGAAGGAGGTGGTGTTGCGGACGCCACGCCCCCAACACTCACACGGAGGCTGGCTCCCAGCCCCGTGCGATCAGGGGAATCCTCTGTCGCGTCATTCCCCTGGCCAGCCAATCGGCTGGCTCAGGGGGTGTGGCTTGCCGCATTTAAGGCAAGCGTGGCAGAGGAGCATCCTCTTTTGCCCCGATCAGCTGGGGAATTTCCCACCCACCCTTCAAGGTTTCTGTTTTGACCTTGCTATGGACTTAAGGGGCCTGGTAGGAATTTTTCCACTTGGCAAATTGGCACCATCCATTTGGTTTTTTCGCCTACCTCGTAGCAAATTGCCACAACTTCCGTGGTTTGGCGGTTAGGCATTGGTTGGGGTATTGTTATGTAGATGAATGGGGGGGGAGCGCCATCACCTACCCAAGTTACTGAAGGGTAGTCTGGTAAAGGATTCTGGGGGGTGTGGCCCAGTCCGAAGCCTATGGAGGCCAGGGCCCAAGGCACGCCCCCGAGTGGTGACCCCGGGGGAGTGCCTAGTTGATGTACATCAGCAGGGCTCCCCCTGCTCGTGTTAACCCTTTCCGGCCTTCCGGCAGACAGACTGAAGCATGATAGTCGATTAGGACCAATGCCTAAGCCAATACCGCTCATCACCTGTAACCAATAAAGTTGTGGCCAATTTTAGCCCATTAACCTTAATAAGTTTGGGAGGAGGGGGATGTGCATTCACTGACATCATAGAGTAGCCAATTGTGACTGGCTAAATAAAATGCACATCCCCAACTTTTATTAGCCACATGGGTGATCCCAACACATGGGGGATGTGCATTCACTGACATCATAGAGTAATCAATTGTGACTGGCTAAATAGAATTCTGATGTCCCGTTCATACTTTGTGCTCCCTGACTACTGGATAGGATCACCCATGTGTCATTATGTAATCCTTATCATGCCATTGAACAAGATGATTTCACAATGTAGCCAATCAGACCAGGCTACGTGATCATGTCACCCAGGGTAATGTCATGCAAGTAAGGATTACATAAAATAGCATCCAGCAAAGAGAGAGAGAGAGAGAGAGAGAGAGAGTTGAACAAGGTCAACAAATCATGAACATTGAATTAGCAGCATGGGAGAGACTATGGACAACAGCATTAAAGTATACAGCATGTAACACTCTGAAGGAGAATTATATGAAAATGATGTATCGTTGGTATTTAGCTCCTAGCAAATTAGCTAAGATGTATAAATCAAAGTCTAAAACGTGCTGGAAATGTAAAGAAAAAGATGGTACTTTTATCATATGTGATGGTCACGTAATATGATATTCTGGGAAATAGTACATAACAAACTGAAAAAAAGTGTTGAAAATAGCTTTTCCTAAGAAACCAGGAGCTTTTCTTTTAGGTAGTATAGGACCAGAGACTCAAAAGGTCCAGACAAAACTATTTATGTACCCGTCTACAGCTGCATGGACTCTGTTAGCCCAGAAATGGAAAGATGATACAGCTCTGACCAAAGAAGAGTGGCAGACAAAATAGATGAACTATGCCAAGATGGCAAAACTTACAGGAAGAATTAGAAACCAGGAAGAGGAGGCCTTTAATAAAGAATGGGGAAAGTTTATAATTTATTTGAAAAGCTATTGTAAACAATTAAATACATTGGAAGGATTGACAGAAAACTTGTAGTAAAAAAAATTGAACTATGGATTGACAAAGGATTTATTTTTTAAAAAAAGACTTATGAAAGAGATGCAGAGAGGGAAATCATTACATTAGGATCCATAATGTGGAGGAGGTAAGTCAAAAGGGCTTATATGTTTATGTATTTAATTCATTTGTTTATGTAAAATAGAAAATGCAAAAATATTTTATTTTTTTTAAAAAGCAAATCATGTTGTGGGATACCCCCTACATGGATAGGGGCTTGGAGTAAGATGCCATTTGAGGTCCATTCCAACATTATGATTCTCTTCTACTGCACGAGAATAGCTATTTTTAACTTGAAAATTGAAATGAGAGAATATTGAGCGCAGCCCTAAACAAAATAAAAATGGAAATAGAAAACCTGAGATGTGCCATTACTCTGTAAAGCTGTGGATGTATAAACTAGTTTTCTACCATTACATGTTTTTTTCTTTAATGTCATCAGCGGTGGCTTAGCAGCTCATTTGCTAATAATGATTGCATTTCTCATTAAATTGTTTCTTTCATTATTCTACAGGTAGAAATGTGTAATTTGACGATTGTTACATCAATTATACTTAAAAAGCTCATTAAAACCCTGAAATATTATCTCCTGTAGCCAGAGAACTTTAAGGGGACCGCACTAATTACAAAAGGAATAAACTCGCCGTAATATCACCATTTAGAATGGATGCCTTATAAATTCTTAATGTAAAGCTAACATCGAAAGTGTAAATCAAATATATAGATCCACTATACTGAACCCCCCCCCTTTTTTCCCTAATCGTGTTTAAAAAAAAAATCCCAGAAAAAACTTTGGCAAAGGATTCTGATCATTGTAATTAAATAATGCATAGTGTAATAAAGATCTAGCACATGCAATTATTTCATCAGCAATTGAATATTTGCTCATTTTGGCATTGTTGGATAGGTTTTATTTATGTGCCCAATTTATCATGGGCAATATGGATCAAGCATTAAAATATTGAAAGAATTACATCTATGCAGCAGAACCGATTAAACAAAAAACAAACAAAAAACCCCACCAACAGCCCCATGTCATGGCTCTCCGCTGATAATGCAAGGGCGGTTTGAATTCCCTTTTTAAAAATTTAATATTCAGATGTGCTGGGTTATGCTAATTCTGCGAGAAGAAAATGCAGCTTTTATTTTTGGGTGAAATTCTAATTTCAGCAGCCCTTAGTATGGGTAACTAGCAGTGCTCATGGAGAATGAATCAAAGGTGACTCAGTGCAGAAGGTCCTTGTTTGTATTGATTTTATGCCACCAATGCGACTCCTTGGTTTTGCTGTTAATTACATAACATGTTAATTTTCTAAGCCCATTCCAGAGCGAAGCAGAGACTCTCAGAGAGAACAAGGCTTCCTCTGACTTTAAATTGCTTCTGATCACAACATCATATTCTCCAGCGCTCAAGAGCAGAACTGGGAACATTTGGAAAGGAGTAATAAGCATACACACTTGCACGCATATGTAAAATGAAAAATTCCCCCTCCCCACAAAATTGCCTTGACACTGAAGCCTCTTGTAGCAATTAAATGAATGAATGTACACTAGGTAAGAACATAGGGACGCGGGTGGCGCTGTGGGTTAAACCACAGAGCCTAGGGCTTGCCGATCAGAAGGTCGGCGGTTCGAATCCCTGCAATGGGGTGAGCTCCCGTTGCTCGGTTCCTGCTCCTGACAACCTAGCAGTTTGAAAGCACGTCAAAGTGCAAGTAGATAAATAGGTACCGCTCCAGCGGAAAGGTAAACAGTGTTTCCGTGCGCTGCTCTGCTTCGCCAGAAGCGGCTTTGTCATGCTGGCCACATGACCTGTGAACTGTACGCCGGCTCCCTCAGCCAATAAAGCGAGATGAGCACCACAACCCCAGAGTTGGCCACGACTGGACCTAATGGTCAGGGGTCCCTTTACCTTTTTAGGTAAGAACATAAGAGCCTTCTGGATCTGTCCAATGCCCCATCGACTCCATCATCCTATTCTCACAATGACCAGCCAGATACTGGTGAGAAGCCCACAAGGAAGATTGGAGTGCAAAAGCTTAATAATAATAATAATAATAATAATAATAATAATAATAATTTTTTATTCATACCCCGCCCTTCCCGGTTCAGAAAACCAGGCTCAGGGCGGCTAACAACAAATTTAAAACACTTAATTGTGATACAACAAAAAACCCAGCATAAAATACAGTAGAAATGCATGAATAACAATAAATAAAGTTCTGAAATCAATTTGAGGGAAAATCCATCCAAATAAACATTAGATGATCACCAGGGCTAGCTAGATAAAATTAGTCCTATTTGGGCCAGCAAGGAGGCCAGGATATTCTAGCAACTGGTATTGAAAAGATGTGGAGACAGAGGATAGCCATTGTGGAAAGTAGCTATTGATAACCTTCTGCTCTGTTGATTTGTCCAACCCATCCAAGTTGGTGGCCATCACTGGCCACTGTGATGACAGGATGGTGGACTAGATGAGCCACTGACCTGATTTAGCAGATTATTCTTTGTTCTTACGTTCTCAGCCTATCCTGCCTCACAGGGTTGTCGTGAGGAGAGAAGCCAAAGCAAGAAACCATGTATGCCACTCTGAGCTCCGTGGAGGAAAGGCGGTATATAATTGGAATGATCAAATATAAGCAAACAGGATTACATCACTGAGAGCAAGTTAAGGAAGCAGAATGAAAGGAAGAGGGAAATCTTCTTCGGCAGTCACTCGTAGTCAAGTAAGATTGTCTTCCATAAACACGGTTTTAAAGATGAGTCCATAAGTGACTGTAGAGGCCAATTCTGGATCCACACGTCCTTCCACAGTGGGGACATGGGCTTCCAAGTGGGAGTTGATCACAGTGTGGATTTGCCAATCATGCCTTCCTCTTAGCTCGTTTCTCACTTGCATCCTGAGTTTGAGTGTCTTCAAAGCCCATGACACTTTTGGTAAAGGCTGTTCTCCAGTTGCAGCGCTCGCAGGCAAGTGTTTCCCAATTGTTGGTGTTTATACTACACTTTTTATAAAATTTGCCTTGAGAGAGTCTTTAAAACCTCTTTTGTTGACCACCGGCATTACGCTTTCCATTTTTATGTTCAGAATAGAGTAGTTGCTTTGGAAGACGATCATCAGGCATCCGCACAACATGACCAGTCCAACGAAGTTGATGTTGAAGAATCAATGCTTCAACACTGGTGATCTTTTTACCTTTTTCCATAACAATGGATAAAAGCTGGGCATTCTCTTATTTTGTTGTATTGCAACAGATCATACTATAATTCACTTGCTCCCAGTTAGCTAAGTACTGCACACCCCCTGTTTTTCAGAAGCCAAACCATGGAACCCAACTTTTGAAAATCTCTGTATATCTATGGTACTTTTTGTTATGTGAACGAAGCTACAGGCCCCCTGGGTGGGTTATGTGGACCCCCTGGGGTCCACGGACCACCAATTGGAAACCACTGCCTAGATCATTCATGAATTATCAAAGGTTAATCATGCCTCTAATAAGAGCCCAGATCCAACAGACCAGCTGTGTTGCAGCTCAACTGTTCAGTATAGACCAATTAAAACAAACTCTTTGAAAGACATTAAAAAAGAGGGGGGGGACACCAGTCGCTTGCCATTGTTATTTGCAGATAGAAATCTCAAGTGGAACATATTAGGGGGAGGGGATAAAAAGACATATAATTGAATAATTGATTAGAATTATAATTCATTTTCAAAAGAAGATAATGTGTCTTGTTTATATCTATCTCCCTAGTACCAACATACAATGGAGAATGATGAATGGGCAACTTAATTGCTAAGTCATCCTTGTTTAATAGGTTGTGGATTCAAGATATCAGTAAGCTTGCATTACAGTTGCAATGTCTATATTTTAGACATTTTAAACACCCCTTGTCTATGGCTCCTCAGCCAGTGGCGTAGCGTGGGGGGTGTAGGGGGGCCGGCCGCACCGGGCGCAACATCTGGGGGTTAGGGTTAGGGGGCACAAATCCACGGGTTAGGGGGTGCAAATTACTTGCCTTGCCCCGGGTGCTGACAACCCATGCTATGCCCCTGTCCTCAGCACAGTGATCAGTGACAAGGACAATCACATTGGGATTCAAGGTGACTTGAAGCATTGAAACCTGAGGTTCTTAGCACTCGGATAGATTCATATAGATTCCCCCAACTTGGCCCTCCAGCTGTTTTGGGACTACGACTCCCATCATCCCTAGCTAACAGGACCAGAGGACAGGGATTATGGGAATTGTAGCCCCAAAACAGCTGGAGGGCCGAGTTTGGGGGGTGCCTGATATAATGTGTACAATCTTTCAGGTAACCTGGGCCAAAGCCATATAACTCATAACTAGCACTTTGAATTCTGACCAGAAACAGACCACTAGCTAGTGAAGTTGTTTTAACAGGAAGTAATATGCTCCCTGCAACTGGCCCCAGTTGACTTCCTGTGTTTAGTGCAGGTAGTCTTTAGGAGCTTTTCTCATATTTGCTTCAACACAAGTAGAACCCTCTGAGCAGTTGGGGACCTTATCTAGTGTAGGGTTCCCAATCATGCAAAGGGTTATTGGACCGAGCAGGCAGGATTCATGCATGCAAAGGCATTGGGGATGGGCCTTACACATAGAGATGAGGTTTGCTTGGGCACTCATGCAGTCCACAGTTCGAGATTTCACATCAATCGAGACTGATCAAATGTGTCTGTCATGTCATATAGTCTCTCTGGTGCCTTCAAAGCAGAAGTTGAACCAGACAGTAAAATAAAGGTAAGCTTGGACAATGTGACCTTTCAGTCTGCAAGGTCCAGACTCAGTGGGTAGATCAGAATCAGGTTAAAACTAGCTGATCAGGACCCTGGACAGCTCACTAGCTGAAAACTCTTTGCCTATACTGCAAGGGAAGCTGTTGCTTCAGCAGGGTGTTAATGCCTCTTGAGATCTTTAAATGATTGGCCAGCCTTGTAACGCTTTTGGCTCTGGCACCATTAGGATCTTAAAGGGCCATTACCTTATTAAATCATCTTTAGCAGTGAAATAGACTCTGAGTCGAGAGTGGATTTCATGCTCTTTATTCAGCTTATAGTGGTGAGGAGGAATGGAAGTTCTCCCCCAGAATGTCTATATATAATTTACACAATGGGCCCCACGTGATTGGCTAATTCCGGGATTCTCCTGTAGGCCAATCAGGCTGCTGATTCACTTCCACCTGGAGCTGGATTGGGTGGCTCCTGTGGACCAATCAGACTGCTGCATTCTGAATCCAATTGTTCTAGGACCAATCAGACTGCTCCATTCTGAACCCTATTCAACTCAGTACATAACAAGCAGTGATGACAAAGACAAGAAGTGGGAGAGAGGGGAGGAGGGGAATACACAAGAAGAAGGTTCTCCAACACTACTGTTAAAAATTCCAGTGATACAGTAACACCAAATTTTCTGCTCCGGAAGGCCCCAGTAAGTGGGACGGACACTCCTCATCCATGCCAATTTTTTGGTGTTCAAAGTCATCAAACATGACAAAATCTAGGGAGGTGATCATTTCACTCCATTCATTCTGTTATCGCTTCTTTACATTTCTTTCCCAACCTTTTGTTGAATGTGGAATTCCTATAATTAATTTTCCAAGTCTCTCTCTCTCTCTCTCTCTCTCTCTCTCTCTCTCTCTCTCTCTCTCTCTCTCACACACACACACACACACACACACACACACACGTTGCTTTTCCCACATGTTGCTGATGTGCCATGGGTCAATCACATTGGGTCAATCAGTACAGAAAGGATGCTTGAAGAGATCAAATTTCCTTTTTGTGCTATGACTTTTTTTTTAAAAAAAGATGGTATTAGCTGGTGCACATCAATAACCTATAAGGGGAAAAGAAGAAGGTAGGAACTGAAAACGACAGTCAATTACACAGCAATCCAAACAAAATCTGAAAACAAAAACAGTAGAAAGGTGGATCACTAATACATTAGTCCATTGGTACATCAGATGCAAGATACTTTGCAACCTTGATGTCCTAGAAGAAGTAGAGGGTATGACTAGGGAGAGAGTTGTAGGTGCTAAATAGAGAATCTTATAAGGCTGCATTCATACACACACACACCAGGTCTGAGGCATCCCAACTGGCTCAACTGGACAATAATTTTGTAGCAACTAGTTCTGTGATTTTTGAATTATGGTGCTGGAGGAGACTCTTGAGAGTCCCATGGTCTGCAAGAAGAACAAACCGATCCATTCTTAAGGAAATCAGCCCTGAGTGCTCACTGGAAGGACAGATCCTGAAGCTGAGGCCCCAATACTTTGGCCACCTCATGAGAAGAGAAGACTCCCTGGAAAAGGCCCTGATGTTGGGAAGGATGGAGGGCACAAGGAGAAGGGGATGACAGAGGAAGAGATGGTTGGACAGTGTCTTCGAAGCTACAAACATGAGTCTGACCAAACTGCAGGAGGCAGTGGAAGACAGAAGTGCCTGGCGTGCTCTGGTCCAGGGGGTCACGAAGAGTCGGATACGACTAAACAACTAAACAACAACAAGTCCTGTGATGCATAGTTGGTGATGCCACAAAATTTCTGAACTGTGGTTTTTTTAATTGACAAATATTTGATCATGCCGAAAACATCTGGAGAACATTCAACAGGGGAAATTTCTCAATGGAGAAATTGGGGGCAGGAATGTCTTGCTGCTTTCAACCGGTTCTGCGGTCTGTAGAACAACCTGCAGGAAATCTGTGCTAAGCCCTGTATTTACACTTATAGGCATGCAGTTGCTACTGATGATGGCTGTGTTACAGTATGGAAAGCGCACCCCCACACCAGCAGCTTAAAGCAGCAGCTTGTACGGGAAATGAGCTGTTTGCAATATGAATGCTCCCTTGCTACGAAAAGTAGCTGATTTAGTCAGAAAGGTGACAGTTAAGCAGGAGAGATTTTTGCATCTTCTCGGCGACTTCTTTCCCTCTCCCTCTTCCTCTTTACAGTCCTGGCTGTCCATCACAGTTGTTATGCATGCAGGCTCACAGAGCCCGCAGGGGATCCGAGTTATTTACACTCTTTTTTCAAGCACCGAAGCTGTTATAATCATTCGCTGTCAACTTTGTGCTGACATTGAATTTTACTTTGTGGGCTGTTTTTTTTTTCTCCCTTTCTTTCTTTTCTTTTCTTTTTTTTAAAAAGAATGTGCAGTTTGGAACTGAACCCCAGGCACCCTTACCTTCTGCTACAAGTCTGTGGATGACTGAGTTGACCAGCGATGGGCAGTGTCATGATCGGAAACCTCCAGAAACCCGGGAGCTATATTGAGATAGCAGGGATTTGTTGATTTGTGGGCAGCAAACAAAGTCTCCAGGCTTTGTACTATTTTTTTTATCCTGGCGGTGGCCCTCAGGAACCGGTTCTATTCTATGTTTCATGTCACTGCATTCTCATCTTTAAAGATATGTAAATATATCTCCCTCCAACCTGCAAAGTTAACAGAAACTTCTTTTCCCTAACACCTGGGTTGAAAAGGATGTTTCAATTGCTATTCACTGCTCCCATAAGCAGGTTTTGAAGTTTGGCGATGTTAACGGGCATGAATTTGGAGGAATATGCCTCATTTCCTCGACTTCCTGCTTTTACACTAAGTTGTAGGGTTGTGTTTATTAAATTTGTATACTGCTTCCCACTTAGAAGTCCTGAAGTAAGTTGCAAGTAAAAAACAAACAAACCCAAATGCAACAATAACATCACAAAAACTTATATTAAAAACAGGGTTAGCAACATGGTGTGATATCATTGGTGTTGCCCAAAGGCCTGGAGAAACGTACTTGTATTTTCCTGGTGTCAAAACAATGGCATGGGTCTTCCTGGCAGAGTGTACCATCCTACATTTCTCCAATGAAAATAGGGACGTCCCATTCCATACTGATTATTTTACTATTTATACCTCACACATCTTACTAGGTTGCCCTGGCCACTGTGGGTGGCTTCCAACAGATATAAAAAAAACATAATACAACATCAATATTTTTTTTTTAAAAAAAAATCCCTTCCCTATACAGCATTGCCTTCAAACAGCTCAGGGGTCACATAACTTCATACCTTCCAACATTTCTCCAATGCAATAGGGACATCCTAAGAAAAAGTGGGACATTCCGGGATCAAATCAGAAACTGGGATGGCTTCTAAATCAGGGACGTCCCTGGAAAATAGGAACACTTGGAGGATCTTGAAGAGCATTCCATAAAAAGGGCCTGTTCACTTGTTTCCACCCTCTGGACTTCCCTTTGAAAGGGCACACGGGGAAGGAAATATCAGTGGTTTTTTCCTGGGGGGGACTCATGGTAACGCAGTACTGGCACCTCTTCCCCATAAAGGTTAAAAGTGCAGCACTTGCATTATACAGTGGTACCTTGGGTTACAGACGCTTCAGGTTACAGACTCCGCTAACCCAGAAATAGTACCTCGGGTTAAGAACTTTGCTTCAGGATGAGAACAGAAATCGTGCAGCGGCAGCATGGCAGCAGCAGGAGGCCCCATTAGCTAAAGTGGTACCTCAGGTTAAGAGCAGTTTCAGGTTAAGAACGGACCTCTGGAATGAATTAAGTTCTTAACCTGAGGTACCACTGCACTGAGAAAGCGAAGAAAGACAAGCTCTTGCATTAGAACCCAGGAACTTCCAATGAAGCTGAATATAGAAAGGTTCAGGACAGGTAACGACACCTAGTTAAGCTATAGAATTCACCCCACAAGCTGTAGTGATAGCCACTGATATGGACGGCTGTAAAGGAGGACCTGACCAAGCCATAAGGTGATCAGTGGCTACTAGCCAGGATGACTACATGCCGCTGTACTCCATTGCTGGGGCAGTACGACTCTGAATACCAGCTGCTAGGAATCACAGAAGAGCACAGCTTTTGCACTTGGGTAATGCACAAGGGACGCAGGTGGCGCTGTGGGTAAAACCTCAGCGCCTAGGGCTTGCTGATCGCATGGTCGGCGGTTCGAATCCCCGCTGCAGGGTGAGCTCCCGTCTTTCGGTCCCAGCTCCTGCCCACTTAGCAGTTCGAAAGCACCCCTAAGAGGCCGGGGGCCAGCGCTGTCCAGAGACACTTCCGGGTCACGTGGCCAGCGTTTCAGTGTGCTGCACTGGTGCCGGCTCGCCAGAGCAGCTTCATCACGCTGGCCACGTGACCCGGAAGTGTCTCTGGACAGCGCTGGCCCCCGGCCTCTAGAGTGAGATGGGCACACAACCCTAGAGTCGGACACGACTGGCCCGTACAGGCAGGGGTACCTTTTCTAACTAATACTTGCAAACTTTCCATTGTTATTTGGCTGGCTCCTGTGAGCCTTGAACAGGCAGGGCTTTCCTTATATCTATATTTAGACACAGATTATAAGGCACACATTTAAATGTGGATTTTTGAATATTTCAAAAAGCAGATCAAAGTGGAGGCAGAATGGCCAGGACACAGAACACAGTTCCACACCCTCCAACTTTTCTCCAAAGAAAATAGGGACAACCTACTCTATTATTATTATTATTATTATTATTATTATTATTATTATTATTATTATACTATTTATACCCCCATCCATTTGACTGGGTTGCCCTAGCCACTCTGGACGCCTTCCAACATAATTAAAAACATAATTAAACATTAAAAACCCTTCCCTATACAGGACCGCCCTCAGATGTCTTCTAAAGCTTGTATAGTTACTTATCTCCTTGGGGGGGCGGGTAGAGAACTTTTGCCTTCCTCCCCCCCCCCAAACTCCCCTCTTCCGCATCCAGTTAGCCTGTGGTTACCAGATTTTTTTCAATGAAGCCTGGCTCCAGGCTGCTGAGACTGCCGCTGCCAAGTTTCCCGGGGACATTTAATGAAATCCGGGGACGGAATTTTTCCGGGGGCAGATCTGCAAATCCAGGGACTGTCCCCGGGAATCGGGGACATCTGGTAACCCTAGATTAGTTGAGCCACTGGCTGGATCTAGCAAGGTCTTCTTAGATTGTTAAGTTCTTAACGCATGTGGAATTGACGTAGAATGGAACTGGGCTGCTGCGTCCATGCCTGTGGTAGAAGACACTTCCCAGGAGGCCATTGCTAGTGAATGTGGAGAATACTGGGGCAAGAGATGGGCTACTGGCTTGACTCAGTAACTGGTAAGTTACCTGTGCTACGCGCTCCAGTGCAAAATCCCACGTCCCCCGGGGGGGAGGAGCGAGGCCTCCGATCGCACAAAATGATCTGACCCAGTTCTTAACTGGACTTGAAAATGAGTCTTGATCGAGGAGCCTGTGTGATTGGCCACTGTAATAAAGTAGACAAATAATTACCAAGCAAATCAAACACACTTACACCTCAGATGATTTTGAAATATTATCTATAATCGGGCACTTCTGTGGTAGGAGGAAAGGTTAATAAAGTAATTTAAAAAAGATTGTGTGGTGTATTACAGAAACAGAAGAAGACTGGCGGTCATAATTGTTAATCTCCCGCAACACCGGATCTCTCTTGCATGAGGCATGTATTTTAGCCTGGCTCCTTATGGTGTATTTCACTTATAACTATATTATACTCCTTATTTGCCTTTTATTTTATTTTTTGAAAAAAAAAGGAGGGGAAAAATCTTATTTTAGCTTTAAAATAATAAATAGAGCAGATTAATTTCCACCCACCCCCCACCCCCAGCAGAGAATTCTAATGCAGGAGATTTAAAAACACACGCATACCCATGGAAGACATCTGCATTGTATATCACCGTATCAACATCCGCAGAATAATCTGATAATTGTTGGGAATGATTATCCCCATCTATCACACTGAGGAGAGAGCACTGTATTTCTGCTGGGACCATTCAGATACAGTTTCTTTTGTTTTCTTTCAGCCTCTTCACCACCCGGCTAATATTTCATCGTTTGCCATGGATCATTCAATGGACATGTTGCACGTCCAATGTGCCACTAGTCATGGATCCCATGTAGAAATGACTTACAGGAAGAGCAACAGACATGGTTTAAACCACTGAGCTCCTTGGGCTAGCCAATCGTAAGGTTGGCAGTTTGAATTCGCACAAAGGGGTGAACTCCTGTTGTTCTTTCCCAGATCCTGCCGAGCTAGCATGTTTGAAAGCATACCAGCACAAGTAGATAAATAGGTACTGCTGCGGCAGGAAGCTAAACGGTGTTTCCTTGCGCTCTGGTTTCCCTCACTGTGTCCTGTTGCACCAGAAGCGGTTTAGTCATGCCGGCCACATGACCCAGAAAGCTGTCTGTGGACAAACACCAGCTCCTTTGGCCTGAAAGCAAGATGAGTTCTGCAACCCGTAGCCAATTTTGATTGAACTTAACCATCCAAGGGTTCTTTGTCTTTATCTTTTACCTTACATGAAGCGAATGCCTAGCCACAGACACAAAATCGGTTCAAATGGTGATTATATTTAACAGCATTAAAAAATAATAATCAACCTACCGAACAAAAGAATCGAACCGATTTGGGGTGGTGGCATTTGGGATATGTACAAGTAAATTATTGCAACCTTAAAAAAGAAAGAGTTTCTTTCTTTCTTTCTTTCTTTCTTTCTTTCTTTCTTTCTTTCTTTCTTTCATAAATATAGTGAATGCAAAACATCAGTAATCCTATAGTAATATCATCTGATAGCGGTTAATCCCTTCTTAGGGATAGCTTTGTCTCGTCCTTTTGGAAGAGAGAAAATGGGCTTTCACTGCTAGGCATTCTGTCTAAGCATCAATCAGGCCTTTAATGCTTAATTGTCTTCTTGCCGTCCGGTTCCCTCTCTCCCCCGCCCACAACCCCACCCTCGCTAAAAGGCCATCGTGTTAAAACGAATCAGCTTCAAAGAAAGTTCCAGTGCAGCCCCTCCCTCTCTCTGTCCTTGCACCTCTTATTTTGTATTCCGAGGTCGTGGATCAAGGGCGACCCCAAAGCTTGTGCTTTGGACGCGACTATCTGTTTTCACAGGAAGATGCAGGCGTCTCTGGGAGATCCTAATCCGTTAGAGAAAGTCTATTAAGTTCAAGCCCCTAAGCTGTCTCAGCCCAAATCAGTGATACCCAACTTACATTTGTTTTTGTGATGACCATTCATTTTGGTCAAATGAAGAAATTGCTCGTGTAGGATTCTGTGGCTCCGGGGAAGAAATCTGTGAATGTCACGTACCTTTTAGCCTCTCTGCTGCCTCTCTCTCTCTCCCCCCCTCTTTCTCTGAAACATTATTGAGACCGGGAGAGAGATATCATTTTTATTGAAGCCGTTTATAAGTTTGTAACAAAGTGACTGAAAGCAGGAGGGAAGAAAATTGTTAGAGATGCTCAGTGTCAAGAGAAGGCCCTTCTGCCCCATAAATCCAGGCAGAATAGGGGTCTCCAAAATAAGGGCCCGCTCACCAGTGATGGCGGGTGACCACTGGGACCGGTAGGGCATAAAGCTGGGAGGCCAACAGTAGGTGGCGCCAGAGCCCATGGCAGGCAGAGCCAACTGATGCTCGTTTTGTCCCCATCTTCCTCATGGCTGAGTTCTACCAGGGCAAAACTGAGAGCAAGGAGGAGGAGGAAGCTGAAAACCAGTGCCACTCCCTGGGATGGTTGTAAGTAAGGCAGGTGGGGCATTGTTGAGGACAGATGGATGTTGGTGGGAAAGTACCAGTGGACCAATCACCTCTGAAGTTCACCAAAGCAGGTGTCCTTCAAGACACCCTGCTGAACACAGAGGTATGTACACAATGCCTATTCACTCGTCCACTGGATTTATGCAGGTCATTCTATGCGTGGCTTCCCTAGCGCTTGACCAGGAAACTACAGTTAGTGCAGAATGCTGGAGCACAATTGCTGATGGGAGGGAGGCCTTGTCAGAACATAACACCAGTGCTTAGAGAGCTGCACTGATTGCTCATTTGTTTCCGGGCCTAGTTCATGATTGTTACTTTTAGTATACAATCATATCTCGGAACTCAAACGCTTTGGCTCCCAAACAAATCGGCTCCTGAATGATCGAAACCCAGAAGTAAGTGTTCCAGTTTTCTAACATTCTTTTGGATGCCAAACATCTGACGGGGCTTCCGGTTGGTTGCAGGAGCTGCTTCCTGCAGCCAATCAGAAGCAGTGCTTTGGTTTCCGAACGTTTTGGAAGTTGAACAGACTTCCAGAACGGATTCCGTTCGACTTCCAAGGTACTGTATTAACAGCATGAGAACAATTCACTTGCAGGACCACCTTACCTACTCAAATGTTTCAATCTCTGGAATTAACAGTGATACAGGTGTGGCTTCCCTTGCAACATAATACTTATTCCACCTTTGTAAGAAATTGATCTTATAGTGAGGTAGCACTTATGCTTTTGAATAAGCTGACACCAAGCAGGCACCTTTGCTGTACAGTGGTGCCTCACAAGACGAAATTAATCCGTTCCGCGAGTCTCTTTGTCTTGCAGATTTTTCGTCTTGCGAAGCACGGCTATTAGCGGCTTAGCGGCCTAAAGAAAAAGGAAACAAACTCGCAAGAACTCGCAAGATGTTTCGTCTTGCGAAGCAAGCCCATAGGGAAAATCGTCTTGAGAAGCGACGCAAAAACCGAAAAACCCTTTCATCTTGCACATTTTTCGTTTTGCGAGGCATTCGTCTTGCGGGGCACCACTCTACTCTCTTTGGTGCTTGCTTAAAACATGTTCGTTTAGGCACCTTTATTGAGATATGGAGATGTTAGTGTACCTTCTGCCTTGCAGGACATCTTCAGCAAACGAGAAGGTTAGGGAGTAAACTCGACACAAATCCAAAGTGCAGTCCCTAAGACAGTTGGATGGCGCCTTGTATGCTTACTTCTGGCAGCTCCTCCAGCCTACTGGTGCCAAATGTCTTGCTCTGCTCTCCTTTGGCTGCCCTTGATACTGACCCAGAAACTCCAGCGGGTGCAGAATGCCGTGGCGAGACTCCTTACGGGGTCCTTGCCACGGGATCACATTCACCCAATGCTATACCAGCTGCACTGGCTCCCAGTGGAGTACAGGATCAGGTTTAAGGTGCTGGTTTAAACCTTTAAAGCCCTATACGGCCTAGGACCCTTGTACCCACGGGACCGCTTCTGCTTATATGCCCCACGGAGGACCTTACGGTCTTCAAACAAAAACATCTTGGAGGTCCCGGGCCACAGGGAGGTTAGGCTGGCCTCAACCAGAGCCAGGGCTTTTTTGGCTGTGGCTCCAATCTGGTGGAACGCTCTGTCACAAGGGCCCTGCGGGACTTGACATCTTTCCACAGGGCCTGCAAGACAGAGCTGTTCCACCAGGCCTTTGGCCAAGGCACAGTCTGACCACCTCCTTTGGTAATGCTCACAGAACTCTAGCCCAATGGTTGCCATTAATTTGATTTTGAATTGATTTTAAAATGAATTGATTTTAGAATGCTGTTTTACTTTTATTGTTGTTAGCCACTCTGAGCCTGGCTTCAGCTGGGGAGTGTGGGATATAAATAAAAATATTTATTTATTTATTTATTTATTTATTTATTTATTTATTTATTTATTATTATTATTAGTGAGGCTGAGAGGTGAGTCTTGTCAGCCCAGGAGCTCCAGACATACTGCCCAGCCTTGTGTCCCAGAGAGGTCTGCTGCCAACGCAGTGGTTTGACTTAACCTTGGAAGGCACACTCCATTGTCTCTCGAGATAGGAAGATGCCAGCAATAGTAAGCTAAATTCCAGGCATGCAGCAGTGAGAGGTGTAGCCTGTGGTGTGTGGATTAGGCAGAGTCCCCCTGGTCAGATGGAGGGGCTTGGAGGGCCAGATTCAGTTCCTAGACCTACTGTAAGGTTCTCTACTTGTGCATTGCACCAAACTAATACTGATGCAACCATAATCACGATCACACCAAGCTGGACA